>NW_024412444.1:13469112-13557584 GCF_014898765.1 Herpailurus yagouaroundi
CTTTCTTTCTTTCTTTCTTTCTTTCTTTCTTTCTTTCTTTCTTTCTTATTGCTCTAATTGCAATGAAGTCTCAAAGAAACTCTATTTCCATTTGGAGAAGCGGCTTAATTGTCTACCACTCTCCTTTCAGATTCTTAACTTTTCACTCCACTGGTAGTAAATTTCCATTTATTATCAGGGTGTCACCAATTACAAAGGCCCATCAAGAAGACCCAGAAAAGGAACTAGAAGATTGGGAGTTGAGACAATCCCTAGAGAACATTTAGTTTAGACCTGACAAATTTGGGACAGCTGTGATCAGCCTCCCTACCCATGTTAATCATTGAGAATAGATCACGGGAAATTCATCTCCTGAGCCCAGCCACTGCCTCAGAATCCTTTTAAATCTGTATTTTCAGTCCCCAGTACTGATTACCTAGAGTTAACAATAAAGATTAAACCTGTTTTCTACCCTGATATAGTTCTGTGTCCTTAGTTTACAAATGGGAACTAGAAGCATGGAAAAGGAATGGGACTTTTCCAAAGTCACACAGATAATTAATTATTGGCTTGACAAATGCAGGTGCAGGAGCATGGGGTTAACATGGATTATACAACCAAACCCCCATTATTCTTCATGCATTCTGTGTGAACCACAATATCAATATGAACTGATATCAAATATCAGTGTGAACCACAATAACAGACTATGGCATTATGATATTAATTATAGTCCTGCACTCAACCTTTATTGAGCACCCAATTTGTGCCAGTTGTTTCCCAAGTGTAATGCTTTCATTTTCTCTAAGCCTCGTATTGACCAAAACATGTAGGCATTTGGGGCGCCTGGGTGGCTCAGTCAGTTGAGCATCTGACTTAGGTTCAGGTCATGATCTCATGGTTCGTGAGTTTGAGCCCTGCATTGAGATCTCTGCTCTCTCTCAGTGCAGAGCCTACTTTGGAGCCTCTGTTTTCCCCTCTCTCTGTAACTTCTCTCTCTCTCTCTCTCTCTCTCTCTCTCTCTCTCTCTCTCTTTTTCTCTCTCTCTCAAAAATAAATAAACTTAAAAAATGTGGACAGTTTACTGCTACATTACAGATAAAGAAACAAAATCACTGGATTTGGATTATTTGTTCAAGTTCACACCATTAGTAAGTAGTGGAGCAGGAATTTGGATGCAGGATCTGGACACTTTCTGGGATGTGACTGGTTTGAAGAAGTCACAGTTGAGATGCTTTCCTGGCACTGCTAGCACTGACCTTAAAATATGGCAGAGAAAAGAAACCGATCCACCAGCCAGTGTGTCACTGCCAGAACTCTGGTCTCACCAAGACCCAGTAAATCAGATGAAAAGGCCGAGGAAAATGAAGGTCCTTATATCACCCATGACTCTGCTGAGCTGGAAAAGATGTTCTTAGAATGGGTATGTAGAAATTCAGCCACACTCTCTCACAGCTACTTGAGAAAATGATGAAATTAGAGGCTGCCTAATAAGAAGTATTGCCCATTGAAATACTCATGAATACAAAGATGAAAAAAAGTTATGAGAATCTAGAAACTAAGAATACAGGTCAATGAGATCCAAGCCTCCAGGAGGGATGCCCAACATCCAAAGCAGAGATATGGCCCATCAGATAGATGAGTGGGATGCAAAGGAAGACAGTCTATGTACCACCTATCCTTATTCTGGTATCTTTCCTCTGAGACATGGACTTCACAAACCAGACGGAAACCACTTCCTCCCATATAAGATGTCTGAGAACATTTAAGTCCTACAACACCTGCCATTAAGACCTTGCTGTCTTCCTCCACTAGAGATGAAGAATCTCAACAGTGTAGCATATAATAGGATGATAAAATGAAGGGAGTACAATAAGATAAGCACAATGTAGGGGCTGTAGCTTTTATCTATTGTTTCTTACAAGGAATGAAAACTACAGATGACTTTGGTTTACCTAAGTAGTCAGATCACCAGGCAGTAGGACATGGCATCTCTCACTGGTCCTGCAATGCCACTCTAGATGGAGGACACCTAGACACTGGACATTTGTTTAGGGGCTGTGCCTATCAACTAGCCTTCTATCTTAGTCTCCAAGGTGTGATTTGAAGTCAACAATAAGTGACCCCTGAGGGGAAGTCATTCACTCTGTCCATCAGCAAACATCCCACATTAAAAAAAATTTTTTTTTAAATGTTTATTCATTCTTGGGAGAGAGAGACAGAGTGTGAGCCTAGAAGGGGAAGAGAGACAGGGAGACACAGAATCTGAAGCAGACTCCAGGCTCCAAGCTGTCAGCATAGAGCCCGATGCAGGGCTTAAACTCACAAACCATGAGATCATGACCTGAGCCAAAGTTGGATGCTCAACTGACTGAGCCAACCAGGCATCCCGCAAACATCCCATATTTTAATGGTGATTAAAACTAAGAAAGAAACCTAAACAGAACCTCCTGAAAGATATTTTTAAAAAGGAACAAAGGCAGCATTGCCCACAAGATGCAGAAGCATGAAAGATCTATTTCAAAAAATATCCTAGCACAATTTTTAAAGTTTCTGGTTGGATTTGGTGTACATTATACCCACTCACATTCCATTGGCAACAAGATGTCGTATGGCTAAGTTCAGACTTAAGGAGCAAAGAATCATACAGTGTCCAGTAGGATGGCACAGGGAGTGACCTAGCAATAGGCAAGGATATTCAGTCCCCTTATAAGAAAAGAAGGAGGGGCTCTTGGGTGGCTCTGTCGGTTAAGCGTCTGACTCTTCATTTCAGCTCAGGTCATGATTTCACAGTTTGTGGGTTCAAGCTCCATGTCGGGTTCCTTGCTGACAGAAGCCTGCTTGGGATTCTTTCTCTCCCCCTCTCTCTCTGCCCCTCCCCTGTCTGTGTGCGCATATGTACTCTCTCTCAAAATAAATAAACTTTAAAAAAAAGAAAGGGGTAAATAATTGCAAACAATCATAAAATAATGACAAATAATAAAATAATAATGGCTAATAATAGTAAATAATAAATGAATAAAATCTTCCATAGTCACCATCAGAGGTACAGAAGAAACATTAGGACATATTGAATCAGTGATATAGAACACTATTACAGGCATATTCACTCCTGGAATTCAAAAGAAAAAATAGAGATGAAAGCACCAGAAGATGATAGAAATGAAGGAGAAATGGTAAAGAACTAAAATATGGATACTTGGTTTTCCCAATAAACCGATTAGAACCTGCCAAACAGAAGGAAAGAAAATCTGAGAAGACATCTTTCCTGAGCTAAAGAAAAACTCCAATTATATAGATTGAGAAGGGCTTCCTATAAGAGAGATCAATGGAAAAAATATTAAAAGTTAGTCTAGCTTATTGCCTGGTACATGAAAGTCTCAATCAGTATAAATTAGAGAAAAAAACACATAAACGAAACAAATGGATTCTGGTAAAATTTTCAAACTTTAAAGAAAAAATTAAATATTCCAAAGTCTAGAAACCAAACAAAAAAACGACACTTAACAAGGAACCAGACTGAGCTTGCAATTCTCAGATACGCAACCGTTTAGGGAGCATGCCATCCATGCATTGTTTTTGAAAAAAAAATGACTCAAGACCTACTTTAATTGATCAAGGGATGAATTATAAAAACAAGGGGAAGGGGAAGGGGGAGGAGAAATGTGAGAAGAACTGAAAAATGTGGAGTCCTGCTATTCAAGTGGGAGCAATAAGCACCAAATCAGTTAAAGTCAGGGGTATGTCTGGTTTAGTTAATATGGTTACAAAACAATGCAAAGTCAAATAATCTGATAAATTTCTAAGCACCTTCTGCATGCCAGGCAATTTTCTAAGTATCAGAGATGAAGGAGGGAATAAGAGATATAAAGCATATGCCCCATGGAACTTAACATCTCCCAGAAGGAGAAGATAATGACATAAAATCTATGTACGTCAAGTGGTGGAGAAGTAGGCATGACGGGCACAGAATACTGGGGATATGGGAGAGGAAGAGTTTCTGTTTTATACTTGGTGATCACGAAATCCCCTCAGAAAATAGTTGAGCAGAAACCGGAAGGAGAAGATAGAACCAGTGGTGAAGATATCTGGAGGGAAACTGTCCCAGGGAGAAGGCGCAGCAGGTCCAAAGGCCCTGACATACGAGCACATTTAATGTGTTTGAAGAACAATGTAAAGGTAATGTGGCCAAGTGAACAAAAGTAGAGGCAGAAGGAGTTGAGGTTAGAGGGTAACGAGGAGTCCAATCGTGTAGGACCCTGTGGGTTGTGGCAGCTTTTCAGATGATTCTTGACGGTACTCATGCCCTTTTTGAACTGCCTCCCCTTGAGGGTGGGCTGGAACCAGTGACTTGTTCTAGCAAAAAGAATATGAGGTACACATCAGAGAATATCACTTCCAGGACTAAGTAACAAAAAAACTCTGGCTCCCATTGTGTTCATTCTCTCCTGCTTGTTCTGAGGAAAGTCAACACCTGTGGAGACAGTCACATGGTGAGGATGTCAGGACAGTGGCTGACCAACAACCAGCTGCTAAGCTTCTCATGAGTGACTGTGGAAGCATTTCCTCTGTTTGCTGAGCCTTCAGATAAGACCACAGCCCCAACAACCTTTTCGCTGCACCCTCATGAAAGACCCTGGGCCAGTACCTTGACTGCAGCCTTTGTGAGAGACCCTGAGCCTGATGACCCAGTTAAGCTTCACCCAGATCCCTGACTCGTGGAAACTATTAGATAATAAATGTTTGTAGCTGGATTCCATAATGTGGAGGTTATAGGTGACCTTGAGAAGTGCTTCACTGCGGATGAAACTTGTCTGGGGTGGGTTCTGGAGAGAATGAAGGAGAGGACATGTGGAAAAATCCTATGGCATAAGAGACCGAGAAATGCATGACACAAAATAATTCAATAACAAAAATAATTTTGGCTTAAAAACCTGACTATACCAGCACAAATCTGGAAGTTGGTAGGAGTAGGCTAGTGAAGCAAAAGCATGGAAAATGACCATAAACTATGGTTTCATTCCAAAATTTTCTTTTTTTGTTTAAAGACAATCATACACTCCCATCGGCCTCACCCTGTTCACATATAATTTGTTCTTAAAGTAGGAATGACAATTAGACACTTATCCTGGTCTCATGTAGAAATTTTCATCCAGAATAGAACCCAGGAGCTCTTGGTGGGTGCAAGTCTCTGATCCGCACTGTCCCCCTTTCCCACCACCAACCAGCCAAAGCATTTTCCATGAGTAAGAGAGTCCTCAGACTGACTGGCAGAGCATTTATGCTCCTACTGCAGACTCTGCTGATGTCCATCCTTCTCCTCCAGGAGGGGAGAGTCAGGTCAGCTCACTTTTCCTCTGTGGGCACTTGACTTAGCATGAGTCACATATTCTAGTCTTAAATAAGATCAAGATCCCAACAAGGTCACTAGGAGATTTGCCTGGATAAAGGCAACTAAATAAATCCCCAAATCTCTCATGATCCATGCTGGGGGGGAAAAAAATCCCATAAACTGTTTTCCACCAACGCATGTGAGAGCATTTCCAATGCTCTACCGAGCATTATGCTGATTACACTGTTCAGAGGTTTATAAACTAGAGCGAAGATTAAGTAAATCACTGTCTTGACTGGCAATGAGAGCATATATTTTTAGAACGCTTAGGATCTTTGATTGGGATTTCTGTGTAACCACATATACAAAAACATTAGGCACAACTGATGGGCACCTTCTGATACATGAAGCTCGGTCTTCAACATTTACTTACATAGCCTCTGATTTAAATATCCACTTCAGGGGCGCCTGGGTGGCGCAGTCGGTTAAGCGTCCGACTTCAGCCAGGTCACGATCTCGCGGTCCATGAGTTCGAGCCCCGCGTCAGGCTCTGGGCTGATGGCTCAGAGCCTGGAGCCTGTTTCCGATTCTGTGTCTCCCTCTCTCTCTGCCCCTCCCCCGTTCATGCTCTGTCTCTCTCTGTCCCAAAAATAAATAAACGTTGAAAAAAAAATTTAAATATCCACTTCATTTTTATAAAATAAAAAGATGTTAAATAAATGAACAAATCAGTGTTTTGTGTTTTTTTAAAAAAAAATAGATTGTGACATATTTTTTTCCAAAGCAAGAGTTGGCAACTTTTGTCTATAAAGAGCCAGGTATTAAATATTCTTGGCTTTAAAATACACATTAAAAAAAAAAAAAAAGGGTGGCTCGGTTGGTTAAGCGTCTGACTTCGGCTCAGGTCATGATCTCATGGTTTGTGAGTTCGAGCCCCGCGTCTGGCTCTGTTCTGACAGCTCAGAGCCTGGCGCCTGTTTTGGATTTTCTGTTTCCCTCTCTCTGCCCCTTCCCGCTCACACTCTGTCTCTCAAAAAATGAATAAATACACGTTAAACAATTTTTAAATATTCTTGGCTTTCTAGTCCATATGGTCTCTATCCAACTACTGAGGTCTGCCATTTTAGCAGAAAGGTATCCATGGACGATAAGGGCATGGCTGTATTTCAATAAAATGTCATTTACAAAAACAGCTGGTAGACATCAGACAAAGTACTTATATCCAGAATATGTAAGGAACTCATATCTCAATAATAAAAAGACACATAATGTAACTTAAATATGGGCAAAGGATCTGAAAATAAATTTCTCTTATGAGCAAATTCAAGTAGCACATGAAAAGATGCTCAGCGTAATTAGTTATTAGGGAAATGCAAATCATTTCACACCCACCAGGATGGCTAAAATAAAGAAGACAGACAATAGCAAGTGTTGATCAAGATGTGGAAAGATTGGAACCCTCATACGTTGCTGGTGAGACCGTAAAATGGTGGAGCCACTCTGGAAAACAGCTTGATAGCTCTTCAAAATATCAAACATAGAATTACCATATGATGCCAAAATTCCACTCTTAGGTGTCTACACAAGGCAAACGGAAATATGTGTCAACACAAAAACTTATCCATGTCCACTGTCCATGAGTGTTCATATCAACATTATGAATAGCTAAAAGGTGGGAGCCCAAATGTCTATAAACTGATGAATGGATAAATAAAATGGTGTATGTACAAACAATAGAATATCATTTGGCAATACAAAAAAAAAACCCAAAGTATTGACACATGCTACAATATGGATTGACCTTGAAAACATTAAGCTAAGTAAAAGAAGCTGATCACACAAGGCCACGTACTGTTGTGATTCCATTTATCTGCAAAGTCCAGAAAAGGCAAATCCATAGAGACATAAAGTAGATTTGTGGTATCCTGTGGCTGGGGTAGGGAATAAGATATCAAGAATGAGACTGTGTGTGTACAAGGGGTTCTTTGTGGGATGTTGAAATTGTTCTAAAATTAGATTGTGGCGATGGTTGCACAACTCTGTCAATACACTAAAATCCAATAGACTGTATACTTTATGTGGGTGAGTTTTTACAGTATGTGAAATATATCTCAATGAAGCTATAAGAAAACCAAACAAAATAGACTGCAGCCTAGATTTGGTCCCATGGGCTGCAGCTGGCCAACCTCTGGGTACATGGGGACATGAAAGTGTGAGTTTCAAAGTTTTGTGAAAAATGTCAAGATACAGTAATGGTATTTCCTACGCAAGTTCTCACAGAGAACAGCACATGACAATAAGCACTGGCTAGTGAGTAGTGGCGGGTGTAGCCAACCATCATTCTAACAACAGAAGCAATAGTAATGACAGTTTAGCAGCTACTCATGATTGAGCACTCACTGGAGGCATTTGCCAAACACTGTACGTGTATTTATTTATAAGCAAATTTATTTCTCTCAACAAGAACCCCAGAGGTCCCCCAAGACAGCATCTGGGTGTAAGTCATTCTCCATTATCAGTCAGTTCTTTCCTTTTCTGTGATGATGAAACAAATCCCCATCTTTAAAAACTAGGCTGTTAGAAATCCAGCTAAAGCACCAGTCAACCTCATTTTACAAGAGGGGCGAAACGGCCCTGGGCTCACTGCCAAACCCTCGGTTCACATTGGCTTTAATGCCCAAATCGCACCATGACCTCAAAAAGAAGGGTCTTTGCTTGCTGATTCAGAACACACACAAGCAGGGGTGAGGACCTGTTATCCGAAAGTTCTGCTGCTGATTTTTGGGTGGAGGACATGTTGGAGCTTTTGATAAGGTTTATAAAAGGACGGTGACTCTTGGCAGTGAGTGTCCTGGAGAGTTAGCACATGGGATCCAGTTTCTCAAATTTCTGGGCTATTTTTATTCCTGGAGCAGAAGTCCTTAACGCGCCCCCATCCCTGGCTACCGTGGCATGCGGGGCAGCTGTTCTCTGTGGCAGACTTGATCTATGGCATAATTAGTAGCTACATCATTAATCCATTTCTATGAGGTTTGCTGTTGTCAGTCATACTGGCTTAGACCTCTTTTTGCCCCTGCATTACTCCTGTTTGTCAGCTTAAAAAAGGAAAGAGAGAGAGAGAGAAAGAGAGAGAGAGAGAACCAAATGCCAAACACATAGAAAAGCCCTATCTTATAGCTAATATTTAGAATGAAGACCTGCCTTGGGTTCCCCACCTCTCCCTGGGTCATCTGCCCACCTGCCCATCAGTCCTGCTTTAAGATCCCAGCAAATACCCCTGAAACCCGAGAGGCTTGTCCGTGTCTCAGAGTACCCACCTGGAACGTGGCTACAACACGTGTGAGGGATCTCATTCAAGATTCCTGGACAAGTTTGTTCTGTCTGCCTGGAACACCCTGCCCACAGATCTTTGCAGATGGCTGCATCTCACCATTTAGGACTCTGCTCATGTCGGGCCTTCCCTGACCTACCCTATCCCTTGATCTGGAGAAGCACTGCCCCTACCACACAGCCAAACGTACATGTGTGAAGATGGGCACACATCCCTGCCTTTGCCACTGCCAGCCTCACCTCATCTCTTTATCCTGGTCTGTTCTCTATGGAGCATTTACCACTACCAGACTGCCTGGCTCCTTCCCCCCTCCCTCCCTCCATTCATGCAATACTTGTCTGTGGTCTATATCTCCTACACATATGGAAGCTCTCCATTGGCAGCAACTTGGTTTGTCTCAGTATCTTCAGGGAGTGCCGTGGCATCTGGGTGGAAGGATTCTTCCTCGGGCAGCTGTCCCCCGGCCTCCGGGTACGGCATGCCGACGGTGCCCTCCTATCATATCAACCAACAATCCCTCAATACACTCCACAGTGATGTCTAGGGTGGCTGTTCACAGCTGTATCCCCAGCACAACATACACGGTAGATGCTAGATACACATTTACTGAAAAATTTAATTACACAATAAAAAAATAAAACAAAATCATTTATAAAGGAGCCCAAGAAGGGAAAGCAGTGAATTTGAAAGCACTAAAAGTTGACATTTGCCTGTCATTTCTCAATCTCTCCCCTCCTGACATTTTGGACCAGATAATTCCTCGTTGTTTGGAGGGGCTGTCATGAGCCTCAGAGGATACATAGCAGCATTCCTGACCTGGACCCACTAGAGGCTGGTAGCACCCCCCTTTAGCCAGTTGTGACAAAAACATCTCTGCATGCAATCAACTGCCCCATGGGTGTGAGGGAAGTGACCCTGGTTGAGAACTACTGGTTTAATCAGTAAGTACTAAATGTCTGCGGAGATAAAACACTCCCTTTGCTCAGATCTGACAAACTAGAGGCTTATCTACGCAGACTTGACTCAATTCCTGCCACACTAGATAACTCATTTATATCCAATATGCGAAATCCCATCAAAGGAATGTTGTTAAACTAAGTATCTGCCTATAACATTTTGCCAACATTATTCATCCAGTTCTAATGAAGAGTACATATGAAATAGTCCGTGCAGTTTAAATATCATATACCTGACAATAGCTAGTGGTCAATGGGAATTTCATCTGTTTCCTAATCAGCTGGCTAAAATGAGATCATCTGTCCTAATATCAAGCATTCCCCTTATTATACTGTCTAGAATTATGCAAATTAGATCACATAACCCACATTTCAAATTTCCCCCAATGAATGAATTTAACATGACCTGTGTTTCTTGCAGAGAAGCAGACCAGGAGGTCAGAGCCCTGCTCCCACCCAATTATTTATTTACTAAAAATAATCAAATTTTATACTTAAAATCTGTTTTAAAAACTGTTTCTGTAGGAAAACAATGCCTCTATGGTCTCTAATCTATTTTTCTTTATGTTGATGATCAGATTGGCTATTATAAATATCACTTTAATGCTCGGACCTCAGAAAAGACATTTACTGACATAGAGATTAACTACTGGGCCAGCACAGCTGCCATTAGGATGGAGTACTACACAGTTTTTCTATTTCTTAAAATATCCATCATGGTCTGCATCATATCACCAGGGCATGGATTGGAGTTTTAGCTGCTGCCTACTTCTCTTAGAGTCTGACTCTCTTAGAGTCAAATACTGTGTTCCTATCATGTGGATGGTAAAACTTGTAAACTTATGGACCTACGCAGAACAGATGAAAATGAAGCCCATTTTCCTTGATTCATCTACTGTTTTGACACATTTACCACATGTCAACCTCCTTTGTGCTCAGCGCTGGGGATAAAAAGGTAATTGGGACAGTCCTTGCCTTTGGAGAGGTTTTTCATTTCATTTAAGAAATCAAACTGGCACATTTGTAGAAGAGGTTTTAGATTTTGATGTGCTAAAATTTACATTTTAAAGCAAATGCAAAAAAAAATCTGAATTTATTTTCTGTTATTTAAAAAATCCCCAATCCTGAACTTATTTAGAAAAACTGAGATTATGTGCTGTGTATTGTTAGAGTCCAGAAGGACAATGGGGGGTGGGGGGGATCAGACAAACTGTCCAAGGAGGGAAGAAGTTCCCTGCATAGTTACACCTTCCCTGATGGCTCAATTCTTCCCTCTGTGCGTTTCTTTCTCTATGTCATTTCCATCCTCTAATGGTAGAATCGGTGCCTGTGACTGTTGGCCGATATGGCCCAGTGTCCCACGAAGAACAGCGTAGGGAATTAACACCATGATCTAAGTAATTGATGGAATTCAAGTCAGTAATAACAAAATGAGGGCAAAACAGGTTTCTACAAGTTCAACTCAATTTACAGAATTCTTATTGAGGATTAATCTACTATACTTCAGAACAGGGGTTCTGTTCCGAGGAACAGGAGGTGAAAAGAACAAAGTTTTTTACCTCCAGGACCTTCTAGGTAATTATCCAGCTTTTCTCTTCACCTGTCCTGTGTGGACATGGCTTTAAAAATAACTGCTATTTTACATGTGTTTGGAGGGAAGAAGGGAATGTCATTATGGAGCCTGGATCTTATTCATGTATATCTAGAGTGCTTGGTAAAGGAAGGAGGTCAGGAAATATTCAGTGAATAAGTGAGTGAATGAATGAATAAGCTTGAAGGTAAAAATAGGTTCCCCCGGATTCTAGCATATTTATACTTCTTCATAGTCCAGTATTTTGTTTTCTCATTTTACCCCCAAATCAAGCCAGAGTAAGGTGAAAGAGGTAATGATCCCAATGTTATTTGAGATAGACCTTCGGAGACCCAAGACCACATATTTAGTAAGTTACAGAGTGAGTGACAAACCTATGTGGACTTTACAGTCCAAGGTTTGCATTGCTAATAAGAACAGAAAAATGGAGGAGAGGTTTGTCATACACAGGAGGCTCCAGGGCTCTGGAGAGACTTGGTAAGCCAAAGAGAAAGTCCTACCATTTCTTCCTTTGCAGTGGGAAAGCAAGTAAGAAAATTCAGCACACTAGTGGCAGCTGGAAAGCTGGCAGGTCCCTCCAGAGAAGGACTGTAAGCAATGTCATGGGCCAAAAAGATGGATGGGGCCCATTTATGCACCAGGCTGACGCATAAATGGAATCCTTCCCAGTTTGACTGCCCTTTCTGCAAAGATGTCATTGACAGATGAGTATCTAAATGTTTTGTTTAAAAAAGAAAACAAGACAAAAGAAAGAAAGAAAGAGAATAAAGCAAAAACAAAACAAAACAAGAAACTCTTTCTGTCCCAAACAGACACTGAGAGCCAGTGAACACGAGAACACCCGCACAGGCTTGAGAGCTGGCCTTTCAAAGGTATCCTTGATAATGATTTGCAAAGTTGTACACCTTTCCTTCCATATACTTTTCAATTGAACACAAGGATTTCATCGAGACCCCAAATTACTGCCAGTTGGCCGTATTCCATCGGCAGTTGGAGGCACACTGGTGGGGAAGCAGGCCTGCTCACATATTCATCCTCACTTGCCAAAACAAGGCTTCTTCCCCAATTAAAATGACCTTTTTTGCTTTAGAGTAGTAAACAATGTCTACTTAATTTGAGGAAAACACACAGAAGAAAGTTACCGAAACTAATCACACAGTGACAGGATGGGTGAGTCAGAGTCAATGCAATCTGTGGGAAGTGCTGAGGAGGCCACTCTGCTTTTGGCGACAGAAAGGTCCTCTTGAGGTCATTGCCTTCATGGTGCCTCCTCCATGGCAGCCTTCAAGATCAAACTGAGCAAATCTGTTTTATCTTACACCTACCAAACACACTTTAAAAAAAAAGGTTAATAACTACCAGTTTTAAAAGGTAAGTACTAAATACAGCTCCTTCGATAACCTTGCTTCTTCGTCTTGCTCTGTAATTATCTTGTGAAGACAGGGACCAGTTGACACACACTGAGTAGCAGTAAACAGGAGGACGTCTCCTCCACCCACTCACAGCTGGACACACCGTGTCTTGTGAGCTGCCTGTGTTCTCTGGCCATCTGTGTAACTCAACAGTAGACCAGCATAGACAAATGAACCATTTTGGAAAACTCACGTTCTTCTCCAGACTGGATACACGGTACCCAGGCTGAGTCCACATTTCATCCATACTGAGCCAAACAGACATTTACAAAACAATAGGCATTTGGAAACATTTGAGCTTAGTTTGCAAGCTCAGACAAAAGTGGCTGGGATGGGCACCACCACCTTAGGGCTGACACAGAGCATCCTTCATGATGACTGAATGAGAAAACTAAGGAAAAGGTTTTTTATTTTTAAAAATTTTTTTTTAACATTTATTCATTTTTGAGAGACAGAGAGAAACAGAGTATGAGTGGGGGAAAGGCAGAGAGAGAGGGAGACACAGAATCTGAAGCAGGCTCCAGGCTCTGAGCTGACAGCACGGAGCCCGATGCGAGGCTCAAACTCACAGACCACGGTCATGACCCGAGCGAAAGTCAGATGCTTAACCAACTGAGCCACCCAGGCACCCCATGAAAAGGTTTTAAGAAACTTCCAAACAGTTGGACAGTCGCTTTGGTCAGGCCACATCTTTGACAGCTGCTGCACGTGGCCCTGTTCCAGGGAGATAACATGCCTCCAGAACTAGCTGGCTGGGTCACCCTAGAGGTAAGGAAGGCTGACTTCCTTTGAGCAAAAAATAAACCCTGCTAAGTTACATGATCCTGTCTCCTACTTTCTTCAAGGAACATGAGATGCTAAGTGACAAAATTTAAAGACAGAAGCTGTGAATCCTCAGAGCCCTGATCTCCTGGCTGATTAGTTACAGGTCTGCCTAGTTCAAGATGATCTACAGGTCAGACACATAAGACAGTCTTCCTTGCCGTATCCAAAAAGCCAGGAATAACCAGGGAAATTGCCCCCAGGTCTTTCAATCCCTGCTAATACAATGATGACACATAGACTAAGTCAGAAATAAAGTGGGGAAAGAAGCCTGGTGTTTTCCAGCCAGAGACAACCACACTCAAAACTATCTGCTCCATTTGCAATCCTTCCCACAAATATTCACGGTGTGCAGACACAGCAGTTGGATGTTCAAAGTCCCCCTACAGTACAACTTACTGAGAGAGGTTGTCTGGAAGCAGAACAACTCCCTTTGGTAAACCTAGCCAATATCAGGATGGAATTTGGAGGGTCTCATCCACCCTCCGCCAATGGATACGACGATGTCAGAAATAAACCACATGCCAGACAAGCCTGTAGACTCCATTTTTGTCAGCAGCTGTCCCCAAAGGAGCACCTGTGGCAGTTTCCAGCCCTTCAGGCCAAACACCACCAACGAAAGCCCATCACCGGCCACAGATGTCTACTGACATTCTTGAGAGTGAGAGAGATGGCAAAAGCCAGAGCCAGGGTTTCTTTGACAATTTAAGACCCTCCATCATGAAATGGTTTGGCGTTCGCCTGGTCCCAAACCCGGCACCTACAGATACATCTAACTTCAATTCCTCAGCAGGATGAGAGAGGTAAAAATCTCAGGCTCTCCAGAGAAGGCACATTTCGGCTCGTGTGTGCCTAAAACAAACCCACAATTGCCTAGTATGCCCACTGTTATCCTAATGATGTAGCAGTGGGAGATATGGAGCTTACTTTAAATGAGCACACTGCCAACTTTCAAGAAATCCTCCTCTGCATGCACCAACAATTTCTTACTGGTTTGAGAATAAGAGTACTGGGAAAGATTTTTGTTGTCACAACAAACACAACCAGTCAGAATCCTGAATTGGTGAAGATAACACCAAGCTAAGGAAGAAGTACGTGTTAGCTTTTGGTTCCTTTCAAAACTTATTTTGTGAAGAATAAACATGCTGCATAGAAGCAGTTCATTGGCCAGATAAATGGATGCCATGCTTATTTCTATTAATTGACTGAAATCCATCCTTTACCTGCTACCACAGGAGATTTCCGTTCATCGAGGAGCTGGATGGAGGTACTCGCTGTCACCACATTGCTTTTGTTGACTATTCCTGAAAGAAGAAAAACCATCACAACAAAAATGGAGATGGTTGTGTGCCCAGGTTAAGAGAGTAATCATATGGCCCATGGCCACCAATTCTGCAGATTGTGTTAGTGCATGGTTCCCAGACTCAGAGTTGGCCAACTCTGTTAGGCCACAGGTGCTGTGTAGACAGTCCTGTCAGCTGAAGGAATCAGTGCACTGAGTTATGACTGCCACACTGGGGGCGGGGGGGTGTCCAGCCTCTTCACATCAAAATTATTAAGCACCACTGGAGGGACCACATTTCTCTTGTGATTTGTGGTTACTAATTACAGTGTTTACTTGTGTTAGTGATCATATTTACACTGCCTCTCTAAATACGGCTGTGGAGAGCTACAGGAGATAAAGTTTTGAAACTGTTTTACAAGTTGGGAACTTTAGTTTTGGTTTGTTCGTTACAACTTTACTGATTTATAAAATTCTAATTTCAAGACCAGTTTTTCTTAGCAAAACCATTCCAATCAGGGATAGACTTGGAATTCAATCCTTACTCCAAACTCTTATTAATGTGGTAAAAATAGGGCATTAGTATGAAGACATTTGCAATTACTAACAATGGCTCCAATATCCATAAATTAAAAGACCCTGAGCACAGGTTTCAAGCCCCCCCCCCCCCGCCTTGGTTGATAATTGTTAGCACAATGCTTGCCTTATAAAAGGTGTTCCATGAATGGAATCCAATATGAACTGGGAAATGGAGAAGGCAGACCTGAATTTGAATACGCTTATGACTGAAGCAACTGAGAACCTTCTCCTGGCTCAAGCCTAAGCAGTAATAAAAACCAGCTTGTTTTTCAATGTGTGCAGGTAATCAACACATGGTAGAAACAATAAGACAGCTTCATCATAACACTTGTACTTGGTGATGTTACATTCTCCGAACCAAAAGGAAGAATGAAATCTCCTAAGATGTGAAGTCATCCTTAACTTTATCACGAACAAGGTAAATTCCTTTGACAACCCCACTTGCCAAAAACCAATTCTACAACAGCCTCAATTAGCCAGAATTTGTTTTTCCCACACATAAGTCTCTGTAGGGAAAATGGTGAAGAGTAAAAGAAGAAACCCATATAAGGGGCCATCATTCATAAGCACACACACACAGAACACTTCGGGGATTGCTCTTTTTTCTGACTGCTCCTTTTCTTTGTCCAGTTTTGAGCAAAATCCACCCTGCCGGAAAAGAAGAACTTCATGCTTGCTTCCAGTCCAAATCTAGCAAGCTAAGTTCTTTTTTTTCTTTTTTTTCTTAGAATCCCAAGGCAAAGAAAGGAGCATGAGATTGCATAAGAGAAGACGTTGACAGGTTTGCAGCAGAATGAGAAAGTTCACTGTTATCTCGGTTGGTATTTTCAGCAATAAAGTGTCATCCAAACAAACATAAAGAAAGAGTCTTAGTCACCCGGACATTTGTATCTGAGAACACACATGTGTGTGGCCATGGGTACAAAGGAGTACAGACTCCAAGAATTTCAGTTTTTCCTGGAAGGAAACTAATTGATAATCTCCTCTAAAATTCTACCTGCTCAGGGAATTTCTACAGTAACATTTGGCCTTTCCTTGAATATCTTCATGAATGAGAGACTCTCTTCCTAACGAGTCCATGCAACTAGTTATTAGATAGCTCTTGCCAACGTGTCTTCTGCAAATTTTGAAAGCACTCTTTCTGAAGACGTTTTCATTCATGGAAATGAGCAAGTGCTAAGAACCAAGGAAGGGGCTTTGACACTAAGCACCAGAAAACCGCCACTAGGGCTGATTTTGGAATGCTTGAAAAAGACTAATACGGTGGCTCTAATATAAAACATAAGTATAGACTGAACTGTCTAAAGCAATCCAAGTTTATAGAACTAGGTCTTATTCATCTCTGAAGTTACTACAAGGCACAGTCAGAGCCTTCCACAAAATGAGCACCAAAAACTATCAGCTGCGTGAGACAAGAAAAAGCCAAGGACAATCGAAAAGTATGTTCAGTGTGTTTTGCTTCTAAACATGGTTGAAATAAGATGGTGTTCAGTTCTTTTTTGGAGGGAGGCAACCTTAGTTTTTTTATAATATAAAATCTTAGGACTAGAAAAATCACAGGTTATGCGCTTTTCCTGGGTCACTGCAGCCCTCTGTCAGGAGATCACAAGTCTACACAAAAATCTCAGCGCTCACTCCTGCATGTTGATTTGAATCAATTTAGTTTCTGATGGGGGGACTGTGGGCCTCCAAAGTGATGTGATTCACTGAAAGTTCTGGCAAAGGATGGTATGTCTGCATGAATTTTCTCCAAGTGGGGCCATGATAACGTTAAAAAAAAAATCTACTGAGATGTTTGTATTCAAATTCCACACAGTAAAAAGTACCAGTCCTGCTTTGTGAAATGCTCTTTTCACACTTCAGTTAAGCAAAAGCTTAATTTTACTTGGGGCCATTGTATTTATGAAACAGGTCAATGGTTCAGTGCTGGGCCAATATTCAGCATTGGTCCTCAAGACAGAACTTGGCTCCCTCCAGCATTCAGATGGCCCCCACTACACTCTGCATGCAATGCCCGGGCCAGCAGGACCAGACAGACAGAGTCCCAACTCTAACAAGGACCCCCACCTGTGCTGAACGGGATGGAGTAGACGAAGCTCCCTGGAATCTGCTCCGCAGCTCTTCGGTACCAGAGAGGGAAATGGTCTGCGTTAAAAATGTTCTCCTTGTCTCCAGCTTTCAGGAAATCCCTGGAAATGGAAAGGAATAAGAACATGTCAAAAAACCACAAATAATCCAATTAAAAAGTGAGCAACATACCTTTTCATTTTTCCAAAGAAGATATACAAATGGCCAACAGGAACATGAAAAGATGCTCAGCATCACTCGTCATTAGGGAAATGCAAATCAAAACCAAAATGAGATATCACCTCACACATGTTAGGGTGGCTATCACCAAGAAGACAAGAGATAACAAATGTTGGTGAGGGTATGGAAAAAAGAGAATGCTGGTGCACTTCGTAAATTGGTACAGCCAGCCACCATGGAAAACAATATGGCGGTTCCTCAAAAAATTAAAAATAAGACTACCATCTGATCCAGCAATTCTACTGGGAATATACACAATGGAAACAAAAACCCTAACTCAAAAAGATATTTTCCATTCACTGCAGCATTATTTACAACAGCCGAGATATGGAAACAACCTGAGTGTCTATCAAAGGATGAATGGATAAAGAAGTGGTGGCATATATACCACACATTCCACACAATGGAATATTATTCAGCCACAAAAATGAGAAAATCCTACCATTGGCCACAACATGGATGGAACTTGAAAACATTAAGCTAAGGGAAATAAGTCAGACAGAAAAAGACAAACACTGTAGGATCTCACATGTGGAAGCTAAAAACAAAGAAACAAAGACAAACAAGCAAAAACCAAAAAACCACCAAACTCAAAAAAAGAGATCAGATTTGTGGTTACAAGGGGCAGGTGTTGGGGGACGGGGAATGACAAGAAGGTTATAAGACAACCTGGGGACTACAGCTAACACTGCCGTGTGACCTACAATCAAGCTGTGAAGAGAATATTTCCTAAGGGTTCTCATCACCAGGAGAATTTTTATTCTTTTCTTTTTATTGTATCTATATGAGATGAGAGATGTGAAGTAAACCTACTGCAGTAATCATTTCACAATATATGTAAACCAAATCATCATGCTGTACGTCTGAAACATATACAATTATACGCCAATTATTTCTCAATAAAACTCGAAAGGAAGAAGAAAGAGGGGGACGGGGAGGAGGAAGGAGGAGGTGGGGGAGGAGAAGGATCATGGCACCACTCAGCAAGGAAAAGCCGGATGTGGGTATGTCCCAACCACCTTTGTCAGGTGAAGACAGTGTTGGCTTTCTCAGTGCAGAGAGAATCTGTGTAGCGTCATGCACCCCAGATGGCTCAGAATTACCCTGTAGAACTCCAGCAGTCAGACTGTCCGTGGGTGAAATAATTTTTCCTAGTATATCCAGTGAACGAATCATCTTAGCATCTAACGCAAGCAAGCAAAACCTCCAGAAATCGTATCACAAGACCAAAGAAAGGGTAGTCGGAAAGCTGTCGTGCCTTACAATCCATACATGATCACATATCCTTGGAAAGATCAAATTAAGTAGATTTCACTCTTCTGAGAAAAAGTATAACAGAGGTAGCAGTGGGCCCTGTGGTATCCTTGCCCCCTCCCTCCCTCCACCACCTGCTCTCCAGCCAACAGGACTGCTCCAGCTGTCTGTACATCCCTTACCTTGCCCAGCCTCCTGCGCCCACTGCCCACAGTGCTTCTCTCTCTCCTGAGGCCTACCTGCACTCTCTTCCCCGTTTCTTCCTTTCAAAATCATATTCCCTTCACAGTGTGCCTCAAATCCCACCCACCACGCAAATCCACAGAGACATTAGCAAGTTCCTGCCCCACAGCCTTGGTCTCTCACGTGGCCTTCTCCTTCCTTGGTCTTATCTGCTCTGTCATGTCCCCATCCCAAACCTCCTGAAGTCTCTGAAGAAAGAAGCTTTGCTTCCCATTTTGGCTCCCTTCACAGAGACTCACACATCCCCAAGTTCCAGCGAATGTTTGTTTGCTTCACTTATCTCCAAAGACTCATGTTTACTCTCCCAAGTGCCTCATCTTGGCTGAGACAGTATAACTCGGGGGAGGAAATGACTGCCTGGCTAGTCCACAGTCCTCAGAGATCTTGCAGGAAGGGAGAGCAATCAAGGGATGGAAAGGACAGCAATCAGGGGACAATGTGTATGCAGGGAAAAGGCCACTGATTGAACCAGAAATGGCACCATGTTCTATCCATCAGTTTGCAGGGTGAAGTTGGATCACACAGACCATGGAGAGAAATACTCAAATATTCTCCATTGTTATAGCAGGGTTGAATTTATAAGCTAAGTTGTAACAAGTTGGGTTATTAGAAACTACTTGAATTGTCTTCTAACTCAGGAAAGCATTCTGTAGTTTTAGGGTATGGCCAGGCACTGATATCTTGATCTCTTTCTAAGATGCAAAGCTCCCTCCTAGAGGAAGCCCGTGCCATTGGAGGCCACCCTTGAAGTTCTCAGCATAGAAATACACCTCCTTCTAACTTACACTAGCATGTTCTAATTCCTCTCTAAGGGCAGAGACATTATTTTTCTTGACATTTCCAGGGCCTGGCACTCATCAGGCACTCAGCGTGTGCTTAATGATCACATGATAAATCAAATCTCATATTCAGATAAGAGCTCCTCAAGTATTAAAAGCAATTTGCTAAAACTTTTCTAAACAGTATTTCTCAATTCTTTCAAATTGCCACATCAGTATGGCCACGTTCCTATGTAAAGGCTCTCTGCTGTCATTCAAAAGGCCAACTGATGATGCATGGACCTCTGAGTTATTCAGTGCTGGGTGTAGGGAGTTCCAGGCTTGAGGTCACAGACAAGCTCCTCCTGGCACCGATATATTCAGTGGTAAAGTTTCCTGATCCTAAAATCAATAGGACTCACAAACATTGAAATGTGACCTTTTGCTTTTTTTTTTTCCCCATCAGACATGAGATTTTTCATAAACCTGACTGCGATAGGTGTGTGAAGGAGACTCTGCTATCTAGTCCTCGGTGGGATGAATAGCTGTATTCCACACTGGGCCATGGCACAACCAAGCATTTTCACTTGTGGCAGTCCTATTTGGTGGTGGGATGCATATAACTACGGGGAGGAAGGTGCCCTTCTCATGCAGCAGTTAATGGTACCGGGGGCCCCTTTCCAGTCCTGGAAGGTGAGGCTAATAGCTTGGTTAGGAGGTGTGAGGTGGTTTTCACTTAGACTGATGGAGACATTTGAGGAAGGCAGGCGACAGGCTTGGAACACGGCATTACTGAGTGCCCAGTGGCTGCTGCCCAGGACCAGACCACGCTGGCACCAGGGCAGCGAGCAGGAGCCTGCAGGGCATGATCTCCATTGGCTTTGGTGTTCACATGAGAGGGTCTGGTTGCCAGGAAACCTTGTAGGTCCCTGATAACTACCAAGTAGTGATTCAGAAGGAAGTAGAAGGAGAGAGTTGGTTCTACAGAATCTCCAAAAATGTTCTTCAGGAAGATAGATCTTTCTAGGTAAGATGAAAGCCTACCTGTAGATACTAGGGGCTGTTGTGGTGTTGGGTGAGACCAGTTTAGGTTTTAGGCGCAGACGAATGACCTTGGGTGAATTACTTGGGTCAATCACTGAATCTCTGAGCCCCATTTACTCATCTATAAACTTATACTCACCGCGATTCTATCAGAGTTATGTATACAGTATGTAAACTGAAAATGGCTCCATCAAGTATATGGGATTTTTAAATCTCGGGAGCTTCTTTTGTTCTCTGTGGGTCACATGGAAGCTGTGAAGCAGTCATCGCTTAGACTGCCTTTGTGTGCTACGGGTGTTCCAAGAGGCCACATGGAATGCACAAGATTCACTGCTGACATTGACGGGTGTAGAGGCAGGGACAGAGTCCTCGGACTAGAATCCACGTGCTTCCAAAGCAGATGGTGGTGACAGGAGGTGGCACCTCAGTGTAGCAGGCTGATGCTAGTACCAGTTAGTTCTGCAGCAGGGACTTTATATTCTCTAGCACTCTCCCCACAGCTTGGCACTTTTCTCTGTATGCCTTATTTAAAAACAGAAATTCGAAAAGCTTTCTAGCCCTATCCAAGAGTATATCTGGACAGTTGGACCTTAACAAATGCCGTCTTCTTGGACAGGGTAGGCAGGTACAAGACCCTAAGACAATGGAACTTTTGGAGTGCCTAGGTGGCTTTATCAGTTAAGTGTCTGACTTTGGCTTAGGTCATGATCTCACAGGTTCATCAGACTCTCTGCTGTCAGCACAGAGCCTGCTTTGGATCCTCTGTCTCCCTCCCTCTCTCTCTCTCTCTCTCTCTCTCTCTCTCTCTCCCTGCCCATCCCCCACACACTCTCTCTCTCAAAAATAAATTTAAAACATTAAAAAAAATAGAGCTCAAGGTTCTGAGTTCTATATGAGTCAATGGGATGAGTTTCTTGAAAACCGAAGAATCATCCAGATAGCCAGTGTCTACTCACTCTGGGTCACAGTAGTGTCACAGGGAGCAGAGCTAACCCTTACTTGCAGATATTTTTAGTTTCATAAACTGGTTTTACATCCACAGTTTTTTTGATCCTCACAAGAACCCAGAGAGATCATCACTGCCACTTTCCAGGGCCACAGAGCAAAGGCAACCAGTGGGATGGGCCAGATGCTCATCGCAGCCATCCTGAGCATGACCTACAGGACAGACTAGCA
The DNA here is from genome assembly GCF_014898765.1 of Herpailurus yagouaroundi. Lineage (NCBI taxonomy): Eukaryota > Metazoa > Chordata > Mammalia > Carnivora > Felidae > Herpailurus > Herpailurus yagouaroundi. The sequence continues at coordinate 13,491,179 of NW_024412444.1, forward strand.
AGGTGCATTGTCTTGTTGTGATTGCTCTTCTGGTTTGTCCGTTTTATCTGAATACAAACAACAGCCTTCCTCTTGAGCAGGAGAAAGTCAGTGCCTACATCTCCTTCTGCCTCTCTCTAGGTTCCAGAAGGAGAAGGTGATGTGTATCCTGTAATTTCTAGTCCTTCTAGGAACTTGCCCTCCGGAAAGACAATTGAGCAGGGCTAAAGGGCTGAAGAGGGCTTGGAACAATCAAGTCACAACTGTAGTCAACTTCCTAAATGACAAATTTGAGATGCTGAGAAAGAGTCCTCAAATGGGCCGTAAAAGCCAGTTCATGAACCATCTAAAAATCTATTGATTTCCCACTTACCAGACTTGGTGTTATAAGATCATATGGTTGGGTCAGGGCCTCACCTAAGAGGCAAGAACGCTGCTGACCGGGGCTTGCTGGGACAGGAGTGTCCCCCCTTCGGGTCTCTGTGGGGCCGCCCCCTTTCAGATTGGTGGCCAGCCTGTGGCCTTGTCATTCACCCCCAGGTATCCATACATCAGGGTGTCTGAGGGCCCACAGTAACGTCTGAACCCTCCTCACACGCACTTGGCAAACTGTCTGAATCTCGGACTCCATTTGTCCCTCGCCTAATAATGCCTCTTACTTCAGAGAAAAAAACAAGCAAGCAAACAAACAAACTGAGAAACAGTAATCGGGCCAGAAAGGACTTCGCAGGCCCACACTAGCTCTGGTCCAACACTAGTTTGAAGAGTTAAGACCCTGTTGCTCTCTGAAGATACAAAGGCTGCGCAGTGATTTCAAGGACATCTGGGTACTGGACGCTCTCCCCATTGTCCATCTGGGTCTGTTTGGCAACACAAGGAAACACTGTCCAACCCGTGTCCCACTGGACTGCCCACTCCTGGGTGTGGGGCTCTGCAGGCCCTCGGGCACAGTGCAGAGGCACCGAGGTTTATTAAAGCGCACACAAACAAATAAACAACAGACTTGAAACCCTGATTCTTGGACAGGCAGGAATCCCTCCGCAGAGCTGCGGAGCAGCTGAATGCCCTGGAGCCATCCATCAGGAGTCCTCCTTCTGGCCGCTCCCCCAGCAACCCCTGGGTCGCCAGATTCTGCGGTGACTCACCAGCGCGGGAGAGGACTCCAGGACAGTGGGCGAAAGCCAGCAAGCATGAAGAAGAAAGGGTTGCGGAAAGGCCAACAGGCAGGCGAGCACACACGCCGGGGCCTCCGCGGTAGAACAGAGAGGAACCATGTCAGCAGGCCTGGGGTGGCCTGAATTTTGTTTCTACTGCTGGTAGAACCGAGAAGCTTAAGCATCCCTTGAATTTCCCATTTCAGGAGCTCCCTGGGCCCCTGCAGGGGAGCCTTCCTACTTACTGATTGGTGAGCTGCTCAGCCCCAACAAACAGGTTGATCCTCGAGAGGCCCGTACGAGTGCCGAGGAAGGCAACCTCCACGCCCTTGTCAGAGTTCCTGAAACACAGCAGCAGACAACAGGGGGTTGCGTCCAGACAGTAAGGAGAGAATGGCTTTTGCATTTTAAGACTCATGGACTGCTTTATGAAAAAGCAGTTTTGAAACCTGAAATTTTAAAAGAAATTATAGAAACACACACACATGTATGCACACCCGCACCAAGCATGGAATGCAAACTCACCCCTTACAAAAGCATTTTTGGTAATTCTCGCAAGAAAAACTAAGAACTCCATTGAGTTCTGAGAACTCCAAAGCACCATGAACAAATGCACCCCCACACTAAATAGGTACATCTTTATCTCAGGGTTCTGAGTGTAAAGTCAGAAGAGCAGACCGGAATGGGAACGGCTTTATGGAGAGGAAGAAAATCATCACAGGGAACTTTGCATTGATCTACCAAGTCCATTCTTGGTCCTGAAACCATTAGTGGAATCTGCCATCAGTGAAAGTACCAGCTGGGCCACTGGGTCAAGTCTGCAGCGACCTGCAGCCTGGAAATGTCTAGGACCTGAATTCTATGCTGTTTGAAGTCACTGACTTGTAACTTCTTCCAGAGCACAGGCCTTCTTCTTACCACCATCCCCAAAGAGATGAGTAAAGAAATGGCTTCTTCAGATCCCTGCAGGATACCACACATAGGACCCCTAAGAATGGCCTTGGCAAAGGAGACTTATTTTAAAATCCACTGAAGGAATTTTTTTTCAACTTTCAAGGCAAATATTGTATACGTTTGAGCGTGCTGAGGATTTTCGCAATGCCTACCTCTTCACAAAAAGCGAGTGGTCTTTCTCCACAGATACATAATTTACTTCTGTGATAAAAGTATGAAGAGAATACTGTCTCTTGAGTTTGCTTCCCTTCCCTAAATGCTAGTAGCCATTTGATGCGAAGTACTATCCATGTCATCTTCAATATAAGATAATTTGGTTACTTGATCTTTGATGGTAGTCAAAGTGGCTGGTACTACCTTTAAGTATTTAAGGGGTGAATAAAAACCAACACTATGCATTTGTTTCTGCTTGCAGCCTACCCAAATTGGAAAGCCAGGCTGCCCAATCAGTTACAGATGTGGACTACAAAGCAAAGCTACCATTTTGGAAATCTTTAGCATGTGTTAGGAGTGAACCAGCAATCTTTGCACGGGATTTTGAGTTTCATGAGAGCTTAAAAGAAACATTTCCACATCCACCAGAGAAAGCAATCGCTGGAAAGGTTTTGACTCTTTCCCAACCTCCCAGGGAATAGGAACCATGTTAGTAAGCAGTCTAAGGACACTTCCAAGTATAATGAGAATGGTGATCTCTCTTTGGGGCTCCAGACTCCTGTATTAAACTGTCTACTTGGGAGACTTAAGCTTAAAACATCTAGAAAAGCCCTATGGACACGTTCAGTTCCAAACCAATTCTTCTTTCATTGTCTTCTGTCCTAGGAAATGGTACCACTATCTATACAGGCATTCGTGTTGTAAATCTGAGAATGACCCTTGAGAGCTCAGTCTCCCTCCCTTCACTCAGTGGACCATCAAATCCTCGGCGGCGGTGGTGGTGGTGGTTCTGAAGCATGCCACAAGTGGATCTTTCCTCTCTGTGCCACAGCCACTGCCTTGGTCTGAGTGGCAAATCCCTTGGAATGCTGTAGAAGCCTTTCTTATTGCTCTTATCCCATTAAACTATTCTTCACATAGCAGGAGGAGGATATTCTTTAAAAATGCAAATACGATCATGTCCTTCTTAACATCTTAAAATGTTCTTAAAATCGTTCAGTGGCTTTCCAACACTTGTAGTATAGTAGCCAAAATCCTTCACCTGACTCCCAAGGTCCTGAGCCATCTAGCCCCTCTGCACCCTCATCTGCCAACATCTTCGAGCCTACCTTCTATATTTCAGTTCCATTGGCCTTCTTTAAATTCCTCAAATGTGTCAAATACTATTGTACCTCAGGACGTTTGCACATGTTGTTCTATTTTCCTTAGAATGCTCCCTAACCCTTGAACTAGTTTCTGCTCAGAAAGGCCTTCTGTCTTTCATCTCCACTCTAGGTCTTGTCACAGTCTGCACGTCCTTACACTTCTTTCAAAGCAGTTATCAAATTCTTAATAATCTGGGATGCTACACACCACAGGTACCATGATGGCAAGGACTGTGTTTGATTGAGTTACTCCATTTCACCAACACCTAGTCCAGCGCCTGGCACACAACAGATATGCAATCGGTGATGCATGGATGAACGAATGATAAAGGAATGACAATGAGAACAGAATGAATGATAGGATAGAGAAGAGGATATACAAAAGGCAAGGTAAATGAATGAATGGAGCTAATGAAGAACAAAAAAGGAGAGAGAACTAAATAATGTCTGACATGAAGGTATAAGGAAAAAGGAATGCTTTTTCTTTCTATTTTCAATCTTTAATAACCCACTTCAATTAGTAAAATAATAATAACATTGATAAGCTGCTGAAGACTTTGACAACAGCTACCACTGCCCAGCCCCCTCTCCCTGCGTCCTCTGCCACAGAAAGAAAACCACAGGGTTATATCCTGACACCCTCATGAAACAGAGCTCTCACTTCCCCGTCCGACTTATAACCCGGCCTGGCCCAGATCCCAAGTCCCCTCCAGACTGTGAAGTACAGGGGGCCATGCAGGGCAAGACGCTAAGTGCTCCTGCCTCCCTCTCCCTCGCCAGTGCCCCCCACCCCGGCACACCAAATTTCATGTAACGCTAACGCTCAAATTATATGTCAAACCCGGGAGCTTGCCACCCAAGCCCGAGCCGCTAATCTGCTCTAGCTCTTGTGGTTTGGAGCTTTGGGAAAAATTAAAGCACTTTAACACCAAGCTCCCCAAACACTTTAGTTCTTTAAACCATAACCATATTTCGGACGGCTTGTGGGGAAATGGCCAGGAAAGGGGGACACGTGCAACCACTTACTCAGATTTGTTGAGGGCAAGACTGGTCCAATATGCTTCAATGGGAGCGCTCACCACGGCATCAAAAAGGACTTCTTGTATTAATTCTTTATCACCTATTGGGAGGGACAGACTTGAGAAGATGGCTGTGGCTGGGCCCCAAACGGGGGCACGAGAGGTCTCGCCGCGCTCATTTGCAGTGTCTGCAGGCCACTCTCTCCTGTGATGTGTCGCGTTAGGCATTAACCTCCCACCGGCTGAAAATATGGGTCAGTTCTGACAACTGATATGCCCGCAATACAGGGCCCCCCAGAGCATCTGGATGAAACGATAGTAAACAGAGAGTCTCGGGTGTGTCACACTTCGGTTTTCTGCTTTCTCTTCCCATCTAGGAGTTGATGCCATGGACCGGCATGTCTTAGAAAGTTTGCTCGGTCCACCCGCACTTCTGTCCTCTACCTGTGGTTCCTCAGGGCCCTGCTCCCGGTCGTTTGTAAGAAGAGAGAGGGATGTGATAACTAAACACTCCTGGGACTCCTCTATTTTGTGACACCTTCCATCTGGTAGGACTGTTTGTTTTTTCCGATTTAAAGCAGGAAACCTGCCCCTATCCAAAGAGGGAATCTTGCTGGGGCTCTGTGGAAGAGGCTAAGGAGTCAGGGGGATATCATGAGTGCAGCAGAGGCATCCCAGAGCCCTCCAATCACTCTGCAGAGGGGCTAACTGTCACCTACAGCCGGCCAGTCCTCACCCTGATGCTGGCCAACAAGACAATGGCACTTTGCTCTAAAAGCAAAAACTAAAAATAACTCATCACCAAAAAGACAATGGACACAGTGAGATATAGTTACGTCTTGGGATACCATATAGTAATTCAAACAAATGCATCACAGGTAAATGATCAACATAAGTAAATCTCAACAATGCAACGAGTGAAACACAAGTTATAGAACAATACATATGTTATATCGTAGATAATATAATATACCATATATAAATTTTAATATACAGAATAATGAAAATAATGGCACATACTATTCATGGATACCTATATATACGTATATACATATATATGCACACATATATACATCTGTATATGTTACTATATATAGTAATAGTATAATCTAATAATGTAATAATAATATAGATAATATGATAGTATAATTGCCTAGGAGTGACAAATACAGGAGGGTAGCTTTTTCTGGGAGAGAAACGGGACCACACAGGGGACTCAGCAGCTTCAATATTATCTGTAATGTTTCATTCCTTAGAAAGCACCTGAAGGAAATAGGGCAAAATATTAAGATTTGATTAAGCTGGATGGTAGATGTAAATTTTAAAACATATCTCTATCCCTTTGTTTTTTAAATATGTCCTTCAGAAAGTCCAAGAAAATGAAACAAGATAGGCTTATATGATGTCCATCTGATCTTTTCTCTACTAGAGCATGTCCCCAAAAGTAAATCCATTCCATGAGGATGCACTTTAGAAGCTAGATAAACGTCCTTCCAGCTCTCACAGGGCTGCTGTGGTTAGTCTAGGAAATAATATAGGTAAAGAGACGTTCACATCAATGAACAAGTGCTATCTGTCGGGGGTAGGGGCAGGTGCTGTGCTCACTGCTAGCAAATCTCTCCTCGCCCAAACTAGTCGCTGTAACTAACTTAGACCCCAGTCCAGGGGCTGCTCTTGTACTTGGTGAGCATCAGGTCTGCTGCTCTCTCCCTGCCCCCTCTGCACTGGCCACGGGCCATTTCTGACTCACTGAGCTCCCTCAGAGGCCCCGTGGTAAGAGGAGGGGCAACGGCACATATACCTCATGAGGCAACGTGTCGGTGATGATTCCGCTCTGGAGGGAAGCAGACCTCAAGTAGGCCCTGAGATGCCACCAGTTCTGTTTCCTGCCCTTGTTTCTCATGTAAAATAAGGGAACAGATATTCACAGTCCCCTCCTAGTGGTAGTTTCTATCTTACTCAGGTGCTTGACTTAAATGGTCCGGTAGGGGGGCAAATCCAGTGCAAAAGGCTAGAGTGAGACTGGGGTTTCCGCATGGTTTCCAGTGGCCCACATTCTTCCTCCTGCTCCTCTAGGAAGCAGACATCTGACTGATCATCTCTACTGGAGCAAAGCTTCCCTTGAAAGCTGAGGGGAAGTACGGTTTTCGGTTCATTGTGTACTCTGGTGACACGCACACACAGCACACTCACATTGGAGCAGAGGTTCTTTGCCTTTGAGGTAGAGCTTGATGGCTTCTAGCTGAGATAGATGACGGTGCTCCGGGTGTAGGTCAGTGTTGCAGTAGGACCTAAGAACATGACATGGGCCAAAACAGGAACGCGTGAGTATTTGTGGCATCACCTTCCTTTGCCTTTGAACCAGGAGAGGTAGGGAGGGAGTATAGAGGATTTGAAATCAAAGATGGCAACAAATACCCATGCTGATGAAGGATGGTTTAATTCTTACCATTCATCTGCCAGGGATACGTCAGGGTGCTCTAAGTCATGCAGGCCTGGGGATCAAGGAGAAGGAGTTAATGAGTAAGGATCACCTGCGTGGGGCACGGACACCCCTCAGCTTTCATGTGCTCTAAATGCTTGAGGACAGGGCCATTGAGTTCTGATGGGTAGGCACCAATGCCAAAGATATCTGCCCACGAAAAGGGACACTGGACAAAGGAAACCAGGCAGAACTCTCTCCCCACTTCCATCTCCCTAGGCCACCACTGCCGCCTTCCCAGGCTGAGTGCCCCAGGAAAGCCTGAACTCCATGAAGATAAATGACACACCAGTGAGTTCCGGGGGACAGGTTTAGTATGACGGTGGAAACACTGGCAATGGAGCCCTGCACGGCCTGAGCAGGGAGCTGGGCCGGACCACTTAACTTGTGCGTGACATTAGCAGGTTACTTTACTTTTCCAAATGACGGTTTCTTCCTGTGCAAACCAGGAATAATAATAGTCTCTAACTGATGGTTGGTTGTGAGGGTGAGATGATAGGTTGAATGATATGCAATTGTCAATAGTCAACTGTTTTTTTTTATTTTTTTAATGTTTATTTTTGAGAGAGAGAGAGAGAGAGAGAGAGAGACAGAATGAGCGGGGGAGGGGCAGAGAGAGAGGGAGACACAGAATCCAGAGCAGGCTCCAGGCTCTGAGCTGTTAGCACAGAGCCTGACGCAAGGCTCGAACTCACAAACCACGAGATCATGACCTGAATCATCGTACGTTCAACCGACTGAGCCACCCGGGTGCCCCAATACTCAACTGTTTTTGACCAGCAAAAGTTGCCAGTTGTTACAGGATCCTAAGTAAAAATGTGCCATCAGTCCAGAAAGGTAGCTGGGATAACCAGGGCTTGCAGGGAATTGGGGAGTTTTTACAGAATGCTCCAGATCACTCTAGGTCTGTGAAATAACTCTTTCATTGTATCTTCATGTGAGTTCATTTTGAAGGCTCATCAGCAGACACACACTTGTGAGTGATGACCTCAGGAACTCAGATGATGCTTATAGTCTGTTTGAGGATGTCAGAGTTTCCCAAATGGCCAGCAGTATCTTACTGCACTCAGGATTCCAGCTTCTTCCTCAAATACAAATGTAGAACGTAAATAGCCAAACACTAGATCTAATTATTGCCCACCCTGCTTGATTTTACAGGAAGTAGGGAATACATTGGACAGAATATCATCAGACAGAACTAAAGTGTCGTTTCCTGGCTCCAACACCAACTGGTTGAATGATCTTGGGGATGTCACTTCAACTCTTTGAGTTCTATTAGTCAGAAGATGTATATGACAGAATCTACCTCATAGACTCCAGGAGAGGGTTAAGTGGGGCAGGGATGAGTCCCTAGGACAATCCCTGCAGCCATGCATGCATCTATCCATCCTGTCTTCCCTTTCTCCCTCCCCTGCTCCCTTCCTTCCTTCTTTCCATATATGTACTGAGCATCAACTCTGTGCCAGATACTATTCTAGGCCCTGAGACTATAGCAGTGAACAAAACAAAATCACTGCCCTCACAGTATTTGTTTTCTAGTGGTGGAAAGAGAATAAAATTAAAAGACATAACATATCAGTTAGTGATAAGGACTATGAAAGAGACTGGAATAGGATAGGCAGCACCAAGAGATGAGAAGTAAAAAAGAAAGACTTCCAATTTTGAGTAGGATAGGCAGGGAAGGCTTCACTGAGAAAGTGACTTTTAAGCAAAGACCTGAAGGAGGTGAGGGACCGAGCCTGTAGCTAATGGAGCGTGTGCTCTGGCAGAAGGAATAACCAGTACAACAGCCCTGGGATGGGCTCTCACCTTCCTGGAATATTGGGTTAATGATGTCAGTTCTATTTTTATAGTTTCTGTTCTCATCAACCTTCATCCACAAAGCCCACTCTGCCTCTATTTCACAGGACCTATAGATAAGTCTCTATAGGTCATAGGACCTATAGATAAGTCTCTGATGGGAAGATTGTTCTGATTGTTTCCTCTATGAGTTCCCAGGCCACCAAGGAAATTGAATTGTTCTCTAAGTTGCTCATCTCTGATTTGGGTCCTTCTGACACAACCACATCTACTGGTGACTGATAACATGGACAATAATGACATAAGCTCTAATTTATTGAAAAACTACTATGTTCTCTTTCTCTGTGTATATGTATAATGGCATATATGTATATATATGCATGCCAAGGAGATTCAGAAGAGAAACAATTTCAGCAAGTGGAACTATAACCCATACCTTCAGCCTCAGTAGCAACTCCTTACATTTTGAACAATGTCTACCTGTTGACCACCTTTGTAACATATGACAATGGGAAATTCCCAATGTTGAAAATTCCCACATTCTGTGGGGCAGCATTCCTTATGGAAGATCCCACAGAAGTGTGGTTGCCATCCCCAAGAAACTCCCACCTTCTCCAAGAACAGAACAGAACAATAATTGTGCCATGGTCCTTATGATCAGGACCCTCTACTACTTGGCCCAAGTGGAAGTAGCTTTCTCAGGCTCGGGTACTCCAAGTTGGCAGGATTGCAAGCCCTCTTATTTATAGAGAACCAACAGAGAAAGCAAAATCTGACCTCATTTGTGTGGATAACCAGATAGTCTCCCCCTTGCTTGGGTTCAAACTAATTTCTTGCATGGTGATTATAGTTAGCTCTGAAATTCTATGACCTCTCAGCCTCACAGCTGTGGAACATACAGGGAGAGGTGATGGCTAAAGAAATGACCCAAAAGACAATGCAAAACAACTGTGTGTGTGTGTGTGTGTGTGTGTGTGTGTGTGTGTGTGTGAGAGAGAGAGAGAGACAGAGACAGAGAGACAGAGAGAGACAGAGAGAGACAGAGAGACAGAGGGAGACAGAGAGAGACAGAGGGAGAGAGACAGACAGAGAGACAGAGAAAGAGGTAAGCCCATGTACTGAGGATTGGCTAAGGAAATGGACACATGAGATGCAAATAACCCATTAATAATCTCTCTCTCTATTGTTCTGACCATGAGCTGTTCCCTCAGCTTCACCTCAGATAGTTTAGACATGTATTTTCTGGCTTCATGGACAGTGATATCCACAGAGCCACACATGGCTCATACAACCAGAAAATTCTAGAAGTTAAAAAAAAGCAATTTCTGAGAACACATCCTTTTAAGTATCTCGCCCAAGTAACAAAGTTGCCTGCTCTGTCTTATGTGTCTCTGGGAAAAGAGGCCATATGATTGATTAGCTCTGAAATGGGCACAACGAAAGCTTTCGATCTTCTTTCTAGTCCTTAAGATCTCACAATGACTTGTGAGACAAAGACTCACACCTGTAAAACAATGCACGCTAGTTGTCAGTAGACCAGAGGCTGGCTATGGAACTTGGCCTCTCGGGACCACCAATCTCTTCACTCTCCACTACATCATTGGAGAGAGCCCCAAAGTGGTCCAGCTTCTGGAAGTTCACCACATGCACTTGTAAGCAGCTCGAACCAATTAGAACTGGCTTGTAATCAACCTTCCTGCTCTTCGCCATACTTTCTGGGGACACCCAGAAAGAGCACCGGTCTGGTCCTGCTCCTTCTCTGTGGAGATGTAAAATCTAACACCCAGATTGGGTGAGTGACTTACTCAGGGCCACTTGGGGAGTGGAGACTTTCAGAGCTCAGCCTCACCCCTCCCTGTGAACTGGTGATACTGGGGAAGGCAACTTCTCTGAGCCACCGGGTTGTTGTAAAGGGCAGCACGGGTGTGGCAGTGGTTTAAAAGTTTCAAGGGCTGTAACAACCGCTACTGTTCGTTGGGAGTTTGAGTACGCCTATGCTTTATGAAGACAAGAGGACCTGGGAATCTCAAGGTGCTCCTTATTCTTTCTGACCTAGCTATATCATTTAAATCATATTTCCCCCCTTGGACTTGGGCTGCCTTGAAGCACAAATGAAATCTGTGGCTCAACTGTAGAAGACTAAGGCTTGCATACCGTTGTTTTCATTTTATTCCTCCTGGGCTTGAATTTTTACACTACTTTGTATTTTTCTTGGTCGTGATTTTTTTTGCATGAGAAGAAGATAGTTGGTGGATGATCCTATGAGTTGGCTCAACAGGTTTGTGGATTAAAGCAGAATATAAACAAATGAAACCATAAAGAAAGCCACCCCTAGTGGGGGGATTCCCACCGTTGAGAAAGCAAGCTCACATCAAGTGAGCAATCCGTTGAGTCAAATGCCCAGGGATTGGAGAGAGGGTTGAACAGATGAGCAAGATCTTTCGTGAACCCAATGGCTGGGTCTGGGGCCTTTCCCCCATCCTAAAAGATAAAACAGGTCAAAGCATCATCTTACCTTCTTCAATGGTTACATTCCCTCGGAAGAAATATTTCCCATGGCCTCTGGAGAGCGCCACACCTAAGCTGTACAGAGAAACAAAGCAGACCTTGAAATCCATGGCATTGACTGGAATAGACTTGTGGGTTAACTTTTTATTTTCCATTTTCACATTTCCACTTCATGTTCTGTAAACAATTTTTCCAACAGTTTACTTTCAAAACCCCACTGATTATAGTTGGTGTTCGTTTTTCTTAGGTTCAATCAGCCGCTTCAAAGCAATTTCTGATTGGAAGTGCCAGCAGCCATTGGCTGCTCTTGCGCATCTTGAAAGAGGCGTGGCAAACTGCTGGCCCTTCTTTCGGATGCCCTCGCGAGAGCCATGCGCCCTGGTCCTCACCACTACCTTACATACTCCTGCCCTACAAAAGGCCCTACAGATGGGTCTTTCCAGACCCTAGAGCTTAGGACTAGGGAACCTTCCAAGGGTGAACATAAAAATTTCCACTACCACTAGCATGTAGCCACATTATTGCATCGTGGGCATCTGTGCCCAACCCTCTCCCTGGTCGAGTAGATTTTTCCCACTCTCACGAGCTTGATTTAAGCTCCTTTCTAAAGTAAGAGAATCTATTTTGAAAACACAGTCTCTTCATTTGGCAAACCCACTTAGTGGTCCCGTGTTCCCTCGATTGCTCTGCTTCCAATTGCAATTAAACTCGGGATCCCTGGCAGTCTATGACAGCGATGCCATCATTTATTTTTCAGGTTAATCTATAGTCAGTAAATTCTTTCTCTCCTTAGCTCTGTGAGGCACCAGCTCGGGAATGTGAAGCAGCCCCACTGAAATAACTTCCTACAAAAGTGTTACAGCAGTAAGGTCACAGGAGCAGGAGACTATAGAATGCCACATGCATGTCTGAGAGCAGGCAATGGGGCAAAGCCATTTTTCAGGACTGTTACAGAGAAATAACAGGATTCAAAGGTAGACAAGCACAGAAGTACACTTCAGAGAAATTAAAATGGAAGCACAACACGTAAGGATGGATATGCTATTTCCTAGTTTGAAGGCCTGTTTTTTGATCATGGAAATAAAAGATGAAATGGAACTCACTGGGCAGCAAGTTAGATAGATGGTTAAGGAACCTGGTAACCCTCTGAACTGGTCTCTCCACCCTTAGTTGGAACCCCCAAAGCTTATTTGCTCGATAATGAGATGCAAAGCCATGACAAATTGAGTGAGTCTTCCTAGGTGAGCCTGAACCATCTTCCCCCTTCTGGAAAACAGAAACAAAAGCAGCCTGGGAAAAGCCCCTTCCTCACTCTTTCCAGCCTTTCGGCAGGGTGTTTGGTTATCTTCAGATGACGAGCTCTGAGAGCGTCAGCAGGTTTTGTACAAACACAAGTGATGGATCTGATGGAATGTCCATGTATTATGGTCAGCTCTACCTGAAAGGGGTACCCTTGATGTCTGTATAATAGTAGTCATTTGTCATCACCAAAACCCGTTTCTAGATTGAAAAAAAAAAGTCGTAGAGAGAAGAAAACATGGTTAGTCTGCTAGGTGACGTTTTCAGAAATAAATAAAAATAAATGGACACGCTATGATCACGTTAACAGTACTACATGAATCTTGTTTGAGATAAGTAAAGACAAGAGAAAAATGATCTCAGCGAAAGATATTTATTCCAGATAGAGCTTTCAAAACTAATTTTTCACAGTGGTTTGTTTTAAAGTAAAACGGCTAGAATGTTTGAGAAAAATGTACCCCTTTGTCCACTGTCTTCTTCACCTCCATAGAGAACTTCCCAGTCTTTCGGTTCACCATGGCGTTTCTTAACTGAAACGACAGAAGGAAGCTGGTATTAGTCCTTTCCTAGTTTGCATGCCCTCTGAGCAGCTTGCGTCCTGCAGCTAGGGAGCACATTCGGTGGTGCATGCCAAGCACCCGCGCTCTAGAACAAGGCTTCTCCAGAGTACACATCCAACAGCCGCTATACCAGGGGAGAGAGGCTAACAGCGACAAATGACTTTCGACTTCAGTTTGGGGTGCTCGTGTAAACCTCAGGGCAGCCCCAATGAAAAAGCCTGGGCTATGTGGACGACGCCTGAGAGTCAGAGAACGACGCCCCAACGACCGCGAAAACACTCATGAGGGCAAGAATGTCTCTGGGGACAAGTTGCGTTTTCAAAAAGGGTACTAGTTTGTCATGAAGAAATCGTTTTTCAAAACATAATCAAGTTAAAGATATTTTCCTACATGGTATTTTTTTAGCCAACCATTTGGAAGACAGGGATTCGCTTTCTATGGCACGAAGCACCTTCAAATGCTCTGGGAGAAATCTGAGCCAGTTAATGGTCTCGCTTACGGTTCACGGGCAGTAACAGGGCAACCCGGTATCTGAGTTCTGGAGGTCCCATCTAGGGACAGTGAGCCTCATGCTCTCCTCCCGCCCCTGGCTGACCTCTTCTAATTATGTGTGGCCCTTCTGTGGGTTCACAGAAGGACAGCAGACGCAGTGATGAAAGACATGGGCACCAATGGGAGACGAAGGGTATGCCATTTAATGGAACAGGAGCAGATGCTAACATGCCACAGCCTGTCAGGAGAGACTCTTTCCTGGCCTTGTGCTTGGTTTTGTTTTTGTTTTTGTTTTTTTTTTAATTCTCTCCCCTCTTCTCTCCTCTGAGGAGCTTGACTAAGATCTGGCCGATAGAAAACGGTAATGTTTGCAAGCAACCTAAATTTGATTCGGGGCTGTCTAGATTTGGGTTCACATTCCCGTCTTCTGTGAGAGAGAGTCAAAAGCATAATTTTTAGCTGGAGGCATGTATAAAATAAAACATATATTTTACTCTAGATATTTTTTAACAACACATAATGGGCATTTCTGGAAATATTTTCCCATTTTAACTTTTGTGGTTTTGGATGGGGAGAGCTGGTCCTAATTAAGTCTACTTTCTAACTTTTAAGAACGGCTCGATTTATCTTTAACATGGTTTTCATTTTTCCTCTTTCTGGTGCCTGCCTAAAGCCATTTGGGACCCTCCCCTCTCACATTCCCCAGGCAAGTCGGAGATTAGGTAAGCTTCTCCATGAGTCCCTACCACCCCGCCCCCAACCCCCAGTAGCACTGAACAATTAGCATCATCCCCAGGCGGCTCCAAGGCCAAGGTCACTGATACTCTCTAGAGGCAAATGGTTGGATGATTAGTCTGGTCTTTCTCTTTTCTTCAATTTTAACAAAAACAGATTACACTTATTGAACACCTACTTGTAGGCAGAATAGCACTATAGTTAGGAAGTGGACTCCAGAGCCAGAGCTTACGATCTCGGACAACTCGCTTACCCTCTCTGTGTCTCAGTTTCCTTTCCTGCAAAATGGAACTAACGACAGCACCCAACTCACGGAGTTGTCATGGGAAGTAGATGCACTGATATTTAGAAGACAGCCTCGTCCACCCTAAGCACTGAGCACATGTTTGTTGTCCACCGTCATCACCTCCAATCACTGTCATTACCATCCTCCCCCTTCCCTTTGATGTCAGAGCCCGGTCAAGAGCTTAAGGAATCAGAATTCAAGCTTGAGTCTGCTTGACCACAGATGCCCATGCTCCAAACCGATGTCTTTCCGACTTTGACTGTGAGCCACATAAGAAATACACCTTACTCTGTGATGCACTCTGATGTCTCTTAATAGGTTTCATTGCTTGGAAGTGCTGCTCATGAACAAATAACGGATTATGGGAACCCCCCCTGCACCGCGCCCCCCTCCCCAGTTCCTGTGTTAAAATCGTGGCTCTTTACAACCTGCAGGTCAGCCCAGAATGAAAAAGGGTCAGCCCATGGTAAAGAGAAATAACCCAGGATATCAAGACTCAAGTCTTACTGGTGACACAGAACACTGTTCTGTGACCTCTCTGTGGCTACGTTTACTCCTCTTTCATTCATCCCATCAAAAGTGTTCTAAGTGAGGCCTCCCGGACCCCAGGATCCCATCAGGTGCTGCATAACGGTGTTGATCAGTCTTATAAGGCCCAGACAATACTTGCAGACACTGTCTACTAAGCTCTTCCTATGTGTCAGGTACAGGTTTTAAAACCCTCAAAATAAGGCACAATTATTATCCCTGTTTTACAGGTGGGGAAACTGAGGCACAAAATGAAAAAACCTGTCTACGGTCATACAGGCTCTCTGCCCCTTAAACCCATGTCATTATTTTTGTTTCTCAAATCAGGAGAGAAAGCATTTGGACAAATGTAAAGCATTCATATACAACTGTAGAGCATGAATATAAAAATAATGTATGTTATTTCTGGATTTTTTTTTAAATCAAAGAAAAGTTTTAATTTAAACTTGACCATGAAATGTCTGAGGTGGCTTTTTTAAAAGATTATTATTTAGAGAGAGAGAGAGCGCACGTGAGTCAGGGAAGGGCAGAGAGAAGGAGAGAGAGAATCTCAAAGGGGCTCTCCGATGACAGTGGGGCTTGATCCCACAAATAGTGAGATCAGGATCATGACCTGAGCTGAAATCAAGAGTCAGATGCTTAACTAACCAAGCCATTCAGGTGCCCCACCAGTCTGAGGTTTTAATTTTCCAGTAGGCTCTCCCGTTTGGTACTGTGAACTAGGGCTGACAGGAAGGTGGTTTCTGTCCTTGTTGCCACAAGAGGAAAGGGGGTTTTATACTTTTTCAATGGACTGAGTGATGGGAACAGCACTGGAAGACTGAAACGGTCTAGAAATGTCACTTTTCCATCTGAGGAGACGGAGGTTTGACCCCACACATCCTACAGTAAGTACAGCTAGCGTACAAGACAGGATGGCAGAGGCATACGCGGAGCAGAGACCAGAGTGGTGGGGCGGTAAGGAAGCTATACACTCCAACCAGGCCAGGAAGGGCGTGATCGATGGTGCTGCTCAGAGCTGTCCAAATAGCCCTTGAATTTGCCACTACCTGGATGACAGCGATGAGCAACTGGAGAAATGAACATGGCCTGGTGGAGGAAAGTTCCCCAACAAGTCTGGGTGTGCCCATATGTTAGCATATTATGTAGTCATTAAAAAAATCACCCGTGCAGATGTTCCACTTAATGGTGTCAAAGAAGAGCAAATTAAAGCATCAATGATATACCTTTCTTTTTTCCTACCTGATGCAAGTGTGATAATGCAGTGGACATGAAAGCAGCTTTCATCATAGTGTAGCTGATAAAATAAAGGTCAAACCTCTCCGAGCTGAAAATAGTTTTCTGGTGATGGTGATCAGGCTCCCTGGTCGATGAGAGCCATCCTCCTTCCCCTGGCCCCTGCGTTATCCAGGTCACATGTGTTTCCCAGAGCCCCCAGTGAGTCTGTCTCTCTCGCCTGCACCCTGAAGCTGAGGCAGCTTTGCTGACCATTCAAAGCACCCATCCTCAAGCTAGTGGTCATGCTTCTGGTCCCATTGGGAGCCTACAGCTCTTCCTCCTGTGTTAAAGCTTAATAAGGAAGTTTCCCTCATGTAGATGCTCTGGAAAACAGTGTGGAGGTTCCTCAAAAAATTAAAAATAGATCTACCCTATGACCCAGCAATAGCGCTACTAGGAATTTACCCAAGGGCTACAGGAGTGCTGATGCATAGGGGCATTTTTACCCCAATGTTTACAGCAGCACTTTCAAGAGCCAAATTATGGAAAGAGCCTAAATGTCCAACGATTGATGAATGGATA
This sequence comes from Herpailurus yagouaroundi, assembly GCF_014898765.1. Lineage (NCBI taxonomy): Eukaryota > Metazoa > Chordata > Mammalia > Carnivora > Felidae > Herpailurus > Herpailurus yagouaroundi. The sequence continues at coordinate 13,508,073 of NW_024412444.1, forward strand.
AAGAAGATGTGGTTTATATATACAATGGAATACTACTTGGTAACGAGAAAGAATGAAATCGGGCCATTTGCAGCAACGTGGACGGAACTGGAGGGTATTATGTCCAGTGAAGTAAGTCAGTCAGGGAAGGACAGATAGTGTATGTTTTCACTCATATGTGGATCTTGAGAAACTTAACAGAAGACTATGGGGGAGGGGGACAAAAATTACAAATGGAAAGGGAGGGAGGCAAACCATAAGAGACTCTTAAATACAGAGCACAAACTAAGGGTTGTCGGGGTGTGGGGGAGAGGGGAAAGTAGGTGATGGGCACTGAGGAGGGCACTTGTTGGGATGAGCACTGAGTATTATATGGAAGCCAGTTTGACAATAAATTATATTTAAAAAAAAGGAAGTTTCCCTCAGATATTTGTTGATCACCTTAGGTTTTATGCGTAAGTATATAATGATACCTTATCCTGCTAATGGTGGTTTGTTATCCACATCAGAACACGAGCCTCACCTTTCCTGGTGCACAAGTGGCACGCACATCCAGGCCCCCAAAGACATGCAATCTGGGCCACTCCAACAGATTAAAGGGGAAAGGAGAAGCAGGAGATAAATAGGTCTATCATTTCCAGTAAGCATTTACCCAGAATATGAAAACAGACTCGGGCACAGAGCATCTGTACAACAAAATCAAAATCCTCTCTCTCTCTCTCTCTCTCTCTCTCTCTCTTTCAGGTGGGCTGTGCTTGGTTTGGGGTCCTGGGCTCAAGCATGAACTGCAGAGACACTGGAGTAGGTATAAAAAAGAACAACCTAAATGGGCACAGTTCTCAGAAATTTACCCCGGGAGAAGAGGTTTATGGGGCTTTAGAAAGAAGACACAAAAACATTTCCTCCAGAATCATCCTAGGTAAGGAGAAACATGAGTTGATTGCAGGGCTGTAGACAAGGCTCACACTGCAACAAAGGGATGTCAGTTGGACCAGAGGCAGGATCTGACAGGCTGGTAATTGCAACAACACCCCATGGCAAGCTTTTGTTTAGCATCTGGGTGCAAGGACCCCCATCTTTGCTGCACCACTCAGGGGAGGATACTATGAGAATACTGAGGCACTGATACAGTCTTTAAGGACTCTTGGACGCAAAGGCTCTCTCTAAGGCATACCAATGTGGTCAAGAGCTTTGGGGCCAGACTGCCTGGGCTGGAATCCATATTGTGAGCCCGTGGACCAATCAGTTCTCTGTCTCAGTTTCCTCACCTGCAAAATGAGGATAGCAATAACACCTACTTCAAAGGACCATTGTGTAGAATGAACCAGGTCATCCACATATAGCACTTATAGGAGAGCTGGCTTGTAGGAAGAATTCAAATATATGTCAGTTACTATTATTTATATTAGTTTTTTTCCTCTTTATAGGAATAATCATGTTCCCTGTGGAGAGTTTGGGAATGACTAACAGGTAACAGAAGTAAGAAAAATATCCTCACTTCCTTCAACCTTCTCTGGGAATTCATAACCAAAGAATAAATACCATTTTAAAAGCTATTTTTTCCTTCCCAGAGGTGATCAACACCAGGGATTCAGGCTGGGCTACGGATGGCTCAGCCTCGCTTCTTGGCTCACAGGGCCCTGAAGGTCTGTTCTACTCACTGTGTTGTTGATGTGATGCCTAAGTCACCTGGAGCCTGGGCCAGCGGTTCTGTTCATCCTCCTCTAAATGGTTTCTAATTTCTTTCTCTTTAAAAAATTTTAAATTTAGCCAGTCTATTTTGCACGTGTTTTAATAGTTTATGTGACCTCACATCTTTTTTTGGAAGGACACAGGGTCTATGTTATAAATACTGTTATTTTATTCAACTAGAGCCGAGCTGCCAAGAGAAGTAGGATGCACTTTCCAAAACGTTCTCTGCAGCTGGGCAGACTCAAGCTGCTTCTTCCTCAGTTGGCCCTGCTTGCAAGGTGCTTTCCCAGATCTTGACCAAAAGCCTGCCCTCTGCTACTCACACGTAAACCCCAGTGGTGGACATATGGGCAGGGTGGATCCTGTGTAGATGTCACAAAGATGCTTTGTATGGGTTCCAGCATTCTCCAGTCAATGAAGTGCAAATCTCTAGGAGACAAATGGTGACCTGGGTTTCCCCAGACATGCTGGTGATGAAGGAATTGACACTTTGAGTATGCCATGTTCCTCAAAGAGACAAGGCAAGGGACCCGAATCAGAGAGACGAGAGACCACTGTGAGCAGAGTAAGAACACTGAACGTGTAGGAGATGTGGGAATTCTGAAGGTGGACCCCCCCCCCACCCTTGCCCAGTCCTATGAGTCAGGTGGAGGTGAAGAACATGCTCAGGAGTCTGGGAATCTGGGAAAAAGATGATAGGGCAGGGAAACCACTATTAATAAGAGGAGATATTAGCTCATTGAAAATTAACTGGAGCATAGGTGATAGATAAAGTGAGCCAAGTAATAAATCGCTTCCACACAAAGGAGAAGTGAGAGCATCATCAGCTCTGTGCTTAGGAGCAGAGGACCTGCTCCCTGGATGGGAGGACTCTGAAGTAAGAGCAAGCATACTCCAGTTTGCCTCCCACATTAATCAAAATGGATGAGAGGAAATTGATGGAGAAGCATGTTGACAACAAGGTTCCAGCCTTCTGGGAAAGGAAACAAAAAGGTCCAGGGAGGTCAAAATAAAGCAACCGATAAAGTAAAGATGGAAGAGGAAGGAAAACAATGGAATGCACCCTTCAGACACTCACGAGACAATTTAGCAGCTGTAAGTCCACGGGACCTTCATTAACGAGAAGGTTCCCTGAGGATTAATGATGATGAGAATGGTATGAAGAATAGCCACCACTCACGGGCCTCACCATGTCTGCACAGTGGTATAAATACCTTTTCATCACTTGGCATATTTACACATTTAAGATTCACAACTGATGTAGGTACTATTATCATCATACTCATTTTACTGGGAGAAAAGAACCAAACAACAAAATTGAGGCACGGAGAGGATAATTGCATGCTTGGGACCAATAGCCAGCAAATAACTAACGTGGGATCTGAACCCAGGTAGGCTAATGCCTGGAGGGGTGCCCCTCACAACTGCGCTAGCCTGCTTCTTGGGAAGAGCAGGTTGAAAAGGGAGGGCATGGGCATCAGGCACAGTACAATGTAAAGACCCCAATGACCACGTTTAAAAGAACAAGGAGATGTAAACCGTATCAGGTCATTGAGCTGACTTGACATTAGGCCACCAGCCCCTGGGAAAAGAGAGCAGGTTAGGAAGTAGCTTTTAACCAACCAACCATTATTTTGTTTTAACTTGAGCTTAAAGAGTCTTAGTACAGATGAAGAAGGAAATCGGCTAAATTTCTAAAACAGATACACTTCTTACAATTTATAGGCAAGGAAGAGAATCCAAGATTTATGCTAGCTGAGATGTCCAGGGAGTAGAGGACTTGATGAGAAGAAAAATGACAGCCAGAGAACAGTGATGCTGGCCATGTTTCTGAAAGGCCCGGGAACCCAGCTGGGGAGTCCAGGTGATTCCCCTCAACAACCCTTTGGGAAATAGGACAGACTGAGGGACAGAAACATTTGTGTCTCAATGGTGAAACTGCAGAAAGAACCCTGGACAAATCAGGGAGGGTGAGGGCAGAGAACCATGGCCCTGCACGGAGATACCACAGAGAAAGGAAAGAACAAGGATCAAGGCAGGAACTCATGGGAAGTGACAATTTAATTAAGGACAGTCTGCCTACATTCATGCAAAGGCAGCCATGTCGAACAAATCTGATTTATTGAGGAAGTAACAAGAAGACAGACGGGGTTAAGTCTTGGGCATAAGGAAAGCTTTTGATACAGTGCCGAAGGCTGAATCCGCGCGGGAAAGAAGCGTGTGTGCTGCTGGCAGTGTGGCCAGGATGGGGAAGGCTGAGACGGCCCAGGAAATGCACTGCCAGCCGTGCAAATGGGAGGTGGGCCTGCTAAGCCCTGGGCTGCTCTTTAAAAAAAAGGGCTGGCCCATGGTGTCCCTACAAGTGCACTGTGGCCCTGACTTTGTGGTGGGCAGAGCCTTCTGCTGTCTGGCCAGGCTCCCCTGAGGGCAGCAACGCCCCATAAATGGCACTGAGGAAGGGTCTGGATTAATCCACAGCAGAAGGGACCAGACAGGAGCTGGTTTTGGCCAAATGCACAAAGCAGGCCTATCTGCAGTTTTTCCAACCAGCAGGAGAGTTATAAACCCCAAATGCCATCAAAAGGGCCCATTGTCTCCATGTCCCTGCGGTGGCCACCTCCTAGGATGGCTTCCAGGTACAGAAGTGGGTACAGTGGAGCTCCCTCCTCATCAGTCACTTACCACATCATCCCGGTCTTCCCACTCTACCTCCGAGAGGTCAACGCTACTGTAGTTAGGTTTCCTTCGCTTTTTTCCTTCCTCGTACTGGCAGGGAGAAAAGGAAAAGAAAACAAAATATTTCCATGAGATCAGCAGCCAGGTCTGCCTTTATCTCCCCAAGCCCCGTTTCTCTGACAGGAACCATGAGTAGAGAGATATTGGTGAGAAGCCCGGCAGGGCACAGTCCTAGGGGTTTTAATAGCAGGGAAGCCGAGGCCAGTTGCTCTGAGCTGGGGAATAACAAGTCAACTCTACTTGATATGAATTTACCTACTGGACTCATTGGCTCCAAACACGCCAGAAACCAAGCAAAATTTCCCCTCTGCCTGGATGGTATGTGTGTGGAATGGGGGAGATCCTTCTCTACTCCTAAGTTTCAAAGACCACCCCTTCATGACATAGGAAAGGGCTTTGTAGACAGTTTACCAAACATCTAGTCATAACCCTTTGTTTTATAGTTCTCCCACCCCTACCTCCTGTCCCAAAGCTACCCCCTAATTCCTTGGCTAGGAAACAAAAGTACTGATCTCCGCAGTTGGGCTCAACATCCTGGTACCATTTTGTAGACACACAGAACCTTCTACTTGCTATCATGCTGTCTATAGCAGTACTGAGCTAAGCGCAGCTCCTTTACCTGGAGTAGATGTGGGTACTGGGAATCCCTGTCAGATTTAACGGCCATTAGGGCATTTCTCTGGAAAAGCTGATGAGTGCATTAATAACTGGGGAAGTGGTTTTCATTTTTTCTCCCTAGATCACTGGTGTTAGTCACCCTGCAAGCCTACCATTTTACCAACTGGATCTTCCTGTGTCTGGATGGTCCTGTGCCTCAGGGCCTTTAATGCTGGTTGTTGGGATGTTTATAATGTAGGAAAGTCTGCCCTCTACTGCAGGCTAAAGATAAGCAGCCCCTTTACAAGTTCATAAGATGTGGCTGATGGCATACTAAAAAAAAATATGTATGTATGTATAGCCTTTTTCTTTTTTGATTTTATCTCTAAACTGGTCATCTTTGGATTGAATTGGTAAGATTTTAAATGAGATGCAGTGTCACTATAAGTGTGTTAAGACCATAAAACCACAGGTTACCATTTTGGACACTGCTTGGCTACTGCTGAGAGAAGGTGCTGAAGGCACATGGGTGTGAAGGAGAGACTCACTGCCAGTGTGTTGAACCAAACACGTCTAAATGGGCCCCCAGTGGAACCCAGGGAACAGAGGCCAGACAGGGTAGTCACTGTAGAGCCAAATAGGGCCCAGTGGCTTTCCGCCTCTCTTGTTTTCCCTGTCAAGTGTATTTCAGGAGTGCTGAGACCTCTCTGAAAAGTGCCCACTGCACCACTCAGGAAGGCTGCATTGGCTCCAAGGGGCAGTGGGCTCAGATCACCCAGGTCAACCACCCTTCCTCTCCCGGCTCTCAGGCTTTCCAATGAGCAGCTGTTCATGGCCAGTTTACGACATCGGATCCACTGCAGATGAAGAGGGAGGGAAGTGGTTCCCTGCAAAGCTGCTGTAAATGACAGCAGATTCATGGCTGGATCCTGTTACGGAAAGTTCGTGTGCTCACAGAAGCTCTGGCCCTGGCAAGTGCCAGGCTGGGGCCAAGTGGGAGGAACAGGGACGAGGTCCATGGGGTTGTCACCCACAGCTTTCAGTGAGGAGGTGTGATGGGGAAGGGGGCACATGATGCTAAGTAAGAGTCCACATGTCCCTTCGAGCAGCAAGAGTCAGACACTCTTGGGCCTCTGTTAACTGTCTAACGGCCCCCATGTTCCATATTTCAGTAAGAACCCTACTCCTAAGAGCCAGGAGGAACGCCAGAAGCTCATGCAGCCCAGCCTCTGGCCACTAAGGGCAAAGCCTTTACAGTTTCTTGGGCCATGTAACACTAGGTCTACATCACATTTTTGTGAGAAGCACTTCCTTTGGTCATTACAAAATTCTCCTTTATTTATTTACTCAAATACATTTATTGGACCCCTAGTAAGGACCAGGTACTAAGGATATAAATAAAGCCAGCTAAATAGCCTTTCTTTCTTTTCCAAGGACTCGCTTGCAGTTCATCACTCTTAATTCTGCTCCACCCCCCCGAAGGTCAATGTATTGCCCACCTTACGTATTGGAAAAGAGCCCGTCATAAGTTCAATAACAAATTCCATGACACATTAGATGACATGATATAACCAGAGTGTGCAGGACATCCCCACTCACCACCAGCCCCCGATCAAATTTTCGTGTCTGAGCATCATATTATTTAGCCACTCCTAAAGAAACTCAGGAAGACTGCCGAGGTCCTAAGCACCAAAAGTATCCACTTGTCTTTTGTTAGACAAAGTGTTTCTGCCATTTACTGGGCACATGATCTTGCACAAGGGGCCCAGTGGCTTCCTGTTCCCCTTTTCTCACTTGCAAAATAAGAGAAACAATAGTACCTCTGTGGCAACGGTAGATTGAGAGAATGAACTAGATAGTGTGTATAAATTGACAAACACATTTCTGGCACAGAATAAATCCTTAATATGCTAGCATGATTCCTGAGACCCATCATCTTGGCCAACAAGATCATGGGTCTCGTTGTATACAGTTGGCTTCTACGTCATTTCCTTGAAATGAAGGAGACCCAGTCAGTGATTCTGCTCTGCAAACCATAGGCAGGAAGGAGGTGTTTGTTGAAGATGGTTGTATCAGAGAGTTACAGTCATGCACCTCCTCCTGGTGTGTATCTTAAGCACCAAGACTTGCATACTATATACCCCAGCTGGGACTTGAGACTCTCACAGCAGAAAAATCCATACCTGTGCTAAAGAACCCAAGTCCTTTTAGATGGTATTTGGCAATTTTCTAATGCTTAGAGAAGCCTGGCCTTCTGACCACTCCCAGCTGTCAAACACTCAAGAAATTCAGTACATTGCACTTTTGATATTCAGAGAACCTGGAGAGTTTAGAGCGTGAGGTGAAGAAGCACTCCCAGTGTATTGGTCCACAAGCCAGTGAGTCTAAATAAGTTAGTTTCATTGAAGGAAACAGGCAGGACTGGGGATACTTGCTCTGGAACTCCATTTTAGGAATGACTCTCTCCTCTCTCAAAAATCAATAAACACTAAAAAAGAAAAAAAGAAGGAAAAAATAAAAGAAAAAAAAAGAAGGAAAAAAAAAAAGAAAAAAAAAGGAATGCCCCACCACAATGTCTGCTTAACCAGGTATGTGAAACCAGTCTGAAAGACTTCCCATTTGGGTCTTTGTTAATGGTCTCCCATTAGAGATCAAGCAGTAATGTAGCAGAGTGATTACTCTGAGCGAGAGAAGGAAAAGTCAGTGGCTGTTGCATAAGACAAAACAGATTGAGAGTGGTAAGTAAACTCAAGCATAATGACCCTAGATACACCTTTATTTTTTCTCCCATTTAGAAAGCACATTGGAAGGCTAGAGATTAGACTTCTACGAGGAAGACACCTGTGCTGTGCACTGCCCCCACGCATCCCTCACATTTTCCAGGGCAATCACCTTGCTTTCTTCCAGGGGAAGACCTTGGGCCCTATGCTCCATAAATATAGTTCTTGGGAAAGCAAGACCATCCTGGTTCAGGGGTGGGCAAGTGACCTGAGCATGTAAGGAGACCCACATCTCTCCAGGACACAGAGATTGGTTCAGAGCTGGGTATATAACTCATGCCAACCCAGATTAGGCCCAATCTGGGATGCTTTCTTGGATTTATCCGGATAAAAGAGCTGTGCATCCACTAGCATCATTAAGGTGGTAGGACGTGAACTTGAGCTCCTCATAAACATCTCTGCTTCTGCTTGGAGAGAGCCTTCCTGAGAATGAAGCCAGTGCAGAGAAAGCAGAGAAGAGACAGGAAGAGAGTCCTGAAAACATGGCGTGTGTGCCTGGATCAAGCTGTGACTGAAATCTTTATGCCCTGAGATGTTTCAGGTACCAACACATTCTCTCCACATTACCCCCTTCCCTTTCTAAAGATGTTGTTTTAAAGCTGGTTTGGGTTTCAAATGTAAGTAGTCACTGGAGTTGCGATTTGTATATATTTAATGCCTTTATTATTTTCCTTGTAAATGAACCACTTTTAAAGTACATTTTAAGTGAAGTGTTCCTAACGGTTCTTTAGGAACATGTGATTTGCAAAATACCTCACTGTTAATCAAGATAGACTACTGTGTTTGAGCACGGCTGATCCCCTACTTTCTCCCCAAGAGGACACATGGGAGGCCACAGTGTAAGAGTGACAGAACGAGAAGTAAATCTGACTCCCAGGCCAGCTCTCCCCTATCCCGTGGGATTCAGCCTGTGACACATCCCGGATCCACCAGCCCCAACTCCCTGCTTCCCTGCGTGAGGATCTCGTTACTGGGGCTGAGGCATCGGATATGGCATTTGTTAGTGTATCTATAAACTGTAACTTCCTTTGAAAATGTGATTAACGAATTGCAAACGGTTTCCAAAGGTTTATAAACAGATACTTTGAGAGCCACGGGTAGGTTTGTAGTTTTTGGTGCCTGTTTTATGAAAAAAATATGTGGGGGAGAATTTAATAAGGAAAGATATTCTGTGCTATGAAATACTTTGAGGTGGAGTTTCAAATAAAGGCCAGATGTGGTGAACACACAAACCAGCCCGTGGCCTAGGAGGATGGGACAAGATGGGCACCCATCTGAGGGGCAAGCTTGAGCCATACAGGAGCTGCCTTATGTGCCTGAACCTGCCAGGTGGGGGTTAACTGGGTGCTCCTGAGTGTTCTCATGGGTTATCTAGAGATGGACCTTGGAAGCATAATGGGACGGGCTGAGGTGATGGCCATGTTCATGTGAGTTTGAAAAAAAAAATGCCTTTGCTTTTTTTTTTTGGTGTGGGTGTGGGGGGGGGGGGGCCGCCCAACGGCCAGAGGAGATCAGCTACACACATCCACAAAGCCTCTGCGAAACAAATATTGTGTATGCTAATAATTGATAAATTGTACGTGCTGCTCCACACTGCCAACAGGAAGGAAGGAGATGGGGTGGGAGGCCCACAACTGGAGAGGAAGAAACCTTGCCCAAAGCTAATGCCATCTGGTGCAGGGGTGTGGCCAAGGGCAGGGAGCCAGCCATTGTCTGGGCAGATGTTCTCTCCCAAGGAAAGCACGGTCCTCAGCTGGTGAACACCTTTGCCATCTCCTCCGAGGCCCGCGTCTCCTCTTGTCTGAGAGGCTGAAGTGGTCCTTTCAAGGAGAAGGAAAGGAGGCACATCTTCTCTATTCCACGCACAAGACAGCAGGGCCTGATGGCCACCAGGCATGTCATTCCTTCACTCCCTCAGCCATTCGTTCCCTTATTTGCTCATTTACACACCCACATACCCCAAAATACTGTTGGATACTGAACATTTATCAGGTCCTGAGCCAGGCCCAGGTGAGCCTGGGGAAAGCATGGAGAAGCTGTCTGAGAACGGTCATTTCCTGCACTCAGGTTGTAGACGGTGGTTCACTGCTCATCAATCAGGGTGGTCAGAAGAGCAGTAGAGAGCAGGGCCCTAGAGTCAGACTCCGGTTCTAGTCACACACACACTGTGTGCTCCAGGGCTGGTGTGCGTTTCTCTGAGCCCACGTTGCTCATCTGTAGGATGCAGGGAATAGCATTCAGCTCACAGGGCTGGGATGAGAAGCAAATGGGTACACACACGGTTGAGTAGGGGTATGTCTTGACAAACAGTCTCAAGAAATGCCTACTCGGCAAACACCAATAACTGCCAAGGTCATTACCGACACCTGAGATGCGGCAGCACCTGCCTCAGCCCTGGAAAGTATGCTCATGGGATCAAAGGTTTCTTAATAGTACAGTCCTTTTAAAGAGGCAGTTCAACCTGACATCGTGGTCCATTCTTCTCAAGGTCAAAGCAAGGGTCTCAAACACAAGGTCTCCGGTTGCCATGGCACATAGCCTTAGAGGAGGTGGCCCAAGGGAAGGGGAGTCTCAGTGGGAACAGAGTATCAGTGACTCCTGTCTACAATCCAAATGGTTTAAGCTTTGGCTGTTTTTAAAGGTGTTTTGTTTTGTTTTTTTCTCTCTCTCCCTTGATTATCCATGTAACAACTGCTCACTGTAGAAAATTTGGAAAATACTGAAAAGTGAAGGAATTGAAAAAAAAATATTGTGTTCACTATCACGATACAGGCCATGCAGGGATCCCCACCCACCATTCTGCTATCTGTTCCAAAGGGAAAGTACTTTGAAGAAGTTACAGCTTTCAGTCTTCTAAGTTCATTGTTTCTCCAACAAGGAATTCATAAAATGTAGCAACCAATCTGTTCTGCTTTCCAAGTGACTGCCTTTAGCAAAAAAGAAAAAAAAAAGCAAATGTTTTCTGACGGCTACCTTCCCCCTCACCTCCTAGCATTCCTCAGGAAGAGTGAATGCCCTTCTTCCAGGAGCCGTGCCAAATGGTGTGCCTATCTCCATGGAAAGATAACCACTTCACAGACGCGCAAACGCAGAGCCCAGGGATGCAGGCCACGTGGTGGCATGGCTAACTGGCAATGGAACTGGGATTCCACCCCATCTTTGCCTGGTTGCCCAGCCTCGGGTCTTCACCACATTTTGCACTAGGCCTCCCTCGAGGGTGTCTCAGCTCAGGTGGCGACCACCCACAGCATGCAGTAGGCGTATTAATGGGTGCAGAACCATGCCGGAAGCCAAATCCCACCAGTCCCTTGTGCCTCCACTGGACTCCAACTCATTCAGGCTACCCTGAAACTGGCCTTCGCGGCCAGGGGTACACCGATTCAGTTTTAGATTGAGAACAACTACGATATACTGAGTGCATGGAACCAGGATCATGGTGCATGCCCAGTGCACACAATACAAGGCCCAATAGCCGACACCTGACTCAGAGCCTCAGAGAAGCCTTGTAGCATCTGATGGTACCATGGTATCTAGGATTTCCCTCAAAATGGTGCTGGCCCTTTGGTTGCACCACCCCATGCGGCTCAGACCTTTCTAGATAAGTTTGATGACCGGATGACATAGACATGCCAGGGGACAAATACCAAGGAGTTTGTACGTAGGGATGAAATCCTCCGTGTTCATGGGTAGATGAGAAGCCCAGATACACTGGAGGGAAGCAGGGAGGGCGTGTCCAAAAGCAGCCGGAAGGTGGGAGAGAGGCAGCAGGGCATGTCAAGACAACAAGCCTTTTCCTTTTTCTACCAGGTACCCTGCTCTTATTAATTAATGTTTTTAAGTGTCTCAAAGATGAAAAGTTCTATGTGCTCTCCTAGTGTGATTACAAAATCCTTTTGATCGCTATAAAACTAAAACAGCCTTGGTATTTTTTTAAAAAACAACAATTAACAGGCTGCTTTGAAAACCCCAATGACCTTTATCTTAATCAGTGTCCTCTGAGTCGTGGTGAGTCACCCCCATGGTGTGTGGGGAGGAAGTGGCCTCACTCCACCAGCGGTTTTGTAGGCTTCGGTGTGGCTGATACATGGCGGCTGGATCTAAATTCCCATTCTCAGAAAGCCAGTCTGCATTGTAATAGCAAGCGAGTCATGAAAATGAAAATTGTGCTGAGTAGTTGGGGCAAGAGGAGATTTGGTGCCAACACAGGGACTGGGAAGCGGGGACTCTGACCCAGAGAGAGGGGAGCTGTCTGCAGGCGTCTGAGTCAGGCGAAGTGCTCTTGCTAAGAAAATACCAGCCCTGAGCACAGAAGAAAGACCACGATGCTACCTGCAGAGGAAAGGTGAGTGTGGGTACCTGGAAGACCGCCCATCGATTGGTTAGAACACTCTGGACAAAAACCCACACTCCAGTCTTCTGGGCAAAGGTTAGATGCAGGACAACCTTCAGAACGAATGCCCAAGTTCCAAACAGAGTTGCTTCGAGTTCTCGAGCACAGACAGTGCCATATTCCAAAGCTGATTTCATATAAAGCTTTCAAATAGCTGGGTAGTTAGGAAATACTATCTAGGATAACAAGAGGACCTCTATAATTTGAAAGTATGTCTGTGACAGTTGACAAGCAAACAATTTTTTATGCATTTACAGAACTTTATTTGGCATTATTCCCCTGAGCACTTAACTGCATCAAAATACCCTTGGGTATTGAAATGTGTCAGACTGTTTTGAACATGTACTATAATTGGGCACCAGAAACTGCAGAGACGATGCATTTTCTTATTCACCCAAGTGAAATAAAAAACCAGCCTCAACCAACAGTGCCACAAAACTGTGGCACATTTGCCTTCCAGAGGTGCTGCAGCTGCCCATTCACACAGAGAGAGCTCTCTGCTGCGGGGTTTCTGCCTGTGGTCAGGGACATGGGCCTTCCTTGCCTGTCACCCCTGTTCCCATCACCTCTCCTGGCTCAGTCCCTGGGAGAAATATTCCAATCCCATTGGCTCCACTTGGAGGGATGATGTTTGGAACAGAGAGGCTTCTCTCAATGTTAAGGTTTCTGTGCTAACTGGCATGAAGTGCAGGAAGCTGGCAATGATTTGCAAGTGAAGGAAATGGAGGGAGGAAGAAACTAGGGAAAGGAGTCCTTTCTTGCAAGCCAGCTACCATTACCCTTGACTCTGGTTTATGCCTGTGATGACATCAACCTACATCAGATAGCTGAGCCTTCACCAAACGTGTGTGTGTATATGATTTTATTAGAGGGCTGTGTGGCGTGATAGTTTTCTCTTTTTCTGCTAAAAGTTTTAAAGATACTTGTGAAGGAGAAGACATAAAGGGATCCACCTCTGTGCCCACATCTTCCATGGAAGTTTCTCTGATCCTTCAGCTAGAGTCTGTCTCCCTTTTCCCCTGGGGTGGCCCTTGTTTGCGCTTCCCTGAGGATACAAGAGTTTTTGTGGTATAAACATGCACATGGCCGTCTTTTCAACCCATCTGCTCTCTGCCCCTAGCCACATTCTCATCACCAGACTGAACAGGTTCTCATCCATCACGGATCCATCCATATCCCACTAGATTGGTGAGCCAGCAAAATGTTTAGGCTTGATTTTTTCTTTGCAGATGATTCTGATATACGGTCTTTTTTTTTTTTTTTTTTAATTCTGGATGCATGCTGGTCTGAATAAGGGACTTGTGATGTCACTCGTGACTCATAGGAAAACCAAAGGTCCCCCGCAAGGCTGACTCAGTCCTCTGAGTCTTACACGTCTGTGATCATGGAGATGTGGGCAGAAGCTAAAAAGGCAAGTGGAATCAGAGAAAGAGGCCAGTGGGCCAGGCAAAGCAACCCGGGCTCATCAAACTGCCATATGCATTGCTTCTATCTCTTCCTTGTCTTTTGAAATACAGTCATGTCTCTCCATCCCTCTTGCCATCAACTTAGTTTCAACCACCATGATACCCACCCACCTTGATGAAGGTGAGTGTCTTCTAAGCCTTTCTGCATGGAATTTACCTCTCTAGTCCATGCTCCAGGGTCCAGATGCCAGAGGGGAAGATTCTTCTGCAACCCAAATCACCACTTGGCCCAGAATCCTCATGGCTCCCCATGCCCTCTAGGATGATGTCCAATGTTCGGCAATGCCACAGTCCCCATCACTCTGTCTATGTTTGCTGCTCTGACCTCTCTCTCTCTGTACTTCCTGCCTCTCTCTCTATGACTCCCCAGCTAGACTGAACTGGCTGCTAACTGTGTCATTATCATCCTTGCCTCCAGGCTCTGTATCAACCACTCTGTTTCCAACAGCCTTCACCCCAACTCAACATCCAGTGGCTCCTCAGGACTTGACAGAGACATCAGCTCATCTGGGAAGTCTAGTGCAGAGTTGGTTCAGGTCCTTGTGTTCTCCTGAGCCTCCTGTGGTCTCTCTGTCCACACCCATCACATCTCCCCAACTAGGTCCCAAGATCTCCAGAAAAGAGGCTATTTCTCATTCAAGATTGAACCTGCAATGCCCAGGAGAGTGCCTGGCAGAAGAGATTCACCAAGAATATTTGAATATTTGAATGAGTGAAGAGAGTCAATGAACAAATTAGGATGTGAATATAAGCGAATATACTTAATGAACACATGTAGAACCCACAGTACGTGTCTGGCCAGTTCTAGACCTTTTGTGAACATGAACTCATTTAATCCTCAAAACACTCCAGATAGTAGGCACTATTTTTGTACTCATTTTGCGGCACAGGAAAACGGAGGCCAGGGAGGTTGAGCAACTTGTCCAAGGCCACACAGCTGGCAGATGAGGCTGAGGTTGACCCTCGCCTCAGAGACGGCTCTGCCCCACGGACAAACATGTACCTGAGGCTGCTGTCTGGTGCCTGCCTGAGATGTGTCCTGTGACGGCACAACAGAAGGACGATGATGGCAAGGTGACCTGGGATCACAATCAACCAGCTCCCTGCCATTCTACACGGAGCAGAGCTGAGCTTCAAACAAATTATTAACACTCAAAGGAATCTTTCCATTAAATATATATGAATGTACTGTTCATATTTGTATTTGAACCTGGATGCAATGGGCTCCATGGAAGGAGCATCCCAGCCGTATGACTCTCAAGCCTGCCCCAGTACTAGGGAGTCAGGTAAATGCTTGCACCTGCCCCACTTACTCCCAAACCCTCCTCCTGGAATGCAGATAGAAATTTAGAAACTCCAGGTGAGACTTTTGGTGAGAATCAAGCATTTGGCTCCTTGGGTTTTTGATTTGATTTGGAGTACTCAGTGTGGTGTGTCTTCCCTCTAGATGATGTTCTAGACTTGACTCTGGCAAAGTACATCCGCAGGTCTGCCTAGGGTGAACTGTGTGCCTCTGTCTGTCAGTCAGACTTTGGTTTTCTAGTCACGGGGTCCAAATGGGAGAAGCCTCTGTGGCTACGGTAAGTGGAAATGACCAGTGTCTCCTTGACTTGTTCCTCAGGGGTCTCTGCCGTTCTGAGAGGAGAGACAGGCACAGAAAGCCTCACATTTCGAACTTGAACCCAGAGCTTTTTCCTGGGTTGAGGCTGGCAGGCTAGCCACTCATTTGGGATTTCTGGCTCCGGCAAGCTGCGTGAGTACCCAATCTTGTGAAAGTCCCAGCTATGGGCTAAAGAAATTCCAACTATTGGGTGCCATTCTACTATGCCATCATCTACTGGGGGGCTCATTGGGGCAACAACAGGGGTAGATCCCATCCCAAGGAGAAAGGGGCAGTGAGGTTGAGAAGGGTTTGAAGCAAGAGCCCTACCTGGCTTGGCCAAACTACTTTCTTGCCCAACTGTATTAGTGTTCCCCCTCACCCTGCAAACACCCACAAAGGATGTGGAAGTGGCACCCCGGAAGTGTGTTCAGAGATACAATGATGCGCGATGGTCAGTCCAGCGGTGGTGGGCATTATTAAATTATGGTGCCCCAAAGCCCATGGTGTCAACTGTTTTATTTGCATTCTTTGGGTCTTATCATTTAAGATCATGTAAAAATGACAGCTGCTTATAATTATTTGGAGGTTGGAGCTGCAATAATTAAAACCATCTGCCTTTATCTTACCGCTACCAAACTTAACCCCGAGAGGTTGGGTCTACTGAACTTCAAAGAGGGAAGTAAGAAATAAAAGAAAACTCCGCACATTACTAACAAATTTCTTGTGATTCATTTAAATGTATAACCAGTTATTCCAACAGCCTTCAAACCTTTAATTATCTTTTAAATATATATAATTTGGGACTGCTAATTAGATAGCAATTTAATGCTCTCATGGGGATTCAGATGCACTGTCTTTCTAAAACGTAAACTCCGGGAGGAATAATCATTGGCATTCAAATGATTGAATTCTTCAGTTATTCAAATGAGTGTGGGTATTTTCACTGTTGGAATCATTTGAATATTCTGCTGTCGGCCCAGCTGTAGGGTTTAAGGGACTCCTCCAAGAGCAGGGAATAAGGCTAGGCTTTCTCCCTGTCCAAGTCCAGCCCTCTGGAGAGAAACCAGCCGGGCTCCTTGGGAAAAGCCTAACAACACTCAAACAGCTCAGTTAAGGCTCCTCTGAGATACAGATGGTTCTGTTTTCCTATTTTAAGGAGGAGCAAAGTTTCCGGGAATTTACAGTTATGAAAGCTTTAATGCTTGCTTCGCAGGCGCTCTCCATGCTGGTCTGCCTGCTATTGTCTGGGCAGTTAACATTTTAATTAATAACTCCCTCCCGGCAACAGGCTGCTGCAGACGGAGGAGGTGAGGGCTTCACTCTGCCTTGAGCTTCCACTTCCTGTGTATTCCTACCCCCGTTGAGATGGTCCTTTAAATTATATAAAGATGTGCATCACATGCAGAAAAGCAATTGATCAATTGATGACACTGGGTAATGATAGAAGCCAGCTCTCCCATCTCAGACTCACAATATGGCTAGGGTTTGCATTCCTGAGCGGGGGGCTAGTAGCTAGCAGCTGAGGCTCATTTCCCCCACGAGGGGAAGGAGGTGCAGACAAATCTATAGGAATTTTTAAGAGATCATTATTCAACACATTGCATGTAATTACATTTTGATGAGCTTTTTATTGCTAATTCATCATCCAAGATGGGGCACTCTAGATATGAAATTAATCTAGTAAAACAAAGGTCAGAGTGTGTCCAGTGTAAAGAAAGGCTTTGTCCTCATCAAATCCTTTTGCCAAACAATAAAGCAGCTGAGAATGTTATCTCTAAACCAAATTCCTTTCGCCTACCCTTGATTAGTAATAGCACAAAGCCAAGGCTCTCTGGTACTTCTAAGCACAAACGTGGATTCTCCAAGTAAGCTGGTGTGATGTGAATTCATGTGCAGGAGCCTGAAATATAATGGAAAATGTGTCTGATGGCATCGTGTTAATGCAAAAGGCCATGGGGGCACACGCAAAACTGCATTCGAAGCTCTAGTCTACAGCAAATCAATTTTTCCCAAGAAATAGCAGTCCACTGGTATCCTGGCTTGAGTTCTCTCTGAAGCCGTCCCAGAGCCCTGGATTCAAGGGCAAGGTTTTTTACTTGGGAGGAGTTCTCAGGAAATACCTGTAGGGATGCGGCAAAGTGACCCAGAGATGGAGATGGGCAGGTAGCCCACACAAGGCACATCATGGAGCACATGAACACTGTGGGCACCCAGAGCCGAATCCCACGGCCAGGCTCTGGGAGCTGCTGTTGAGGAGCCTTCTCGAGAGAGCCCACCTGTGAGGGGCGGGGGGAGGGGGGGTGCTCACGAGTCTCTGGTGGGGGGTCTGCTAACTCCCTGGCACATCTGGCTTGCTGCCTCAGAGGAGTGCACCCCGAAAGCCAGAGGAAGTCTTCAGCCAGGTGCTGGCAGCAGGAAGCCAGGCTGGCATGCGTGGACATGGCAGTAACTGAGGGGACATGAGCAGAGTATTAAAGGCAAGTGCTTCACTGAGCTTCTTCCCAAGTAGGACCCTATCACTCCCCAGTGACCCAGTCACTCCTCCTTGTGCTTTGGAAGTCTGTCCGAAATCCACCCAAAGATTCCAGACTCCGACACACTCAACACGCCACACCTCAGCGTCTTTGCTGACACTCTTCCCTCAGCCTGAAAGAGCCTCCAACATCTCTGCACAGTGATTCTCTTTCCTCCCTCAGGGGCTCAGTGTAACAAGCCATTCCCAGGAAGGGCTCTCCCCGACCATCCAACCAAGGGAGGTGCCTCTCCCTACTTTCTGTTTTCTCAGATCCTTGTTTCTTTCGGAGAGTTTATCCAAAACGCATAGTACTTTTTATTTATTCGTTTACTTATGAACGTTAAAAAACGTCCATGAGATTGTAAATGGGTAACGAAGGGGAATTACATCTGTCTCGTTTTATCACTAGATCCCCAGCCTCTAATAGAGTGCGTCCAATGAATACAGGCCAGATGAGGGAGGAATGGGAGGGAGGGGGGAAAGAGGGAAAGGAGGTGGGGGAAGAAGAGAGGGCAGGGAGGGAGGGAGGAAAAGAAAAGAGAGAAGAAAGGAAGGAAGGGAAGGACCCAGAGAGAGAGGAAAGGAGGAGGGAGGAGGAGGCTGGGAAGAGCGGGGGAGGGCGGGAGGAAAGATTCACCACTCCAGCAGTGCAAGAATGAGCTTGTTATGCATCTGGTGTCTAAGGGCCCTTTGCTGCTCCCAGCTGTGCTGGACTGGATCGCAGACTGTGACCTCGGGCTCATAGGCTGCGAACCGGCTCCCCGCAGCCTTTTCCAGCCACCCCTTCCCTTCCACAGCTAGACACCAAGTCCTTTTATAAATTCCACTTCTTGTCAGTATTTTCACCGTGGTGCCTAATAATATAGTGTGTCATGAGTTTCCTAGATGTGAGTCTTCTCTCCCCACTTATTTACCATTGCATCTCTTCTGTGAGGTACCTCACGGGGCCGTGCATATACAAGGATGAACAAAGCACAATGTGATCAGCATTCAGGTTGCTGGCCGTGCAGATGCAGCGAGGGGCAGATGTGTCCAGACATTTCTATGATGTAGTGCTGAGACCAAACTCAAAGGCCTATGCAAGAAGCCTGGTTGGACAGGGAGAGACCTCTTTGGGGAGGGTGGCGGGGGGCAGGGATGCACACTGTGGGTTCCCTGAGAGCTGAGGCCAGGCCACACCCAGCAGAGGCTCCCAGACTTGGGGATTTCACTGCTGTAGCAGCTAGGCTGCTGTTGCTGTAAGCAACAGATATCCATTCTTTTTCTTTTTTCTGATTTTTTTTTAACATTTATTTTTGAGAGAGAGAGAGAGACAGAGAGAGAGAGACAGAGAGAGATTGGGGGAGGGGCAGAGAGGGAGAGAGACACAGATTCTAAAGCAGGCTCCAAGCTCTGAGCTGTCAGCACAGAGCCCAATGCGGGGCTCGAACTCACGGATCGGATCGTGAGATCATGACCTGAGCCAAAGTCAGATGCTTCACCGACTGAGGCACCCAGGAGCCCCACCAGATACCAATTCTTAATCACTTGGGTAAAAGGGAAATTTACCAGAAGGTATAGGGAAGCTCTTTGTTCCCACTGCATTGAGAGATAAATACATAAATGAATATGAATGAATGAATAAACAAGGAACTGACAGAGTCTCTTGTTCTTCTTTTTCCTTCTCCTTCCAACCTTCCTTCTTCCTTCTCTCTTCCTTCTTTGGCAGAGTAAAGACTTAAGAAAAACAAACCTTCAGTCTACCCTTACCTTTGTATCAGTGGGGCCCCAGCAGGAAGCACATGGCATAGTCACGCTGGCTAATTAAGGAAGGTTTAATAAAGAGGCTATTGTAACGGTGTGGGCAGGGTGTGGGAAACTAGAAGAAATGATGCAGTCCCCCGAAGCCAGCAGTAGCGGGGACCCTTCTCCCACTCTTCCTGAAGGGACAGAGGAAAGGGCACTGTTCACGTCCTGAGAGAGAAAGCCACAGAGACAGGGAGGCAAATGTGACTTTAGATTGGGTGCGGCCAGTCCCGGGGCCACAGGGCTGAATGTGCACTCCGACCCCACCCGCCTGCCTCTACCTCTAGTGGGTGCCCCCCAGGAGCCAAACCCCAGCCGCTGCCCAGCGCAAAAGAGCCCCCCGCTGAGTTCAGTTCAGGGCAGTGTACGGGGGCGGGGCCGGCCGGAGGGCAGAGGCAAAGGGGGAAAGCGTCTTCGGAGTGCCGGGAGGCTCTCCAGCCCAACTTGCATTCTGTGAGGGAACCTTGTAACGCTGCTTCACAATTAATTTTACGAAAAATGACCAGGCACATGTCATTGTCCATAGTCATCCTTTGGTTTTCCCCTGAAGACTGACCCAAATTTGCTGTCTGACCGACGGTCCTTGACCTAGGCATCAGTTATTCCCTTTGAGATGGGTACCACCGTCATGCGGGGCAGTATGAGGACTTAAGAAGGCAAAACACACGGAGGTGCTCGGCCCAGAGCCTGGGTCCTGACCCGCTGAGTCACAGCTGCATTGTTAACCACCAGGTCCCTGTCTGCTCAACCCCATCTACACCCTGAGTGTCCAAACACACACCCAGCACAGAACCTGGGGGCCCAGAGCCTGTTGAGTCCTTGAGGTCTGCACAGCAGAGGGCGGCTCCCAGCCCACAGAAATTGTGGCACCCCATGACCTGGGATAACCCCCAGGTTCTCTCCAGGTAGAGGCATCCCCCACTCGCGGCACTTCTTCCACTCAAGTGTCCAGACCAGGGCAGTTCAAACAGTGCCCTCAACAATTTCATCAAGAGGAAAGCCATGCAGGGCTCTGTTTTCTCTTTGGCCAAATGATGTATCTCAAAACGAACAGGCTTGCTACACGGGGGTCACACAGCCTTGTTCGCTTTTTCTCAGAGAACAGACTCCTCTGGGCAGATACACTCACTAGGCAACCCTTAATTCTTTCTTTTAAACTAAACGGGATAGATTCAGACCAGGAAGCCAGAGTCCCTGGGCTGCGCTCTGAGAATGTGCCGCTGGCAGGGACGCCATCCACGAGGGGAGCCGCACAAGGCGGTGCCCGGGCGCCACCTACTGGGGAGTCTCCTTCAGTTCATCTGCTGCCTGAGCGGAGGGCGAGGAGGCTGAGAAGGAATTGCGGCACTTGGGAGAAAGGTTTGTTAGGCTAGGCCCCCACTTCAAACACCCTCACGGGCGACTGCATGGTTCTGAGACCAGAGAAGTCGTGTGTCTGGCCAGGCCTGAGGACAGCGGTCCTGGGGAGGGTGTGGGGTCCCGGGCTGAGTGGGGTAAAAATGTCCCCTCGGGTGGACTGTGGATACAGTTGATGTGCATGCCACCTCCTCTGGGAAGCCCTCCTGCATTTCAGGGCACCTTTCCTTGAGAAAAGCATACACTCCGACTATGAGCTCATAGCTCTTCTTGGCTTTCTCACTGTCGGGGAACTCTTGCTTTGTGCAGTGAGCTTCTGTGGGCAGAGACACCCTTTTACCTATTTCTAGGCCCCTACTAGCTAGCACGGTGCTTGACTCTGGGAACATCTGATGAAAGCTTGCGGGCAAGCAGGAGGGCAGAAGGAAGGACAGAAAGAGCAGAGGGCCTGACCAATCACGTGTAATTCAATTTCTGTGCCTGATGCAGGAAGGACTCGAGAAATGTCTGATGGGTGAGTATGTGGTATCTGCACTTTTCATTGATCGTGGGAAACTGGTACCCACACATGTAATCCCCAACATCATCCAAACACCATCAAAGTGACTCAACAAATAGTTACTGACCATCTTTTCCATGCAGCAGAAAAATCCCAGGAACCCACAGGGACAGTAGGGGAAAAGCTGAACACGTCAACCTTTCCCACAAGTGATTAGTGATCTAAAGAAACTATAGCAGGAGACACGATGGAAAGGTGATGAAGAAAGGGTGTGGCTCCTCTGGTCCAGGAGCAGGGGTGACATCTAGCTGAGGCCTGGAAGGTGAGAACAAGCCCGAACAGCCACGAGTGTATTTGGGATGGGATTCCAGGCAGAGAGAAGAGCGGGAACAAGAAGGGTTCAGAGCAGGAAGGAGCTTGGGGTGTTGGAGGAACGGACAAAAGGGCCAGAGTGTGGCCAGAACACAGGTGAGCACCGTGGGAAGCCACACAAGCTCAGGCAGAATGGGGAGGTGGAGTGAGATCTGGCAGGGTGCTGCGGTCACAGCCAGGAGTTAGGGTTTTACACTGCATGCCAATCTGAAGCCCTCCCATGACTGATGTCTCTGAAAGCAGCCCCTGACCTGCAGAGTGAATAGTGCCACAGTGAGCAGGCAGTAGGGACGGGCAAAACCAGGTGCCCAGAGTGGAGCAGAAAGGGGACAGCAGCCCTCTGGGAGAGACAGAACGAACGGTGGCCTGACCAGGGGGTACAGACAGAGAGAAGGGGGAGGGCTTGGAGCACATTTTGGAGCCAGATCCGACAGCATGTGAGGGGGGGATGGCGTGGGGAGGCCACACCCACACCCGTTGAACTAAAAAGAACCCTGAGCATTTGCACTGAGTAGGTGTGGCTGGGCAGAAGAAATGAAGGAAAATACACTGAGGTGTTCTGGTATAAGGATTATCCACAACAATAAAACCAGGAGATGTGTGGGATGGGAGTCAGCCCTTGCGTAACCGAAGATCTACACAAAGATAGGGAGATCACATTTGAACTCCGCATGAACGTTTTTTTGCAATGATACAGAATCTCTTCACATGGTCCACTGCTCGCGCTAGATCAGGTGGATCTGGACAGGGGTTCTAATATTACCCCCAACTTTTAAGCTCCTATTTAAACTGGTGTTTAATATGCACCATCTCCTTGGCATTCCACGTATATTTACATGTGCCTGTAGGAATGTCCCCTTGATTCTTTAGGAAAGGGCTGCAGTACAAGAATGTTTCTATTTATTAGCACATCCACATGTTGATCCACGGATTCAGTGACCTTCTGCAAGGGCCCATCTATTTGTGCAATGGCAAAAGGACAAAGAAAAACGAACTGCCCAGGTGGCCACAAGAACAAAGCAGCAGGATCAACATCGAGAGTGGGACAGTCAAGGGGTGACCCAAGGGAAAGGCTGGTGAGATCAGACAGACCTCGGGCTGTGGACAGCTGGTGCCTAGGACAGCAGCACTGAATCCCAGAGAGCATGGAAAGCTTCAGTCATCGGTTCGGAAGATGACATGGCTATCTGCACAATTTGGGCTCCTTCAAGGTGACAGAACAACAGAAACGGTTGGGGCATCTGAGTATTCTGATTTAGAAAATCTGACAGCTCAGGCTCAGCCAACGCGGCTCGCGCCCACTGGCCTGTGCTCCACAGCTCGGTTTGGGAAGTCTGTGTGGCTTAGGAGCGAACTCACGCGTCTGCAACTGCCAGAGCAGCATGGCCAAAGCCAGGAGCCCACCTTCCCTGGCCACCAACCTCATACTCCTGAGTTCTGAACGACTCCCTGCTTCCACTCTGCAGCTTGCGAGGGAGGGGCTGAGGCCACGGGGGAGGGGGCTAACTGGCCATCCACTGTGTGCACAGAGCCCCAGGATGGAAGAGCCACGGGAGATGGTGGTGGTAGTGAGTTTGTTCCAACCCACCTGCAGGGAAGGGGAGGATCTACCACCCATTTTGTGTAGAAGGGACCAAAATGTCTGGTCATACTCCAGACCTGTGCTGTCCCACACGGTAGCTTCGAGTCGCACGTGGCTCTGGAGCACCTGAAATGTGGCTCTTCTACATGAGATGCTCTGAGAGTGTACAATACACATCAGATTTCAAACACTAGCATGAAAAACAATGGAAAATAAAACCTTAATAATTTTTTATAGATTATCTACGGAAACTATAAGATTTCAGATATACCGGGCTGACTAAAACATGTTCTTAAACTGACTTTCACCTGTTTCTCTTTTGCTTTTTTTAGATGTGGCCACTGGAAATTTTCAAATTCCATAAGAAGCTTCTGTTTGTGGCTTGCATTATATTTTTACTAGACAGTTCTAGTCTAGACAGATTCTAACTATAATCGTCCAAAGATGAACATGTTATTCATCCATGTGGACTCCTGGTCACTGCCACCTTCCAACCGCTCTGTCTCCCATTTCCTAAAGATCCAACCAATGGAGAATTCAGCATGTGTGACTTGATCTGGGCTAGGGCTCCTGGTTCTGGAACTTTCTAGTCACCTTACCACTTTATCATTGGGGCCTCAGCTTCCCGTCTGTCACATGGGGATATCTGCCTTCCCCACAGAGAACTGGAGCTCCTCAGCCTGGCACGTACAGTTATCCGCAGTCTGACTCCAGGCTGCCTTCTCTATACACCTGCCCAGGATCGTCCCCACAGACACCCTCCCTGTGAGCCTCTGGGCCTTTCCACAGCACCTACTCCTCAGTTTCCTATCAAATTAATTAATGATTGAAAGCTTTAACACATATAGAACACTTACTAGAACAATAATAGACATCAACGAATGTTAGAAAAACCCACTAAAACCCAACAACAATGATAACAAACACACAAGAATGCACTTTTTCCTAGGAGTGTCTATAGTTACTCACCCACCCAGAGTATACAATCTTATCCATCCTTTTAGATTTTTGAGTTCCTGGAGGCGGGACATGTCTTTGTAACCACCCCAAGCAGCTTGCTCGGGCCTAGAACTTAGTGGATGCCTGCAAACACCGAAGGAACGGCTGAGGGTTTCTCTCCGTCATTCCCACCTCCCGTCCCACCCACCACAACACCTAGTGGCTGATGCGATTGGCAAATTTTCTTACAGAATAGAAACGCTCTAGCATCCTTCCCCTTCTCCTGGGCTCACAGACCCAGAGCAAACAGCTTTTGGCAGATGTCAACATGGTCTCCGTGGAAAGGAGTCCTAAATTTTGTGTGCCCCAGGCTTCTCTGTGGAGCCCTGCCTGTGCTGTGGCTGCTGGAAAGGAGCCTTATTTGTGTTCTTTTGGTGGTTTGACCAGGTCCACATTCCAGGCCTCCTTGGGGAAGGAAATCAACTCAGTTGACCCTTTCGTCTAAAATGTAGGGGCAGATGGATCGCTAAAATCTCAACAAAAATCAGGTCATGTCAAAGGCGGCACCTTCTCAATTTTATTCCCCTCAATGCCCTGTTGGGCAAGAGAAAAAGAGATATAGTCAGGGTTCCACATTTAAAAAAATCCACAAACATTTGGAAAATAAAGCACAAGAAAACTAAATCTAATGTTTATTTATTTTTGAAAGAGAGAGACAGAGAGAGAGAGAGAGAGCAGGAGAGGGGCAGAGGGAGAGGGAGACACAGAATATGAAGCAGGCTCCAGGCTCTGAGCTGTTAGCACAGAGCCCAACAAGGGGCATAAACCCACAAACCATGAGATCATGACCTGCGCCGAAGTCAGATGCTCAACCGATTTGAGCCCACCCAGGTGCCCCAAGAAAACTAAATCTAACAGCAACTCTGCTTTGAAAATATTTTTAACCTGAATGTTAAAGAGTGGTAAAGATCCAGAAAAAAACTTCCAGATGTCTAAGAACTACTCAAACAGCATTCCCCAAGGTCTAACTTGAGTCCGTCTTGCTGTGGTGTTGGCCCACTCCCCACCCAGAGGGACCTGAAGACAGACACAGCAGCCCCCACTGCCACACGGGACCCAGCACACCTGGCAGCAGGTAACGTCTGTTGCGTGAATGCCAGGCTATCAGAAATCACAAGGTGGTAGCAAGGTTAGAGTGGCTGAGAAACACTTGGAGAAAGGCCAGGGAGAGCCCAGTTATCAACAGGAAAGTATTATTTTAGCAGTTTTGCCAATTAAACCAAAGCAAGTCTGCTGAGTGAAGGCTCCTATATCTGAGCTGTTTTTGGAGACGCTTCATGATTCACACCCAACTCACACAAGATTAAAGAAAATACTGGATAAAATCAAGCCGAGCATTAAGTTCAAGGGGAAGATTTTATTGGACAAATTAGAAAAATATTGGTATTGTGCTTCAGAGAAACCCACTTCTTTCCTCTGGCTACAGGGGCAGAAACAGCCCCCGTGGCAGATGGAGAGGGAATCGGAGTTATTTTAAGGGAGCTTGCGCCATCCTCCTGTGCTGGCCACAACCCCACGCTCACACCCACCGTGCTAATCTGGCAGCCTTGGCCAGAATCACGGAGAATGAATAAGGATTCGATTATGTGGCTGGGCTGGGGAGAGACGAGTCTGTTCCCTGCCCCAGCTAGCCAGGGTGGCTGCTGGCAGCTGGCTGTCCTTGGCCATGCAGGAGCAGTCCGAGCAGGGCAGATGTATGGCCTGGTGCAGATAGCAGGTTTCCAAGGCAAGCTCACAAGTTACGTTTTTCAGAAGGACCCAAAATAAGTGGCAACGAACAGTGGCTCTGTCCAGAGTCCCTACTTTGTGCTGAGTGGGCTGGTGCTTAGAGAGAAGGTGGGAGAAAGACGGATGCCCAGCTAGCTTAGCTCTCATTCTGCACTTACCACAGCTCCTGGTATTATTTTTCCTGCTACTTTAAAAACAAACAACAACCACGAACTTTAGTCTCCTCACCTGGTAGGGCTCACAGAGAACCTCATAGTAAGATTGTTGTCTACCTGCCTTCCGGAGCTGGCCTTGAAAACAGAGTGTGTGTGTGTGTGTGTGTGTGTGTGTGTGTGTGTGTGTGTGCGCGCGCGCCATCCCTCGCCAATGTTTCTCATGACAGTCTGAAACAACTGAATAATCAAAAAGGGTCCTTTAGATCCTCCTAAGCATCCACCACCACCGCATTCTCCCAATCTTTCTAGGAGCTGAGCACAGATTGATAGAGCCCATATAATATAAATAGGATGTGGGTATAACCATCACTGTCCCCACCATGTCCCAGGGCCAGCTTTGTCACCCAAGGCTTTTGCATGCGTTATCCCATTTACTCTGACAACAAAGCTGTGATACATACATTATGGTTATGGCAGGATTACAAGAGAAGATGAAGCTCAGAGAGGCTGTGTGACTTAGTCCAAAACATACAGCTAGGATGTAGCAGGACAAGAGTCAAGGGGAACCTGAGAGTTGCTAAATTTGAGTTCCTCCCACTTCACTGCCGTCTTTTGCCCAGGAAGAAAATGCAAAACTCGAGGCAGAGTCAACATCCACTAATCGATCACATTCAGATGGATGAGTTCAGATAATCCTCAACGGCTGGCATTACTCCAAACCTCTTCTAAGTATCCCAGGGCCTCAGGGTCAGAGATAGATAAATGGCTTGGCCATTCCTTATGTTCTCATCATGGATCAGTTGCAAAACCATTCATCTGGTTTGGATTTTCACAAGTGAGATGCTGGGGCATTTGCTTGGGCCATCCTGCTTATGGGAACTTGACCTTGGCTATCACTTCTGGTGAAACCATTCAATACAGTGTCTCAGCAGTGACAAGAACAGAAATGATTTGTATCTGTGAGCATTTGCACTGTCACGGGCTGATCAGTGCTGACTGGTTGCCCTGCGTTTCTAAGAGCGTTTTGGCTGCCTTCTCAGTGGCCACAGCTCTGGAAAGTGCATCAGATGTACTATTTGCAGGCAAACTGTTTGCTGCATGACCAGGGGATATAAAAGACCAGGAAGGCATTGTGAGTCAACTGTGCTTACGGGAGCTGCTCATTGCCATTGCTGCAGAGAGAGAGAAGTTACCTTGGTGACTTCTGACGTCTGGTTCCATTTCATCCCTTTTTAGAAAGCTGATAAATAGGAAGCCAATTCATTCACTGGCAGAGGATCCAGGTTTGGTTGTTTTATTGACTCTGCCCCACTCCAATTGGAATAAATAAGCACGAGGAGCCCATACTCAACCACAAACACGTAACTCCTACCACCCCAACAGACAGCCCTGAGTGGCTTGGAAATGGGTAATGGGCAAAGCATTTTAGACTTAGCTATATTTTAAATATCCTTAAATTAGTAAGTTTCCCAATCAGACTTTTCAGTAATTCTGAGTTCCATTTGGAATTAGCTGACCAGTTAATCCTTTTCTGATAAAAAGTTTGTTGAAATCATATTTAATTACTGAACTTATTACCATAAATCCCATCTTAAAGCATGCATATGGGGTCCACATGATATGGCCAGAACTCCATTAATACCAGGGAGATTAGAGCAAAGCTGGATGATGATGCCGTTCAAATATGAGCTCTTTCCAGACAATGATCCACGCGAGAAACAAACCGATCCCTGTGATGCTGCACTGACAAACATTTGCATGGCAGGCAGTGCCGCTATCTGCTGAGCACGATGAAAGAAAAAAAGGACGTGTGCAGTGGCTGGGTGCGAGCAAATGCATGTGTATGTTGCTGGAGAAAACCACCTACACCTTCTTATCTTTCAAAAGCAGAGTTTACAATATTGCCTTTTCTGATTTTACATCTTTTGTAAAATTAGCTAAATACACTCAAACCCAAAGGGTTGCCCTTTCATCACGTTGCATCTGGTCCAGGGACAACGAACACACTCTTTGCCACTGCCCCTCCGGAGTCCACAGGGGCTACTGCCAATGGACTGGGGCCTCCCCCAGATGAGCCTGGCTGCCCTTCGGACTCCTCCTCAACACAATGCTCCAGGCAGCCTCTCCCCGGGGATTAGGGTGGACAACGACACCATGGGCTGTGCTGGATGAGGTCAGACCTCACTCACTTCAGAAAGCAAACGGTTCACACATCAGGTCACCAAACAATGCTACTGGATATGGCTTAGGCGGGGAATGGGAGAAAAATCTCAACTGCTCCAATTAAACAAAAAAAGTATTGTTGAATACCTTCAACACAGGAGGCACTGAGCTTAGGCCATGTGATTTGGGGGCAAATCCCACCATAATGAATTTCTAGGGATCCTGGGTCTAATCTGTTGTGTCCAATGTAATGTGCAGTAAGTGCATCTGGTTGGAGTGAGAGGGAACATTTGTTATATAAAGGGATCCATTATGATGGGGTTTGGGCTGTCCAGAGTTAAAACTTTTTCCATGTGTTGGCAGGTGTGAAATAAATAAATAAATGCATTTATTTATTTATTTATTTATTTATTTATATATAAAAGAATGATCATAAATATATTTATCCTACATTACTAATGTATTATGTGTCAAAAAAAACTAGTTATAACCTATTAAAACAACCTTTAGGAGACCGTGCTATAAATTGAACTTTTAAGGTAAACACCACTGCAAAGTGTCATCACTGCAGAACTGAAGAAAATCTTTTAAAATCATAAGAGGAGAAACACAGAAATAGGTACTTCTCTTACCAGTGGTCTGAGTTCTGGATGCGTCAGGATATATCCATTATTTGTGATCGCAAAGGCATAACCGTGAATCCCTAACTGTAAGAAGTGAGAAAGAAACCTTCATTAGCTGGCTCCCTGGTGAATTCACAAAGCATAAAGCAGCCCGGCATTTAGTAATTTACAGCTTAAACTTGGCATTCATAACCCTTATCAGCACAATATTTCATTAAAATGAATGCAAGGCGCTGATCCTTGACATTTGGTAGAAATGAAGACCTGTCACAGGATAAGCTCAGCAAATAGCACAATTTAAAATGTCATATCCTCATGTTGGCATCCAAAGGCCTTACTTTGATTTATTTAAAACAAAAATAACTCCTTTTTTTTTTTTTTTTTTTTTTTTGTACAGAAAGTAGCTGACGTTTCTGGTAGGACCCTCTGTCGAAGCAAACAGAGTTTTATCAGCCTGGGTGTCTTCCGCCTCTTGATAAGGAAAGGAAAGAGGAGGCCCCATCTGATGCACATCTCGACTTGCTACAAGTCAACACCCATGGGGCCACCTCAAGCATGCCCCGAGGGAGTCCTCTTCCATAAATCTTCAGGGAGAAAGTGTCCCCACCAGCCTATCCAGGAGCCTGCCAACTCCTTTTACATCCTTTCGTCTTTAAGTTTCGAGGCTGCCAAGCTTTTCCATGCATGCTTCCATCGACACAAAGCCTGGGTAATTTTCTATGCAGAGCCTCACTTAATTTATGTTTTCTGACCAAATGGGACTATGAGAAATAGTTTGAGAGCAATGAAATGTTTTATTAGCTTTAAAAAGTATGTAATCAAATTTAACACTGCACTTATTTAAATAATAATCCCGGCTTTTTGACAATATTTCTATTACACAGTTGACTGCACCCATTGGCTACAATAAATTTACCTACAAATCATTCATGTATTAAAATGGCCCCTGGCATAAAACCCATACTGATCTCTCTCTCTGAAGAAAGAAAACGTAGCCCACTTTTGCCAGAGCAGTGAAAGGAGAGAGGAAAAAATATCCTCTATTTTTTTTTCCAACAAGTTATTTCATAGTTCTGAGCACTCATTGTTACCTTTCTTTCAAATTCTCTGCCGCTCACATTCTTGAATATGATACTATTAAACGATCCAGACAACACAGTTTACAAACCAGGAATGACCCTGTCTGCTTGTTAGCTTAACGTCAAGGTGATGTGGCATTAACTTCAGAGAATTTAACACCGACAATTAAAAGTTTCCCTTGCATTACATAAAGCAAATATGCACGTGGTAGTCAAGGGCAACAGACATTTTCTCCTGGAGTTACCTTGCACAGCAAGTCTTAATAAGATTCTACAAGACTTTAATGATAAAGTATATTTCATTATGCTGTGAAAGATAAACCAGAGATTTCCTACCCTTTGAGATGTATATTGTCCCTTTCATCTTGTCTCTTGGAAAAATGTCAGACACAGTCAACACTGCATTAATTACCATTATTATGTCTCAGTGTAATACAGACTGAAGGGGTCAAAAAGGACTCAGAGAGTTTGACTTTTTCCATTTAAAGGCAAAAGTGGTATTTGATGGGAAAATCAAATTCAAAATTCGACCAAACAAGTGGTATTTTATAGTCCATTAATACATTCAGTGCCTTCTAACGTACATTACTTTAGTTCTCGGTTTGCTTGTAAGAGGTGATACTCAGAAGAAGGTAGAACTCCTTGTATGTGCTCTCTTAACGCTCTTCACTTTTCTCGGATAGTATTAATCAAAATTACAATAATTATTTGTGAGGCTGATCGTAAGGAATCAAGACATCCGTCAAGCAAGACCTTTGATTATTTAACGCCTGCCTCCCTACCTGAATACAGGTTCCATGACGGCCAAGGTCAAACCATGTGGCCAAACTGGTGGTTGGGATGGAGGGATGAGGAGCAGGGAAAGGAGAAAGAGGAAAAGGAGAAAGCAGGAAACAATGAAGGGAACTGACTGGAGCACAGATCACACAGAGCCGACCTTCTCACCCAGGGCCCTCCCCCATCAACCAGCTGCTCTCTCTGCCTCCTCCTTGCCCGTGGGTGCCCACTTACCGGAATCTGCCTTTGCGGTGCCCATGCCTCCCACCGAGATGCCACCAGAACAGAACTCCCTTCTCTACCGCAGCCAGTGGCCTCCCGACTGCTGGCCATGCCCTAGAGAAAGCTCTCTTGAATCTTCCCAGTTGTAGGTCCTGACCACACTCCCTCCCGACACTCTGTATTCCTCGCTCCATATACCCAGCTATCCTCCTTTTCATAGGATCCTCATCCTCTGTCCACCCTCAAGCACTCTTTTCGCCACAAGTTTCCAACCCCAGGGCCCCTTGTCTGCTTTAGCTCTCTCCCCACTGGCAGATCCAAGTGTCCAACTGTGTGTTGGGCATCTCTACCTGGACATCCCCCAAGTACCTCAGAGTCACCCAGCCCAACACGGTGTTCTTTTCTGCTCCTCTCTGTGGGGGCACCAGCCATCCACCTGGACTCCTAAGTTAGAAACTGGAGCATCAGCCTTAGACTTCTTTATTTCTTTCATCCCCAACTTCTTGATCCAAGTAATCACTAATTTTTCTTGTAGAAATTACTCATATTCAGGGCTGCTTCCCTACCCCACCATCCATGTAGGTTTAATGTGACAGACTTCCACAATGGTCCTAACTGTTCTTCCTGCCTCAAACAGAGGCCCCAACAAAGCCATGCTCCAGACTGCTCAAAGTCAAAAGTAACGCCGACCCTGTAGCTCCCCTGTGTAAAACCCACTAAGGACCTCTTGGGGCCGGGCCCCTACCTAAGTACCCATCTTTACCTCCTTCTACTCATTGCCTCTTAGGGCGCACGGCACTGACAGTTTTCTCTTCCACCCACACCTTTGCTCGTACATGCCAGCTGTCCAGAGCACCTGTCCTTCCCATCTCCCCCAGCTAATGCTCACCCACGCTGTAAGCCCAGCATCAGGATCATGTCCTATAAGAAGTCTCTCCTGACTCTCCCCATTGTACCCTCCTTTCCATACCATGTTTCCATAAACCCTGAGAATCTTCCCATTACTCCCTTCATCCTAATGCATGAATATGGGACACCAGCTTTCTCTGCCTCTCAGCCCCTAGCTGGTTCTTTCTCTCCTCTGCCTTGTTCTAAAGGCAGTCCCCCGCCCCCCATTATGATGGGCCCTTTGTGGGGATGGACCATCTCACTCATCCTGGACTTCTACAGCCCCTAGCATAACATCTGGCACATGGCAGGTGCTCGAGCTGAGGTTCACATGTATTTAAGACATTTAGCGCTTTACCGAAACGTCTAGTTCATCTTTAAAGTTTGAACTAAAGTAGATAATAAAAATGAGCCGAAAAGGGGAAGCTGATGTGCCATGGCAGGTGCAGTTCAGTCCTTTGCAAGGCTGTACCTGAGAAAGTCTTCCTGACATTCAGAAACTATCTGGTGAAAATCCTTCTCAGGTGGGTGGCATGTGGCTATAACCTAATGGAGATGTAAGAAAAGAAATCCTAGGTAAGCCTCAAAACACATTCTGTGGATAAACTTCTCAGAAAACCAAAAGCTTATAGTTAAGACAATGTCCAAGCTTTGTTGCTGGCCACGCATCAGTATCCCGATGAAATCTCTAGTTTTTGTCTCCTCTGAAATAGAACTAGTCTTCCTGTCCGTTCTCATGTGCAGTCCCAGAGAGTAGTAGGAACGAATCAGACACAAGGCCTTCCAGTACGTGGGGCTGCCAAAGGGCCCTCGTCCTGAAACATGCTCTCCTGGAGGCCAGGAGCCTCGTGGTTCAGCACCCCAGGGAGCGAGGTGCTTCCCTTCCAAGTGCACAGACTTTGGGCTAATGAAGTGAACCCAATTATAAAATGGCTCATTATGTTAACAGAGGCTGTGGTGTCTGGAAGTTATTGCTGGGGTGTCTGGAATTCTTAATAAAAATTACAGGAAGTCTGATTGCTTGTGGGAAAATCTATGAAGCTAAGGGAAAAGAAAGAATTCTATCTTCTGGGAAAACCCCAAGAGCCAAGAGCTGACTCATCTTTACAAGGTGTTAATCAGGAGGAAAAGGTGTGAGCCACACTCTGCTCCCTGGAGCTCTCCTCTCTTGGATGAGAGAAGCCTGTTCGGCTGTGGCTGTCCCTGGCTGACGTACCTCCTTTTCCCAAGGCTCTTTGTGGGAACCAGAGAAGGGACAACCTATGTTAAGGCATGTCGTACCTGTGTCTCCCGTTCCCAGGGGTCAGGCTGGGAAATAGGAGTGAAATAGAAGTACCTGTATTTCAGGCCCTGTGGTTAATGTTCTGTAGCTGATCTTCCTCTAATTTATTGTTCTATTTCATTTCATTTATCTTTAATTAGCTGAGTTATGTTGAGAAAATTATTGTAAGTATCCTCAACTAACAATGGGGCCAAGTGGTACCCACTTCAGGGAACGATAGTAAGGATTCAATGGGAATAGTGCATATAAAGCCCTTTTACCATACCAAACACACAGTAAAAGGCTCAATGAATGTTTTATTGTCTTATTTTATTCCAACTATTATATTATTTTTAGTATTTTAACTATCATTTCAACTACTGCTGTTATTACTGGCCTTTATTGTTCCTAATGGTTTTAGGGCAATGTGGCTAAAATCACGGCTTGCTAGCTGTGAGACTTGGCAAGCTACTTAAGCTTTATGTGCCTCAGTTTCTTTAGCTATAAAGGGGGGGTAATGGCAAGGTCTACCTATTAGAAGGGAGATGATGCTATAAAGAGCTCAGCACATTGCCTGGTAGAGGAAACCGTGAGGAGAAATTGAGGCACGGGGTCATCATTATTACCTATTATGTTCATACTGTCTTGATTGTTGGGCATCTATCAAGCAGTGGCCCTGTACTTGAGTTTCTACATCTTCTCATATGAAATAAGAGATGTCAGGGGGCACCTGGGTGGTTTAGTCAGTTAAGCATCTGACTTCGGCTCAGGTCACGATCTCGCGGTTTTGTGAGTTTGAGCGCTGTGTCAGGCTCTGCACTGGCAGCATGAAGCCTGCTTGGGATCCTCTCTCTGTCCCTTTCTCTGCCCCTCTCCCACTCGTGCTTTTTCTGTCTGTCTCAAAGTAAATACATAAACCTTAAAAAATAAAAAAAAAAAAAGAGGTGTAAGAAATGTTTGCAAACATTCTGTAAAGGTGGGATGCCCTTCCTTAAACACTGAGCCATAAATTCTGGGCATCTGGGTTTTGGGGTTTCAATAAAAGTAAGGTCCACTATCTTTCAGCGCCTCAAATCCCTCCCTCATTCCTGTGGCTTTCTGTCTCTGGGGGAGCTACACAGTTTTCAACACTTGATTATGTGGGTTTTGATCAACCAGCCGTCCTATCATGCCTCTGGAAACCTAACTCCAACCATAAAAACTTTGGTGGTGGATGAAGCTGGTCATCAGTGGCCCAGGGTGGCAGGAGGACAAAGGGCCTTTGTCATCTCAGTAAAGCCAAGCAGGAGTGTTCTTTTGCTAAGGAGGCCCCCTTTTGTGAGCCTGAACACCTGATTTTAGCTCAGAGTTCATTTCCTCTTGTTATGAAGGCAACTTTCTAATTTTATGAGCTAAATGGCATCAGCATATGGGAACAGACATGACTTCCTTGTTCAAAGAAGTTTCCTCTTCTAGGAATGGAGCAGGTGCCAAGGACAAGACAGAAAGTGCTGGAAAGAGTCAGACCCTCCAGTCTGGGGGAGCACGGGACATGGGCTTATGCATGGTGGCCATGGTGCTGGTGTCCATGCTGAGAGGAACCCAGAAGGCAGGAGTGAGGCAGGGGCATCCATCGTCCCAGGCTGAACAATACCCATGGTCCTCACTCCTCAGCTGCCTGTCATCTTCCCATGCACGACTTTGCTTTCTTAAAAACAAAACAAAACCCAGAGTGTGGGTTATTTATTTTATGTGGCATGTAGAGCTGGTATGGAACTTACTAGGCCAGGATCACTAGTGAGAGCCAGCCCTTTCAAAATTTCTTCCATCATTCCAATTTATCAAAGAGAGTTGCCACTTAGTATATCTTTAACACTTGCCTTTCATACTACCTTAAAAGAGAAAGAACAGATCTCAAGTTCAGAACCCTATATTATCAAGCAATCATTTAATACTATTTTTTAATTAAAAAATTTTTTATAACATTTATTCATTTTTGAGGGACAGAGAGAGACAGAGCACAGGCAGAGGAGGGGTAGAGAGAGGAGACACAGAATCCGAAGGAGGTTCCAGGCTCTGAGCTGTCAGCACAGAGCCCAATGTGGGGCTCGAGCCCAAGAACCATGAGATCATGACCTGAGCCAAAGTCAGACCCTCAACCGATTGAGCCACCCAGGCGCCCCTATTTTCTTTTTTTTACAATTCTTTAATATTGGCCAATGACACTTTGTTCTTTGCAAATGGTATTTCCCTTTACAATTTACTTAAGTGAGGGAAGTTTTGAGTTGATGTACAAATGGACTGTTATGTAAATAATGGTGTAGATGGTATATGAACAAGGCAACAAATCACGAAGTATTACATGAATGGCTTAGATCTGCCCGAAGCGCATGGGTCTAGGAGTGACACAGACCTGGTTCAAATCACATTCACCACTTCCTGCTCAGGTGGCCCGAGCTCTGTGAACAGAAGCCCTATGAACCCGAGTTTCCTTATGAGAAGAATGGATACAACAGCACTGCACTCATCTGAGGGGCATTTGGTGTCACGATGTGGGTAATGCACTTTGGACAGTGCTGAGTACTTGGCAAATGTTATCTGCTAATATTATACCATGAGACTCCCTGCCTGGTACCACAAATGGTGTTTTAAACAGCCATTTTATGCATATCTCACTTTGCATCCAACCCTCTGAGGGATGACATGATCATTTTGGCTGCAGTCGTCTGCTCAGCTGATTTTCTGGGACAAGAGTTTACTGCGATGCCTGGTGACTGGCTGAGCCATTGGCTTGCTCTTATCCTGACCCTCTGTCAAAAGGTAAGGCTGTCCTTGTTGTCAACTGCCTACAGCACAGGACCTCGTATCATAAACTTTTCCTCAGGTCTTTTAAAATTCTTGGAAAACCCCACTGTTAAAAGTGGCAGAGGATCCCAGAGTATGCTCAGCTCGTCATTCAGTTAAACCATCGTTTTGTTGGCATTCCATTTTAGCAAAGGTCCAATGGATGGGAAGCCCATAGTTGCCTGAACCTGGCACGGGAAAGATATGAACAGCACTATGCTGGCAGCATCCCACATGAAACAGGGCCAGGAGGCCAGGAGTCATTCCCATCACCTTGACCACCGTGTTACCATTGTTCCTAGTTAACAATAATGGTCAATGCTTCACGCAAGTCTATGAACAGGTTGTATTGTTATCACTGGACAGAAGAACTAAGGATTTGAGAGGCATGTCCACCCAGAACTCCTCAGGGATGGTGCTGGGACCCCAGTGTATCTGTCTCCAGAGCACTAACCACTGCCTTCCTCCTACTGAGGTCCAAGAAGATCTCTGGGCCCCTCACAAGTGTGGCTAGGCTAGGAATGGACCCTAGTGAGAAGCTCAGCATGTCAGAAGAAGGTGGTAAGGAAGGGGGACTGTTAGCCAGTTAGCAATCTCAGACTCCTGGCCCAAAGGAGCTTGCCTCCCTCCATACTGGGGCAAAGGGAGCTCTTTTCAATCTACGAGTGGGCCAAAGTAGAGACAGGCAAGCCAGTCTGCTTGGTGCTGGGGAAGAGGGGACGGGTGTGGTTTCCATCCTCGTGCAGTTAGGGGAACCGTGTCGGTCCAAGGGACGCCTCTCAGGACTGGGAGTGGGGCCGTTCTGTCCCCTCCCGCACTCCCACGCCTGTGCACACACTGAGATAGCTCTTGGGCAGTTCCAAACGCATGGCTGTGGTGGGGCTTGAGGGGACTTTCGTCTCAGCACCTTTGCATTTGCTTCTCTATAGAACTGCCGCCAGAGAACAAGTGAGAATTTTCTATATGGGGTTCAAGGACTGTCTGGGCCATCTTTTTCAAAGGTCATGTCAGTCCCTGGCTCACCTGTGTATCAGAAAAATATAATGATCACATCTCAACTTACGACTTCACACGTGACTGTTCAGGCTGGGGTCAGAGGAACTCATTAAGAAAATCAGCAAGTCCACTTAATGAAAAAGTACCCGTGTTGCTCAGTACCCGTGCAGGAGGTTTAAGGACAGGGCAATGCCACTTGACAGTGGCAAGCAAAGGCTGAATTAGGAAAACACTGTTGTACAGGAAGTGGGGTGTGGAGCGTGGCTGTATTGGAAACCAGGCCCCTGGTAGGTCTATTGCTCTGATTTCACTAACGTGCTGATTTAACCACAGCAATATACCTGGAGCAGCCAGGGAACATAAGCAACAGTTGGTGTCATCCTCAGGGACCCCGAGATGGCTACTGCCACTAGTCACCTTCTTGGTGACTGCCCGCCCTCTGTAATCAGCCCAGGTGGCAGTGCCGTCCACCAGCTACGGGTGGGTGCTTGTGCCGTGCTGGCCTGCCCCAGACAGAGCAGACTCTGCTTTGCAGATGGCTGGGAGGTCACTCTGGATGGAGCTGGGAGGCCTGTCACGGAGACAGGGGTAGGTCTAGCTGAGGGTGGCACTGTGACGGCCCATGAGAGGCCCTCTGTTCCCAAATGTAGAAGCACTAAGTAAACTGAAGAAATAGTGCCTGTAATGGAGTGCTGGGAAGTGCAGTGTGGGCCGGACAAAGGGGCAAGCATGGCCCACACCCTCATCCCAATGCAGGGCTGGCCTCTCATGTGGAGTAGAGTTCTGGCATTTCCACCCCAATCCTGAGTCCCTTCCATCTGAGCTCCTTCTCCACTGCCCATGCCTTACAATGCTCTTATGCTGGTCTGCACTCCCAAAGCAGTGGCTCACCAAGGTTTGCTATGTCCTCTTTGCTCCAAAATTACCTACTCCACTCCCTTAGTTACCCCCAGAGTCAAGAAAAAGAAACTTATAATTTTCTTAGTGCCATGGATTTTAAGTTAGCATTAAAAGCATTAATTTGCATGTACACCATCGCCTTCCAGGATAGAGGGTATGCGTACGCAAAAGCATCAGAGACCATTTTCCTTTGTGCCCCATTGGGTTCCTGCTAAGAAGTAACATATTTTAGAGGGGTCTCAGATTAGGGTGAGTTAGAACTGGTTTAGAGGACCATCAGAGGTGTAGGACCCGTGTAGACCCATATAAACATACAGACTTCCATGGATCCACACAAACCTGGATAGCATGTGTAGACCTAATCCGATATGCGTGAACTGTTACTGTTCTTACAAAAAAAAAAAAAAAAAAAAAAAAAAAAAAGCCTACCAGAAAGAGAGTAGAGGGGCCTCTTATTTCATGTTTCATTACCACTATGGCAGGTTGTGAAATTATCTTGGACACTTGGCCCTTGACTATGAATTAGGTGATGCATTACCTTGTATTTGGGGATGGTCTTCAGAAGCTCTTTCACTGGGACATCTGTGCCAACCACACCCAGAAGAATGCCCTTTGATCTCTGTTGGAAAGCAAACATTAAGCAATAACAACAATAGTAAGTTACTTTGGTAGAAGGAATAGAACCTAGTGAGAAGCCACACACCATAGATCACTGTCTAGTACCTTCTGTAAGCTTCTAGAAATCAAGGATTAACCCAGATCTCTACAAGGCCCCTCTTCCCCCCCCCCCCCCCCGCTCCATATTGCTAGACAAGAAATGGTAGCTTCTCAGGCCAAACACTCATTACCATACTTCTCAATACACGCCTATACCAGGATGCCCTAATAGCCATCTCTTCTCACTCCTGAAAATTCAAAATTAATGTGAAGTAGCACAAAAGTTTCAGCAACTAAGGACTGTGACCATTAACCAGTTTATGTTAGGGGAGCTTTCTACAGGAAAGACTTAGCATGTTAACTGCTTTCTCAATTTACACTGCCATCTGGTGCCCAGAGGAAAGAGATAATAACCCTCACATTTGTAGCTGTGTATTGGCACCAAGGACCAAGGTGAAGGAACAGGCCCCCAGGACGGGTCCTCGTTTCCAAAGTCAGTGTGATGCATTGAAACTGTCCAGGTCAGAAAGACCTTCTGGAAGAAGAGATGCATTGGTACTGTCTATTCTTTCCCCCCAGTTCAAGTCCACCTGGAACCTCAGAATTTGACCCTTTCTAGAAATAGGGTGTCATTGCTCTGAGGTGAAATCATCCTGGATTTAGGATGAGCCCTGTATCCAGTGACTGGTGTCCTTATAAGAGGACGGAGAGACCCACGAGAGGAGGAGGTCACATGGAGATGTAGGCAGAGCTTCCACAAACAAAGGAATATCCAGGCGCTGGAAGGATCTTCCTTTAGAGCCTTCCAAGGAAACGTTGTCCTAGCGACGCCTTGATTTGGGGCTTCTAGAATCCAGAATGATGAGAATAAATTTCTATTGTTATAAGCCACCCGTTTGTGGCCCTCTGTTACCACAGCCCAAGGAAACCAACACAAGGCTGGTCACTATAAATCGGGGAGGGGTCATTCGATTCTCTCCGGGTTTTTCATTCCTCTGGTCATTGTTCACTTAACTTTGGGAAAAGCGTTGCATCCCGTAATATGACACCTGTCAGAATTCCTCTCATCTATTCTTGATTAAAAGTGAGGACAAGTGATATATCCCCTATCCTTAACACAAATAAAGAAAGGTCACCAGGGCTTGAGTCAGAGGGTATCTGAGATAGCAACCCTCTTAGCATCAAGCGGGAGCACAGCCGCTGTACTCACGGTTTCGTTCTGCTTACTAAACACAGGCATGGCGACCGTGGTCATCAGGACGAGGCCCTGATCATCGGCAAGCTAGGTGGAGAGAAAAGCCAGTTACCTGGGAATGACCCGGAAACCACAGATGGCTGGAGGCCATGGCCCTCGACCGTCTCATCCTTTCCTGACCAGGGGCCACTGGGAATGGACCAGTGCCCACTCAAGCCAGTAGCCTAGAAGAGAATGTAACATCTCTCTACTCTGACTCAGAGACAAGGATCCCAGTCCATGGCTGCAGAAACAAAGTCAGTCGCCATCGATCAGTCCAGATATCTATTACCATATTCAGCCATTTGGGTTCAAATAAAGCCTTGTTTGGATCATAGTGATTCATTTCATTTTATTACCACAGATTGATTTTATTCTTTTATACTGCAGACGTTTATGTGCAATATGTGCAATATGAATGCTTCTCCTTAATCTGAAAATTGAGGATCAGAAAACACGAGCATAAGGGTTTTATGAGTTGCCCCTGCTGGAAACAATGGAATCTGGAATCATTTATTCCCCCCAAGGTAGCCA
Source organism: Herpailurus yagouaroundi (assembly GCF_014898765.1). Classification (NCBI taxonomy): domain Eukaryota; kingdom Metazoa; phylum Chordata; class Mammalia; order Carnivora; family Felidae; genus Herpailurus; species Herpailurus yagouaroundi. The sequence continues at coordinate 13,548,464 of NW_024412444.1, forward strand.
AGTCAAGGCCTTTTGGTAGCTCTACACATCTCTGTGTGCCAGTCCCAGACAGAAAACAAAACAAAACCAAAACACAAAAATAACTTGATCATCTGATCTCTCAAATCACTGCTAAGAGGCTAAATTTCTCCTGAAATAACAACCCTTGAAATACGGCAAACAATACACTTCCGTGACCATCTGAAGTGCATACAAATGATTGAGACCCACCGTCACATCTGCTTTTCACATCATGTTGGGAGGCAGGCAGAAACCCTTACCCTGCCTTAATAACAGATGGGGAAACAGAGTCCTGGAACACAGTAGGCACTGGTCCAAAACAACCCTGGTTTTAATTCTCAGCTTTGAACCTTTATTAACTGTATTTGTTAAGCCTCCATGTCCTCATATGAAATAATGCCAATTATTCCCCAGCATTGTTGCCATGATGATAAAATGTGAAACTTCCCAGCATTGTACCTGGCATAAGGACATGCTCGAAGGATGCTGGTTTCTTTTCCCTGTCTGAAGGTCACATGGCTAGTAAGTAGCAGAGTCCAAAGTGAGATCAAGGCATGTGACACTTCTGACAGGGACCAAAATCAGGATGGAAAAGTCTGGTGGGAGAAAGATCCCTTCTGGTTTCGCAGTCCATTCTAGCCTCAGATGAAGCTATCTGTGAACGAGAATCCACTATCTTCAGTTTACGGTGCTTTCTGATGTGTACTTCTCCACAGCTTAGTTCCATAGAAAAATCAGGTATTATTCCCTCAATCTTCTTGGGAAGAGGCATTTTATGGAGAAGATTCTAAAATCTAGGGGTTCCCATGGACTGAGGTCTCCATGGACTGGCTGGCCTTTGGAGAAAAGGTCATTAAACTCAGTCCATCTTCCACCAGTCTTGTTCTTCCAATAGATTCCTTGAGCTATAGGGTCTCAGTACTTGCAGTGTGGTTCACAGAATATCAGCAGAATTAGTGTCTTAGAAATGAATAATCCTGAGCCCCACTCCAGACCCTCTGAATCTGAATCCTTACTTTGATAATTGGTATCCACATGAAAATTCAAGGAGCATTATTATAGGGCAATCCTTTTTACCATCAATACTCATGATAGCCAAAGAGAAGCCTGTAGGAGTAGAGAAGAGCTCCTAACAGAGACATATGGGGCCATGTTCTGGGTTTACATCTCCAAGGTGGGACTTGTATTCCTCCATTGTGAGATGAGGCAAGAATCTCATGTTCGCTCAAGGACTAGGAATTCCTGGCGTGATGGTGTATTTTATGTGTCAACTTGGCTAGTCCACAGTGCCCATTATTTTGGTCAAACACCAGTCTAAATGTTGCCATGAATACATTTTTTAGATGCGATTAAGCAAACTCTGATAAAGCAGATTACCCTTCATCCTGTGGGTATGTCTCATCCATCAGGTCAAGATCTTAGGAGAAAAAACAAGTCCCTCATGTAAGGAAGAATTCTGCTTGCCTACTACCTTCTGATGCAAGACTGCACCAGCCCCTCCTGCCAGAATCTCCAGCCTGCCAACCATCCTACAGATTTCAGATATGCCAGCCCCCACTATTGTGCAAGGAAATTCCTTACAATAAATCTCTCCCCCCCATACAGATGATATATATCCTACATATAGAAAAAATAACTATCTATCTATCTATCTATCTATCTATCTATCTATCTATCTCCTATGGTTCTATTTCTCTGGAAACCCCTGACTGATACACATGGTAATCATGTAATCTATTATTTGGGGCAGCCGAATTTGGGTGTGAGAATAAGAAAACAAACTTACTACTATATCATAATATTATTAACTAAATAATATTGACCATGAGATGGTAATGACAGTTTGTGAAAACATGGTTCCAACATCTTGCTAAAAATACTTAAAGTATCTATGGCCACCACTGGGGATATGGAAGGCCATTTTCAAAGGCAGAACCAACACACTATAAACATCTCTCTTAGAATCAGAGATCTCCCATATTCCTCCTCCTTGATTAATCCTTTATGCTATACAGAAAACTGATTAGAGCTGATCCATAACCCTGGGCAACTTCCACTTTGCAATTCAAATCAAAATTTCAAATGATGCCAACATGTATCATGGATGAAATCAAAACACACCATTGACAATAACGAGAAAGGAAGCTTTTTCCTGCAACCGGTAAAAATCAGTTATAAATCACTGGTAATTGTTCTGGTACAAATACAAGATCGTGGGAAACTAACTTCAAAATATTGAGTCAGAATACAGTATCAGCGTCACTCAGAGGCTAATTCTAAAAGTAATTACGGCCTGTCATTACCTTAAAAAAATCCCCATAATGTTGCATGTGAAAAACCATTCATTTTTTAACCAAACCCTGGTAAACAAAGGAAATGCAGTGATCTCAGTCTAGCCACTATCTGTGAGCATATGTACTCTCTCCCCGGTGTACTTATGGCCCAGATTTGGACTGGCTTGGCCAGAACCCTAAACTGTAGTCTACTTGATGTATATAGCTCACCAGTGTGGCCACAAAGGCTGGCGGGGCCTGAAAATATCACATGCATGACACTAAGATGTTCCTCTGCACCCACCAGCTCCATCTCTCCAGTCTCCACAGATCTGGGGTCTGCGAATCTTAAACTGTCATGGAGAAGAAAGCTAATTTGTGCTGTGAGCACTTTATGATTGAAAGGTATTCTATAGTCCTGCCATAGGAAATAGCAGCCATTGGCAAGTGCTTTTTGTCCAGACCACCAAGCAGGAGTTATGCAGCCAGCCACAGCCAGACACCCTCTGTCCCCACACACGAGGGGGTCCTTGCTTTTCTGTGGCCCCCTAACCTGTAGTGGCTGCTGAGGCAAGAGCTGCTTATGATTCATACACATGGCTTCCAAGAAAAATGCAGATGTAGAGTCAACATTCATTTTCCAAAGGGTAGGAACGGGAGAGAGAGGTCACCATGGTCCATCTGGGAAAAATCCCATTAACTCAAGTCCAAGTGGGAATCCTAAAATGAACTCCCATTCAATTACATTTGCCCAGGCTTTGAACGGGCCTCTGAAATGCTTGGTTTTGGTGCTCTGTTGTATAATAAGTGTATATTATTCCATATCCTTCATTTCCTATGCTACATAATGGGGACCGTTCTGGTATCAAAGGAAATGATGAATAATAATACCGAACATCTGGTTTATAAAACACAAACTTGCTCAACAGATTGACTGCTTCCTGTCAGCTTCCCAAGTTAATCATACATGTGGGCTCGTATGAATATGCATTTGGATTCATGTGTGAGGTACATGTAGTGATGCCAGTCTTCTACGACTAATGCTTGATTAGTTTCCCACCAGTGGCACTAGCTGGCAGTGCAGACAAGTCTTGGGTGTGGCCCCAGATAGAATAACCACCAGAGTTCTGGTCTATTGCTGTTGCTGCTGGTCTACTCATTGATTCCCTTGCTAAACATTCCTTGAGCATTGGCTTATGGGCCAAGTTCCATGCCATGTGCTGGAAGATACCTAGGCATAAGATAGAGGTCTTACTCTCCAGGGACCCTAAGTCTTCCAGAAGAGACAGAAAAGCAATGGGACAGTGGGAGAAGAGCTGGCTGAGGTGGCCACACTGGGTCTCATTGCGTGAGCAGAGAAGCTATCTTCTTCAGGACTAGCCTGGACTGAAGTAAAAATGTCCAGCATTTACTGATGTCTGTCAGGGTTTATGTGACAGATTCAGAATGCTTCCTGAAATTCAGTTTAACAAAACCAGGCACGAATCTCTGCTACATAGCAGTTTCATCCAGTTGCTTTGTAAGAATATGTATCAGTGGAAAAATGAAGGGAGAGACATTTTTCAAAACTGCCCAGTACTTTTTTTTTTCTTTTTTTCCCCTCAAATACTACTCCCTTTCTTTAGAGAAGTCCTCTACATCCCTTTCATCAACAAGGTTCTCTTGGCAACTAATGTCTCCCATCCTACATGTCACTGGGCATGGAACCAAGGCTGAGCCAACCACGATACTACACACACACACAACACACAACACACACACACACACACACACACACACACACACACACACACACCACCCAGGCCACCTGTTTTTTTTTTTTGTTTTTTTTTTTTCCTCCAACATGGAGCTAATAGGAGAAACTCTCTACTTCCCTTCGTGGATAGTTATAAGAATGTAAGACTGACAACCATGTCCTTTCCCCATAGAGAAGGGACTGAGAAAATAAAGAAATAAAGTCAACCTAGAGACAGGAGGAGAGGTGTGTGTGTGTGTGTGTGTGTGTGTGTGTGTGTGTGTGTGATGGGGGAGAAGGAGAGGCAGAGAGGGAGAGGGAGCAAGGAAGAGGGACAAGGAGAGAGGGAACCAGTCCCTGGATGCCTTCATCCCTAAGCTCAACCCCATTCATGCTATTTTCCATTACTGGGGTCCCTGGGGCAATGTTTTGTTTTTGCCCAAGTGAGTATGGATTGGATTTGTAACTCTAATAACAGAAGAATCCTGACTTGCACAAGTGCCAATATTGACTAGAGAAAAACCTAGGTAGCTACAGATACTCAGTGAAGTGGTCCCAAGCACCTTGTACAACCCACACAGGGAGACACTGCAGAGGCCGAAATGGCCAAAGGAAAGATAGTCCCAATATGATGAGTGGCTGTGTGTCCTTTCCACAAGGGAGGAAATGTAGGTATCCCTAAAGTACCCAAATACTGAATGGCAATAGGCAGTAATGGGTAGCCATCTGGGGAAATGATGACTCTTTATGATGGTATAAAAACTATTGTCATTGGGATTTTGTGTAAAACTTTCATAACAAATAGACGTTTGCCTGCTTTGAGAAAAGAGCCTGCATGAGAAGTTGCAGAACCAGAGTCTGCTATGACAGAGTTGCAAGAACCCACTGAGAAAGAGGACAGGAAGGGAGGCAGGTTGCAGGCACTGCCGGGCCCTGGCAGGGCCCTTTCCATTGGGACAAGTTGTGGCTCCAGGAATGTCTGGGCATCCATTTGAAAGACACCTGTTATGCTGTCTTCTTCATGTCTCCACTCACAGGAAGCTTGCCAGGATCAGTGGCAGGACTCTGAGTCCCCTGCAGCTAGAGATCCCTGAGGGTGAGTGCCAAGCCCTAGAGGAAGGAGGAGACCTGGATATTGGGCCCTATAAGGCATTTGAACAAGTGAAGGGCAGTCCTCAAATGGGCTGCCAGGTGGTTTTCAAGCACAACCTCCTAACATAGCTGCTCAGCCCTGGAGGCTTGGGCTCAAACAGAAGTTGGTGCAGAAATGGGGAGCTCAGCTCAGGAAAAGAATGGCTCTAAGCCAAGAACAAAGGCCAACTCACCAACTCTTCTCAAAGATTATATTTCTTCTATACTTTGCCCTTCTTATGTTTGTGTTTTTCTTTTTCATTAAAGCCAATCAACATATTGACTATGTTAATGGAGTACCTGATATAAACGTATACCCTAATAATAGACATTTTATATATGTGTACATAATTTGTGCGTACACAGCTGCATTTCTGCTGTGTCTTCCTTCCAACACCTGGGATGAACACCAACTTGCACTCCATGAAGGGACACTGCCACCATCTAGTGGCAGTCAGGGTGAATTACAGGCACAATGTCCTGGGAGATGAGCCATTTCCAGAGTGTAGTCTTTCAATAAAAATGTATTTAAAAGGCAGGCAATGTCACTTAGTTCCCTACCCAGTGGAAGCAAAGATAGCCTGTCTCAACTCATGGTTCTGTTAATAACCTCCACCTTGACAGGGAAAAAAATAGTACCAAGGTGGAAAAACAAAGCTTTGTACATCTTTAAATAGAAGATGAAACATTTTAAAAGACAAACTATTGGGGCGCCTGGGTGGCGCAGTCGGTTAAGCATCTGACTTCAGCCAGGTCACGATCTCGCGGTCCGTGAGTTCGAGCCCCACGTCGGGCTCTGGGCTGATGGCTCAGAGCCTGGAGCCTGTTTCCGATTCTGTGTCTCCCTCTCTCTCTGCTCCGCCCCCGTTCATGCTCTGTCTCTCTCTGTCCCAAAAATAAATAAACGTTGAAAAAAAAATTTAAAAAAATAAAAATAAAAAAATAAAAGACAAACTATTGATTCTTTAAGGTGTATAGGATCTGATAATGTGCCAAGGGAGTGAAGGAAGGGGGAGGTCTTCTCTCTCCTCTCTCCATGAGCTTAAGTTTACCAATGACCTAGGAATCCCCAAGGGCCACTCTTTCAGTAGCACATGATGGGGGGCAATGGGAACAAGATGGGAACAGACGGCAGCTATGTCCTCAGTTTTTACACTCCATAGCAAGGGGAGGGTAGATAGTAGAAAACCACCAGAAAAACACTTTGTACAAATTAGTGAGAGCACCAGGGAGGAAATCGGGGAAACACAGATCCGGAAAAGGATGTGTGAGCAGAATATGTGGCCATGTAGAGACCCTCCACAGAAACAAATCCTTGGGCCTTCCTTTTTATTCCAAGACCAAAAAGTCCTCTATACCTACCCTTTCAATGCCTGCCTATGGCCCCTCCCCCAATTCTCCCACTCCTTCCCTCATCCCAGCATCCCTTATCTCTAATATTGAACTGAGATTGGGGGAAAAAATCTAGTATGAGCCACACTCAATGATGGGTCTTAACTACTGTCCTGGATACACACCTCCTGCTGGAGATGCAGACACTTTACAGAGGAAGAATGAGTGAAACCCACTGAAACATGAAAACTAAACCCTATTGGTGCATCTTATGCCTGAAAAGTGTGCACGGTATCAGCATTACCTGTTTGGCTGATGTTAACATCATCTGACTCCGTGAATGTTACTCTTATTTAGATTTCCACAGCTGTTAGTGACAGTCATTAAATTTACTGGCTGTTTCAATAGTGACCAGTTTTAAATGAGAGGCTTTACACATGTATACATATTTAAAACTACAATTGCTCAATAATCTAAAATGCCATTTTGAAATGAGAAGAGAGAGAAAGAATAGCTTGTTTCTGTGATAAAGCCAAGATTTCTAAATCACCTTGCTGTACCTATGTATCTTTGATCTTTTTTTCTGTAAATATCTTCTTTGTATGGTTGAAAATTTTAATAAAAGGAACATTCCCATGAAGTTTCATATACATAAAGAATTTTATAAATAAAATCACTCAACAGCATGTTTGCAATGAATATTAGTGCCTTAAAATAATAATAATAATAGTAATAATCCTATTCAAACAAATCTTTTTTATAAAGATCAAAATACTCCATTAAACAAACCATGGTAACACTCTGACATGAAAATCCTATGAGAATAAAGTTTTTATATTTTGGGTTAAACATATTATGCTTGATTATAAGTATTTTAGATGTTCTTTATAGTAAAAGGTTTACAAAAAGCAGGCATTCCTATTTTTAATTGAAGGAATGGTTCTTTCAATGTAAGCGATACGAACTGTCTGCCTTTTATGATACTATGCATATGAACTGCTTCCTTTTTAAAATCTAGACAATTTTAAGAACACCAATCATTGTTTAGATTCTCATTTTGCACTGGCATCTTTCAACATTTTTGTAAGATGCCTGAATCCTAAATAACATAAGGCATTAAAAAAGTAGCAGTGGAAAATAAAAAGAAATAAGTCAATCTTCCAAGTCACATTTCCCCTTGCTTTGCATTCAATTGTCTTGGTAAAGTGCAGTCACTCAGTCCTCAAGAATGCTCCACCAATGACATTTTCCTTTTAGCCGAGACATTTCTGCTTCTTACTGAATCATTATTCCTTGCATCTGAGATTTGGAGACCCTGAGTTCTTATGAGATTTATTGCACTTTAAGTTGTCTCAATACAAAAGTCAACAGATTTCCCTCTTTAAACTTTGCATCTTGTATGAACTCAATTGTTGAATTTGTTTGTCCTCTCTTTCTTGTTTTAACAACCTGAAGACAACTTTGTGAGAGATAGTGCTGGATAATGATGGAACATCTGTATGATAATCTCAAAATAATGGTCTTCTAATAAAGTTGTTATTATTTGGGAAAATTTTTATGTTGTTTCTTCTTTTCCCAACATTTCTGAGATATGTCATTAAGCAAGGAATATGTTTTATGAGTAAATATCTAAACAGAGGGAAGATGTGGTCTTTGGCCAGGGACACATATATAAGTAAACCCATGGGCAAGAGAATATTACACATCAACGTATCTGAAAGCTATTTTATGAAACCGCTTTGTTTGTTTATTAGGGTACAACACGTTTATTTCAAGAATGCTCCAGAATAATGACAATAAATATTACCATAGGGCACTGGGTTTTGGCTAATATTCATGATAAGCTTTGACACATATCTGACCCCGCCCCCCCCATAGCTGAGCATTTATATTTTCACAAACGTGGTTTAGACACCTCCCAAATAGATGCCTGAAAATACAGTCAACTCTTGGAGCTTTGGGCCCCTGGGATAAAACCTTCCTCTTGTTTAAAGACCCCCTGAAACGTCGCTTCCTCCATAAAACCTTCCCTAATGAAGTGGAAATGGGAACCAGATGTTCTCAAACTTCACTACAAAGATAATCATATTTATTCTACAACCTAAGATACCATCTAGGACCAAATTTGTGCAAACTGTTAATACAGCAGTTACTGAACACTGTAGCTAGAAGAAAAACTAAAAATTCGGTAGAGCTTGTAAACTCCAAGGGCAGAAGTTGGGAATGATTCCTCTTTTTATCCACAGCATTCAGCACAGATATGGTATATAAGAAGCGCTCCGTACATGATCCCAGAATGAATTTATTTCAACCCTGCCCTTTTATTTATTTTATAAGCGAGGTCCAAGGGGGAAAAGAAATCACAGAGAATTGGTACCAGAATGTGGACAAGACCGTCCTTTTATATTCTGTGGCCACTGCTCACTCATGGCTCCTTCACTCAGTATCCTTGTGCACTGTGCCTGTGCTAGTGTGGTGAAAGACTATGAGAAGGTTCTGAGAAGCTGCTGCTTGCTTACATGCTGCTGCTGCTACTGGTAGGGACGGAATGTTCATGATGTCCAGCCAATGCCACAGAGATAAAAGAAAATATTTTTTTGTTTTCTTTTTTTCTTTCTTTCTTTCATTTTTTTTTTTTTTTTTTTTTTTT
>NW_024412444.1:13557684-13651218 GCF_014898765.1 Herpailurus yagouaroundi
TTTTTTTTTTTTTTTTTTTTTTTTTTGGTAACAGCTTAGTTGAACACTATGACTTCCTTGGAAAGCAGCACAGAGAGGAGTAATGAGCTATAGATGCACCTGGAATTAAATCCCAGAGCAGGTTACCTAAACTTATGGAGTCATTTTTATTTATACATCCTTCCATCCAACCATCCATCCATCCATCCATCCATCAATATCTATAGCCAAGCACAGATTGCTATTACCAAACATTGCTTTAAATGTTTTTATATTTACATAGCCTTAAATTTAACCCTGACATAGACCTTGCAAAGTGTCCATGCCCATTTTGTAGCTGAAGAAATAAAGGCACAAAGTACCTTGCACCAGTTCACAGAGAGCAACAGGATGGGGATTCAGGCTTTGGCCCAGGTGATGCTAGAGGCCCTGTCCCAATCACTGTGCCCTCAACTTCCTTTCTGTAAAGGACAAAGACAAAGGTTGTGTTTTGCCTTAAGGAGACTGGAGTGCAATAAAAGAGGCAACCACACTAACCATCACTAAAGCAGGAATACCCTCCATAGTTCTTGGGAGGAATAAGTGCAATTATAGATTTAAAGCACCCAGTACAGTGCCTGGCACATCCAACAAATGCTCTCCTAAGGACCATTCTTGGCTAGGGGAGAGAAGTTCATTAGCTTCTTCAGAATTCAGCCACTGCTCTACTAAATTAGAACTCCATCCATCTCTCCATTTCAATTGCATAAACACAATAGAAAAATATTACTCCTTTGTCCCAGGACAGAACATCACGACTTTCATAGCTAAACAAAATGCCTCAGAACGCTGTTGAGGATGGCGGTTATTGTAATTGTAAACATTGAAGGAGGTTAGGAAGGAAGCATACTGGGAAGGAAACTGTCAGGAGGAAGGGGCTGGGGAAGAAGGAGACAGATGCTTCAGAAGCACCCAGCCTCCAAATGATCTACTGCGCCCCAGGCCTGGGCAAACATGGATGGGGCCAATCCAAGCACAAGGGTTCATGATTCAGCAAGTGGTTCAATTCTGTGAGTCATTTCTGGAAAAAGAAAATCCATACCATGGCATTAGTCCTTTGCCTGACATTTTTCTACTTTATGAAACTAGGTTGGGTTTTCCAAAATCCTTCCAGTTAATTTGAAGGGATAAACATCTAAGTTTCTGTTTGTGAACTTGCTAGTCGTGTTGCTGTGCAGGATTGCACAACTGCTCCAGTTTACCCCAGAGGGCATTTCAGTCGACTCCTTTGGCATGAGTTGTCTGAAAGCTCGCACAGAGCCATCCCTGCAGTTCTCAGGGAACCGGGCTACATTTGGGTTTGTAATGAATATACATCCACTAATCTGGGGTCTGACCGGCCAATAATGTGGAAAAGGGATCAGGCAGTTGAACTATGACCAGACCAACTAAGTGACTCAGTTTAGAAAGACAAACTGAAAAGACAGTTGTTTCATTAAAATTAAAATTAAAATTAAAATCAATTTTTATGGGCAGAAACAATACAGGTAGATAAATTCCACAGGCAAAAATTGTAATGGTTGGTATCAAAACATTATGCCCCAAAAAGTAAAGAAAGTGAAGGCTATGCCTATGAGTGTATAGTGTGTATGTGTGTGTGTGTCTTTTCTTTTCTCTTGAGTGATACATGGCATTTTTGTACCACACCTGCCACACAGGAAATCCTTACCTGTGAGGACCCACCAAGGAAAGTTAGCATCAGTGACTTGGCATTGATTTCATATAGACTTGGCTTAGATTTACATTTTGATATAGATTTGGTTTCCAGATGAATAATTGAATTGTATTGACTTTCATTAACCCTGTGTTGTAATGGTGTTCTTTACTGGGCCTTCTCTCTCACTTCCTCTTTCCTATAGAACTAATGGAAACATAGTAACACAACCAGAAAATAAATGATTTTCTGATCTAGTCCATACTCTCTGGGCTGCTGATTCTTTCCTTCATTCAGGTATTCCATGAAGCTGCCCCCTAAATGATACTCTCTCTTCCAGGGCCTTGACCTATAAAGTGTACATTCATATGCTGCTTTCAAGAAACACATCTAGTGTGTCAAGTGATAGATACAGTTGTCCTAAATCTACCAATAAATACAGAGGAGACCTCACAACAGCAATTCTTTGAGCTCATTATCACCTTTGGGTCAATAACTATGCCCTGTGGGATGGCATCTAGAAGCAAGGAAATCAGAACATCAGGTGTCCTGTGATATCCTCTCTTGAAGAGGAAGCATAATGTCAGTTATGGTGACATTAATGCCACCATAGCCCACTTCATTGGCTTTTTTAAATAGCTCTTCTCAATCATCTGCCTTCCTTTCTATGTAGAAGGAAAAAGAGTGTCTGTACTTGAGGAGGTGAGAACAACTCTAATGAAAACAATTTTTTAAATTACATTGTTTTTACTCAGATGTTTCTTCAATTTTCGAAAGAAAAGGCTGTTTCATCTTAGTAATGCTACCAGTAGACTTTGTATTTTTCCACCTCTCAAGACAGTCCTATTTTATAGTTGTGCTTGATTTAAATAAATAGTAGAAAACATTCACATACCTTAAATACATGAGAATGTTTTTAAAGAAGAATTTGAATTCCTAAGACACTAAACATGAAGTCTGGGGCTAGAAAACACTGAGATAGTAGGGATTTTTGAATCAACTCTTGGTTCCTGGCTTTACAAAAATATCTACTTTTTTGCTCATTTTTAGAACACCAGATTACATCGGGGTTTCAAAGCCATTTCTGCTTTATTTGCATCAAATTTGTCTCTCTTAAACAATGTATACTACTAGCATAATGGGTAGTATTGCTTCTGCCATGGCCACCCCGCCCTCTGGTTGGGTAGTCAGTGTGGATACCCCTGGCAAGCACCGTTCATGTGCTTCTCAGGAGAGTCCTGCAAAGGGGATGTTTTCACCCCATCATGACAAGGAGAAAACCAAGGCTCAGGATGATGGTGTCCTGGTCCCAAGGTTCCCAGGCAGAACTGACAGGGCTGGGCCTCACCTCCATCTTCAGCTGACACTGAAGCTGGTCTTTGGACAATTGGGCTCTCTTCCCTCTACCATAACCGTGCAATGGCCCCATTCTGTCATGCACACACACCACTAAGGCCTGCACTGTGCAGTAACAGCACTCTCCAAATAGCAACCGGGGCAGAAGTCACCCTTACCTGCTCCATTTTTCACTTTTGAAAGCCAAGGGAGTCTTTCCTTTGAATCAGCCCTGACTGAAGCATGAGTAGGACAGACAACACCTCCAAATGAGGTTTGTAGAGGGTAGGTAACCCCCAGGGTTCAACCATGCACCTGCATTTCCTTGGATTGCCCAGACTCAGATCAGTGTTGCTCTAAGTATCTGATATGGACTGGGCCTTTGACTAAAGATCAAAAATGACTTCTTTCTGTTAGAAAATGAAGGTTTTTGATAAACAAAGGCACTTTTTAGATTGTCCCATGTAAGACAACACATCATTGATAAACTGTCCGTCTTCTGTTTAGAGCTGTTTGTACCAAGAATCAATGTAATTGTATGTGTGTTTTTAAAACTGAGTTTGGATTTCCCAGTTTTTATATGTTTCTGGAGTGAGTTAGGTTTACCAAACAATTATTAGGCTAAGCCTTATTCATCCATTTAATGTATTTATGAGTAATGCATTTAGTTCACTGTTATTATAAATATAGCTAACTACTTATAAAAATACATGCTCACCGCACAGAGTTTGAAAAGTTCAGAAATGTATCAAGAATAAAGCAAAATAAATACTTGTTCTTCTCCCAAGAGAGAATATCCCCTATTAGACATGCCTATGCATTTCTTTCCAATTATGTTGTTTTTTATTTTGTTAATGTTTATTTATTTTTGACAGAGAGAGAGAGAGAGAGAGAGAGAGAGAGCGAGCAGGGGAGGGGCAGAGAGAGAGATGGAGACACAGAATCTGAAGCAGGCTCCAGGTTCTGAGCTGTCAGCACAGAGCCCAACACGGGACTCCAACTCACAAACCATGAGATCATGACCTGAGCTGAAGTCAGATACTTAACTGACTGAACCACCCAGGCACCCTTCCAAGGATGTTTTGTACATCTGTATGTTTACACACACACACACACACACACACACACACACACACACACACACAGCATAATGTACATAAAATGTTATATTCTGATTTTAAAATTAACTTGTTTCTTACATTATTAAATTTCATTTTGAGCACAATTTTATAATGGCTACCTATCCTTTGGAACCTCGGTAACTTTTGTCACCACTTTCCTATTGCTGGGTATTTTGGCTCTTCTTTGCCTCAATATAGATAAAATTGCAAGTCACTGACCAATTTAGGTTAGATTCTTTCTACAGAAGAGGATTACTGGGTCCAAGCCTGCAAGTGTGAAAGTTCTTTATATGTACTAGCAATGTATTCTTGGAGGTTTTTTGTTTTGTTTTGCTTTTTTGTTTCTAACCAATTTTTATGCCTAACAGTGTAAAAGTTAAAAACTAAAAAAACTATTTTTTCATACTGAATTCTGGTTCTTACCTTGCTTTTATCCTTATTATAAACTGTAACTTTCCCATGAAAGTTCTAATATACATGAACATGGGATGAAACCTGAATATTTTTTCCAGATACATAACTAAACACATTATGAGGTTGTTTAAAATGAGCCAATTAGCTTTTTAAAACAAGAAATGCAAATAAGCCCCTTGCTTCTGAACGGGGGACCCATGGTCCCCCATTGGCCCACATGGGACTTCAATTGGAGGAGCTCTTGTATGCTGCTCTGCTGGCCATCCCAACCATTGGGAAGCCATGCGCTATGAATCTGAGCATCTTGGATTCCTGTATTTATAGTCGCAAACACAGAGTTGGAGAGGACCACGGGAGAGTGGTTGGCCAAGACTCCCATGGGTATGAAACTGGCAGAGCACATCTCCTTCCTCAGCTGGTCTGGACTGCCACAGATAAAGCCACACAGAACTACAGTGGGGGACAAACTACTGGGTTCTGTGATCACCCTTCTGGTTCAGCAATATGCTGTGACTCTGATCTCCACCGAGTTCCATCACACTGGATATGGGAAGTAGCAAGACTTACTGTGGTTTCTGCTTCCCTTTCCTTAGTCACAGAATGGATCTACCAATGTGAGTGGTAGCCCACCGTGCTACATCTTTCAGACTCAGCGTTGTCAATCTTGCCAGCCCCAGCTTGGGAATACATATAAAAGATGCCTGTACATGTTCCTCTAAAACAGTAAATGATAAGGGGGGGAAATAGGGTTATCAAAACAAGACATAATAATTTACACACAAAGCAAGTAAAGGTAAAAGCAAATGAGTCATAAACCAGAACCGACCGTAAACTGTTACCACCTCTCAGTTTTGCACTTCATTTGCATGGATTTTGCCGGTTATATAACTATAATGAAACACTAAAATCACTAGACCTACAGTTCTATAAAAACAGCAGCCTTGCAAACTTTCAATTTTCTATTTTCAATGACAGTTAATTCAACATTTCAAAGTACAGAAGTTAAATGAGGCGAAGAATGATAAATGATGCCCCCGATTGCTGAAATCTGATTACACAGAGATAAGAACAGGCCAGATTCTACTTGCACAAGTTTGTACCTAAAGAACGAGACAAATGAGAGAAAGAAGGGAAAAAAGTAAAAGGGGAAGAAAAACTTGGCAGAAATGAATGCTTCCATTTATCCCTCCTAAATAGAATATAAACAAGGACACAAAGAAAATGCAAATAGATTCAGGATCCCATTGACACGCAGAGGGGGATATTAATAAACCGGTTCCATCCTGAAAGAAAACCCAAAAATCGACCTCCATTTAAGAAGCTAATTTATGCACTCCTGAGTCCTCATACAAGTTAAGCAGCACAGAATATCACAGCAGGCCTAGAACAACAGATCTTGAACCCTGCTGTGTTTGTTCAAGAAGGCAAGTTAAGCTATTCCTAACAGGAAACAAAATATGCAGTCAGGCTATTAAACAGGGATCGTTTTGCCATACTGTGCAGCCCTGAATGCATCAATTGCTGTTCCAAACAGGATTAGAGATGTGGTTTTCTTTAACTATGGTTTTGAGAAAAATGCTTATGCCTGCTCAGAATTCTCAGACGGATATTAACTAATATAGTGCCGGGCAAGACAGAGCACTTTGGAAACCTTCAAGAAACTGTCTCTGGCAAACTCCAAAGTGGTGTGAAAGTAGCACAAAATGAAGGGAAGTAGGTACCGATGTATGGAAAAGTTAACACACATAAACAGCCACATTTGGAATTGCCCAAAGAGTATTTTTGCCTTTAAGTATTGAAGGTCTCAGTCTACAGTGATGAATCATGCAGTGAACAACCGATGTTTCGTTCCCATAGATAAAACCTACCTGAATGAATATGCAGCTTGAAAAATGGACCGTTTTTGCTATGAATGACTATTGAATGTACATTTGCAAATGGTTCTGGGTAATTCTGCTATGGTATTATTATAAAATAGGACCTCCCAGATATTTTGGTAGAAGTCAAGAAGTACCATGTAAAGAAAAAAAAGGCAAACCTTTCTTACATATGGACCTTTCTTCATTGTTCAAGAACAATCAATCAACTGGTTTAGAAAGTGGTTCAACTTCCACTAAAAAGAACAGATTTGTGATGGCTTGAGGGTGTCAGGTCTGTATTGCTACATCGTTTTTAACCAAGACTTCAGGACACTTCACTGCATTTGGTGAAAATATTTAATATTGATCAGGCATTTCACCAGTTGCTACTATCCCAATGTGGTATCAGGGATTGAAATTTATGGATAGAGTCTAGAAATTATCTCAGAGGTGCTTAAGAATCACAGGAAAAACAAAAAAAAATTCTTTTTTGCAAGCCACTCTTCTAGAAAATAGTCATAAACTAGAAGATAAGTCTTGAAAGGTCCTCCAAATATCGGAATTATGAAAACCATAACATACAGACAATAATCATTAATGACTACTACACATATGAGGGACACCCAAACGGGACATTTTTAGTGATAGATCAGCTAAGAGATTAAAGTAAGCATGTTTACAGAGACATAATCATTTAAAATATTTATGGAGAAAACAGTTGCAGATGATACCGAGAGATTCCAACAAAAACACAGCACAAATGCAGACACCATATGGTCCAATGTATGCACCCATGACCTCATGTGAAAAGCAGGCCAAAGATGTAACAGCTGGAGATGTCTCCCCTTTACCCCCAGAACAACAAACTCTTGGGTTTGGAAGAGGCTCATTATAATCATGGCCATGGATGGGTGAAATCTATGGATAATGTCAAAGACTTTGGGAAGGAATCTCTCAAAACAATTGTCCCTGGAAGCCTATCCGCATTTCCTGCTGACTCCATGTAAAAGGTGAAGTCAGGTAATGCAGAGATTTTAATGAAATAAGAAGAACGTCACGTATCTCCCGGGCTCTTTTGTCATCTCCTGATTATTCATCAGGCTTGAATCAGAACCACAAATCACTGCAGAGGCCCAAGACCACCACATCATATATGATCTGCTGCTCCAAATCATACAAAATGGTAATAGAAATTCTAAGTTGTTGAAGGCCAAGACATGCAAATGGTAATAGAAATCCTAAGTTTGTGAGTGTCTAGCATATGTCAAGTTCTATACTAGGCACAAGTAAGAGAAATAACTCTCATAACAAAACTGGAAAGCCAGTCTATCATTCTTGCTAAAGAAAAGAAACCTAAGCTTAGATAAGTTAATTAACTTGCCCATGGTCACAAATGGATGAAGGCTGGAATGGAACCCACCATATTCCTTTGCTGCTCAAGCAGCAAGACAATATTTTGAAGGGGGGTTGCTGGTGCTCATAAGAACCCCATCCTTCTCGCAAAGTCCTCTGTACGTGTCACTGAAGTAACACTGGGGAAGGGAGAGGAAGAACATGAGGGGCACGGATACTTCTATATCAGCAACTGAGACTAGAAGCCCTGAGGGAGGATGCCTTCCATCTGCATTGTGACTTTCCTCAACTGCCCTCACCTTCCAGCCCAGATACCAGAGGTTTACACTGAAACTCCTTCTCCAAAGAACTGAATTGCCCAAAATGACTCCAAGGAGTTCTGAAACCATTTCACACAGGGCTCTTAATAAATTTTAAGGTAAGTACCTTTCTTAATTTTAATAAAAAGGCAATTTGTAGCAATGGTGAGGAACAGGGGGAGGAAGAGCTATTCCTTGTGACACAGGGCTGCAGAGCAAGTTCTTGGGCAAGTCCAGCATCTTTTGGAAAGGCACTGGGGCATCCTCCTCAATTCGAAGTTTCTATTTGCAGGGCATGTGACGTGAGTGACAGAAGGAAAGAGGTCAGGGAGCTAAGTGCTATTGAAGAACCATATGTCCCAACAACCTTTATTCTTACCATATTCTGTGTTGGTTTGTTTTGAACCTTGTTTTAAAATTCCATGGCTGATGGCACCTCATATTCATGAGGAATCTTCTACAACAAAATGCTTCTGTATATAGATCAGATTAAATTTGACGAATAAATGCCAGTAAATTGAGGCCAGTCCAGCTTTAGGCACTGAATTTGGTAAGTCTCTTTACAAAGAAATTTCAAATGTGGGCAATTAAGAAAGCATGACCTATTAAAGATGCCAATCCTTCCAGATAATGTGGAATTCTGACCATATATTTACCCTGGAAGCTGTTGTTCTACTCAAATACTTTAACTTTTAATGAAGTGTTCAGTCTTTTTGTGATGGCACTGAAGTGTAATCAAACATTACCACAAGCCAAGTCACACACTAGCATGTCTCGCCTTGTTTAAATATCTCAAATATATTTGAGTAATTGTGTAATGATTTCTAGGCCTCTGGTTGTCCATATGGTCTGAACAGACTGCCTTTTGTAGAGCAGTTGTGCTATCTCTCTCAACAGGAAGGAATCAGATCATCTTTGCTCCAAACTGGAAAGCTTGGGAGGTACTGCTTACAGTTCGGGGAGGCGTCTTACCTCAACTCTTGAAACAAAACCAACCCACATCTGGCCCCCAGAAATCACTGTGTCTTCTGGAAATCCTGCTTGTGTTTGTGAAATGTCCTAAAACAATGCAGCAGGCATCATGTGTCATGTTCTCTTCCACAACTGTCCTTAGGATATGATGACATACCAGGGGGACGACATAGCAAAGCCAGCATGGCAATCACATGGAATCTTAGTAGACAGAGAATATTCTAGATGGTGGAACCAGATCATCTCAGACAGACAATGAGGACCAGTGAAAGGGTCTGACATTGGCAAGAACTTTGTTCTAATGCTCTACATGTGGTACAGGCAATGACACAAGCAAAGGAGCTACTGATTTTGCAATTAATGAAACCCAAGAGGAGTTTTCAGAGATTTGCCTTAAGAGCCCAGAATCTAAACTTAGTTACTGGGCCTTACAAATTTTCACATTAGCTGTATCCCTAGGAAAGTACCTCAGGGAAGAACTGGAATACTATGTTTGGAGGAGTGTGCTAAACTTACTCTTGACCTATTATTTGAGAATTCTTAGCAAAATGGTTGGGCATAGAGTTGCCCCCAAACCACTGGCCACGAGAGGGTTCTCTGATGGGACTAACTTGGCAGGGAGACAGTGGACCGATGAGTCTGTCGGCCTTTCTGCTCCTGCCCAGCTTCAGCCTTTTGAAGTTGGAAGAGGAAAACCATTTCACTGGTCATGAACAGAACCGAATGCACAAAATCATGAAGACATGCACAGTTCGCGAGTTCTGGGGATGACTGCAATGTGATGGAAAAGAGTTTACCTTTTGTGCCTGAGGGAGCTGAAAAATAACGGGAGAACAAAACAAGAAGAAAAACAAGAAAAAAGCAATCATTACATACAAAGTCAAGATTAACTGTAAAACTTCATTTGGTTGCCATTGGAAAATGGAAAAACGAATATTGGGAGAAAAATAGGGAAATAAAACTAAAACCAAGTCATTTTCCCAAATTAAGCTACGGTGCTGATTATTTGACCTGCTATCTGAATCTGTAGTATCAACAGATAATCTGTGAGCACAAGCTTTGGGAGTCATCCTACTCAGGAAGTGAGTTTGGCAACTTCCTGCAACGCTAGAACTGAGGTTCTTCTGTTCAGTGGCCCCAAACACACATTTCTAAGACCCAGTTCCTTCTTCCTGTGCACCAGTGGTTCCCTAGTGGTGAAGGACTGTTTGGAGACATTTGTGATTGTCAAAGCCAGGGAGAGGGGAGGGAGCCAGAGCTATTGGCCTCTAGTGGGTAGAGACCAGGGATGCTGTTAAACATCTTACAATGCACAGGGCAGTCCCCACAACAAAGAATTATCCAGCCCACATGTCAATTGTGCCAAAGTTGAGAAACCCTTCCCCATGTAAAGGTAAGACAGCTAGAAGTATGTTCTGTTTTTAAAGTCAATTTTTCTTGCTTTGTAACACATTAACTGTTCCCTTTATTGGTGGTTAAGGAAGCAGGCACAAGGATTTGTGCATTTGAAGTAAAGCTAATATTCTAAGAACAACGAAAAGGCAGTCAGTCAACCCATAAAATAAGACATAATAGCTTTCCCAATGGTACAGGCAAGAAACTGAAATTATAGATATGTGGAAAAAGATGAACATTTACAAGACAGACTTGTCTACTTTTCAACATTGAGACCATTAGGCTGTGGTTTAATGCCACCAGATTTGTGACTGCCATTAGAGTATGCAGTGTTTTGAAAAGCATTTTTCTAATCTGAAATGGAAATAACATTATCCATGTATTAAATATTGAATCTAGGAGTTACATCGTTTTCAAGACTTCCTTCTCATCATAGAGCCTAACATTTATTGTGTGTGAACTTGTCACCAGGCACTGTGTTAAACATTTTATTTGCATTATCCCACAAATCAAAGTGTCCCAATACTAGGTACCCTTATTATCCCCATTTTACAGATAAAAACAAAATGGAAAATAGAGGGTAAGTCATAATACACTGTCCCACAGATAATAAATTGTAGAGCTGTGCTAACTTTAGAATGTGTAACCCAATGCACACAGTAAAGGCCACACTCGCTAGGAAATGAGATGGCCAACTTTTCTCTCTGTCTCTACAGAGTTTATAACATTGGAAGTGCTAGAAGATTCAAGATAACTAAACCACACATCCTAGGGTCCCATGTGAACCTTTTGTCCTTCCCATTCATTCTTCCCTGGAAAGAATGCTTTTTCTTCATATGCACTAAGACGAGGGCTTCCTACGGCCCTGTGCCAGCGGATGGAACCCAGCAAAGGACAGAGGGATAGACCCATACCAACAAGATGCCTTGTGTCTCAGAGACATCTCCAGAGTGACTTGGAAAATGTCCATAACTCTCCAACACTCATTTTTCAAGTAATTTTATCCCCAAAGGTCTCCCAATTTAAGAAAACAGGAATAGCATAAGCATGCTTTTTTGATTCTTTCCTCCTGGTTATGGTGACTGCTATTGAAAAAGGAAGCTCGTGAATTCCTCCAGTGTTTCTTAGGGGTTCAGAAAATAGGTATCAAGTGGTGAGAAATTAAGCTGAAAATGAGGAATCACTTCAAGTAAAGTCTCTGAAATATTAAACATTTTTTCATATGACGGAAAAGAAACCTTGGAGACGTGAACATTAAGGGAATGATAAATGCATGTTTCCTTAGGAAAGCATTTGTGTTGAATCACAGCTTGTCATATGAAATGCACGGGGGGCCCTGAGGATTACAAATGTTTGATGAACTGAAAAATAAATACCAAGGTTCAGTCCTGCACAAACTGCCGGACTTGACAGGCCTCTGAAAGGAGAGCTACCCTTTCTCTCTCTCTTTCGGGAAGCTTTGTCCCAGTCAAGCAGGAAACACCTCTTTTTGACTCACCCATTTAAGCACATGGGAAGGAAAATGAGAGACTAGGCCTTTGTGGTGATGTCCTCAGTTTAAGACTGTCCTCAAACTCTCCACAAAACATATATTTTCCTCAAGAAATAGCTCATGAAAACAAAGAGCCACTTTCCTATCGGAGCCTTAAAGGAACAGAAATTACAGCTTGCAGTGCCCTCAACAGGTTGCACCTCTGAGAAGGAGCTTCAGAACAGAACACAACAAATTCAGATCAGATTAGCAACAGTCACAGATGCTACTACTTGGGAGCCGGCTCTCCTGACGGCACATCATGCACCCAACAGTCACAAACGGTATACACAACCCTGAGCTGGGAGCCTGACCAGCTGGACACTGGGGCCTCTGGCTGGAGTCTTGAAGCACGTGCCTTCCAGCCTTTGGCCAGATGCTTGTCTGTTAAAAGGGATGGTGGAAGGAGGGCTGGGAAGTGGGCCAAATCTTGGATGGCCAATAGGTTCTGTCTTGAGAGCCAAGACTGACTGATTAGTAATGGCTGTCTGGAGAGCCGTGTTGAGAAGGATTCTGAAGTTATGTCTGAGTTTTGTTGGAAAGAACGTAAGAGCCAAATGGCAATGTCCTTTGTGGGCTAAAATTAAGGAATGGCAAACCATATCCCCGGACACGATGATCTCTCAAGGTCCCACGGCACTTTTTTCTTTGTAATTCTGAACACATCTATGATTTATTTGTACATAATCTATTTGTTTAATGTCTCTCCCCGCTGGGTCACAAACACCATGAAGGCATGAGGGTGTTGATCCTATATGTAAGTCCTTATTATGTTTTCTATGCTGTGCCTGTAACCGGTGTTTGCCTCGTTAAAGAAGGTAATGTGTTACTAAGGTATACCGAAGGCAGATGCTAGGGAGAGAGAATTGGGGTAACTGCCTTGGATCCACATGAGCCCCACAAACACACCAAGTGGATAATCAAAGTTGACAGCTTTCAATAGAAAAAGAGGTATCTCTGCCAGAAGGGTAGATGTGAACACTCGGATTCCCATATGCCTGACACGGATGTCTGTATACGTGCGGGCTGTCTTCCTGGTCCACGATACACGTAAAACCAGGCTGGGAATTTCTCATCATCATGTAGCCTGAGGTGAGGCAATCTCTCTTTTGCAAAAGCCACCTTGTTAGGCATTGTCAACCAGGCTCTGTGCCTCTGGATCTGTTTCTTCACTTAGTACATAAGGGTTTGCATGGGCAGCTTCAGGTTCCCTCCAGGCTAAACAACCCCAAGTTGTATGATTCTGTATCTAACCACACACACCCTCAAGCCACTTTGTAAAAGGAAGGGCAGAGAAAGAAGTATGCTCTGGGCTCACACATTCCTAGAGAAAAGCTTGGTGCAGGATGCATCCATGGGACACTTGGTATTTGAATGTGGGAAAACTGAGAAAGTGTCATTCAAAAGAGAATGAAGGAGAGGGAAGGTGATGACGATGAAGGTGGCAGTAATAATAGAATAAGCCACTCTTTAGTGGATACTCTCAGTGGACCAGGTACTTGGTTAAGTGCTTTTTATCTTGAGCAATGTTGGTCCTCACAGAGGACCTCTGGGTTAGATAGTAGTATCATCTTCGGTTTAGAGATGAGAAAACAGATAATATTTAGAAGGGCTAAGTACCTTGCCACGGTCACCCAACCAGGAAATGCCTTGAGCTGGTGGTCAAAGTCAAGTTTCTCTGCAGCCCTGCCTCTGCTTTAGCCATCAGGCTCAAAGTGCTTCTTCTCATGTAGGCAAAGGGTATCAGCACTAACCCAAGCTCTTGAAGGACTTAGGGACTTCTCAGGCCATTCCACCTGGGCATCTCCCATACTGGAAAGCGGGATGAGAAATTCCAGCACCACCCTTATGGGAGAGCCTGGATGGAGACAGAGAATCCAGCTTACCATATTTCTCAGCATGTGGTGCATGATATACCATGAGCATAGATACTTACCATACCCTCTCCTGTCGCAGACATTTACACTTGTTCTTGCTTCATCCTGGGACTCTCCCTCATACCCCTCCCTGCTTGCCTACTTCTCTGGTCAGTTGCCATTACCTCAAAGAAGCTCCGTCTGACCTCTTGCATCATATGTCCTCGTCACACATAATACCACATGCCTCCCATTTGCAGTGCAGTTACTTATGGTAACTGCCGCTCTGCCCTTCTGTTTTGGTAACAGCAACCAAACATTTAGCCAGAGTCAGCTAAATGACCCTGTAAGAGCTTGGTGTGGCTAAGTGATTCAATCATGGTCAATGAGATATCCATGGATATGACTTTTCCAGATAGTGTCCTTAAAACGACTCCTTCCATCCTGCTGCCAGTAAGACAGATGTGATGGCTGGTACTCTAGCAGTTATTCTGGACTATGAGGTTATCTTGAGGATGGAAACCACCCATTAGGATGGTGCGGACAGCAGTAACGACAGGCTATTATAACAGCTATAGCAAGCTATCCACCATTCTAAGTGCTTCAGCTATATTAATTTATTGAAAACTCACAGGAACCTTTTTGGGTGGGTTCTATTATTTCCCCAGTTTTGTAGATGATGAAACTACAAGGTCACATGGCCAGAGAGCAGCAAAGACAGGATTTGAGAAGGGAGACCAGTTCAAAGGACAGCGGACAATCCAGGTAAAAAAAAAAAATAATGGAGAACTGAATCAGGGTGCCAGTGGTGGAGGTGGCAGTTGTCTGACCCTAGATCTATCTGAAAGTAGAAATGATGGAGACAGAAATGAGAATATAAAAGAAGAGGGGCACCTGGGTGGCTCAGTCAGTTAAGCGTCTGACTCTTGATCTCAGTTCAGGTCATATCTTGAGGTTTGTGGGATCGAGCCCCACACTGGACTCTGTGCTGACAGTGCAGAGCCTGCTTGGGATTCTCTCTCTCTCTTTCTCTCTCTCTCCCATCCCCTGCTCTCTCTCTCTCTCACTCTCAAAATAAATAAACAAATTTATTTATTTATTTTTTAAAAAGGAGGGACATCAAGGGTGCATCCAAGGGTTTTTGGTTCAGGGAAATGCAAAAATGGAAGATCCATTTACTGAAAGGAAAAAGACAAAAGGAGGAGCATATATGAGGGAAGCGTTCCAGATTAACAATTTTAGGATGTCTCCTAGATTTGCAGGCAGAAGTAGAGGCTGGGCAGCATGGTCACTGACAGTATGCTGATGAGGTCACTGACAGAGTGACTACAGATAAAAGAGAGCTTGTGTTGGGGACAGAATCAGGAGCATCCCACCAGGTAGAGGTCTGGGAGCCAAAGGGAGCCAGTGAAAAGAGTGAGGGGTAAGGAGCCAGGGGGCAGGCAGGAGATTGGAGAGGACTGGGAGTCCCTGAAGCTACATAAAGGTGCTTCAAAGCGAGACAGTTCCTCCACCATGGCAATGGAGTGTTTTTGTTTTAACTTTCCTCATTCCCTTCATTTCTATCTCAGAGGCTGCACAGAGTCATGGGGCAACGGAGGGGATGTGCATCCATCACTCCCACTCAACGAAGTTCCAGCGTTGAATGGACTCCTTTTTAAAAATAAAACTCCAATTAAAGATCTATTGATCAAAACAACACATTTCACTATGAAATATGTAAAGACCAAATGAGAAACAAAGTATTTTCCTGCCAACTGTGTAAAACAAAAAAAGCCTGGCTTACATATGTTTCTTCCATTTGTAAAACTGGCCTTTTGCCTCGGGCTTATGAATGAACGATAAATCCCTGCTAGCTGCAAAGGTTTCCTTGTGTTCGTTTATTTCTCTTGTGCGTGTTTGCATTTAAAATCTTCCATTCTTCTTCATTAAGCAATGTGGATAAAGATCCCTATTCCTCTTATATATCAGAGGAAGCTCCGCTAATTGGCTCAAACTCCAAAACCCACATACCAAGGAGGGAAGGTCTCTGATGAGCTAAGTAAGATCTGGTAGTGTAGTTCCTGTCCCACATCCATCCACTCTGCCACCCCACACCGAGTCACCACTGTTCTCATCCATCTCTTCACTTTGACTCCTCCCCAGCCCCGTGTCTATACCGCATCCAAAATAGTCTAAAAGTATAAACCTTGTACTTTGCCAGCCCTGTTGTCCACACCTCACTTGCCTCAAAGCCTTTGTGTGGCTATTTTCTCTGAATGGCTGATGCTCTTGTCCCCTGTCCATGTCAGTCCCCTGACCACCCCCCAATAAACCTGGCCTCACCAATTCCTACCCATCTGTCAGATTTCAGCTCTGGTGGCACCTCCTCTGACTGAAGTCCCTATCTTAACCAAGTGTCTTGCTATGACATCATATTGTTGATTCCTGTCTTAGCATGTATCACCTTCTGTAATCTTCTTGTTTACTTTTTAATTACCTCTCCACATGAGAATTTAAGATCCATTCAGGGGCCATATTCATTGTTTTGTCACCAGGGACTACACCTGTACTGTATGTGGCCCTTGCTACTAATTCAGTACATGTTTGTTGGAGGGGTAGAAGAAGGAGAAAAGGAAGGAAGGAAGGAAGGAAGGAAGGAAGGAAGGAAGGAAGGAAGGAAAGAAGGAAGGAAGACAAGGAAAGGAAATTTAATGGAAGGGAATGGAAGGGAAGGGAAGGGCAGAGAAGGGAAGGTGGTGAAAGGAAAGGAAAGGAAAGGAAAGGAAAGGAAAGGAAAGGGGAAGAGAGGGAAGGAGGAAGGAAAGAAAGGAAAGAAGGAAAGAAAGGGTAGGGGGACAGGAAGAAAAGAGAGCTGAATAAAGGAAGCAGGAATGAAGGAAGAAGGAGGGAGAGCATTACAGTCTGATAGGCCAGGTTTCAAATCCTACCTCTACCACTTAGTAGCCACAAGGACATGGACAGAAATATATTATCTCTGAGTTCCAGATTTCTCACTTATAATACTGTAATAATAACATCATTGCAAGGGATTAACGTGAGGATTAAGTTAGAAAAATGCTGAGAACCTACAACAGCCACTGGCCCGCAATAGTTGTCATTTTTACCCCTTGACCTTGTAACATCTGGAGTTTTCAGAGTTGGCCCAACCTTACAATGTGTGAGAGATTATACCAATAACCAAGTACCTCATGGTCCACAAATGAGCCCACAGACCTGAAATCACAATCTCCCTCAGTGCTTCATATGAAGTGTTATATGAAGTTATACGAAGAAGTGATAAGGCCTGGATAAGGTGTCTTAGGTGTGTGACTCTTAACAATGGACGTATGTCTCTTTGTTCTCAGTAGGAGCCCCTTCCTTTTGTAGTAGTCCCCATTCTCTGGGTAAGGCTCTGCACGAAGCCCTGTCATGTGGACAGTACCAACCAATTAATCACTCTACTCTGGCCATAGCAACTGGCTCGGAGTGGACATGTGATCTAAACTAATCTAGTGAGGACTTTTATAGAAGTAATCAATAATTACATCCTGCTCCCCATTTCTCTCGTCTTCCCTTTCCTCTCTTCACTAGAGTGTGAGAGGACACACCTCTGGGACCAGTGCACCAAATGGGGCTGAAGAGTAAAGTCTATGGAAGGTGTGAAGTTATAGGGACAGAACTTAGTGCCACCGGTGTCATTTGAGCCCATGCCCATCCATGGGAGTTAGTTTTCTAGTGGCTCCCAGCTTAGTAGGAGGTATGGGGACATCCTGAGTGAACTGAGTTCTCATTATTCCCATAGATACTTGCAGCTGGTCACTTCTAGTATACACCATAGCTGCTCACAACTAGATTTTACTTATACAAATCAAGGGAGTCATCAAAATATTTCTGGATTGTTTGTTCAACTTCAAAAATACTCGGGAGCAATTTCCTCAAAAGATTTCCGATGACATATGTGAAATTTCCTTTCAAAATTACAGGGCATCATATTTTGGTCTTATGAAAATGTCAATTAAGTCAGAAGACAAAAGGTGGCTTTTTGTGTCCTCGTCCTGCTCCACAGAATCTCCTCCCCGCTTGGCACCCTGCTACTCATCTACAATCCCTTATTGAGGCCAACCCTCCAGCCTCATGGCTTTGACTAATCCCTCCTCAAGGTGGTGATGATAGGGGAGGAGGAGGAGGAGGGAAGAAGGAGAGCAGTGATGGAAGTAGACAACCCTGCAGAGTAGAGGGCAAGACTAAAAAGAGGGCTAATAAAAGAAAATAAATATAACTGCTTTTTCCACCTTAAAATCATTCAAGTCCCTATTGGAATTTTTGCTTCATATTGTACAAGTCCTTTAAGCCCTGTTAGAAAGACTCATTTGGAAGAATGGTTCTCTATGTATTCCAAATTTTCTTGCTTTTATCAGTTTGAGTGTTATCTGACCATCTACAACTTAATGATTTCTTAAGATCTAGTTTAGGGTATAGATGGAACTTGAACTTATTTTTCAAACAGTGTGTTTAAAAGCGAGACAAACATGGACAGAAAGACCTTTCTATGCAACACATTTGCTTTTTTAAAGTGTTTCGTTAGAACAAAAGTCATATAAGCAATGCATGTTCCTTGTAGAAAATCAGATATCAAAAGAGAGGTAAAAGGAGACATTTAAGGCCACTTATGACACTAACATCCATTATTTCCCTTGCATCCGTTGTTATTCTTAGTCAACATTATTTTAAATGACTACACGGTATTCCATTATTTGAACAGATGATAAATTACTGATTGGTTTCCTTAATATTGGCTACCTGGGCTGTATTCTCTTTGTCACTAATGCAAATGACTGCAATAAACATCCTTGTAGTAAAACTGTTACACACACTATCAACTTTTAAAGGAGTTGAATTATTAGTTAAAGGGCATTGCATATTTCAGTCCATGTACTTTCAAGAATGTTGTTCTAATTTACACTCGGAGCAGGATTCTCTCTTTCCAATATCCACTTCACCACCCCTAAGCCAATTCTAGGTGTTATCATCTTAAAAAAATCTTCCAGTAGTTTTTAAAGGTTAGATTATAGGGATGAACTTTTTCCATAGTCCAAATGAGTTAAAGACAGAGAGGATATTCAACTTTAAAATTCCTGAATGGCCAAAGGGCTAGCTCTGTTGCGGGTCTCCAGAGAACACTGCACTGCTTACTGCAGACTAGCACCTTCAGGTTACTTAGTAGAAAAGAAGTGGATTGATAACTAAAGGTCAGATTTTTCAAACTTAATTTTGGATAAAAAAAAATCTGGTGTTTTTGTTGCAGCAGTAGACCCTTGACTACATGAAAGGCAAGGCTGCATAAATTATTCACTTGATGGCAGACATTTTTGGGGGATGCTGGAAAATGTGGATTATTAATGGGCAGACCAGAACAATTCTCGCATTACATATAGCTAAGGACTATCAGCTGGGGGAAAGCCCCAGACATTTTGCTTGTTATAATGTTCTAAAAATTCTCACAATAAGAAGTCATTTCTCATCAGACTTGAACTCTGCATTGTATCGGAAAAATAAGTTTCCAATTAAAATTGTCATTGCTCAGCCTTATTTTGTGTGGTCATCTTGCTGAAAAATTATCTGCAGTTCTGGCAGTGTGGGGGAGCCCAAGGTCCTGCTGGTTTCCTGTGAGAACATGGGTTGGTAGAATCAAAAGGAAATTTGGCAAAGTACAGATAAAACCACCACCATGGTGCATTTGTATTTCCTGTTTGAAAACCACATTGGTTCACATGGCAGTCCAGGGATCCATGTCGATTAAGGAGGATCTGATAGGGAAGGAAGCTCGTTTCTGCAGCATTCACTTCGGAAATATCTGAACAGGATGCAAACCAGCTCAGACCTTCTCCTGAACTCCCACCCTACCAGTGTCACTTTTCAACATTGTGACTGCTTCCAGTTGGATGCTCTAAGCTGCTGGTTTTAATTAAAACTTAATTTGCAAAAATGTTTCATAATTTATGCATGTCATATAACTCCTCTGAGACTATGAACTTGGAGCCAATTCAGGGCCATATAAGGAGACGCTGTACTGAGAAGGTTGTGGGAGGAAAGGGATGTAGGAGGAGAAGCACCAACAGGGGTGCAACAGAGGAAGGTACTGATACTTTCTTTCAGCTTCCCATCACCTGGATCTGCAGCCACCTGGGAGAGACACGGGTCTTGACGTCTGGAAGCAGAGAGCCCATTTGGCAGGTCATAGACTTAGAGAACCTGAAGGGTCAGCAGTGGCCAGATGGTCCTCCAAGGAAGGTCTTACCAGGGGAGATGATGAGCCAAAGAACTTGAAACCCTCCAAAAGAGACGAATGGGTTTCCACCCTCTCCACAAAAGGAGACACTGAAAACCCACAGAGGAAAAGTAACGAAAACTCAAGAGTCTGCAGTGAAGCCATTACTTCGCTCAACAGATGTCTTCCAAGAGAGAATTTGCGGGGATCTGCCAAACTGTTGAACCACAAAGAAATCTGTAGAGCAACTTAACTAGATATATTAGGCCTCCAAGAAAGATGACCAGAAAGACCCTCCCCTCAATACACATCCTTTGTTAATTATAAAGTGAATGACTCTCCAGTCACTCTCCACGTCTACTTTGGAAAAAAATATATATACATATACAGAATTTAACACAGAAAAAATCAAAGGGGACAGAAATGAAAGTACACATGTATTCTGCACACTTACAAAGAATGGGCCCCCGTGTCAGTACTATAGTCTTTAGTGGCCAACATGATAAGCAATACATTTCACTGATAGATGATCTCTAACTCTAGCTGTAACTCAAAGGTCCTTCCATTTCCTGCTGCCTATGAAAAACATTATTACCTATCAAGCAAAAGCAAGAGACTATATAGTTTCTCTATCAAGCTTGCATCTCACAGATGTGAATACATTAAATAAACATTTAAGAAAGAGTAAAGGTGTGAGCTGTGGGTGACAGATAATCCTCTGTTGGTGTTCTCAGTTAGGGGATCCTTCAGGAAACTCCCCACTGGGTGATTCCAGCCTCTGAAAAGTCTGTGATTCTAGTTTATGAGTTCTTTTCTGTGAAAACATCTACAAGCATTTCCTTCTCTTACATATTGTTTTCACCTTGGCCCATTAGTGAATGTATTTATGTTCACCTGGAAAGAGGAAGAGCTGCCAAAGCCATGTGTTGAATGATACGAGTTCTCTTTGTGCATCTGGCCACTTTGCAAGTCAAGACTGGATACTATTTACTAACAATGAGAACTTGCACATGCTGAGTGGGTGCTTACTCTAAGCCAGGCCAGGAGTTAAGGGCTCTGAATGCATCCTCATGAGAAATTCTCCCACAACTCTAGGGGCTAGATATAGCCATTTACATTCCAAAGACAGGAAAAGGAAGACTGACTCCAAACCTTGTTTTTTGACCCAATAGGATAAACAAGTCACATAATCCAATTAGTCTTCTTCTAAAAGCTTAGAATAATCTATTGATGGATAACGAAAGGAATACAATATAAAAATAAAAATTAAGTGGTCTGCTTGGCAGTAGAACAGAAGGGAGCTTTGTCCTCCACTCACGCCTGCTGACACACTGACTCCCATAGTACTTCAGGCTGATATTGGTTATGTCTAGGAAGAAGGAGACCTATTAATATGCTGCAACTGCTGACCTCTCAAAATACATTTTGCTCCTCACCCCCCAAATCTGGTGTTTGGCGATCTTTAAGTACTTTTTGCCAAACACATGTTCCTACAATTTTGAAGTCCGTGTGTATTTACAGTGGAATTTTTCTCATGGTCTTTATTAGCTTATAATTAAATCATAAAACAGAGTAACTCTTATCAAATATCTTTACTTCCTAGTGCCTTTTTTGTTATTATAGGATTTTCTTTCTCTTAGTTAAGAAAGTCAGGTCTTACCACTGACACTTGGGCCCAAATCTCAAAGAGGCTAATAATGTACTTCTGAAGTTCACATTTTCTTAAGTTTATTTATTTATTTTGAGGGAGAGAGAAAGAGAGCGAGTGGGAAAGGGGCAGAGAGAGAGGGAGACAGAGAATCCCAAGCAGGCTCCGCACTGTCAGTGCAGAGCCCAGTGCAGGGCTCGAACACATGAATTGTGAGATTGTGACCTGAGCCAGAGTCAGACATTTAATCAACTGAGCCACCCAGGTGCCCCTGAAGTTAGTATTTAAAAGCAAGAGGAATCCAAATGTTAAAAGCTGAGCTACAATGCTGTCATTTATATTGAACTCATAAGTTAGGTAACGTGATTAAGGAACAAAAAAAGCAGCATAAATAAAATAAAGAGGACTATCAGGGCGCCTGGGTGGCTCAGTCAGTTGAGCACCTGACTTCAGCTCTGGTCATGATCTTATGGTCCATGAGCTCAGCCCCGTGTCAGGCTCTGCACTGACAGCTCAGAGCCTGGAGTCTGCTTTGGGTTCTGTGTCTCCCTCTCTCTCTGCCCCTTTCCCACTCATAGTCTCTCTCTCTCTCAAAAAATAAATAAACATTAAAAAAATTAAAATAAAAGGGACCATCTCACAATTAAACTGACTTAGTATAGTATTACATTTAAATAAAAATGATCTCAATGTCATATCCGGTAAATTGTTACTGTCTTAAGCAGTTAAGAAAAGATATGAGGATTATTCTCTGGTAACAGTAATCTAAACCCAATATGTTTGTTAATTGTGAATACAAATAAACAAGTGAAACAATTTAATTAAGGAATCTTGAAGATAAAAAAACTAATCAACTAATCATCATCATCTTTTATTTCTAAACTTCTACTGTGGTCACAATAGAATAACTAGTATTGGATTAGCCCTCTTGACACAAACAAATAGATAGGTGGAAAGAATACATACACAAAAAAGTCCTTCGATATTGATCAGCAATTGGTCACTTTGCTTCCAAGAAGGCAAAAAAGTGAGGTGAGACTCATGATCACTCCAATATTCTTCCTGGTGGCAGTTATAAGACCCTAGGGTAGGGTGATTGAGCCCATGTAAAGCCTAGTAGTTGTGCTGAATTGAGGAAGAATTAATCAGAGTTTATTGAGGCTGAGGTGGTGGAATTTTTCAAGGTAGAGAACTGGAGAGAGAAAGCTATACAGAGAAAGAGCTCCAAAAACTGACAGGAAGGTCTTCTTGAGTCTTTGATTTAATGCTAAAATAAGTATGTATAGTGTGAAACTCCACAGGACTGGGCAAAACACAATTATGGGGTAAGGGTAGGGTAAGGAGGGAACTTCAATAAATTGGAAGTTAAAAATAAATCTGTTTATATTCAACCATGGTTAGAAATTTACAAGTTCCAGCTAGTCAGAAGAGAATTCTCTGTTAAATACCTGGAACATTTGGTAGGAACTCCAGGGAAGTTGTTCCTAGAATTACATCTAAGCTAGCTTTAGACTGAAAGATACATCATACCTGCCTAATCAAAGCTTAAAACAAAGCATTTAAAAGGCCAAGCTCAGACATAAGTAAATTAACTGGCCACTAGAACAGAACTCAACACTCTTTAAAGGAAGGCAACAAAATCCAGACACTTAATACCACATGCCCACAATCATGATGTCATTATGCCCAACAGTTAATAAAAAGAAAAAAAAAACCTACTAAATACAGAAACAGGAAAATGTGACTCTTATCAAGGAAAATAATCAATCAATAGAAATATACCCAGAAATGATGCAGTTGGGAACATCACTTTAAATAAGTTATTAAGGATATAATCAAGGATTTAAAGGAAAACTTGAACATTATGAAGAGAGAACTAAATAGTAAAAACAAATTCTAAAACTCAGTAAAAATCAAAATGAAATAAAACCCCTAGACTGGAGAAACATAGTACTTAAAAAAAAAAAAAGTCCACTGGATGGGCTTAAGTGCTATTTAGATATTTCAGAAGGAAATATCAGTGAATCTAAAGACACAGCAACAGAAGTAATTGAAATTGAAACAGAGAGATAAAGGGGGGGGGGAGTTTAAAAGAGAATTTTAGTAACCAGTAGGAAAATATCAAGCAGATGAATATATGTGCCATTGAAATTCAGAATCATGTACAGTGGAGGACAGACCAAAAAGAAATTAAAAAAAAAAAGTGGCTAAATATCTCAAATTTAGTAAAATTTATAAACATGCCACTGCAAGAAGCTTAATAATCAAGCAAGGGGTGCCTGGGTGGCTCAGTTGGTCAGGTCATGATTTCACAGTTCATGGGTTTGAACCCCATGTCAGGCTCTGCACTGACAGTTGGAGCCTGCTTCAGATTTTGTGTCCCTCTCTCTCTCTCTGCCTCTCCTCTGCTCTCTTTCTCTCTCTCTAAAAAATAAATAAACATAAATAAAAAACCTCAAGCAAGAGAAACACACACAAAAAACCGATACCAAGGCACAGTATAATAAATTTGTTGAAACCAATCAGAACAACAAAATCTTAAAATTAACCAAAAAATAGGGGCGCCTGGGTGGCGCAGTCGGTTGGGCGTCCGACTTCAGCCAGGTCGCGATCTCGCGGTCCGTGAGTTCGAGCCCCGCGTCGGGCTCTGGGCTGATGGCTCAGAGCCTGGAGCCTGTTTCTGATTCTGTGTCTCCCTCTCTCTCTGCCCCTCCCCCGTTCATGCTCTGTCTCTCTCTGTCCCCAAAATAAATAAACATTGAAAAAAAAGATTAAAAAAAAAAAAATTAACCAAAAAATAAATTTACATATGTATAGTACAAAGATAAGAATTATCACTGGCTTCTCACCAGAAACAAGAAAAGTCAGATAATAATAGATCCACTGGTTTAAACTACTGTAATAAAAAAAAAAGTACATTTAAAATTCTATATCCAGTGAAAATATCCCTCCAAAATAAGATGAAGTAAAACATTTCAGACAAAAAAAAAAAAAAAAGGAGAAAATTCACTGTCAGCAGACTTGCACTTTAGAAAAGATTTTTGAAAAAGTTCTTCACGCTGAAGGAAAATGATTCCGTCTATGCAAAAGAATAAATAGGACCAGAAATGGAAAATCTGTGGATAAACATGAGATTCTTTTCCTCACTTTTAAATTAACTATTTTAAGCAAAATAAAAACAATGTATTGTGTGGGGTTTATAATATACGTGGGAGTAAAACGTATGATAATAAAAGCACACAGAATGGAAGGAGGGCATGGGAATATACTGTTGTAAGTTGCTTCCATTATGAGAAAGGGAGACTGTGAAAAGTTGAAGATGCAAATTGTTACATTAGAGCAACCACTCAAAAGACACAACTAAGAGGTACAGCTTAGCTAACAGGCAGATAATGGAGATAAAGTAGTCAGGGGCAACCAACCTCCCATACAATCAGAAATCCACATATAACTTTTGACTACCCAGAATCTTAAATATAAATAGGCTACTGTTGGCTGAAAGCCTTACCAATAACATAAACAGTTGATTGACACATATTTTGTATTATATATATATATATATACATATATATACCTATAATATGTATTATATATATACATATATATATATATAATGTTCTTTATTCTTATAATAAAGCAAGCTAGAGAAAAGAAAATGTTATTAAGAAAATCATCAGGAAAATACATTTATAGCACTGTACTATACTGTATTTATTGGAAAAAATCTGCATATAAGTAGACCTATACAGTTCAAACCCATGTTGTTCAAGGGTTAAGTATATACATATTATCTATATGTGTACACATATGTACACCTATAAATACATATAATACATACACTTATTTATAATATGGTAATTTTAAATGAAAAGAAAAATAAGAGAACAGATTAGATACCTATTTGTAGCAACATAGTTAGACTTGAAACTAAACAATAGAAATAATTACTTTAAATGTAAATGGATCAAATACACCATTTAAAAAGTAAAGATTGTTAGACTGGATAGAAAGAAAAAGAGATCGAACTATATTTTGCCTACAAAATATGCCTTATAAGTAAAAAAAATGTAGATTAAAGGTAAAAAATAAATGGAAATATATATACCACAATATATAAATAAAACAATATAAAGCAATAATCACAGAAAGTTGAATGGCTATATTAATATCAAACAAAATAGTCTTTAAGATGAGGAATACTATAAGAGATAATAAAAATATTCATAATAATAAATTGGTCAATTCATCAAGAAGACATAATGTGTTCTCCTCATAACAGAGCTTCAAAATACATGATGCAACAATTGACAGAATCAAAAACTGAAACATATGAATTTAGAATTTACACTAGTGATTTTGACAATCCTCTCAGCAATTCATAAAACAGTCAGAAAGTCCGTGAAGATATAAAAGACATGAACAACATTATCAACCAATTTCACCCAATTATTATTTCTAGAACAAGATGCACAACAATTGTAACATACATGTTCTTTTCAGGTACAAATATGAAATATCCACTGAGAAAGTCCATATGCTGGGCTATAAAACAAGTGTCAGGAAACAAAATTATTGAAATAATAGGATACATTCCCTGAACACAAGAGAATCAAAATAGAAATCAGTAACAATAATGCATCCCGTAAAATCTGGAGGTATTTGGAAAATAATACACTTCTAAATAACCCATGAGTCACGAAATCCTTTCATCACAAGAAATATTAGAAAATATTTTGAACTGAATAAAAACAGAAATGCAACTATCAAAAGCTGTGAGATGTGGCTAAAGTAACTCTTAGAAAGAAATATATGGCTTCAAATGCTTACAATAGAAAAGGAGAAAAGTTTAATATCAATAGTCAAAGCTTTACCTTAAGGAACTAGACAAAAGCCAAATTAAACACCACACAATCAGAGGAAAATAAAGAAATAAACAATAAGAACAAAAAACAATGCAACAGAAAATGGGTAAACAAAAAGAGTAAAAATTGGTGAAACCAAAGGCTGGTTCTTTGAAAATAAACCCCAAAATTGAAAAATATATAACTAGACTGAACAAACTTCCAATATCAGGAATGAAAGAGGTGCTGTCACCATAGATCCTAAATACATTAAAGGTACAAGAGAGTATTATGAACATCCTTATGGTAATAAATTCAACAACTTACATGAAAACAAATGAGCAAAACTGATATAAGAAATCTAAAAATCTAAAAATCACTAAATCTATAAAAGAAAATGAATTCGGAATTAAGACATTCCCCACAAAGAGAGCTCCAGGCCCAAATGGTTTCATTAGTGCCTGTAACAATATTCAAGGAAAAACAGAGCAATCTTACACAAGCTTTTTTGTAAGATAAAGAAATACTTCTCAAATCATTTTTTAGGTGGTCATTGTCAAAACTTGACAAATTACAAAAATAAAAATCACCACCACCACCACCACACTACAAACTGATATCCTTTGTGAACATAAAAGCAAAAATCCAGCAATATATAAAAAGAAGAGAAAAATCATGACTGAAAGTGCTTCTCACAGGAAGGCAAAGTTATTATGATATTCTTACAACTGATATCAATCGGTATAATTTGCCACATATAGAAGATTGCATTTGCCAAAGCAGACCATAATAAATATCTCCCATGCCATACTCTACTTACAGTAAATTTTTAAAAATTTAAATCCAAGTTAGTTAACATATAGTATAATAATGATTTCAGGAATAGAATTTAGTGACGCATCACTTACATATAACACTCAGGGCTCATCCCAAGTATCCTCCTTAATGCCCATTGCCCATCCAGCCCATCCCCCACCCAACACCGCACCACTAACCCTCAGTTTGTTCTCTGTGTTTAAGAGTCTCTTATGGTTTGTCTCCGTCTCTATTTTTATCTCATTTTTGTTTCCCTTCCCCCATGTTCATCTGTTTTGTTTCTAAAATTCCACATACGAGTGAAATCATATATTTGTCTTTCTCCAACTGACTTATTTCACTTAGCATAATTCACTCTAGTTCCATCCATGTTGTTGCAAATGGTATGATTTCAATTTTTTCATTGCTGAGTAATATTCCATTGTTGTGTATATACCACATCTTCTTTATTCATTCATCAGTCGATGCACATTTGGGCTCTTTCCATACTTTGGCTATTGTCAATAGTGTTCCTATAAATATTGGAGTGCATGGGGCCCATTGAATAAGCATTTTTTTTTTGTATCCTTTGGATAAATACCTAGTGGTGGTTGCTAGGTCATAGCTGGGTCACAGGGTAGTTCTATTTTTAATTTTTTGAGGAACATCCATACTGTTTTCCAAACAGTATAATGTTGGCACTCCTATAAAGTCTATGTCCCCACCCCTTTGTGATTGCCTCAATAGAGAGTACGGGGGAAATGGTACCATGTGACTTTCATGGTTAGATTATAAATATGCACTTCTGCCGTGCTCTGGAAATCCAGGCACCATGTTGTGTGGAAGCTCAAACTAGCCCACACAAAGCGATCACATGGAAAGACAATGTAGGTGTGGCTAGTAGAAGTATCTGGCAGACAGCTCATCTAAGGTCCTAGTCAATAGCCAGTATTAACCACCTGACATGTAAATAAAGATGCTTCCATGTGATCTAGTTCCCAGCCACTGAGTTACCCTTGTGGTTGAGTCTTCGTAGTGTGAGGACCCCAGATATTGTGGAGTAGTGGTGAGTCAGCCTTGATGTTCCTTGGCCAGATTCCTGCCACACCATTATGTTCCAGGGTGTTTACTAAGCAATAGGAGTAATAGAAAGTAAGTACCATAATCTCTGTTTTACAAAAGACGAAACTTCACCTCATGAGAGTGAACTGAACAAGCTAGCGTGGGTGGTAAGTGGCAAAGCAACCCAAAGACACTGCATGCAACTGATCTAGACAAAAGGAGGTCTGAGTGTGGTACCACCTCATTTACCAGGGTTGTAGAACAGGGCTAGAAGAGGCTTTGGTGCCATCTTCACAAAACCACGATCTGTCCCCAGTAACTCCTCTTCTCTCAGGAAGACATCTGAGGTCAGGGTTTGGTATGCCTGGGTCATGCAGCGAAAACCAACTCACTATTAAACCTTTAGCAAAGATATATCCCCAGTGTCTACATTTTCAAAGCTCAAGTAGTTCAATCAGCCATGAATTCTGGGCATTTATACAAGAGTTGGTTGAAACACGAGCTTAAGAAACTCTTGCCAAACAGCTGCAAAGAGTACAGGAAGTAGAGGAATAAAACCTGTTACGGTCTTGGCTCGCACTGCAGAGCAGCACAGGAGATATCAGGGGGTGAACCAGCAAATATTCATGATAACAGGGCAAATATAATTGATTCATTTCCTTCCTAGAAAGATGACTGAACTCAGGACGGTTGAGATGGGTTGGCATTTTCTATTTTCTGTTGCCCTCTCCTCTGTTCCTCCCCCACCCGGGTAGTCTTTTTCCCCTTTATACAAACATCAGTCTAGTATCCACAGAGATACAAGTCCTCTAGCCCAGATCTGAACAAAATCTCCACACTGCAGAAAAGTAGCAGGATCTGCTTAATTCATAAGGCTGTTAGATCTAGAAGGGAGCTGGACCAAATCGCTGCCTTTTGCCCGAACAAAATCCATCCCTTCTTTGGTAATAGCACTTTGATTGGCCTATGAGACAGACCATCCCCTATTCTCAGGCCTGGTGGTGACACTGGGGCTGACTCCCTGCTTCCTGCAATCCAAGGGTAGACATGTGACTCACGCCTGTCCAATCAGAATGCTCCATCCTGATGCCCACTGTGACTGGTTCAGGCACGTGGTTGAAGCCGCGAAGAGTCAGCACCTGAGCCTTAGCTAGAACTCAGAAGAAAGAGATGATTTTCTTCTGGGGACAAGGGGCTCCACTAGTAGGATGTGAAGGAGCTACTGGTGACCGTCTTGATATCACAAGGTGAAGGGATCTCACCTGAGAATAAAGCCACACAGAGGAAAACAGCCAAGAGGCGGCAAGAGGCAGATTTCTAAGAACATTTGGGCACCTAAGAGCCAGTGATGTCTGAAGAGATTACACACTGACTCTTCAGTTTTATGACGGAGTAGACCCTCCTTAATCATACAAGTCTGGCTGAGCTGGATTTCTGTCACAGCCAAAG
This sequence comes from Herpailurus yagouaroundi, assembly GCF_014898765.1. NCBI lineage: Eukaryota > Metazoa > Chordata > Mammalia > Carnivora > Felidae > Herpailurus > Herpailurus yagouaroundi. Next base: position 13,587,537 of record NW_024412444.1, read on the forward strand.
AGACCTATTTCGCTATGACAGCGTATTATCAATTATCTACACCAGCGTTTCACGAAGTCAGCTCTGTGAAGCCCCCAAATTCTGTGAACCAGAGAGTGATCAACAGGGGCTTTTGACCCCAGTTTTGTGAGAGCTGCTGTTTTTTTACATGTGATGGATGTGATGATTTCATTTAAACAAAAGAGTTTTGCTAATTAAGAGTAAAAAAAAAAAAGAGACAGCTATTCAAGTTCAACCACCTTATTTTAGAGGTCTGAAAGACCTGAGTGGCTTTGACAAAGCAGTTTGTGACAAAAGCATGCCTGGTCTCTACTGATCCACTCAGCTCACCTCGCATTATCCCCTAATACAAGACACCACTTGTATCAGCTTTGGGTCTTGCTTCTGGGGTGGAAGCCTATCTGTGGCTTTCAGGTACTTCACCCGGGCGTGTAGGAGGGCCTCACACAGACTTCTGGCATCGGGTTACCTGCACAACCCTGAATGCAGAGCTCCATACTGGCCATACCCAGGTGCCACGCTTGTCAGAGTGTATCATGGATCACAGATTCGCAGGGAACTAACCAGTAAAGGAGAGAGAGTCCCATCCTGAAATCTTGGTAGGCTTCTGTCACTATGGTGGAAGAACCTCTTTAAGTACAGTGAATGGTGTCACCTCCAAAAGCACCAAGCAGGTGCAGTGTTTTTGTAGTTTTAAAGATCACAGTATGGGACAGCTTTGATCAGAACCATCTTCTTTGACTTCTGCTGGGCTCGTGAGGAAGTCCTGCCCGTTTGCCAGGGAACAAACTTATTTTTGTACCCACTGCCTGTCAGAGTAAAGGGCAGAACTTCTTTTCAGTGTTCTAAAATAGTGGTTTGGTTTTTGAAAAGGCTTTTGGAATCTATCATCTTTAAAATTAAAAAAAAAAAAAGCAAAATCTGGTCACTTTTGAGACAAATTAATTAAGTCCCATCTGTCTCAATGTGGCTGCCCTCTATTTTGAAGTGGGAAGAAAGAGAGAGGATCCAAACTGGCAATAATGTCCTTTTAATTGAATAAACCAACACTTTTCTCATTCTAATGAGCATAAACTGCTTACAGAAAAGATTTTATTTAAATTACCCAGAGTGATTACTTTAAATGCACAGTTTGGTTAAAAGCTACAGTCATAAATAATTAATTTTTCTTTTTAAAAGAATTATGTAAATTTAAGCCATGAGGCTAAAAATGGAAAGTGTCTAATCACATGTGAATTGCACTTGTATTTCTCTTCTTTGCCACTTCGTCACTATGATTCTGTCTTCCCACCTGCTCTGAATAGAAACAATGGCTGTCCTCACTCACCATGGTCCAGGGTGGTTCTCATACCTTCTGCCAGTTCTTCATATTCCTATTAAACACTGAGTGAGATCAAGAAATGGGTGAGAATAGCTTTGTGTCATGGCCCAGATAATGCCACATGCACATGAACATTAATTAGTAAATTCGTGGTGATGGAGGGAAAACTGAATCAAGTGATCTGGACGTGTTTCCTGAGCATCTATCCTGTGCAGGAATTCTGCTGAGTAGGGCACAGAGGAGTAAACTCCTCTTTGAGGAACTCCATAGACTATCCATAACAGAAAGTGAAATAAAGGCTAAATAAAGGATAAAGACCAGACAGTAAAATCTTCAAATGCCCAGGGGCAGTGACCAGTTAACAGTGCACAGAGAGAAACACCACAGAAACTAGGACCTTGGGCTTCAGGTGAGGGTTTTCAGATCAGACAGTCTGAGATTCCATAATCCCTTTCACCTCATGACAGCAACAGACACCTCTGAGCACAGCCAAGAAAGAGAAGCCCTGTCCAGATGATGGGCTGTGGCCACAGGACTGCAGGACACAGAGAGCACTGCCAGCTCTCTGTGGCAATGAGCGCACAGTGGCAGGCTCTATAGGTGCAAGCCTGGGGGACATGAAGGGTGAGCCCTACCTAAGTGCAGAGAGACTGAGATGGGTTCTGCTATTCTAGCTGCAGGAGTTCTTGTGCACAGGAAAGAAGGTGCCAGAGGCTTCCATAATTTGAAGAAGATGGAAGTGGATCCTGAGGGCAGGAGGTGAAGGGGGCAAAGCAAAATTGTGAATGGCACAGTCAGGCAAAAGGCATTTCCAGCCTCTAGCAGAATATTCCCTTAATTTCATTTGGCCATCAGCTACGTTTACAGTATTGAAATGCAAACCTCTAGCTGGTATGTGCACGCTATGGGTCACTGTAGTCCCCCCACCCCCACCCCAACCACTCCTTTTTTTATACCCAGGGTTCTCCATGCGTATTTCACCAGCCGGGTCCCTCTAAATATTTACATTGTGCCTCCGGATGATAAACAACATGTGGATGTTCCATTGTCAGCCCACAGTAGCAGCAGGCAATCCTGCTTCGGCTGCCACAAAACCAGCCGGTGGGGGGTGGTGGGGGGGAGGCCGTTTCCCAAGGAAGGATGCTACATCAGTCATCCCTACAATACCCCAGCAGGGCAGAACCTATCTTTATCCCTTTTGTATACGATGAAACTGGAAACACAGAAGGAAGGGTTAAGCAAACGGTCCCAGATGACACATCTAAGCAACAGAGGGCATTCGAACCCAGACCCGCTAGCTCCAGCGCTCTGTTCTTAACTGGCATGAGACACCCCTCCGGCCTCTGTAAGTGGTACAAATACCTTATTAGGAAGGGAAGTGAAAACATTCCTCACTCTCAAAGAAGTTGGACTCCTTCTCCAAAAACTCCATATTGCAATTTTTGGGGGAGAACATAGTGGGTCGATGTCAAAATGCAGAGGGATAGACACATGGTCTGCGTGCCTTCACTTCTCAGCTGGACAGAACTCTCGAGCCCTAGCTCCATTCACTTTAGATGGGACTCAAATTGGCTTCACTGAATGTGGCCATAATCCACTTTTGGTTTAGAGGAGCTTTAGAGAAAGCTCTAACAGCTCGTATAGCTAGAACTAAATAGCAATTTAATGAGTAATGAGTAAATGAATCAGAGGCACAGATTAAATTTCCATCCAAATAACCATAGGTTTCTCACTTAAGGGGAGAAAGCATGCTTGGCAAAACAGTTTGACTTTGGCCATGGCCATGTGGATTTTCACAGTCTGCTTGCTGAATATGGTAGTGCATACAGATGTGGGAGAACATGGACCTCGGATGTGCTCACAAACCTCCTTCAAAACCAAGCATAGGATAACTTTACAGTGTCAGGAATCACCACATGGTTATCAGAAAGGAATTCCAATATCACACCACTCTTTATTTTTTTTTAATTGTTTTGTATTTCTTTTTTGAGACAGAGACAGAGAGCAAGCTGGGGAGGGGCAGAGAGAGAGAGAGAGACAGAGAAAGTCAGAGAGACAGATAGAGACAGACAGACAGACAGACAAACACACAAAATCTGAAGCAGGCTCTGGGCTCCGAGCTGTCAGCCCGGATCCCAATGCAGGGCTTGCACTCACAAACTGTGAGATCATGACTTGAGCCAAAGTCGGACGCTTAACTGACTGAGCCACCCAGGCGTCCCAATATCTTACCACTGTTAACTGTACATAGAGAGCAACCCAAGGGTCTTTAGGCACAAGGCAAGTGTCTTCATGCTCACAGAACTCACTGGTTTTACCTTAAAACATTCACATTCTACCACAGAAAGGACAGTTGTTTTTTGCTTTGTTGGTTTTGTTTTTGTTTTTTAAACAAATACCGCTAAGGGATATTTGGAAAATTATTCATGGTTTCAATGCCTCTGTCTCATCATCTGCAAATGGAGATAACAGTAACACCTATCTTGTAAGACGGTTATATTATCCTATGCAATGATAGATTTAATTATATATTTAAATACATTATTAATGTTACATTATTTAGAGATAATGTGACATAGAGTTATGTGTCAAGCTTTTTGAAGTGTGCCTGGCCAATGGTGAGCATTCAATAAATGTGGATGTATTTATTATCATTATTTTGGGTTGCTCAATCAGTACTGCATGCACCTAGGCATGTTTTTCTTCATTTAACAAAGTTTATTGGGGTGCCTGGGTGGCTCAGTCAGTTAGGCATCTGACTTCGACTCAGGTCATGATCTCACAGTTCATGAGCTCGAGCCCCACATTGGGCTGTGTGCTGACAGCTCAGAGCCTGGAGCCTGCTTTGGATTCTGTGTCTGCCTCTCTCTGAACCTCCCCTGCTCTTACTCTGTCTCCCTCTCTCTCAAGAATAAATAAACATTAAAACAACAACAACAACAAAGCTTATTAAATGTCTTCTACATACCAGATACTAAGAACTGATTGAAAGTCTTTTAGCACTAAATATCTGGAAATACTTGCTGGGGGTAAATTCAGTGTACTGAGTCAGTAGTGCAATGGCTATTGTAATGTAAATATTTTTAATACCCATAGTATCACTGCCTTAATTTTGTATTACATATTATAGTTTATATAGCATCTGGGCCTACAATATAGGGAAACTGAGGTCTAGGAGAAGGAAGTGATTCACACTGGGCACATGGCCAATGAAGGGCAGAGCGAAGATTAGATGTTAGTCTTTAAACTCTAATTCAGTGATCTCTTTCCTAATAGCCTTTCAGTTGTCAAGAGCTTCAGAAATTCTGGGGGGGGGGGTGACATAGTGTTGAGAAGGACAAAGGTCAGTTCCTCAGTATCCCTACACTTCCCATTCCTTCTGACTTGGGGAATTTCAAAAGTGATTTTTTGAGACACCACTGACTGGTTCCCCCGATGGATACTAAGAATAAGGCAGTCACTACAGAGACATTAGGAGTCTTGAGGGCACTACAGTGTCTGGGCACTGTGACAGATGTTCCCCCACATGTAGATACTGAGTACTTGAGGACGTGGGACCTTCCTAAGCAATCAGGGAAGGAGCATCTGGGTTTAAAGCCCATATGGAGATTCAGCCAACCGTAGTCACCTCAGCAAATTGAGAAGCGGTTCATGATGACTCATTGATGAGTAGCAGCCTTCTTTAAGATCATAAAAGCTCAATGCTGGGAGGATCCTCAAAGCTCTTATGACCCACAGCTATGTCATGATTGACACATCAGATCAGATGGTTAAAGGATTAAAGAAAACATGGAGCCAGAGAATCCAGCAGAATGGCCATTAATAAGGAAGTTCACGGCAACTGCAGTAACAGCGCTGGGGACAGACCAGTCTAAAGTGGTCGTGATCTGAAGCCTACGGTAGAGAGCAGGGAGTTGCTAAAGAAAAAGAAGACGGTAAATAGCTCCCTTCTGGTTTCAGAGATAGAAATCAATTGTGCTTTTGGCCCAAATTTTTAAGAGAGAACAAAAGATTGGTGGGTGATCTAGATTTCTTAAAAAAAATCCTAAAGGTGCCCTAATTAATGGTAGGGGTTCGAAAGATTTTATGAAGCAATGAATTTGAGCTATTAAATTAGATTAATCCAGAGAATCAGATTGTATTGTTACCTTGATACTGTGTTACCCATAACTAACTCAGATGAGCTATTTCAGAATTCAATCACTCTGAAATTCAAGGCAATCGTCATGACATGTGTTGTGAGTTTTGTATACTTCCTCAAATACGTGTGTGCAGGAAACACCCAAAAGAGCTCTGAAACATGTGGGAATGGTGAGATTTGGTTGTTTTTATCTTTCTTTCTATTAACTGAAATTAATGAATAAAAACTATAGTTCTTTCAAATAACAATGCCTTCTGCATCTCAATATATGGAAATCTGAAAAACAAATCATGTATACTAAAAGATCACAAGTTGAAGTCATATATTCATATGAACATTTATAGGAGTATTGGATATGCAGGCCACGTGCAAAAATAAGTCCGATACACGCTCTCTGAGAGATCACCCACCGTATGGGTCCCTAGTTTTAATATTCATATGTAAAATCAGTTGCGTGTGTGAATGTTTAATCACGCATGGATCATATGAATGCAAAACTGCAAATGGTTTATCCACAGTGTTGTAACTTACTGATAAACTCATCACATTCACATCTTTTTTTTTTTTTTTTTCAGTTTTAAGCCTATCAGAACTAATAATGCAGTCCTTTGCTTTTTATTTACTTACTAAATATCTACTAAGCATCAGCCCCTGAGCCAGGGAAGAGTACTAGGCATGGTGACTTGGTTATTACTCTGGGCTTGGATGGTACAAATTGGGAAGACATGGAGGTAAACTGAAGATAGCCATACTGTGTAAGCGGGCCATGAAGCCAGAGCAGATGGATGGGTCCCTGGAAGATGAGCTACTTAAAAAGAGACTTATCAAATGAGTAAGTGTTAGGCAAACCGATTCAACTATAACGAGAATCAAATCATGTTGTCCGAAGTGGAGATTATTTTACTTAAAGGGCATCAGAGTACACCATCCCCAGATATGCTCCTTTGGCATCAGGATTATTTTGAGCCAAAGGCAACTGAGAAACAGCAGGTGCGGGAAAAGCTCTCCACCTTCCCCCCTTTCTGCCTAAAGGTAGGGGGTACAAATTTCCCTCTGTGAAGGTGTCCCCCTTCTCCTCTCCCATACCAGGAGCAGGGAAATGGCTCTTAATCATGGGAGACACTCTCATCACCCCAGAGGCCGCATCAGATTGCGACTGCAAAACAAACTTTACCAAAATAACCCAAACTTCCATTCCTTCCGGTATATTTCACCCTCCCACCATTTATCGCCCATAGAAGCCCAAAGTCATTTTCCTTTGTCTTGTCACTTCTCCACAAACATATCACTCATTGTTAAAATGGTGTGTAAGCCCCATTTCCATCTTCCTACCCCCAGGCCTAACTGCCTGTTTGAGTCTTTACCTCTTTTCTCTGAAGGCCTCCACGTGCACACATAGTAAACCTTTCTTCCTACTGACTTACCTTTAGTCAGTTTAATTTGCAGGGTCCATATCATTAAACCTAAGAGGGTAGAGTAAAAAGTATTTTTCCTCCCCTATATACCATTAGTGTATCCCTCCTACTATTTGTATGATATTGTGACGGATAGCGGGAATAAAATGTCCCCCCCAACACAGAAAATGTCAGTCACTACCATGCATAATTCAGTGTAAGCCAGAGAGACATAATTTTAAAAATAGCCCAAGCAATGTGTAATAATAAGCTGTGTGAAATACTATAGAGGAACAAGAACTGATTCAATGAGAGAGTAATAATTTGGCAGTTAGGTCAGGGAAGGAAACTGTAATTTAAGACCCAAAGATTTTTTTTTAAGCTTATTTATTTATTTTGAGTGAGACAGAGACAGTAAGAGAGGGGGTGGAGCGGGGGGGGGGGGGGGGGGGGAGAGAATCCTAAGCAGGCCCGCACTGTCAGCACAGAGCCCACGTGGGGCTTGAACTGACTGAGCCACCCAGATGCCCCTGAGACCCAAAGATTAAGTGAGAGCCAGCCAGGAAACAAGCAAGGGCCCTGATGGCGAGTGGTAGTGGGTGATGACCTCCAAGGAACTGAGACAAAGTCAGGGAGAGAGCCTCGCGGTGTACAAGTGGAGCCAGGGGACCAACTGGGAGTCTACAGGCATGGTCTAAACAGGAGAGAGGGTGGAATTCACATTGCAAATGATGAGGGGAAATCTGAGATGTATTTGGGGAGTAGAATCAATAAGACTTGTATCTCAAACCCAGTGGCATTCACTGGGTATTCGGGCCACTATTCTTTGTATCAATCATGGCTGTCTCCAGTAGGCCCATCCCTCTCCTAAGTCAATGGCATCTTTGTATAATATGACATGCAAAGCAGGATCTGTGTTTGGGTTTATTGGCTTCTGAATGTCCCCACAACAATGATTAAGTATTTTGTTTGCCATTTAGGTAGCGAGAGGCAATGCACAACAAGAGAAAACTAGAAAAGGCTCATAAGGCTAGACTAGACCTCAGACATCTAGTCCAGCGGTTCTTAACATTTGTGGGGAATGATGGAAAATTATACCTGTTCATGTACACATTTTGATGGGAGGGATCACAGACTGCCTGAAATTCATACATGGCTAGATGCAGATTTTGAGGTCCCCTGTTCTAGACCAATCTTCCCATTGTTCAGGTGGAGAAACTGAGGAGTAAATGTTCTATAACATAGACGAAGAGGGAAGACCAGAAGTGTTACCTCCTGACTCTTTCGCTGAATTGTGTAACCTATGGAGCTTCTGGCAGAAACATACATTTCAGCCAAGGTATTCTAACAGCGGGCCTTAGATTTACGTGATCCATGGGGAAGCACCATGGTTCTGCTGGTGGCTGCCGGAATCTTGGGGAAGGAGGGGGCTTCTAGGTCTCCAGCCACCACTGATTCTGATCTGCTCCTGTTGGATTCATTCCATTGCAGACGACCTCACCATCCTACACCCCCTCCACCCCTTCCCAAGAGTGTACACATGTAAAAAACTAGAACTTTCCCACGGTTTCCCCTCCAAAACTACTCCCCTGAGGCCTTTGAGAAAATGTGATGGGCTGCAGCATAGAAAATAACTTAGAATTAAATAAGAGCTATCCTTGCCATTGAAAAGGTCTTAAGTTGTTTTGTGTCTCTGGGGTCAGGCCCATGCCCTCTTGCTAATAAGCTTGCTGGTCCCTGTCTTCTTGCAGGAGGCAACACTGCTGTTTTTGCATTTGTCTTATTTTCCTATACAGAGCAATTTTGTTCTGCCCTTCCTTCATTCCAGGCACCGACCTGGGGCTGCTCTTTCACATCCTCTAGGCTTCAAACCTTTCCTGAGGAATTCTGATTTGGAGGTGAACATCTGACAGTGATTGAAGGTCAAGGGAAGAGGTTAAATCTGACTGTCTATTCTTAAAAAGTAAAAACAACTTAAGTTTGTTTATTATTTGGGGGGAAGAAAAAGCACAGTTCAGGAATGAAATGCCTGACCACGTCACTGCTTCCCCTCCTGGCCCCATCCAAAGTTGCATGTGAGCAAAGGTTCAGACACAGCTAAGGACTCAGCCCCAAGGTTAATCGGACCCCCTCTTGGAAGGTCTCCAGCACGAGCCTCACGTCCTGTTGCTCATGCAATGCAGGGGGCTCCCAGACTGCTCAACTTCCTAGAGTTCCAAGCATAAAACGCTCTGTTATGGCTTGCCTTTGGGACACCTTGGCTTGTTCAATTTCATACTTGAAGTTTAGATCTACTTACTAACCCACCGCCTGACTCACCTGACTACCTATCAAGGTGGCCAGACTTTCCAGACAAAGTCATTAAAATTGCCCCCAAGGAGTTTGATTCAGGACCCTTAATTTCCTTCAGGGGAGAAGCTGTGTGCGTATCAGCAACAGCATATCATGATTTTTGACATAGTGATGGCAGGCAGTTGGAGTTATATAAATTATAGGATGTGATTACAGCATTGCTGTGATAACACCATCGAAATCCTTTTGTGATGCATAACATTCAAAATGCAAATTCCAGGATATTTATAAGCCCATCAAATAGAATTGCTACGACTCCTTTTAAACCCGGGAATGCTGGGTTTCTTTTACAAGGAGGATGAGCTGAGTTTTCCTTCTGTCACTTAATACAGCACAGAGAACTCTCCATGTGAGACATACATGCTGCAAATTTCAAGTTTCCTATCTTGTGCTGCCAACACTATGAAACATGATTCAGGACAAATCAGGCTCTGGTGTCTTCATATCTTAAAAGCAGGCACTGTGAGCTTTTCAAAATTCACGAGAAGCAATGTAACTCAGGCTGGTGGGAATGGAAAGGCCATTTCTAATCTCACATCAAGCATTTTAAAGACTCTGGCACTCTGTAATGCAGTCCGTTGGGCTTGTGCCTCCTCACAGCACATATATATGAGATATCTGCCCACATCCCATGGGAGAGCAGAGGCCTCACATCCACGCAGGCTAAAGAGGGCTGAATGAAGCCCATTCGTTCCATTAATTATCCCAACTCTTTGGGCAAATTCCTCAATCTCCCTAAGTCTTGGCTTCCTCATCTGGAGAATGGAGACTGTAGGACCCACTGACCAAGGATGCCAAAGCACACTTAGCAGGATCTGGGGTGCATGTTAACTGCCCCCATACCGGTGGCTCTTGCACCCATTTATTCTTACTGTGCTGCATGGGAGGCCTGGCCTACTGCACTGTAGAAGCATCAAAAAGGATGCTTCTGAAGATCACCACTAGCTTTTACAGTTCAACCATTCCTCCCGGGCTTTCTGGTTCACTCCTGCTGGCCACAGCACAAGAACAGGACCATGGCAGATTCCGTTACTATAATTATGCCAACGCTGGTTGTTGCTCTAGGACGCTGCCAAAGAAATTTCTGAGACAGTGACGGCCAAGGGCATCAGTAGAATGTTTTCGTTTCCTTTCTCATTCCCAAGAATGGAATGGAGCTTCCAGGCAAGACACATGGATATACCCCTTAGAGTAGAGAGAGTGGCTTCAAAGAATGGGAGCATCCAGGGATTCCCCTCTGCTGGGAAGGGACACATATACATGACCCTCTTTACCCCCTTTTTTTAGAATGTCAAAATTTGGGAAGTCTAAAATGAAAAGAAGGTAGAATTCATTCCATAAGACTCTGTGTACAGAACAATAAATAATGCTACTCTGAGTTTCTAGATAAAAATGATTAGCATTTATATGGAGCACTTGCTATGCACCTGGCATGGTGCTAAGCAACATTATCTTTTTTTTAAAAAAAAATTTTTTTTTCAACGTTTATTTATTTTTGGGACAGAGAGAGACAGAGCATGAATGGGCAAGGGGCAGAGAGAGAGGGAGACACAGAATCGGAAACAGGATCCAGGCTCTGAGCCATCAGCCCAGAGCCCGACGCGGGGCTCGAACTCACGGACCGCGAGATCGTGACCTGGCTGAAGTCGGACGCTTAACCGACTGTGCCACCCAGGCGCCCCAACATTATCTTTTTTAATCTTCACAATCTATGAGATCGGCACCGTTACTATTCTCATTTCACAAAGAAGAAACCTTGATTGTACAGTTGACCCTTGAACTACATGGGTTTGAACTACACGGGCCACTTCAACATGGAAACTTTTGATAAATATTAGAGTACTGTAAATGTATCTTCTCTTCTTTATGATTTTCTTAACAACATTTTCTTTTCTCTAGCTTACTTTAAGGTAAGAGTATGGTATATAATACATATAACATACAAAATACATGTTACTTGACTATGTAAATTATCAGTAAGGCTTCTGATCAACAGTAGGCTAATAGTAAAGGTTTTAAGGAGTCACAATTTATACATGGATTTTTGACTACAAAGGAAGGGGTTGGTGCCCCTAACCCTGCATTGTTTAAGGGTCAACTGTGTACAACACTATTATGTGGTAGGTAACTTACTGTAAAATACTTTAGCATAGATGATGTGAGTGCATATGCTGATTTCTAAAAAATGTTTATTGAGAGAGAGCAGGGGAAGGGCAGAGACAGATGGAGAGAGAGAATCCCAAGCAGACTCCATGCTGTCAGTGCAGAGCCTGAGGTGGGGCTTGAACTCATGACCCTGAGACGATGACCTGAGCTGAAACCAAGAATGGGACACTTAACTGACTGAGCCACCCAGGTGCCCTGGATTTTAATTTATGTCTTAGAGAAAGTCAACTGCCTTAACCAGAAACACATATTCTGGCTAGTAGTTAAGCAAAAGGCAACATGCCCTACCATTTATCTCTGACCCGCAGCAGAGGTTTTGTCAATTACCATAACAACGGACATTAGAAAGGATTTTTCATTGGTAAATTGGAGATTTCCACTCTATATGGATTGGTTAACAGATTGCAGAAACCCCGCCTTCCTCTGCAGGAGCCCACAAAGGGTTTTGGGAGCTCAGCAGATTCCATCTTGAGAAACAGCATGTCAGGTCTTCTTGCTAAACAGACAGCCTTCAGCTGCTGACTCAGGCTTCTCAGTCACCTGACTCCAAACAGAAGGTTAACTGACACCTGCAAGTAACACATTTGTTCTGATGCAAGATGCCATCAGAACATCTGAAAGGATAGAGATCTGGGACTTCCTGGAGCTTTCAGAACATTTAGTTGACTTGTTCAGGATGTTAATAAATGTTTGCCGGGATGGCAGAATTTGCCTGAGACTTGTTTTCACCATAACGTGGTAACAGGATTGTGAGCAAAACAAAGTACGGCCTTGCCACTACATGTTGGAAGCTACCGATAGCTTTAAAAAACATCTAATAATTTTAAATTACCTGATTGGCTTGTATTATTCACTTCAGAGACTTAAATTGTATTTCCTAGAAATGACACCCTGCTGTCTAGCATAGGGACTGACCCTCAGCTAAGTAGGCGTTTGCCTAATAAACTAGGAAACCTACATCGGGTTTCATAGGCTTCCCCAAACGACGGCCAAAGAGTAGACTCTCCTATCTACTGACACTACAGAAAAGGAGCAGTTCAGCTGGATACAAGGGCCATGAAGTCCAGACACCCTCAGTGCTCCTAATTCAGCCCTAGGTTGGATTATCATCACAAGAGAAATGGGAAACTGACAAACTTGATCTAGATTCCATGAAGTCTGGGGAAATCAACAGACCTTACAAAAATGTGTGGTTCTGCCAACACGGCAAAGGGCTGCTGTGAACCTATTGGCTGCGGCCAAGACACAGCTCTCAAGGCATCCCTGCATTCCCAGCCACCAGTTTTCTTTTCCAAGTTTATCCTTGTTTGCATTCAGTTCAACTTGGTCGAAAATCTGTTCTTAATAATATTAATAGTTAAAATTAAGATTATTTTAACCTCTAAATAACTTATGTTTAACAAAACCACACTATTTTCTAAGTAAAAAGACCCACACATTTTAATAACAAAACAGAGTCAGAAATCTCACTTTAAAAGGAGAGCCTTTGCAACACAATACGGTTTGCTACAAACGTATTGTCATGCAGTGATCGATATTTCTTGAGAATTCCATGCTTTCACATAACAGAAAACTAAATAAGAAGCAGATTGTCAAGTGCTATGATGGTGAACAGCTGCCAAAAATCTCTGTTTTTTTCCCCCTCATTCCGTTAGTATTCTGTTGCAAAAGTTATATTGAAACCGTAATTCATTAAGGATTTCTCAGCATCTTCTTCAGAAAACACACTGTGATTCTATCATATCAGACTTTCTGGGAATTTTCCTTTCCAGTCCGGCCCAGAGTAATTAACTTGGCCTGAATAAAGATGGTAATTAAAAGCAGACAGCATTTATATTTTGATGGAGAATTGAATGCTAATACTAAAGAAGCTCCATGGACCTGAATATTTTTCCCAGCCTCTCCCAATATCAAATGTCTTTGGAGTCCACCTAAATTATGATGATGCCCTACCAAGAAAAATCACATTCCACTCTTCATCCATAGACCATATCTTTAGCAAAAAAACCACTGTTAGGAACTTTTCCATCAGACCTAAGTAATGTAGTATAAACAATGTGCCTTAAGCAATCAACCCTTTCCCCAACATATTGCTCTTAACAATATGCATAGAAAGGGAACGTTGCAGAAATCTGGTTCACTCCTGAAAGTTCCCTGTTCTTCTGTCTAAAATCAGTGATTTCCACTGAGTAGATGAGGCTGGCATTCATTTAAACCAGCTGTTTCAGACCTGAACTTGACAAATATGACAGCCATATTTTGGGGACAGTATTTTAAACTCTACTTGGTACAGCCATCCTCTTTGTAGCCAATATTCTATACTATTTCTTTCCTACTTCTTGGTGTCTCATTGGATGTTTTTAGAAGAAATATAGCGTAGAGTGAGAGAAACAAGCTCTAGTGAGTAGTAAAAAGAGGCTGGTGGTATATGACAAACAACATGCTACTTTATTTCACTTTCATCCACTTCCTCAAAGAGTTTACAGTTCGGTGAGATAAAAAATGTACATATGTGGAATTTCTGATATAGTACAAGATTCTGGGATGGTGCCAGATGATTTAAGAGCACATCACAAGACCAGAGCACCTGGGTGGCTCAGTCAGTTAAGCATCGGACTCTTGATTTCAGTTCAGGTCATGATCTCATGGTTCACGGGGATCAAGCCCTGTGTCGGGCTCTGTGCTGACAGCACGGGGCTTGCTTGGGATTCTCTCTCCCTCTCTCTGCCCCTCCCCTGCTCTCTTTATCTCTCTCTCTCAAAATAAATAAATAAACATTTGTTTAAAAAAAAAAAAAAGAGCATATCACAAAAGCCCCATTTGAGACTAGGGGTGGATCCAAGGAGATCAGGACATGCTTCCCAGAGGAGATAGTGATGGAACTGAAAGTGAGGGATAAGCCCAAAAGGCTCCCAGCTGGGGTGGGAGGAAGAGGCTGCTTCTTGCAGTTAGGTAGAAGAAAATCTTAAGACTATGAATCTGTGGGTAGGGTGAGGCTGCACAGAATGGAGAAAAGCCAGGTTGAAACAGAAGAATGACGGGTGAACAGGGGTCAGGTTATCAAATGATTCAAATTTAGGTCCCCCTTGAGGGTTCTGAGCCAGTGGTGAGTCAATCCACACTTTATATGCTCTAACTTACTGGTTGATAGCTAACATAGCTCAACCATTTGTGAAGCACTTTGCATCTGGACCTTGAAATACTTTTCTGAGGCAGACAGGAAAAGTCATCTAATTTAGCCTCAGGATGGTCCTCGAATGTGTGAGGACAGTCCTTCCCAAGGGTCCCTTCTTGGAAAACCATGGGAGGTGAACTGATGAACAAGCAGTGCATTTGAATCTGTCCTCAAAGGAGGATCCTGGACATGGAAACAAATGCTCATTACATGGTGCTAAGTGAGAGAGAAAGAGACTGGGATGAATACTTGCTCTTGCTTCATCTCGGGTCACCGTCAGTGTGATTGCTTTGGAAGAGAAATCAATTACAAGAGTGTTGAACAGTTATTTCCATCAACCAGCAAAGATGTTGATGTTCCAGAATTTTTGAGTAAACATAATGGAAATTGATTTGAAAACACGTTCCTTTTGCCTGAATAAACCATGTCTTTGTTTTTCCTTTCTTTGTTCAGAACTAGAGAGAATTTCCCCTGAGGCACTGAGCTTCCTGCTTGGTCTGGACATTTAACAGTAGTGTGTATCATCGGCAGAATAATGCCGAAGGAGCCCCCAGTTGCTATATCACCCACAGGCAGTTGTGAACAGCCAGGAAGGAATAATCTTTTAAAGTCAAGAGGCAAAGAATGGTCCTCTGCCATGTTTCAATAAAAGTAGCTGAAGAGCCCAGCTAGGTGAAATACTCTCATCTATGGTATCTGTGAGCCACGGTCGCAGACAGTACATCTGCATTTGGCACAGCAATGCTTACGGAATGAAAGCAAAAGAATTACATCTTTTACATGGAGAAAACCCTGTGTGCAGCAAGAGAAGAGAAACTGGCAGCTGATATCAAACCACAGGTTGATTCTCTGGGATTATTTTAATTATTCTTCATGCTGGTAATAAGAGGAATGCATTCATTTTAGTTTAAACCAGGTCGGTGCGTGAGAATCAGCTCTGAGAATCGAAGTTGCCCAAGTATTTGGGCCATTAAGGGGGAAAAAAGCAGTACGGATTTAGTTGTGGTGGCCAAAATACCTCCCTCAGCTCTCAAAAGACACAAGGGGAGAGGGATTCCTATCCCCCATGTAGCAGACAGGTGGATGGAGGAAGGGCGATGTCAAGATGTGGGAGGCAGGGAAAGGACTGGGAGATATTTGTTGGAGCAGCTGGAACTAAAAGGAAGCCATGAGCCTGGGGCTCAGAGAAGAGGAATGAAGATATGGTACTGAGAGTTAGTATTAGAACCTAGTTGGTGATGCAGCTTATGGAAACTGTGGATAGAAAGACAGAGGTCTAGAAATGTTACCTTCTCCAGACTCTGGTCATTTCCTCTTGCTTAAAAATCTTTCCTACAGAATCTGTGATCCACAGCTCTGGCTGATCTGTTTCCATCATATGACCCTTCCCTAGCCACAGCTGATTGGATAAGTGGTAGACATCTGACCTCAATGGGATGGTGGGATGGGGTTAGAGTAAGTTATGCAATTTGCTCAGAAATGAACTCATATCACAAACACTGAGCCCATCTGTGTCAGCTTTGAATTGGGATATCATGTTAAGCAGGACTTAGAGAAGACCATGTTTCACCGGTGAATACGGGTGGCCAAGGGAACTGGTCTCCAGAGAATATAAAAAATACAGATATTTGAGGGGAAAAGCACAGGCAATTTGGTTTTCTAATACAACCATGGGCACAACCTTCCAATCCCCATAACCATCTCTCCTAACTGGACCCAACCCGGTGCCTTGATATAAGCTTAGCGGCACAGCAGATAATCCACAGCAGCGAATTCCATTTTGCCATTTTCAGAGACTGACTCACTTATTACTCAGAATACTACTTAGGTTCTTCAGTGCCAAAGAGAAGCAAAACAGTGCTTTGGAGCTTCCCTAAGCATTCAGGAGGTGGCCAAGCAACCAGGGCTCCATGGCCCTACTCCCCACATCCACCAGAGCAGCTTAGCTTCTATATGTATTATACACCAAGTGTCCATGGAAACATTTCACTAGACAAAGAGCTCTACTGCTTAAAAACATGGCACCATAGGGCACCTGGGTGGCTCAGTTGGTTAAGTGTCTGACTCTTGATTTTGGCTCAGGTCATGAACTCATGGTTCATGAGACTGAGCCCTGCATCAGGCTCTGAGCTAACAGCATGGAGCCTGCTTGGGATTCTCTCTCCCTCTCTCCCCCACCACCCACTCTCAAAATACATAAGTAAATAAACTTAGAAATGAAAACATGGTACCATAATGAATATCATACTGATGGAATACATGATCTCAGGCATAGATTAGTTTGGGAGTCTACAGACAAAGTCTATGCAGGACTCTGTACCTTGCAGCCCTCCCAGTATCAACTACCTTTGGGACTGGTTTCTTCCCCACTCTGTGAGATTCCAGCCATCAGTTAGCTCCACCTCACCCCTCAGAATGGGGTTGTGACCCAAACAGACCTATTATGGATTTGATATCGATGCTGGAAGAGAAAGGGAGAAATCAAGGGTATCAAACAATGAAAGCTAGTGGATGGGAAAGGTCGTGTTTGTCATCCTAAAGAGTGGGAAACTGCCTTCCCAAGAACTAAGCCAAGAAATCAAGCAATTCATGAGATTCATTGGAAGTTGAAAACACAGGAGTGATAGCTGAAGCTAGTCATGCCTCAGGACAGAACTACACAGGTATCTTGGTTCCAGGAGCTCACGAATTCCTTTTTTGACCTCTGCTACTTTGAGTTGAGTGCTCTCACTTGTAAACAAAGAATACTGAATAATCTATTATGCTAAATGATTATTCGGGCTTAATGGTCTTATCCATTTCTATAAGATCTTATCTATTTCTAGAGACTGTCCTTTCTTTAGGGACAGTTACAAATTATTATACCATAATAGCAGAAACAACCATAAATCTAAAAATAAAAAAAAAACCCTCTTAAAAACTAATTTTTTTCATTTTCAGCTCTAAGCATTTCTATTAGTTGACAGTCATCCATAATGTATCAGAATATCTTTCCTGAAGATAGTACTTTTATACTTTGAATTCATAGTTTCACAACATGAACTCAAAGAAAAAAACAAGGTTGAGCTAAAAAAACAAACAAACAAAACAACAACAACAACCCACTATTTAATAGAGAAATCTAGAATCAAATGGAAAAGAAAAATATTTGGATAAATATAAATGGCACTAGAAATCAGAATGCACTCTTTTTAACATCACCATCTCCTGGCAAAAAAATAATTATAATAGTAATCTGTTTCAATGGAAATAAAGTACTATAATATTTATAGTCTGTGCCAGAGTTATAATGACTGCAGGGGCAGAAGTGAAGTGTCACAGCATGCTCCACATGTTTTTAACACGGTTTCTAAAGGCTCTGGAGGCTATTAAATTTAATGAACCCATCTGCTATGAAATAGAGGTCCCAACGTAATCAGTTTTCTCCATGCCATGTAATGCAGATGGCATTCTCTGTTCCACGACCCAGCAGGATGGTTTATGTTTCTCTATACGTGTGTCTTTTTGTTTTGACGATTTGAACTCCTTTGATATGCAGCAGTGTCTTGGGAAAATACTGTAAATTCAGTTTCCAAGCCCCAACAACTTCTTTATGATGGCTTCGACCCCCTGAGTAATTGCTTCTAGGCAGTGCGATGTAGCTTAAGGCAATCACCCAAACGACTCCTAAATGGCCTAGGTACCATTCCTAGATGAGAAACTGAAACAAATGTGCAATCTATCAAATGCGAAGCATTTTCTCCCAAGTTGGACTTAGTGGGGGGTGAGGAGGAAAGATACACGTCCAATTTGCAAATGCAACTAAATTGGTTTGAAAGTTCCTACAAATTGCATACTGAATTGCATTACCAGCAACAGGGAGGGGCAGGAGGGCTTGGTAATGAATTCTCATTATTTTAAATGGTCACATTCCCACTGTTTCTAAAAGACTTCTTTGCTTCCCTTCTGCTTGTCACCATGGTCTGTGGAAACTCCCCTGGAGGGGTTGATCAGGGATGCTGATGCTTCCTTAGTTTAATGCAGCATCTACCCTGCACAGCAAGTTGGGTAGCATTCCCAAAATGATTACGTCCCAACTGGAAAGCACAAGTCATTTGCTTACAAAATGGAACAAATTCCATTGTTAATGATTTTTTTGCTCTGCACCTAAGAGATAATGACTGTGCATGACTTGTATTCTGATAAGAAGCCCATGAATTTCAGAATTCTGGTGTTTGCTGTTTTGTCAATTAATACATGAGATCTTATTAGATTAAACATAATTAATGTTGTTAACATTAATTCATTTATTTGGGCTTCACCGGGAAAGCAAATTGAATAGAACAGCCAGGCAGGAAACAGAATATTTAATCAGACGGGTAGTAATCAGCAGAGAAGACAGGCCCTGAAAGGAAAATTCTGTCAGTCCTGATTCTAGATCAGGCTTAGTTAAATACAATCCTTGACTCATGTGCAAAAATCTATATTTAGGCTATATAGACTTTTATCTTTAGCTTGTCCAGACCCCAAAATGTATGAATCAATACATAATTAATAAAAAGGTAAAGTACCACACTCACGGGTCATTTTAAGCTATTCATTTAAGTATTAAGTCAATTACATGATTATTTTTGTTGCTGCTGGGTCTTCAGCCATAATGACTGATGAGTCAACCAACAGGAACTCCTTTTGCCTTAACTTCCAGATAATTAAAGAGAAAGAAGACTTTTAAGACCATGTTAAGCCAACTGGTGGAATCAAGTGTCTATGTTTACTAGATAATCAACAAATACCTACTCCTTCAGTATTTGGTAGAAATGATATTAATCAGCAGGTCTGGTTAATCGTATCTGAGTCTGAAACAAATCAAAGCCACTTTCAGACTACAATGTCACAAAGAGACTCAAGGCTCTTAGAGGCATTAGTGGTAAGCAGCAGTCTTATGATGAAGAGCAGACATGGCTGCCTTGAGACTTGCTCTTCATAGAGAGTTTGCAGGAAGGAGGAGGTGTTGGTTGTATTTCCTTCCAGCATGATCTTTCCCTCTCAGACCACAGCATGTGGGCAGTCTGTTGCAATAGGCAGGATTCTAAGACAGCTCCCAGGATTTCTGCCATGGTAGGTACATGACCCTTACAATTCCTTCTCCTTGAGTATACGTATGATGGGATATCATTAGCATGATTAGGTTGCTATCAATGGACTTGAAGTTAATTAAAAGATTATCGTGGGTGGGACTGACGTAATCAAAGAAGCTTCTATTTAGAGGGATGCACTCTTGCTGGTCTGGAAAAGAGCAAACAGCATCGTGTGAACTGCCTCTCATTGACCATGTGGCAGGAACTTTGGGTTCCAGGAGCTGAGAGCAATTCCCAGTTGATAGCAAGCAAGAAAACCGGGACCTCAGTCCTCTAACTGCAAGGGATCAATTCTACCAACAATCTGAATGAGCCTGGAAGAGGCCCTGAGCTGCAGATGAGAACTACAGCCTTGGGAGACCCTGAGCCAAGGGACTTAGCTACCTTGTGCCCAGACTCCTGACCAATGGGAACCCTGAGATAATACATTTGTGTTACTTTAAGCTGCTGTTTGTGCTCATTTGTTACATAGCAATAAAAATGAACACAGCTGTCCCCATGATGCTGATCCATGTGGGTCATTCTAGCTGGAAATCAAAACTCTGCACATACCAACTGCTGGCCCTCCTCTCTGTATTTGGTAAGGTCACTGTCCACAGAGCTCACAGTTCCCAGAGGCTACCAAGAGGCAATAAGATAGGAAGCAGATACTAACCTGGCCACCAAACCTACCACATCAACCTGAGAGAGAACAAACAAATCAAGGTAAACTTGCCCTTAATGAAAAGGAAGGAGGGAAGAAAAGAAGGAAGGGAGGAAGCAAGGGAGGAAGGAGAAGAAAGGGAGGAAGGGAGAAATAGAAAGAGAAAGAAAGAAAGAAAGAAAGAAAGAAAGAAAGAAAGAAAGAAAGAAGAAAGAAAGAGAAAGAAAAGAAAAGAAAAGAAAAGAAAAGAAAAGAAAAGAAAGGGAGGAGGGGAGGGAAAATAGCTAAGTACCAATTTCCTCTGAATATATGGAAGGCTATTTCTCCCCAGTCTTACAGATACATGGCCCACAGTTGACACATTGTTATTTTCAGCAATAATCTGTAGAGTCTTTCCAATGCATTCATTTACATATCCACAGAAGTAACAATTTTCTTTTAACACTCATTAAGTTATGGGTTTCAATAATAATTGATTTATACAATTAGGATAAAATAACAGCTAGCATCAACAAGTTTGGGAAGTCTGAATATGAAGACAACTAACTTTGAATAAACTCGCAACTCAACTTGGAACAGTTGTGTATAAACTTCTTGTACCAGTATGGCCTCCAGAGCCAGTGTCCAGTGTGCTTTGGGCAAGAGGCACGAACTGTTTCACTGAGCCCATTATTTGGTAGCCAATTGAGAGAGCTCCTACCGTGTTTCCCTTGCCTTGGGAAATCGGCCAGTACTTACTTCCATGAGGCTGTGGGGACTGGTCTGGATGGTGCAGCACGGCTGCTAGTCCTTCTTGGGGACAGTGACCCTAGACATCAACCCCAGATATTAATGCCCCACCCACAGTAGGTAATTACAGTGAAATGAATTCCAAGGGATTAAAGTGCATCTCTAGACGAACAGTGCTTCCAAGGGACTCATTATACCTAAGTGCCAGATTCTATTATCAGAAGGGAATAAGACGTATTGCAGTTACCAGCCCAAAAAAGGAGAACATTTCCAAAACTTCCTATAGCCAAGGAGAAAAATTCTCACTGGGCTTCCTGAGTTTGGGAAAGGATGATAGGTATCATTTACTGCATTCTCACCATGCACAGATGTTTAATCCTTAATGTCAACCCTGGAAGTCAGGTTTTATCCCCACATGGTAAAGGAAGAAAACAATACTTGAAGAAGCTAAGGGACTGACTTATGGTCACATAGCTAGTATGGTATAGACATGGAATTCAGACTGGGTCTCTTTTAATGATAAATTCAATGCTATCAGTTAATAAACTAAGGTAGATTGTAAATGCTTAAATATATATATACACATATATACATATATGTACATACATGTATATATTTATATACATGTGTGTACATATATACACATATATACATACATGTACATATTTATATACATGTATGTACATGTATATACATACATATATTTATATACATGTACATGTATGTATGTATATACATACATATACATATATGTGTATATATATATATATATATATATATATATATATATATATAGCCCAGAGCTGCCAATGCTACCAGAACATTATGAAAATGGGGTCACCAGTTCCAATGTCAAGTGCTTCTGAATTTGGTGTCTTTCATTATTCCATGGTGGGACATATTAGGGCACTGCTGGCTTGAGACTGTCCTGAATGTGTCAGGATGGTCACAAACTTGTCTTGCTTATGCTGCCTCCCTGCCATTTATCTTGTGGGTGGTTCCCAAGTTGGACTCATCTCAGAATTTCCACTCTACAGATAAGTTCAGCATGCAAATCCTCTTTTGAGCCCACACACAAACAGCAGGGGGCTTTTGTTCTTGTCCTGGCAGAATCCAGGCCCAGACAGAGTTTGAAGAGATTGTTGCTTCCTGGCCAAAGATGCAGCCATGGGAGCAACAGCCGCTTGTCCTCACTGAACAGCGGTAGAAAGAAGGAAGATGGAAACCCCAGTGTCCCCCCTGACCCAGCCGGTTTCTCAGCCCCACCAAGACGAGAAGAGACTCTCAGAATGTTCTACTGGGGGAATTATTTCTCAGGGCTATTTGCAAAGACACAACAGAAGCTTGGAAAGCACAGAGGTGGTGCTGAGCTATCATTCATTACGGCGGGGGTGGAGGGGCGCTAGTTTTATGTCTATCAAAGGATTCTTGAGGAGGTAGAATAAATGAGCTCTGTTATCTTGGCATACCATTTTACTCAATTATGAGCGACTTAAAGCATTATTTTATTTTTAAAGTAAGTAAAGATGATTATGGAGCAGAAATGCAAATTTCATAGAATGTTGGAGATAAAGCACAAGACTTCAAAGACATTTCC
This sequence comes from Herpailurus yagouaroundi, assembly GCF_014898765.1. Lineage (NCBI taxonomy): Eukaryota > Metazoa > Chordata > Mammalia > Carnivora > Felidae > Herpailurus > Herpailurus yagouaroundi. The sequence continues at coordinate 13,610,172 of NW_024412444.1, forward strand.
CTCTGAAAACTGCATGTCCAGAGCTGCTCCCAGACCATTTATTTTTGCTTCTGCTATCCAGAATTCTTTCGTGGAAAAGTTGGAGTAGCAATGGGTTCTCTGGATCTCTTCATTGCCTTTCATATGTAAACGTATATATGTATGTGCATATACATATGTGTATGTAATTTAGTAACTCTAGAACAATTGATTTAAGGGATTAACATTATCTAAAGCAAGACATCATATTAATACAAATCTTTGCCCTCTTCCCTGACCTTCCACCACCATGACCTTCAGGTTATGTATCCTCAGCCGGCATACTCTATGAGCGTGGTGTGTCTTTTCCAAAGGCACGCCGTGCCTATTTGCTTCTCATTAGTGACACTAGTATTTTTAAAGTTTATTTACTTATTTTGAGAAATAAAGTGAGTGAGAAAGCAATAAAAAATGAATAGAGTGAGAGAGCAAGGGAGGGGGAGAGAGAGAGGGAGAGAGAATCGCAAGCAGGCTCCATGCTGTCAGCTCACAGCCCAGCATGGGGCTGGAACCCACAAATCGTGAGATCACGACCTGAGACGAAACCAAGAGTCAGACGCTTAACTGACTGAGCCCCCTAGGTGCCCCTAGTGACACTAATTTTGATGACCCACGCCAGATTCTATTTGGATTCTCCCACTGTGTAGAGACTATTTTTTCCCCTCACACCTAGTCAAAAATCTCTGGGGAAGATCTTTGAGATGATGAAAATATCCTGCTCCAAATCTCCCCCTTGGTTTAACTTGCACCGAGGACCTTTTCCCTCACCCAGTCTTCAATACAATGGCAGGAAAGTGGTGATCTTCTGTCTCCATGGCTGCCGTGACATTTATCAGTCAGCGGGGCACTGTGCACCACGCCCCTGCCCACCTACTTCATCTGTTCAGTTCATCTCATTGACATTTGTTCATCTGTTCACCATTGGTAAGAACACATGGATTTCCGTTTTACTCCACAGGTTATACTCCGCTACTGTCCCTTTTATTTTGAGGCTCAAACTGTCCCAGAGCTGACCAGTAAGGGCCCCTTCATACTGACTCCTGTGTCCTTGTGAGATGACCTTACTGTTATTTTGAGCACTTCTTAGTTTCTGGCATAAAATATTCTAGGCTCTTTGGTGGGGGGGGGGGGAGGGAGGGGGGCAAGGGGTACCTTCCCCGCCCAAGCCCTGAAATTAGCAATTTCTCTAAGAACGCTGGTTTGTTTTAGTGGGGAATGGTTTTAGGAAGCTGGGATCCGGGTTCTAGATGTGCTCACTGCTACTGGGGTGCCACTGCTTAGTCTAGGCCCTTTCAAGGGACAGAGTTGGGGTTTCATTCTGAGACCTCCCATCCCGTCTTATCCTGCAGGCATCTGTTTTATGTTCCTCATCTACACATTTGCTCACTCCTACCATACTCACAAACCAGATTCAGATTTGCTAGGCCCACATGACACCACATGACACCAAAAGGAGTTTGGTGTCAGTTCTCTCTCCCGCCTCAACTGAGGGTAGTCTGTTCAAGATTTAACATGGTGCCTAAGTTCTATATTCAAAAGCGTACTGCTTTTTCTCCCCTTTTTTGGTAATATTTTTAGTTCATACGAAATGCGGTTGGATTCATTTGGTTCTGTTTGCATTCACTATTAGTTTTCCCTCCATTCTTGTTGACTGTAATTTTTGAATGCGAAGGACATCAACCTGCTTTCAAAAATCCAAGCTATGCAAAACGGTGTACCCAGAGGAGTCTCACTCCGTTCACTATCTCCTCCTCTGCACTTCTGCTTGTCGTAGGTAACCGATTCTATGCGATATCCTTTCTGTGTTTCTTTTCGTAAAATTAAGCATATATACCTATACCTTCTACTTCCTCTTCTTTCTGATACAAAAGGTGGCACTCTATTTATACTCTTACATTTTATTCTTCTTACTTGGCAATATATCCTGGAAATCCTTCTATATCTACCAGGAAAACCAAATCATCCTCATTCCTGTTTTTCATATTAAGTCCCATGATGTGTATGTACGATGGTTTATCTCTCTCTCTTATGCTTGTGTATTTAGGTAACTTTCAGTATTTTGAAATGACATGCATTTCTGTAATGGACAAACCTGTGCACATGTATTTTCATATTGCTGCAGGTTCGTCTTCAGAGTGCATTCCTAGACGTGGAATTGCTGGGTCCAAGGATAAATGCAAATGCCCCGTCATAGAGATGTCCCCATTCTCTTCCCACACACAATCCAGGAGTGTTCCTTTTCCCACAGCCTCATCAACAGAGGGTACGGTTAGGCTTTTAATTTTTGCCACTCTGATAGATGCCAAATTGTATTTCACTAGGGTGTGCTTTTCATTTTTCTTGTCTTTCTACGAGTGAAACTGTACATCTTTCATATGTGGAAAAGCATTGTTACTATTTTTGTAAATTGTCTACTGTCTTTTGTTCACCTTTTAAAAATAGGAATATTAAGGTATTACCCTCAATTTTGAAAAGTTCTTTATATACTAGGTTATTAATGACTTAAGTGTGCTCTATGTTGCAAATATTTTCTCTCATGTTACCTTGTGCCTTTGACTTTGCTTATCGTGGTTTTTGACTTATCAAAGTTGGTTTTCGTTTGGTTTTGTCTTTAAGAGTTAAACTTATTCATGTTTCTTTTCATTGCATCTGGATTTTAGAGTCATTGCCAGAAAGATTTTCTCTGAATCCAGGTTATAGAGGGATTCACCCAGGTTTCGTTCAAGTGCTTGCATCATTTCGTTTTTTACAATTTGGACCACAGATCCACTTGGATTTCTTTCTTGGGTGGGAAGTGACAAATAGAACTAGTTTCATCTTTTTCTAAATGGCATCTAGTTTTCTCAAAAGCGTTTATTATGAAGACCATCCTGACCCCAGTGATCTGAGATGACACCTTTATCTATACTGAATTTCCATATGTGGTTGGATCCCTTGTTTTTTTTTGGACCTCCTGTTCTACTGACCTATCTCTCGGTTGCTGGTACCACTATGCTGCAATCATAGAGGCTCTGTTTTATAGGTCTTAAATTGATGAAACAAATAAAATGCCTGATCAAACTGGCTGATCAAACCCTGTTCAAACCACTGGGTGACTGGCTCACTTCATTCTTGGCAATAGTCACATGGCTCCTTTTCTTTAAGGCTTTTTCCTGCCATACTCAACCACACATAAGAGATGAAACCATCAGTTCTGTTGCTGTGGCTATTGTTGTTAGTATGGTGCCCACATAGATGGGGCAGCTTAGTTATTTCATTGCCATGATTCTAAACCAAACTGGGGTCAGACTACAGAAACGATGAATGCCCCAGGTCTCCCTGGCAACCAGAGAGGGTTTTTCACCTTAGCGTCCATCTCTATGCAGGGTGATTTCTCCCGGGGAAGGGGTAGGCCACCACGGTGTCCCCCAAGTTGGGTCCCCATATGCTGTTTCTGCCCTGCATTCACCTACAGCTGCCAGAAATGCAGCAAGAATGAGAGAGCTCATGGAGAGAAAAGCCGGCCCACCGCAGCCATTGAGATCACTCCAGAGGACAGCTGTGCCTGGGTTACAGTGATTAATGTGATGTTAATCCCAACGAAAACGATGGGAGAGAGGCCCTGTGAGAACATTTACAATCAATAAATGAAAAATGCCACTCCCATCAGACTCATTATCACTCTGAAAAATCACCCTGAAATTACACAAGAAACCTGGCCATTGAGCCATTACTAGATGACTGGCAAAGCTCCTCCTTTTACACTAATTCTGCATCAGATTTTTTTTTTTTTTTTGCTTGGAATTTGCTTTAGAACGAGCTCATGGCCAGAGTTCCAACATCAATCCAGTGCCTGTGTAACCACCATTGAAGCATATTCTCACTCGTCTCTGGGAAGAGAATGCAGCTGTGGCCTCTACGGCGGCTCCAATTCACTGTTGGAGCTAAACGTTGGTCACCTTCCCAAGCTGAGACCTTAAGATTCATCATCAGGACCGGGCCTCTCAGATGGTTAGCACTGAATCTAACAAGCCCATAATAACTGCTACTGATAGAATCTGTACACATATGGGAAGGAAAACAAAGTGCTGAGCAGACACCTGCCAAAAGTGCTGGTTACATTCTGATATTATGATTTTTCACCAACCTTGCTTGCCCAGAGGACCAACACAACTGTACCACAAAGGAAAATGTCATCGAACTCCATTATTGAGGAAGAGTGATAGAACAGCCATTGTAAAAATTAATGAAAGAAAACCTCACTCAAGTGGACTTGGTTGCTAGAAAGGGAGACCGGTCAGAAGAACTGTCAATCACAGACCCAACAGAAGACTACTCAACAGGAAAGGATCACCAGTTACAGGCCCCAACAGGAAAAAATGTACATTGCATCTTCTACAAGAAATCAAGCACCTTTGCAACCCAGCCAATGGGAAACCATCATCACCTTGAACTCTTGCTTCTCTCCAGTGGATTTTAGTTCAAAACAACCCCTCCCAACTTTCTCCTTTTTCTCCATAAAATAACGTTGGACTTGCCTATGGTTTTGCTGTAGCTTGCTTGTCCTGGATTGCAATTGTCTACTATTCCTGAATAAACGCATTTTTGCTGGTCAAATAACTGACAGTTTTATTTTTAAGGTTAACACCATCTTCTGGAATTCACAGAGGAAAACCCTCAGGCTCTCCCCCAAGGGCCCCAGGGACTCACAGTGCTGTCGATGTAAGCTTCAGTCCATACCACGTCGTGCTCCTGATCGATGACTTTGGGCCGGCTGAGTACATGCAGGTATTCCATGACATTTTCCTGCACATCAGCCAAGGTGGAGATCTGGGTGAAAAATCCTGCCGAGAGAAAGAAACAAGCTTAATAGCAGGAAGAAGTACACTGCAGAGCAAGCATAGGCCTTTCCTTCTTGGCCTCTAGTTAACTTCTTTCATTTCTTTTCCTTTCCTTTTTATCTTTTTAATTTATTTTTTAAATGTGTATTTGTTTACTTTGAGAGAGAAAGCATAAGTGGGGCAGGGGGATAGAGAGAGAGGGAGAGAGAGAATCCCGAGCAGGTTCCACATTATCAGCAACAGAACATGACCTGAGCCAAAACCCAGAGTCAGATGCTCAACCGACTGAGCCACCCAGGCACCCCTTTTCCCTTTCCTTTTTCAACATTGTATCTCATCTCTACCATCACCCACTTCATGAGTAATATGTTCATGTGATATTGAAAATATAATCAAGCAAAAGGAGTAAAATTAAGATCAACCATAAACCCACGTCTCAGAGGAAGCCCCTGCTAACCCAATAAAGAAAGTTCACCTGGACTTTTTCCCAACACATCCACTTATACACATCCACATGCACCTTCTCTGTAAGAAATGGGAGTCCTCTCTACATGCCATTCTGGAGCTTTTTTTTTTTTTTTTTTTTTTTTTTAACTTTAGTGACTTTATTTCCAATGGGAAAACTATGAACCACAAAATTTAAAGGCCATCTCATTTTTATAACTGTAACAACAGCTATGCCGAATGTGAAGGGGCATAAAATCTACTGAGCACTCGGTAAACAAACTCTGTCTTGTTTGTTCTTGCAACATGAGGAAGTGGGTATAACTGTGCCCACTTTCAAGACAAGATGACTGAGGCAGACGAAAGAGATGGGCTTCGCCCAAGTTCTCACAGGTATCAGGCAGCAACCACCGAAGGTGCACCCAGGGTTAGGAGTCTCTGCATCCACTCCTTCTGCTCCAACAGAATTTGGCCCTTTGTGTGTTTGAGGCGGAAACTCCAGCTCACATGCCTCATGTGGTCACCAGACCTGCGTTTTGAACAGGCTGGCTTGACATGGTTTCTAAGTACCAAAAAAAGTCTTCAATGTGCTATCATCTCATGATGGGGACACCGTTTTGATTTTGAGCTCCTCTGCGGTGAGGAGTCCTGTTGGCTTCGCCATGGGCTAGGAGATGTTAGCAGAGGAGGCATGAGCTGAGCAAGGTCTGGGTCGCCGGAGTGGGGGGCTTTCAGTCAAACATTTCTGAAAGGCTTTTGTGGTGCCCGGCACTGGAGAAGCAGGGATTAACAAGATCAGCACAACCTCCTGGGGCCTGGGGTCTGAGTAAACAGACAGCTGCAAAGTAGCATGGTCAATATTATGCTGAAACCCACACCAGGGACAGTCCACCAAACCCAGCTACCCCAAGGAATGTCAGTGCAGCTGGCCCCTGGAGGGTGAGGGCCCAGTTAGCTAGAGGGAGACTGTATCCAGCACAGCAAGGGGTGTGAGTGAAGACCTAAGTGGAGAGTCAGGCCCCTTCTAGGAACTGAAAATCACTCCGAATGGGTGGAGTAAGGAGCTGGGGGAGGGGGGCTGGAAGTCAGATGCTGTTAAGATCAGAGATGAGTGGGGGGGGGGGGACAATTACATAGGACCTTGGAAAGGAGTTTAGACTTTATCTTCCAGGCAGGTAGTCATGAGAGAATTTTAATAAAGGGGACACAGACGGACAAAATTTATGTTTCCTCCCCATGCCTTTCAATAAGGACCCTTACAACTAAGCTCACGCCATGTCCTACTTGCTAGCAAATCAGAGAAGGGTATGTACGCCCCTGAACCAGATCCGTCACGGCACTTGTTACAGTGTTTATAGAACCTCTCGTCTAAAACAGTTCCCCGGGTAAGGAAATGTCTGCCCCTCTGTTGTCCAGAATGGGCTAGAACACTCCCAGGGCATTTCCAAACAAAGGCCAGCTGGTTTGAATTTGCTGTGCCAACCCCAAACCAGGTTGGGACCATGTGGCTTCTGGCTTCCTGATGACAGCTTTGCACAGTGCTAATTAACATGCATTGTCACTCCTGTCCAGGGCTGGGGCCTCTCCCACCCCAGGGGAAACAGGGCCCCAAAGGCATAGACCTTGAGTGCCTGTTCCAGCTTGTGGCCTGGGAGGGGGCCCATGTGCACCTTGGCACTCCCTCTGAGGTCAGGCACTACAGTTAGGGACATCCATCTGGGATGGTGCTCCCACAAGGCTTCCAGGTGGCCCTTTCTTGGAGACAAGGTGGGAAAGGCAAGATTAAAGAGGGCTGCTGGGTGACAGAGCATTCATGCTATCATCCCTTTATGCACGGCAACTGCAATCACAGATGAGCAGAAAGCATTTCATCTCTCCTCTAGCAGGCAAAACTTGGGCTCTGAAGGAAGGGTGTTAGGTCCAAAAACAAGGCACAGGGGACAAGCTAAGAGAAGTGTGGCCACGTTGAGAGGAGAAGGAGAGAGCTGAAAGTTCTGGACCATCAGGGCACATGGGCGAACAATTCACAGTGTAGAGCAATTCCAATTGGGGATCCTGTGCCAAATGTGCACTGAAGACAGCATCTCTTAGGAGGAATTTTTCTTAGTTGTCTGTATTTTCATTCGAATGCTCAAAGCCAACAGTAAAAAACCCTGATTTGGGTTTTCCGAAATAGGGCCAAGAGAAGAAAGGGAATGAATGTAAGGAGGAGGATGGGAGAGAGATCATTAGCATAGGAGGGAGTAGGAAGGAAACACAATCACACATTTGGAAGGATATTGAGCTGGGACACCATACTCACTTGGCCTTGCTTATCATACTCAGAGTTCTGAAAAGCTGGCTTCTCCCCAGAGCTACAGACCCATAGCCAACTGTATACCTGACACCTCCATGGGGATGAGTAACAGGATTCTCAGGCTCAACTTGTCCAAAGCCAACTTCCAATTTCCCTGTCCAAACCCATTCCTCCCCTGGTGGGTCTTCCCCATCTTAGCAAATGGCGCCACTGCCCAATTAGGCCAAAAACATAAGAATTATCTTTGATAGCCATCATTTCCTCACCACACCCCATAGCTAATCTATGGCATGTTCCTCTGGCCCTGCCTCTAAAATATATTTAAAATTCTGTTTCCCATCTCCATTGCTCCCAAGACTCCATCATCTCTCCCCCAGAGCCTCTCACGCCTCTCCCTCCTTGTTATCTATACTCCTCATGGCAGTTGTATGGAATGTCTGTAGGTATAAAGCGGATCACCATCTCCCTTCTTAAGGTCCTAAAATAGATTCTGTTTAGAGTTACAATAAAATTCAAATTCTTACTCTGACCACCAAGACTCCCCATCAACTGGCCCCTTCCCACCTGGGTGATGGAATCCCCTTCTGTACTCCCATCCTTGCCCACTGTTTCACCTCACTGGCCTTTTGCTTCCTCTCACAGAGCATGTTCATCACCACCCCCACCTCCGGGGCCTTTCACTTGCTGCCCCTTCTGCCCAACATACCTTTTATCCTCTTTTACCATGACTGGCTTCTGTTATCATTTGGAGATGAGCTGCCTGAACTTATTTCTTTCGATTCACTCCACCTTCCCTTTATTTGTTTTACTCTGTTCTCTTTCACTGGAATATAAACTCCATGACATGTGACAAAAAGCTGGTGCCTATCTTGTCCAGAGCAGCATTCCCCAAACCAGGCACAGGGGTCTGGGGGAACCAACAGTAATGTAGGGACATTCATGAGGCCCGAGTGTCTCCCTGCACCTGGGCCACACAACAGCCTAACTCGTGTGCTCATTGTATACAGAGGAACTTGAGCTCAGTAACTTGTCCTGGATCAATTCGAATCTAGGTTCATCAGATTCCAAAACCTTTGCTCTTCACCACAGAAGACACTGCCTCTCCCCGTATTGGGAAGGGTCAGGCACAGCTGCTCAGAGGTCCTGCCCCAAGAGGGTGACCCTCATGGGCTGTTTGCGTCTCAGTGGCTGAGAATTTGAGGATGGGGATGGGAAATGTATAGCTCTCCCCTGAAGTTCCTGGGAACTGCTCAATGATTAGCACCGAAGATCTACTGAAAAGGTCACATGTCACAGTTCTAACTTCTATCTGAAAACATAGACCAGGGATGCAGATGTATAAAATGTAAGAAAAGCTGAAATTATAAAAATACTATTAATAATGTATACTGCAAAGCTTAATGCAAATTTATCATCTAGCCCCAATTCATTAAAACCTAAAAACTTTCTGAAAGGCTCTTTTTTGTTTTAAAATGTTTTCATGTAAGTTTTAGTTAACAAATGTACCTTTTGATGGATAACAGGAAGTCACTGAGGGCTGGCCGCTTTGGCTGTAACTATAGGTGCTTCCCTTGTTTTCCCTCCTCATTCTCTGGACTGGCCACCTGCCCTCCTCCCTCCCCTCACTTTCATTGCTTTTAAATTCTAGCTCGTGAATGTTTATTCTCTTCTTTAATGTGCCTTTTTGGACTTCATAGATCATGTAAGAAAACAGAATCAGCAATCCTTTGGTAATTACCAAGGACTAATTAATGCTGAAATTAGCCATCTATTACAAGTGGTCTGCTCATTTTTCTACATAACATCAATTTATTTGCCTTATTCCCTTGCAGAGCCTTCTGTGAACTCTGGGTTACAACCACTCAGTGCGATAAACCACAGGCAGCCTGGTGCTTTGTGTTTCTGAGATTTTACCACCCTTACTTTGAGATTTCTTAAGGGTCCTTGTCGAAAAGATGCCTCTGTGTGAGATGCTCCGTCGGCACATCACTCGATACTCAGCTTTGTGGTGATGCCAGAGGCGAGGGCCCTGTAAGTCAGTCCTCAGTGGGAGACTCTTTCTGTGCACCTCGCATACCGGGGTCCCTGTTCCATCTTTGGTGTGATGGACACTGCTCCTAGTGAGTCTTTTCAGAGGCTTCCCCTCGGCCCGCCTCTTAAATAAGACAAGCTGAAAACTAGAAAGCCAAGATTCCAGTCTTGTCAGAGCAATAAGGTGGGCAGCGAGGTCGATGGTGTGACCTTGTGTGCATCTCCTAAGGAAACAGCAGTGTTCTCAGAAGACCCTCGCAGTGTTCTATCTCCCTCCTCCCTGTCAACAGCACACACTGCTGAAAAAACCCCACTTATTTCTGTAGAAAAATGTAGTTTACAAAGTGCTTTCTGTCTCCACAGTTCTTTGGACTTTCACAAAGACCAAGCAAGAGGTCTACTGAGCCCTGAGAGATGAGGGCTCTTCAAGGAGTTGGGAGGAACCCATTGGGAGAGAATGACCCCCTGGACAGGGAGCCCAGTGGCCCTGGCGGGCATCGTTGTCAAGTGTGAAGCTATTGGAATGAGCCCCAAACCTAGGATTTAGGAGCAAGCCTTTTCCTTTGTGAATAAAATTACATTTTTAATTTCAAATCTCATGTTAGAAAAAACTAATTTGAAGGATCATGCGGTAGAGCTAGGAATGCTGGCTTGTCTGCAGCTTTACTGCTGAGCCAACTCTTCCCACCTCATCTCCTCTCAGAGCCTTAATGTCCCCATTTGTAAAATGTCAGGAACTGGACCACACGCCTGCACAGGCTGAGGCAGGATCACTTCTGGGACGCACAGGCTGAGTATAAATCCTGGTCTAGCCTTTATGCGCTGCGGCATGTTAAAGTCCTTCCTCAAACTCTAAATTCTGTTTTCTAGATTCTCCCATATGATGGGAAACAAGCACAAGTCTTCTGTGAAACAGGACTATCATCCCCCCAAAGAGAGGCAACCCTACAGGCCTGGTGAAGAGTTAAGCTTGGGCTTTGGATCAGCTGGGCCTGGATCCTGGCTCAGCCACCTGCTGGTTGCTAACCCAGAGCAAGGTGCCAGTCTCTCCAAATCTGCTTCCTGCTCATGCACCTCCCAAAGCTTAACGAGGTCAGAGATAACACACCAAAGTGCTCTGCATTCTACCTGGCATTGAGTAAGCAGTTTGGTGTGCTTAGCTGTGGTTTAACAACAGTAGCCCTGTCTTCCTCTTCATCACCATTACCCTCTCCCCTCCAATCCTCATGTTTATAGAATGTGCACAATGGAATATTATTCAGCCACGAGAAAGAAGGAAATCCTACCACTGAGACAACATGGATGGCCCTTGAGGGCACCATGCTAAGTGAGTAAGTCAGACAAAGAAGGACTAATACTATATGATACCACTTATGCGTGAAATCTATGTGGAGTCTAAAAAAAGCCAAACTTGTAGAAGCAGAGTAGAATAGTGGTTACCAGGGGCTGGAAGGGGTTGGAGGAATTGGGAGATATTGGTCAACAGGTATAAAATTTTAAAAAATTACATAAATGTATCTGAATGACATTTTTGCCTTCTCCCACCTGCTCCAAAATGGCAAAAAGTTATAATTTTCATTTTCCCCTCAATCCCACCTACAACCATTCTGGGCTCAAAAATTTAACTATCTTTTAGGGGACAAGACACTTGGAAAGGTATGGCGAAGTTAAGGATTTGGGGATGGAAAAAGACTGTGGGTCTGAGTGTTCGAGGAGGTCTTAGGCCACCAGTTCTCTCTCAGATCAGGAGAAAATGACCATTAACCCATCAAAAAGGGACAAGCTGACCAGAGGGACAACCAAGAGAGACTCATGGGGCATTTCCATTCGACCTAACGATGACTGATGGGTTGAGAACCCAAACACAGAGCCCCTTCTTTATTTGCACAGCTGGAAAACACTCCCTCCACCACGATTTCTGAAGGAGAATCAGGCATTGCTTATTTAAAATCTTGGCACACTGAACATTAGAGAAGGTCATCACGGCTTTATGGAGTATCTGGGCAGCCTCTTTCCAGTCTTCCCAGCTCACTTGTTCCTCCAATAGTGTGAATACAGAGCTTTAAGTTCCACAAGCCACCCTACAGTGGCAATGATTATTTTCATGCCTTTTAAATGATTTGCCTCTTTGCCTCATTAGGGCTGGTTCCTTCAAGATAGGACCTAGTTATGCATAAAATGAAACAAACCAATGAGATCCAGGCCTCTCTGGATTTTGCTAGTAGATTGGACAAGACAGAGAACCCCTGCAAGGGGCATGAATGTCCCCAGGAATCCGTTTCCAGGGGACAGTGTCTGAGGTGCACTGACTGAGAACTGTCTCCATGGTTACCAGACTCTATTGGTGCAGATAGTGGGTCCCTGACTACTGACCCGGGGAAGAGGTGCTGGCCCTAGGACTCCTGAGTCACTTTGGCCAGTCAGCCAGCAGACTTCTCCTTGGGCTCCCCTGGGCTTCCCCTGTGTGTTTTGGTCCCCGAATGCTAATGCTCCATTTCACTGAAGAACTTGGCTGACTCAGGGAGAAAATATGTAAGGGGGGGCCCCCTCTGGACCTCATGTCACTTGAGATGAAAAATGTTATGCTGTCTCCATACTATAACAATCTGAGACTATAAACAATGATTTAATTAATGACCAGAGAAGAATACTTGCTCACCGATGTTACATGGTCTGAAACCCCATAACTGACGCAACGTGAAGCCAATGTTTATATGGGCACAGATGACTGGAAGCTAACATTTTGGTGGCGACTGTTACTTTGAAGGGTGGCAAACAATGACATTTTATTCCCAAGGCCCTTTAGAAAAGAAGCAGAGTGAGGAAGGCAGACGTCTTGAGACAGACTTGCTTTGGCAGGGAAGGAAATGACTGGATTTGTTCAGGAAGAGAAGGAGAATCACTGTGGAATCCGATGGCCCGGCCAGCAAGGCAGCTACTGTTACCTCCTTGGGTTTTCCAAGTTGCTGTACTCAGAACTTATAAATCTAAAGGCCTATATTCTATAGCCAGGCCCTGGAATACTCTGAGTTGACTAAATTGTCTTCAAAAGGATGCCTCAAAGATTCTTATAAACAATGGCTAAAACTGAATTATGGTGTAATATTAGTTGATTAAGACAAGACTTCAATTTGAGTAATTTTCATCAGCTGGACACAGACAGATACAAACAAGAACCCATGACTAAATGCATCCTAGCTGATGGGAACAACTACAATCCAATGTGGCAGGAATAACAGCAACATTTTTTAAAAACTTGAAAATGGAAAGGAACCCTTTCTTTTCAAGACCACAAAATAAAGGAAAAAATGGGAAAAGTGTAGTTCGCTCAAGGTTTTCAAATGTCAGCAACGTTCCAAAACTTATTTCAAGAATGGCCTCTTGGGGCGCCTGGGTGGCGCAGTCGGTTAAGCGTCCGACTTCAGCCAGGTCACCATCTCGCGGTCCGTGAGTTCGAGCCCCGCGTCAGGCTCTGGGCTGATGGCTCAGAGCCTGGAGCCTGTTTCCGATTCTGTGTCTCCCTCTCTCTCTGCCCCTCCCCCGTTCATGCTCTGTCTCTCTCTGTCCCAAAAATAAATAAAACGTTGAAAAAAAAAATTAAAAAAAAAAAAAAAGAATGGCCTCTTCACTCAGAGGAAATCTGGGATCCACTGAACCCCCATATCTTCATTGCCTATGTTTCTCCTATACTTTGCCCCCAAGTGAAGCCAGATGCATTATCCTGAGACAATCAGAATTGTTGATACCTTTTAGTGAGGCCAGCCAGCCACTAAACTAAACTAATTGTAAAATGTGTTATGTTAGTGCTTCAAGGAAATGTTAAAAACCTTCCACGCTGTTCTCTCCTTTTAAGATGAGGGGATTGACACAGGCTTAAAAGACTGTTCCAAGTAGAAGCAGAGAATTCAAGACAATGTCAAGCAAAGGGAAAGGCGAGAAAGCTTTATTTGGTTGTCCATGCACCTTTTCACCACTCATGTCCCACACCCGCCCATTCACAGTGCTAAGCCCCCGCAGAACACATATATTTTTCTCTATGGGATTACCTCCACCCATGCCCAATTCAGCTCGGGGAGACCTGATCCAAGCTTGGGGTCATAATCTTTTCTGGGGGAATGAAGGGACTTGAAATCAGAATTTAGAATGCTGACCAGTCTCAAGTGGAGAAGATACAAACTCTTCTTTTGAATATCATGTCTTGCCCACAATGTGTTGTGTGGACAGAGGAGTGTGCACGGCATGGTGTGGTCATTTCTAGATGTGCACACACCACAGTGGGCAGAGGGGGGTGGTCTGTCTACAAAGAGGAAGAATGTCATGGGGTGCAGAAAGAAACCAAGGAAGAAAGGAACTGAAACCAGCCTCCTGGTCCCTCATGAAACATGAGCTTCTCTTCCCGCTCTGGGCTCTGAGTCACTCCTTTTCCTCTCCAAAACACTCCTCTTTTTCATTTCAGAGAGCAACTTCAGCTGCTTGCAACTAAAATAACTTGGTCTTAAGAGCTGGGGTGTGCAAACTCTTCATGGAGTCCTCCTTCCTCCACCAACGTACAAACATTGGAACTTTTTTTTTTTTTTTTTAATAAAGCATGGCTTAAGAGACAATATTAAAAAAGACCACCTAAATCTATCAAGACTAGTTTACTATGTGATAGGACATGCCTTCCTTTGCAAGTGTGTATAGCCAATTTACTCATTTTTCAAACGTTAAAGGAGCACTCGCTCTGAGTGAGATAGGAGTCTGGGCTCTCCCCAAGTGCTCATGATGAAATCAGAGTAAAAGCCTGTTCTCATAGAACATGTAGCCTCCGAGGGGAAATAAGACACGCCTACAGATCAAAATGGCACCAGGAAATAATACAGGACACGTATTTGTGAGGCACTGCACTACCAGTGTTACCTGCAGAACCCCATTTCAGGCTCACAACAGTGTCGGGCACGTGTCATCACTGCCCCTGCTCTGTAGGTGACACAACTCAGACCCAGATAGGTCTGGTAACTTGTCCATGGGTGGTGGATGGTGGAGGCTAGATCTGAACTCAAGGAGTCTGGGTTAAGACTCCAGGGGTTGGACTTGACCAGCTATTTGCCTCCTCTGTTTTGCCTTTTTGGTTGTGTGTAGCATGAAAAGAAGCCCTTTACTGACCAGTGGGCCAGTTACCTCCCTCCTTCTGTCTTCCCCAAAGCATTGTTTCTGACACACAACAGGAGATTATTAAATCATAAACCTCGGAATATCGAAAAGGCAACAATTACTGAGCATTTACCATGCCTCAGCATTGAACCAGGTACCTAATATACACCATTTCATTAATCCTTACATTTAATAGGAATCAAAGGAAGAACTATTATCCACATCCTGATTTTGGAGATTAGAACATTGAGGCAGGTTAAAAACTAATTTGATTAGTTAAGTAGGCTAAGTTATGCTATGGGAACATATCAAACTGAAAATCTCAGTAGCTTAACACAAAGGGTTATTGATTATACTGGCAGCATGGGCCGGCACACAGCCGGGGGCAGGGGGAGTAGAAAGGCCTCCGTCCCTAGTGGTCACTCAGGAAACCGGGCTGATGAAGTCATCTCATGACTATTCCATCCAGAGCATGGAGTTTCAGAGTTCACAAGGGCAGGAGAACATTGTATGGACACTATCATACTAGCTCTAACTCGCTTTAGCCTAGGAATGATGCAGGTTGGTTTTGCTCACGGCCTACTGAACCTGTCTTGAGGCCCCAGCTAACTGCAAGGGGACTAGGAAGGTGGAGTGAACACACGGGTATCTGGTGATCAGTAAAGTGCTATGCCATCGTAATCATCCCAAGGTCACCCAGCAACTAAGCGGCAGAATGTAGAGGGTTAACCATTCCACATGACAATGTCCTCGAAATTTGTAAATGTATTTCCGGAGATGCTATTATAAGTTATCAAAACTCATCTAGAAACACCCAAATGTTGTCTTAGAACTCATAGCCTTCTCTTAGAAATTTCTACTTGCTCAGGACTACCCAATTTTGGCACATCCGAGGGGAAGTTACTCAGAGCCAAGCACACGGGGGGAACCTACCTTTGTTGGCACAAGCCATCCACTTGAGATTGTCTGCAAAAGCAGCCTCCCGTCCAATGAGGTAGGTGAAGATGCGGACCTGAGAGGAAGAGGAACACAGGCATCAGTGGTGTTCACCTTTCACTCTGCTGCCCCAGATCACATGCATGGCACACACACATGTGCTTTACCTCTTTAATGCCCCAGGCTTCCCATCTGTAGGAACATATTTAAGACATTTGAAGTACAGTCAGCTAGAAATATATTCAAAACTCAGGCCTTTGATCTTTTAAACCATATGGCACTGGTGGTGGTTGTTTTTCGGTGTGCAACACACGACAGAGGAGAGCAACTTGAAATGGGAAATGGCAACATCACGGGTCTGGGTTTGCTACAAACATATGGACAAGGATTGTCCAGGTCTGGACCAAATCCGCAACCATTTTCCTCATCCACACAGGAAATGCAGGGTATGCTCTTCCTGGGAATATAAACGCCACCAAAAGACCCTCAACATCCCTCTCCCCCAATGGTGAGGACAGGCTGCAGAGAGTCTTACCATCTGTGGTGTCTGGTGTGATTTTAGGAGGTAATTAAGTGGGACCAGAGGCACGGCCTGTAGCCAGGAGACCAATGGGGACTCTTTCTTGCCTTCTTAAGCATTTGGTTCCCAAAGAGTAGAAAACACATGTAAAACCCTGTCTCTCTCATTTTCTACTGCTTTCTCAACTCTCTCCCATGAGGCTAGAATTCTCTGAAATAGAGTACAATCCATCCCCCAAAGTAGTACTTGAGGGTAAGATGGAAGAAGAGGAACTAAAAGGGATACAACTCTTGAATTCAAATTTAAAATGGTACATGGCTGAAGACTACACAGTCCAAACAAAAGTCTTCTGGCGGGCCAAGGATGGTGCTGTGGCTACCTCTTTGTGGCTCAGTTAACGAAGACATACTATCGGATGAAGACACTGGATATGTGGTACGAGAGGCTTTACCAGCTGGTGTCCCCCCAGCCTGCTGAAACTGGCTCAGGCCCCCCTATTGCCCCTTCAGTGCCTTTATTATAGTGTAGATAACTAGTATCTTGTGTGGTTACGTCTGTGAGGTTGATTCCCGCTAGCCTATCCACCTGATGCAGGGAAGGAAGAGGTGTGCCTCTTTCCCCTGGCTATGTCCTGATGGAGCACAGCTCAATATATGAATGGGTAAAAATACACGAATACTCCCAGCTGAGTGAAAAAAAAATGCAGATTGTGCTTTCTTGTATTTATTTAATTATTATCTTTTTAAGTAGGCTCCATGACCAACATGAGGTTTGAACTCACAACCCCAAGACCAAGAATCATGTACTCTACCGACTGAGCCAGTCAGGTGCTCTAGATTTTGTTTTAATTATAAATATCCTCTTCTCTGGGCACTATAGCTTGAAAGCTAGTTTAAAGAGATGTGTGTGTGAGTGTGTGTGTGTGTGTGTGTGTGTGTGTGTGTGTATTTAAGTTTTTATGTATTTATTTGGAAAGAGAGGGAAGGGGAGGGGCAGAGAGAGAGAGAGGGAGAAAGAAAATCCCAAGCAGGCTCCGTGCTGTCAGTGCAGAGCCCAATGTGGGGCTCAAGCTCAAACCTGAGCCGAAATCAAGAGTCAGATGCTTAACGGACTGAGCCACCCAGATGCTCCTAAAGAAATGTTTAAACACATGTTATCATTACATAACCTCAGCCTGTCCTCACTTGTGTGCACGAAGGCAGTCATTTCATCCATCACAACTCCTCCAAGGGTGCTTCCTGAGTGGGTGAGCAGGCAGAGAGAGATTTGCCTCTCTTCATTCCCCTCACTCTCTCCCACACTATTCCCAATGGAGTCACAATGAGAGAGAAAGGATATGTCACTTATTTATTATTATTATTATTATTATTATTATTATTACTTAAATTGGGAGATTCTGGCTTCTCTTGGAGGAAAAAAGAGAAGAGTCAGTTTCACGTGGCCAAAAGTGATTATCACTGACCAAGCCCTACATAAAGTCACTTTCTTGTTCACTTTTCCTGCCTGGCCACTGTGGGCATTTAGCTGAAGGTGTCTGATGTAGGCGGTAGCTGAGGTCCAGTTAATTAAAATGGTTTGCTTAATTTCATCTAGTCCTGGGTCATCTGAGTTCAAGCCCCATGTCAGGCTCTGCGCTGACCGTGGGGAGTCTGCTTGAGAGTCTCTCTCCCTCTCTCTCTCTCTCTCTTTCTGTCCCTCCTCTGCTTGCCCTCTCTCTCTCTCTCTCTCTCAAAAATAAACAAATAAACTTAAAAAAATTCATCTAGTCCTGCCTTGGGATAACACTGGGGCCTCCTCTCAATCTCTTCAAGATGCTGGGTCTGTCCACATAGAAAACCCCAACCAGCCCCATGGCCCAGAGCCAGCACCCAGAGGAGCCAGCACTGGAATACAGTGTTTTGAGACCCAGACCCATGCTTTTTTTTTTTTAAATAAGTCCTCACCTTTCATTTCAAATTTAAGCTGTTTTAAGGGAAAACCCTAGATTGATAAAAACTTGCATCCCCACTGGCTTTTAATGAAGCAGAAAGCTTAAAAGATAGCTCTTAGTAAATGAAGCTAGGGGTCTATCTTTGCAGGCAAATAGGAAAAGATGTGGCACAGAGCAGCCGTATGTTCGCATGCACCAAACCTCCTCTGCCATGCAGATTAAGAACCTCAGGATAAACTGAGTTCTCTCTCAGCAGCCCGGTTAAAGCTCCAGCACAAGTCTGTGAACCACTAGCAAGACTTCTATAATCCCTCACTTAAAAAGATGGCAACCCATTTGGAAAACCAGCAGGATCGTGCCAAACTTCAGGCCAGACATGACTGCTCAAAGAACTGTGCTAACAATAACCACAATAATGGAATCCAGCATTGCAGCCCCCACACCCCAACCATGGCTCCTATACCACTGCTGTGACCCCTACCTGGCCCTGGGAACGGGGCCCGGGGTCAGGTACGTGCTAAAGGATTTATAGGCATCATATTTATTTTGTTAGTTTGTATTTTATTTTACTGCTCATGAAAGAGGATCAGAATCATGTTCAATATTTCCATTTATGTGGCGCCCTTGGCTCCCTGGGGGACTGGCCTCCTTATCTGAGTAGAAACGGCATGGAAAGGACTTGTCACATCTCTGCCTATAAAATAAACATCATCAAACAATACTAGGTCCACACCCTGGATTTCTCACAATGATGCCTTTCAACTGGCAACAAAAGAGAAGGGATTTTTACTCCAAAATAAACATTTTGGAGAGCAATTTAACAATATCCATAGCATTTTTTATTTGTAATTTTTTCAGGCCCAGTAATTCTATCTCTAGGCATTTATCTTATAGCCAAGATAACAACAACAACAACAAAATACCCGTAGAAGCTGAGCAGGTATCAAAGATGACAGGAAGTGATAGGCATATGGAAAAACTATAGAGTTGAACGTCTCCATAAAGCCTTGTAATTTCATTTTATACATTTTCACCAATACACAAAAATGGTAAAGCTACAAGAATGTTCACCTTCATTATTTGTTGGTATAGCACAGAATCCTATTTTTCTTAAAGGGGACTTATACTTTTTATTTCACAAATGTCTCTATCATTTGAACGTTTTTACAAATGAACAAGTATTGCTTTAATAATTGAAGATCATTCTAAATGAGCAGAAAGTAATCAGACGGCAACTTCTTGAACCATTCTACAAGGACCTAGGAAGAATCAATGTAGCACTGAAAATTCAACACAAGAGATGAAATGTGGCCATTAAGACCCAGCCCCACATTTTCCATGGGGGGCTGCCATAGTCCACCGCTCAATTAACTGAGTGCAAAAGCTGGAGAAATAACACAATCAAATCGCTCATTTCCATCATTAGCAGATTCTGTAATCTGATAGATATTATTTCCAACAATTAGAGATTTCTTCCCCAAGAAGCACCTTTAAAGAAATGTTCACAAGTCTGTCTTGAGGCCAACTACTTTTCAGATCAGAGGTGGTCTTGAAAGCCAGGTTCACAGCACAGAATATCGAGGGACAGAGGCACCACACAGTTCAGACCACAGCAGGAAGGACACACTGAGGCTCCCCAGAAAGCCAGGCCTTTGTGTTCATCATTTGCAGGCATGAAGGCACCACTCTCATTAATGCAGCACAAAGGCAGCGGGGGAAAGTCTGCATCAACCTATTAGTTCATTTTGATCTCCCATTTAAGTTTGTATGGTCTTTAAGTATTCTATAAACCCAATTAAGCTTAATAAAATTTAGAATGTGGACATTTCTAAGTTCAAAGTCATTTAATTTAATCTGCTTAGTATAAAATTTCCCAAGTGAAACAAACAAAAATCTCAATCCAGTTTTTCCAAAAAACAAATCATGCTTACTCATGTAGATGCATTTCCCACCAGAAAATCTGAGAGGCACCATTCCTCTCATGGTGAATATAGGTAGTTTGAGTTTATAATAATAATGAACCAAATCTCTTCTTTCTATAGCCATCAAAATAGGGGACGAAGAGTGTCTGCCAGTACACCTATCGTGGACACGTTTTACAGCCGGAAAACAGGCGGCCGCCAACTCCCCCACAAGTCCCTTTGGTAATGAATGGGACATTGTCAATGACCATGCTTTTGAAACAGTCTGAGCATCACAGGTCATCCTCCATCTGTCACAAGTAACTTCTGAGCACCTACTATGTACCAGGGACCTTTCCTGGTGTTGGGGATAAAATGGATAAACCGTTAAAACAAACTCTGTCTTTAGGGAGTTTACATTTTCATGAAAGTAAAACAGATAATTAATGGCAAATTCATATCTAACATTTATTTGTTGGATTAAATGCTTATGAAGAAAATAAAGCACAGTAAGGCAATGGAGAGTGATGAAAGCTACAAGAGAGGAAGGGAAGCCACCCCCCCCCCCCCCGATAATGTGACATGTCATCAGGGATCTGGACAAAATGGGGTGGGAGAGGCAGAACAAGACACATGGCTATTGAGGAAGAATGCTCCAGGTGAAGGGAACAGAAGGGAACAGAAAGTCCCAGCCACTGGGACTTTGAAGGCACCAGTGGAAATGGAGTGGAGTCAATTAGCAGAGGTTGTAGAGAATGAACTTGGACAGACAACAGGGCCCTTGCAACCACTGTTAGAGAACAGAACCACAGAAGGGACTGAGTCGGAGCCTGATATGAGCCACTATAATCTTGTAAAAGGGTAAGTGTGTTTATAGTGTAGAGAATGGAGCATAAGCCATGAGAAGTCATGCTCAACTTGGCTGCTCATTTGATTTTCCTGTGATGTTCTTACAAGTCTGAAGACCCAGATCCCATCCAAGCACAATTAAATAAAACCCTCTGGAGCAGAGAGTCCTTTAATCTCTCTTGGTTCCAATGTGCAACCAAGTTTGAGAACCACAGCCATAGGGAGACAGGGTAGAGCAGAGACACAAAAGTAGGAGGCCACCAAAGTGGTCCAGGTGAGAGATGACAGTGGCTCTGGCCAGGGTAGGGAGGGTTCTTAGACTTCACCGAACGTCAGGATCACCAGGGGCCTTGGATCACATCTTACCCCAACACCCACCCTCCAGAGATTCAAATTAAGTAAGCCACAGATCTACATTTTTAAAACAGCACCTGTGGTAGGTCTGACATAGGTAGACCGATGCCAACTTTATTTATTTATTTATTTATTTATTTATTTATTTATTGCCAATGTTTTAAAATAACACAGAGAAGATGAGCCTTGAGCAAAGGGAAGTGGAAGCAGGAATTAATAAATCAGTGGAGCCATTTCCAACAAAGGTATTTCCATACATTGCTAAGGATTGAGGCTAAACTTCTAGTTTATAATCTGTATGTGGTTTAAAAAAGATAGAGGAGATGGATCAAGAAGACATTTTTTTTTAAGTTTGTGTCAATCCAACAAGGCAGGAACATCAGACACCAAACAGACTGGGCAAACAGGACCAGCCATATGCAGTTCCTTTTTTCCCAAGAAAGGGCAGATCTGTGCCCACATGTCTGTAGCGAGAGCTGAGTCTTTATACCCAAAGCATTGCTCCTCAGAATTACAATAACCCCATTCTTGCTCCCATGTACAGAGGAAAGAGCTGAGGGCAGCACATTTAGAAACCTCCAAATACATAGTCTTCACATTTATTTTTTAAAAAGACTATGTTTTATTTTAAAATAACATTTAACTACAAATCTAGTACTTATAAAAAACTTATAAAACATGGATCCTGAGAAACTTAACAGAAGACCATGGGGGTGGGGAAGGAAAAAAAAAAAAAAGAGAGGGAGGGAGCCAAACCATAAGAGACTCTTAAAAATTGAGAATAAACTGAAGGTTGATGGGGGGTGGGAGGGTGGGTGATGGGCATTGAAGAGGGCACCTGTTGGGATGAGCACTGGGTGTTGTATAGAAACCAATGTGACAATAAATTTCACATTAAAAAAACATGCAATCTACATGGATTATATGTATAAATGGCATTTGCTAAAAGAATCATCAAGTACCTCTGGGGGCCCACATCCATGGGTTCCAAATTTTAATTCAACTAAGTGGCAGCCTCTGCAAATGAATATGTGCACTTACTTTTATGTCTTTGCACCTGCTCATGCCCCTTCAGACTCACTGTCCAACTCAATTATTCCCTAAAATACCTTCAGGATTTCTCAAAAATAGTATATGACTTCAACTTTAGAAAGAAGACTCCTGATGTCTTTATGTCTTAAAGTCAACTTACTATTACTGAGTATGTTCTTGCTCTGTATCTTCACAAGATATATTCCTAACCAGCTTCTCTTATTTGCTCATTCCTATGAACTATGGTGCAGAGAAGCACCTCTGAATAAAATCTTTAACCTCTAAGCAGAAGATGAGGGCTGAAGCTTGATTATTCCCCAAATGCTTCATAAATGACTGCCAATATTGTCTTCACGGAAGCACTGCAAGAGTAGAGGCAGCCCTGGAGAAGGCTGATGCCAATGGACACAGTTATACTGAGCAGGTCGCTTTAATCGAGAAGCCATCATGCTCATAATAAAAGGAGAAACATCCTTATCCAAAGGCTGAGAGAGGCGCATAAGGTAACACTGTCCTGAGCAGCAATATGAGGGGACAAATTGAATTAAATTACAAAAGTAATAAAATTTCAACAAATGAGTATCATAGATCATTATGATAAATGGACTGTCATTTGGGGGATGCTGTTAAGAGCCTGTATAATCTCTTTCCTCTCAAGCACAGTGCCTGATACCTCATGTGTGGTACTGAAATACCACAATTCAGAAAAAGTGCAGTTTGGGAATCTTCTGAGAAGGAGGATGCAAGTCTGGTTTTATGGGCATGTGTTTTTTCAAGGTGGAGAAGGTGTGTCTGAATCACCCAGAGGCTGAGCTGAGTTAGCACAGCAGAGCACCGGTGCGACGACACACTAATCACAGAACAACAAGCAGTCAAGCTACAAACATCCTCAAAGGTGGGTGACACAATTCATTAGACTATCCAGCCCCACGGACTTCATTCAGGAGGCAAAGCCAGTGTATAAACTGTCTTTTTTTTCTTTTTTTTTTTTTTTCAACGTTTATTTATTTTTGGGACAGAGAGAGACAGAGCATGAACGGGCGAGGGGCAGAGAGAGAGGGAGACACAGAATCAGAAACAGGCTCCAGGCTCTGAGCCATCAGCCCAGAGCCCGACGCGGGGCTCGAACTCACGGACCACGAGATCGTGACCTGGCTGAAGTCGGACGCTTAACCGACTGCGCCACCCAGGCGCCCCTAAACTGTCTTTTTATGTTCTGTACTTTTGATGTTCTGGGGCATTGCTGCCTTGGAGGAACTACCCCTCCCCGGGTTAGCTAATTCCTGGAGGTAGCAAATAACTTGCCTGCAGGTGCACCTCTGAATGCAAATAAACCAATCCGACCTCCTCTTTTTATCAGATGTTCACACTCTGGACCATTCTCCACCTGTCCTAACCACTCCATGGCTGCTACCAGACAACTAGGGACAGTTCTTATGCCCCAAAGTCCACTGAAATTATCCAATCCCAACCCTGCTTACCCTGCTTTGCCTCTTTCTTACATGAAACCACAAAAAGGCTTCAGCCCTCTAGCTCCTCTCTCTCTCTCTCTCTCTTTCTTCACACTCGCCTTGCCTCGGTGTTTCCCTTGGTGAAGCTCCATGTGGTATGGTATGCCTCTTGCTTCTAGAGGACAACAAGTATAATAAACTTCTTCCTTCACACCAGCCACTTCTATGCCTGTGCACCTTACCATATCTGATTCAAATAAATACTAAGTACCCTCAAAAAATCTGGGAATCAGGAGACCTGGGCTCCAGGTGCGCCCAGCTCCACACTTACTGGCTTGGTGGCGTTGAGCAAATTAAACCCTCAGACTGTACTTTCCTTATGTGTGGGCAACATGTGGATCACCTGCCCCACTCCCTGTGATCAATGGGGAATGGGATAATGGATGCAAGGACAGGTCAGAGGCAGTGAATCTGTCAGAGTTGCAGCCATGTGTGTTTCTTACAATTTGCTGCAGTAAAACTAAACAAAGTGAGTTGAGGAAAGCCAACTCTCTTATCCATAGACACACCCCTCCCCCCCACCCTGCCCAGATGTCTGGTTAAAGAGGAAATTGATGGTTGTGGGTGAATAAGAGATTCTTCCTAGGGGAGGGTTTTGAGCAGCCATCACTGATATGTGTCATTACCAAGGATGATGGGATTGAAGTCCCTAACACTAGAGGTGCAGCAAAGACAACTTCTGTTAATCTCTGCAGAGTCATAAGATCATTTAAGACATTGGCAAAGGCTATGGACCGTCCCCCTACCAAAAAAAAAAAAAAAAAAAAAAAAAAAAAAGCCCAAAGCTGTACATTCACAATTTCAGATAAGATTTATGAGATTTGGGGCACCTCCTCACCAAAGACCCAGATTCCCTAGGAATCTCTGGATCCCAGGTTAAGAACCTCTGTTTTATAGACTTCTTATTCTGTACTCTAAATTCCTCAAAAACAAATTGTATTCTTTGGACAATAATAATGGGCTCTTAAATGCTTGCCAAATTGAGAGAGAAGTTCATTTGTTCATTTATATGTCCATTATCCAATGATTTGGTGAGTCCCAGATATCAGCCATCCATGACCAGATCCAGACTTCACATTGGGAATGAGTCCTCAATATGTAGGAGCAAGGTGGACACACCAGGAGCCCTGAGACAGAATCGGGACAACTACAGACCTTGAATTTGCACATTACAACATGGAGCCTTTGAATGACCACACCTAAAGGAACAGGGATGGAATGGACAGACAGATAGGACTCCCATCATTCATTTTTAAATCCAGAGAATCCAGTGTAATGGTTGACATGAAGCTAGCACCCAAACGTGTTGACTGGTAATACATAAAAATCCTTTTCTGCTGATATGAGGGCTCTTGAAACAAATTCATCACCAAGATTGAGATTGCTGGCCACCACAGGGCCTACAGAGATCAAGTGGATCAAGTGGAGATCAAGTGGTAACAGTTATTTGTTTACAGGTATGCCCTTTCTTCCAAGAAGGCTCACAGATTCAACACCATGAACAAAAACACAAACTCATGTGTGTAAAGCTGTTAAATTCAGCGGAACAGGTCAGAAGGTCTACTTACGTAAAAGGGAAATTAATTGTTCTACAAATGGGGATGCTCATACTTACACTTGTGAAACATTTTGGAATCATGTCCCTCCCTAGCTTAGAGCCTTCCGATGTCTTCCCATTGCACTTGGAATATATTCCCAACCCCTGATCACAGCTACGATGTCCTGGAAGACCCAGAGACATGAAAAACTCTTTTTTGGCTTTAGGGTCTTTGTCTAAAGACCCTGTTTTTAGGGTCCTGTCCCACTGCCTAGAATGTTCTTTATTCCCTCACTTTCTATGGCTAACTCCCTCTCATCCCATGTGTCTCCTTCATGATACCTGGTACGTTTTGTAGGTATCTTAACGACTTATTTCCTTGAATTACATCGATTTTGTCCTCCAAACAGAAATGCAGATGTGGGAGCAGAATGAGGCCACTACACCCAGCTCAGTGCCCAGGATGTGGTAGATTCTCAATGAATATCAGTCATTCACTTTCTCTCCATTTCTTTTCACAAATTCTGTAAGTCAAAATAAGTTGGCATGGGATGCTCATGAATTTATCAGAGTTAGAGCTCTTTCCTTCACTACCACCTTCGTTTTAAATGCTTTCCTATTTTTCCAAGTTGATATGCTATCAATCAGCTGGAAATTTCACTTTCCCCTACAATAAGTTCCCTTGATTTCTTTTCACACTGCAGCTCGGTGATAAATAGCAAGAAATGGAGGATGGAAAACTTCCCGTCTTTGTTACTGCCATCTCATCTTCAGGAGCCAGAAAACGGTGTCTTAGTTGAGGCCTCACATGGGTGGATCATCAGTTTTATAGCATATTTCTTCCTAGGTGCTGCCCCTTGATTCTAGATGGAAGGCATACAAGCTGTAGACTGAAGTCAATTGTATTTTAAATAACGGCCTGCTTCAAGGATAACCTAGCAGGGAACAGACAACACTTTACAGCGATGATGGGACACTTGTTCTTCAAAGCAACTTTCAGTGCAAGTCCCTTCTTCCTCCCGCCCCTTGGCACAGTTTGAACAGGCAGCAAGATTTCATGGAAAACAGGAATGACTGGGTGGACAGGTGAGCAGAATACAGTGGATACAAGGCAGGGTTGAGAACTGGACACACCCAGTTTTAGCAGCTGGGTCTTCCCCAAGTGAGCCAGGCAACCTGGGGGGAGTTATGTGATCTTTCTGAGTCTCATTTTCCTTACCTGCAAGGCACTATGGTTAACAGAATACCCATATGGCAGGATTGCTGTTAAATGGTAGGGTGAGGGCAGGGTTTGTGCTACTAAAGAGTGTGTGGGGGGTCCTTTCTAAGAGGAGGTCTCCAATGGGGCATCTTGCCTGGACCCTAAAGAGAAAACATGTAGGAAAAGGCCCAAAGGTGTGAAGCCTGAAGGCGTGAGTTGGCCTGTCAGTCTGGACCTTAGCGAAAAGCTCCTTTTCCCTTAGTGGTACCCCCCCCCCCCCCGGAGTTTGTGTTCACTACCCAGATGAGGGTACAGGACCAAGACTCACACGGCCTTGGGCACAAATGCAGCCCTTGTGTGAGATGTGGGCCAAAGCCCGTCCCCACCCCCTGGCCACTCAGTAAGAAGCAGCATGCGTTTAGATAAAGCAGTCCCTCCACAGACCACCCTAGTGAATCAGCACAGTGCAGGTTATAGGTTGAGGATTTAGGGGTTTGGAATACTGCCCAAATCATTCTCAAACTTATTAAAACCAACAGCTGTTGTGAACTCTAAGCTAGCACGGTTCTTGTCACTTCTATCTTCCCCACCAATCCTCCCTGTCACTAAGAATTAGTCTAAAATAGCAGTTTCTGCTGTCAAATCACCTGCCACCTTCCGGGGCTTACTGTCAGAAAGAAAAGTCAAGGACTCATCAGACAACTGCAAGGATATTGTTGAGGACAGCGTTCATTTCATTTTACCTGTGACTCTCCAAGAGGCAGACAGGTAGGAACATGGCTCGGGGTTGGGAGGGAAGGACTTATCAGAATCACCTGTGGGGTTTTGGCAATCGATACATGCTCATTATCAGTACCCCGACCTCTGCCCCCTCCAGGGATTCCAGTGCTCCCATGACGCTGAACATCCACTATGGGAGCATGCGCCCAGCTGAAGACCATACTATCAAGAGCCACTGTTTTGACATCAACAAGTACCATAGGTGGATGAGGCAGGAAAGTGAGAGAAGGTTCCAGGGGGCAACTGGGGGGAAACATATCTTCTTTCTGAGAAACCCCAGAAGAAAATTTATTTCTTGCCTTCAATCAGTTAGAGTTGTATTTATCCTAAGAATTGTTATCTTACAGACCGTAAGCCTTAAAGTTATCCAGGTTTCCTCACTGGTGTTGGCTGTCCTCATCTCCAACAGAGATTAAGTGTTTTGTTTGGCCCTACTTTTATTATGTTCTGGTCATATATTTGTTCAATGCTCTTATCATGAAAGAGGGTTAAATTTTGTTAAAAACTTTTAACTGTAAAGTCCCTGTATTTCTTCTCTTAGCTTTGTGTCCCTTTGGAGGGATAGTTTAGGTCAAAAGAATCCTTCCTGATCTTCTCCTCGGCTCTTTGCTCCTGGAAATGAACCCTCCAGCATTTCTCACATTTTCCCCACCACATTTTACATGTAAGAGAAAACAACAGGAAATTAAGTAGTATCAGTCATGCCAGTAAGTTGGTGAAAAAGGTGTGGTGACCAAAAAACACTGAGGAAGGGGAGGTCATGCAGGGCGACAGATCATCTCTGTCCTGCAGGAGCATTCTTGCAGTGGAGAGAAGCTACAAACCCAGTAGGACCCATATGGAATGCACGGGATGGTGGGGAAAGATAGCCTGGGAGGCAGCAGACAGATCAGTGAAATGCAAGCCAAGAAGAGCAATGGGTTTTAATAGAAGAAAATACATAAACTATGGGGCACCTGGGTGGCTCAGCTGGTTAAGCAGCCAACTTCGGCTCAGGGCATGATCTCACGGTCTGTGAGTTCGAGCCCCGTGTCGGGTTCTGTGCTGACAGCTTGGTACCTGGAGCCTGCTTCAGATTCTGTGTCTCCCTCTCTTTCTGCCCCTCCCCTGCTCATAGTCTATCTCTCTCAAAAATAAATAACATTAAAAAAATTTTTTTTAAAAAGAAAAAATACATAAACGCAAAGTTGGTATTCCTGAGAGCTAGAACCTATTTTCTTTCCTCACCATTATGGCTTTATTTATTTGTTGGTTTGTTGTTTTTCTGGGGTCAGGATTTTTCATGAGGATTGAGGGAAGAGAAAGATAGATACTGTGTCCTGGAACTGAGCTGTTTGTTTTTCCAAAATATGTTTCTCCCACTGGAGAGCCTCAAGATTGGTCAAAGCTGCTGGCTCTAATATGAGCAACAAAGTTCTCCAGTTTTCCATCTTAAACACCACCTTCCAGGAGACGAGGGCTTTTCCTGGAGGAGTAAGCTTGAGGATATGAGGCTGCATGGGAGGAAGGGTCCACAGCATCTGCTGCAGCCTGGAAACCATCTCTTTCAGAGCGCTGGGTGACTTTTAATGACTTCAGTGTTAAAAATGATCCTAATTAATGACATGGAATAGGGAAATAAATAATTTCTTTGGAAGTTTCTTGCTAAATACAATTCTTGTGATTTTCATCTCCTCTGCCAATACTTAGTCCAGGCTACCAACACCTCTCATTTGGATAAACAGCCAGGCCTCTTACCTGAGCTTTTCCATTGCTATCCGGTCCCAGAGAAAGCTTCCTGCAGTAAAAATCAGAAAATGTGCCTCCTTTGCTAGAAGTTCTGCAGGGACATTGCTTTCATATATAATAAGAATCAAAAGCCACCCCTGACCCATGCTCTGGCCTCTGCCTTGTTCCACAATCCCACCTCAGGTTGCCCCTCACTATTGCCAAATTCCCAGCCATGCCCTTCCTCCCACATTAACCTTTTTCCAATTCCCCCAACACCTCAAGTCTTTTTCATGCCACAGACCCTTTGCACATGCTCCCCTCTCAACACTAAAACATTTTAGCATTGCTGTTTCCTTTCTATCCTTTTGGTCTTATCATAAAACTCCCCATGTCCCAAAGTCCCTCCCTCCTCTTGTCACCTACAATAAGTCTCCATTTTATGCTTGGCCTCAGCCCCTATTGCTTTTCTGCACAGCATTCAGTGCTATTTACAGTTATTTTATTTGCCACTTGGCTATGTTCTACTTCACACACACACACACACACACACACACACACACACACACACACACTGAAGTGTAAGCTTCATGATGGAGATACAATGTCAGTTTCGTTCACTATTGTTTAACTCCTAATCTAGAACCTGACCTATAGCACATGCCCCCAAATAACTTTCAAATAAATGAATTAATGTGGTTATTGCAAGAAATTATAAGGTATAAGCACAGGCTAAGTAGGGATAATCCATCATAATGTCTGCAGTAGGAACATGGTAAGAGAAATAGAGTACTACTACAGCATTAAAATTATGTTGAGCACCCGCCCATTGTCACATATCATACATGGCAGGATTGCAATGAGGTGGGCACTATCATTATTCTCATTTAACAGATGAGCAAATTTGGGGTCTTTTGTGGTTCCATACAAATTTTAGGATTCCTTATTCTAGCTTTGAGAAGAATACTGGTGCAATTTTGATTGGGATTGCATTGAATGTGTAGATTGTTTTGGGTAGTATTGGTATTTTAACAATATTTATTATTCCAATCCATGAGCATGGAATGTTTTTCCATTTCTTTGTATATTCTTCAATTTCCTTCATAAGCTTTCTATAGTTTTCAGCATACAGATCTTTTACACCTTTGGTTAGGTTTATTCCTAGGTATTTTATGATTCTTGGTGCAATTGTGAATGGGATCAGTTTCTTTATTTCTCTTTCTGTTGCTTCCCTATTGGTGTATAAAAGTGCAACCGATTTCTGTACATTAATTTTGTACCCTGCAACTTTGCTGAATTCATGTATCAGTTCTAGTAGGCTTTTGGTGGAGTCTGTTGGGTTTTCCATATAGAATATCATGTCATCTCCAAAAAGTGAAAGTTTGACTTCATCTTTGCCAATTCTGATGCCTTTCATTTCATTTTGTTGTCTGATTGCTGATGCTAGGACTTCCAATATTATGTTAAACAACAGTGGTGAGAGTGGACATCCCTGATGCTCAATGTCATTCCTCATCAAGGAAATACAAATCAAAACCCACCGAGATACCACCTCACGCCAGTCAGAGTGGCTAAAATGAACAAATCAGGAGACTATAGATGCTGGCGAGGATGTGGAGAAACAGGAACCCTCTTGCCCCTGCTGGTGGGAATGCAAACTGGTGCAGCCGCCCTGGAAAACAGTGTGGAGGTTCCTCAAAAAATTAAAAACAGATCTACCCTATGACCCAGCAATAGCACTTCTAGGAGTTTACCCAAGGGATACAGGAGTGCTGATGCATAGGGGCACTTGTACCCCAATGTTTATAGCAGCACTTTCAACAATAGCCAAATTATGGAAACAGCCTAAATGTCCATCAGCTGACGAATGGATAAAGAAGTTGTGGTTTATATATACAATGGAATACTATGTGGCAATGAGAAAGAATGAAATCTTGCCATCTGTAGCAACATGGATGGAACTGGAGGGTATTATGCTGAGTGAAATAAGTCAGGCAGAGAAAGGCAGGTACCATATGTTTTCACTCATATGTGGATCCTGAGAAACTTAACAAAAGACCATGGGGGAGGAGAAGGGGGAAAAAAAAGTTACAGAGAGGGAGGGAGCCAAACCATAAGAGATTCTTAAATACTGAGAACAATCTGAGGGTTGATGGGGGCTGGGGGATAGGGGAAAGTGGGTGATGGGCATTGAGGAGGGCACCTGTTGGGATGAGCACTGGGTGTTGTATGGAAACCAATTTGACAATAAATTATATTTAATATAAAAAAACAACAACAACAGATGAGCAAATTGTGGCTTGGAAAAGGTAGGAACCTGTCCTAGGTCACACAGTAGGTAAGTGGCAGCTATCAAACCCTTTTAAGGCATATGGGACTCCAAAGTTCATTTCTTTCATTGCAACACTTTGACATGAGAGCAAAATAATGGGTCACAGGACATGACTAAACTCACTTTAAAGGAAAAATACAAATACAAATTAAGAGTTTGGGGGTATTTCTGTTTTTTGGGAGGTGTTTTGGGGTTTTTTTCCTTTCTTTTTTTTTCTTTTTTTTTTTTTTTTTTGCTATGGAATTGAAAATGGTTTGTTAATGACAATGAGAGTATTGGGAAATAGCCTTCCTGTTGGTGGGAATATAAATGGGCATAAGCTTTCTGACAATAACTTGACCATATCTTTCAAATATTTAAAATGTACGTAATATCCAACACAGCAATCCACTTATAGGAAATCACCTCCAATTTTTTTTCCCACCAAATTGAAATTTTTCATTTTTTAAAAATGTACAAATAGAATTAATATAACAGTCCACATTCTACAGTTTCTAAACATTTATCCATTGATGATGTCCATAAGATGCTGTTGCCCTTCATTGCTCAGACCAAGTTCAGATGTCTGATATTTTGCCTTTCTTTCTACCCACCAAAGCAATCTGTCTTTTCAAAAGTCTTGATGGATATTTTCTTTGTTTGACTCTCCACATTGCCCATGGAAACCATCATACAGCGAAATGATTTAACATAAAGGATATATGTTGAAGCGCTGTTCATGTTAGAGAAAAATTACAACCACCTAAATGTACCCACAGAAAGGGGATTAAATTATAGTACATTCATTCAATGAACTTTCATAAAGCCATTACAAATAATGGTCAGGTTGATCGCATAATGACTTGGAAAGACATCACTAAAAGAACAAAATAGGCTCCAAAACGCCATGTACAGTCTTAGCCAATCTATAAAAAAAATAAAAATATATTTTCACAGAAAAATAATGGAAAGATATATGCAAAGGGTGCCTAATGCTATAATCTCTGGTGGTTGGAGAGCAGATGATACTTCTTTCTTGCTTGCTATCTGTTGTTTTTTAATTTTCTACAGTGAACATGAAACACTTTTGTAATAAGAAAATATTTCTTAGAAAGAGGCGGTAAGAAATTTCCACTCAATTCCATTCAGCTGATATTTCCAGAGCACCTACTGAGTGTCAGGGTCTGGGAAGGTAGGAGAGGTGCAATATTGATCCAATACCCAACTCCATGCAGAAAAGATCCAGGTAGGAAAATTCAGATTATTGCTTAAGGATTATGGACATGATTAAACAGGTCTTACAAGGATGTTCTACTGAAAATTAGAAGCAGCACCATTCGCCAGGTCATCAAAAATGGACTAGGCCAAGACCCGTGTGAAGGATCACTCAGACCTGTCGAGAACACACAAGAAGTCATGCTTTGTGTGTTTGCAGCAGAAATCTGATTTCCATGGGTATTAAATCGTCATTTCATTTCATGCTTCTCCTCTTTGGAAAACATCTGACCTGAAAGATGTCTTCAGCTCAATGTGACATATCAACACTAAGCGTGAATGTGGGTGCCTGCAACACTGTGGCAGATCCTCTCGGAGGCCGTACCCTCTGAAGTCCACCATCCACATTTATTGTCTAAGGTAAGCTAGAGAACAAAATGTAGACTCCCCAAAAGTGCTAGGAGGATCCCAAAGACGTAGGTCTGTCATTAAGAAATCAGAAAATGAACAAATCCATTTCAGTGCAGCTTTATACCTAACTATAATCAATACAGCATAATTTGATTCTCTTTAGAGGCGGAAGAACAGAGAAAACACTGGTGTGATACTTCTCTGTCTCCATGCTAGGGCAAGGATGGACCTGAGCTAGTGGCTTAATAGTTACAGACAACTACAGCCTTGCATCCTCAGGCCTGAGGCCAGCCTCCTGCCTCAGCCGATAATGAGTTTGGCAATCTCTGATAGTCTTTTCTGGATGCTAATCCCCATCATGGAACTTCTATAATGCATGATATAATTTAATACACCTGGCAGACTCACCATCAGTTCATTCTTTTGTTATGTAATAGCCCAAA
The DNA here is from genome assembly GCF_014898765.1 of Herpailurus yagouaroundi. Taxonomy (NCBI): domain Eukaryota; kingdom Metazoa; phylum Chordata; class Mammalia; order Carnivora; family Felidae; genus Herpailurus; species Herpailurus yagouaroundi. Next base: position 13,643,552 of record NW_024412444.1, read on the forward strand.
GTGAAGTCGAGGGTGGTTAATGCTCTGACAACCAGCTATTATCCCCAATAACAGGCGATTTTCAAAGGATTATTGCCGTCAGAAACCATTTTATGACAACTGGCAACTGGAAGCCAATGTAGCAAAGTAAGATGGTTTTTGGGAGTCAGCTTTTTTTTTTTTTTTTTTTTTGTACAAATCTACAAAGATGCTTCAAGCATTCCCCAAATGAAACCACTGGAGTAGTGATAGGTTTCATAGGCCAAGATAAACCCCCTCACCAGAACACCTAGAGGGACACAGGCCTTAAAGTTACTCTTTTAAATCTTTCTATTCTTATAAGACTTTCTATCTTTCCCCCTATCTTTGCCCTTTTATAATATTCTCGTGCCCCAGAAGCCTGCTTCCAGGTAAGTTACAGAAGTCCTGAGAGCTTTCCCAGGAACTGATTTCACTCCAAAGATGTTTTACTCTGTGCTGGGCCCTGGAGGGAAGTCCAACCATGGGCCCCATCAGTTCTGAGGGGTTTCTTCCTGATATGCATGTCCTGACTTAACTGAATCTCACTTTAGGAAGGTAATTTGGATTGGGTTATGACAAGTCATGAGAATGACTTATTGTCTTCAGCACGCAGGAGTTTGGGTATCAGTCTACGGCAAAGTCAGACTTGATTCAACACAAGGCTGCTCATTACCGAGTAGGCCCTGCCTCTTGGAGGAAGATTTTCTTTCAGAGAGTAGTTTTGTTAGACACGAGTCCTCTCTTGAAAGAAATGCCCGTGAATGATACATCTCCTTAAGGCAGTTCCCCCAAACGCACTCATATCCAAACTCAAAATCCAAACTCTGAAACATCAAGAAGGTGGTTTTTTATGTCACTGCTATGATAAAAATCATCGGGTTCTTTGTACTCTACGCAGATTGCATAAATCCCAGCTGTTTGAACTTGGGAAATGTGTTCGGTGATGAAATTAAATCTACATCATCTTCCTTTATCTTGACAGCTCAGGCGACTGGAGGCAATTGCTGCACTGGCTGTCGGGAAAGGAGAGTCAGTGCTAAAATTATTATACTGCCTTTAAGTTTATCTTTGATTAAAAATTAAATTTCACTTCCCTTTATCATTTTCCATACTCCAGCAACATGCATGTGTTCTCCAAGTTAAATCAAGATGGACTAAATATTTAATGCCCTGTACTAATTAACTACAACTGTTACCTGATTTCTCTCTGTAAATGAATGTGAAAGGGCCCGTGAGGCCTAACGTTAACCTTCATCCACTCTCGTTATAGGAGAGAAATTACAGGCTCTAATTAGATGCTTCAAATTGCAAAGAAATAGAATTTTCATAACCAGCTTATTAAAATCCTAGGGCCCCTTTGGGATAGGGCAAATTGCTTCTATTCTGATCTGCTTATCCTGGTACAACACCATATAGAAGACTCGTGTTGTCTGCCATACACAGCTCATATTTCTCCCAAATTAATGAGTACTCAAATTATTCCAGCTGCCCTCTTGGCACAAGAAAAAATTGAAAATCTAAGGCTGCCAAGTGATGTGGATAACTCAGCTGCTAAATAAAATGTGCTTAAGGGGACACAGCTGCTGGGGTGCCTATTTACATTAAATTTACTAAATCCATGAACACAGAACAAATGTCCCAAGACAGCTAAACAGTGTTCAATACTTGGGTTAACCCTTTTATTGTTCCAGGACCCTCAAGGTGAAAGCATCCCACATAGTGGGGCAGAAACACAAAGTTTTTACCAAATGACTCTCCCCTCCCCAGGACACATCCCTAAGCATTACAGGGGGAGGACCAGGGAGGGTGATCCTTAGTGCATCCCCACTATGGAAAGTTCTAAAGAGTTTTACTTCTTTTGGTGTCTTCATACAAGCCAGTCAAAATTAAGTATAGACCTTACATTTGTTAAATTTTGACATTTCACAAATCTTCAACAAGATTGTCTCTTCTGTGCTCTGACCTCTGAATTATTTAAAGGGTCCAATTTCAGATGACCAAGACATGGAGGTCTTCAGAAATGATGTTCCAATAGTCAGCAGTCAATGAACTGCATCTCAAATGGAACTTCTCAGCCATTTGGTGAGAGTTCCTAAAGAGACCCCTGAATAACCAATTCAGACAGAATGAGACAGTATGCGACTTCTTCCATTTCTGTCTCAAAATCACAGATGTTAAGGGATTTGATTGTCTCCAAAATCTTTGATCGCTGATATCATCAGTGACCTAGTCCAGATAAAAAATTTTACCCCACAATTCAAAGGCTCAACCTCCATCCAGATCCACATCTCAACCACACATAGCATTTAGGCAACCCTTCAAAGTCAGTCTTGGGCCACCAAAGGATGTATCAGTGAGGACCATATATTCTCATAGGATTTGTAAGTGGATTTTTTTTTTTTAAAGAATCACAAGTGTAAGAGATCTGTATGCTGAAAACTATAGAAAGCTTATGAAGGAAAATGAAGAAGATATAAAGAAATGGAAAAACATTCCATGCTCATGTATTGGAAGAATAAATATTGTTAAAATGTCAATACTACCCAAAGCTATCTACACATTCAATGCAATCCCAATCAGCATTGCACCAGCATTCTTCTTGAAGCTAGAACAAGCAATCCTAAAACTTGTATGAAACCACAAAAGACTCTGAATAGCCAAAATAATACTGAAGAAGACCAAAGCGGGAGGCATCACAATCCCAGACTTTAGCCTCTACTACAAAGCTGTAATCATCAAGACAGCATGGTATTGGCACAAAAACAGACACATAGACCAATGGAATAGAATAGAAACCCCAGAACTAGACCCACAAAAGTATGGCCAACTCATCTTTGACAAAGCAGGAAAGAACATCCAATGGAAAAAAGACAGTCTCTTTAACAAATGGTGCTGGGAGAACTGGACAACAACATGCAGAAGGATGAAACTAGACCACTTTCTTACACCACTCACAAAAATAAATTCAAAATGGATAAAGGACCTGAATGTGAGGCAGGAAACCATCAAAACCCTAGAGGAGAAAGCAGGAAAAAAACCTCTCTGACCTCAGCTGCAGCAATTTCTTACTTGACACATCCCCAAGGCAAGGGAATTAAAAGCAAAAATGAACTATTGGGACCTCATGAAGATAAAAAGCTTCTGCACTGCAAAGGAAACAATCAACACAACTAAAAGGCAACCAACGTAATGGGAAAAGATATTTGCGAACGACATATCGGACAGAGGGCTAGTATCCAAAGTCTATAAAGAGCTCACCAAAGTCCACACCCGAAAAACAAATAATCCAGTGAAGAAACGGGCAGAAGACATGAATAGACACTTTTCTAAAGAAGACATCCAGATGGCCAACAGGCACATGAAAAGATGCTCAATGTCTCTCCTCATCAGGGAAGTACAAATCAAAACCGCACTGAGATACCACCTCACGCCAGTCAGAGTGGCTGAAATGAACAAATCAGGAGACTATAAATGCTGGCAAGGATGCGGAGAAACAGAAACCCTCTTGCCCTGCTGGTGGGAATGCAAACTGGTGCAGCCGCCCTGGAAAACAGTGTGGAGGTTCCTCAAAAAATTAAAAACAGATCTACCCTACGACCCAGCAATAGCACTGCTAGCAATTTACCCAGGGAATACAGAAGTGCTGATGCATAGGGGCACTTGTACCCCAATGTTTATAGCAGCACTTTCAACAATAGCCAAATTTGGAAAGAGCTTAAATGTCCATCAACTGATGAATGGATAATGAAACTGTGGTTTATATACACTATGGAATACTACATGGCAATGAGAAAGAATGAAATATGGCCTTTTGTAGCAACGTGGATGGAACTGGAGAGTGTTATGCTAAGCGAAATAAGTCATACAGAGAAAGACAGACACCATATGTTTTCACTCTTATGTGGATCCTGAGAAACTTAACAGAAGACCATGGGGGAGGGGAAGGAAAAAAAAAAGGTTAGAGAGGGAGGGAGCCAAAACATAAGAGACTCTTAAAAATTGAGAACAAACTGAAGGTTGATGGGGGGGGGGTGGGAGGGAGGGGAAGGTAGATGAGGGGTACTGAGGAGGGCACCTGTTGGGATGAGCACTGGGTGTTATATGGAAACCAATTTGACAATAAATTTCATATTAAAAAAAAAAAAGAACCACAAGCTATAGCCTGGGTTTTCTGGGTAATTATAAAAACATGTCCTGTTTGCTGTCCCAAATATTCTACCCTGTGTACTTTGTATTGTCCAAATCATGTAAAATTATAGAGTGATGTCATCAAATAGATCAGGCTCAGGGGAAGCAGATGAAGATTCTATAAACACTTTTCGCCCTTAAACATGTAGCCTAAACAGAACGCTTCCTCTCTCTGTAAAACGAAAACGGCAACAAATGAGATTTAAAAAACAGAATGGGGACATGTGAACACCGACTCACCAACATTTGAAGACGATTAAGGAAAAACTGACATAAATAAAGATAAAAAGGAAAATGTTGCTCTCAGAAAGAAATAAAGAGAGTCTTGACACTGAAGGAACCCAATACAAAGTCAGTTTCAATTACACGGTGATGCTTTTGATCTATGCCATCGCCATATATACTTTTTCTGGTACTGAAATGTTTGCCTAAATACCTGAGTGTCTCCAAAGGAGACATAATCTGCCATTAAACAGCCCTGCCTCATCTAGAATCTGAAGGCACAAATATTTTAACTCATAGTCACAGAGTCCTGGGTCCTGCTGAAAACCAAAAATTTTGGAGATACAGGCTTTGCAGTTATTTTCCTAGTATGGGAAACTCCTCCTAAATAATACAGAATTCTCCAAAATCCTTCTGATGAATGATGTCAGGTAAACGAAAGACAGAATCAAGCGTCAGCTATTCTCGCTGGTAACAGAAACAGTGCCATGGGTAATATAAACCATCATAGGTTCTAAGTGTTCCATTCATAAGGCGGCACAACTTTGCATGAAGATATGCCTTTCCTAATTATCTAAGAGGAATATCAGCCTAGGAATCTGAAAAAAAGTATGTGTATACAGGTGTATGTATATGTCTGTATATGCAGTCATTTAAATACATAACTACATAAAATCACAAGACAGATTTACATGTGATCATTGACTGACTCTTCAGATTCTCTGATTTCTTGCCAAGTTGACTCTTTTAGGATAATTGCCAACCTAGTTCTGTAGGGTAGATCAAATGGGCTGATAGTTTTTAAAGCACAGTTCCCTATCTTTCAATGTAATGACACTATTATTTGATCTCTTGACAGTTTTAATTTAGAAAATCAAACCGAAAGATGGGTTTAAAGAGAATTTAAATTAATTTTGTTTCAGTAATGCAGCAATGGTTGTTGAAAAGTGTGACAATGCATAGCCAAGAGTCAGACTCACTGTGGTAAATTAAAAATTCTGTTTCAATCTGATACAGTCCCTAGAGGAAGCAAAACACTCCAAAATGACCACTTCCATTAGACATTCTTTCATATTGACATGCTCTAGCTAGCCTTTTAAAAATAGAGTCAGTGACCACTGGAAGCAGAAATAAGGCACAGCAGTTGTCCATAGAGATTAATCCAATTCAGTGTTTCATAAACATGTCTTCTGTACATGGTCCTGGTGCCCCCAATGTGGATTGCACAGGAAATTTCAGTCCCCTCTAAGGGTTTTTTTCTGCCTTGTTCATTACTATAGTCTCAACATCTAGAGTAGCAAAATTATATGCATTAGTGTGAAAAATGCTGGTCTATGTCTTTAATATGCTAATACTATAGGATGTATATTTTTTCAAGTGAGAACTAAGACTTTTTAAGCCTTTCTAAGCGGCCCGCACATAGTAAAAAAAAAAAAAGCTTCTATAAACATCAATTTTTAAAGTGTAGAGCACCTTTAAAAATTGGAGTTCATAGAATTTCATATGCTAGAAAGAACTACTTCATAACCATACTGAGATAAAGGCAATACTCCTCTCAACAACTCCTGAGTGGAAAAAGCTGGTATTTCTGGGCTCAGCACTTCCTCCACAAAGCTGTGTCTGGACGCCCACCAGTACCTGGTGACTCTGTACACAATCAAATAGCAACAACACATGGAGTCCAGCTTCTTGAATGAAGCAACCTTTGTAGCCAAATTAAAAAGCATTAACTGGAGAAATTCTACTTGTGGCTATGATAGACTAGATGCTGTCAGATGAATGCACCCTAACACTGAGAACATCCAATGAGACTGGATAAGGTATAAACACAAACAGCTGCACGGAGGCATCAGAGAACATGATAACCAGAACTTGAAGGTACTAGATCCTAGAGGGAGGAGAACTGCATGGAGTGAAGCCCTACATTTACTGTCCCTTCCCTGACTGTGGAATTTGCCAGTTCATGGAGCAGGACACAGAAGCCAAACAGAAAACAGTAACCTGGGGTTAGTGGCAGTCTCACTAGGATAGGGAGACAAAACTGGGTTCCGTGCTACAGAGAAAGCCATAACACGAGGGAAAAGATCCCAAATAAAATGGAACGCTGGAGAGGTAATTCTATATTTTGTAGGCAATTTCTCCTTAAGGCATTTGCTAACCCCCAGATTGGGCAAGACTCCATGAAACCAAGCAAAGAGCAGCTGATAAGAGACTGAAACATTAAGCATGGGAAATCAAAACCTGAAGTTAAGTGCTCACCAAGGAGTGGGGGCACAGGTAGAAACAACAGGCTTTCCTGTGGAACCCCTAAAAGGGCTACACCTTGGAAGTAAGGACAAATCATAAATAAGCCAGCCATAATTGGATCAAGGTACTTTGCCTGTATTCTATCTGCCTACCATAGCATTTATTCCTTTCAAGAGGAATGTAAAGATATCGAAAGCCTCAACAACTGCCAGGCATGCCAAGAAACAAATAATTGAAAATTAAAAGAAAGAAAAAAATAGACTTAAAAGTGATACAGATATTAGTTATCAGGCATGGGCTCTAAAATACCTACAATTACAATATTAAAGAAAACAGATGAAAAGATGAAGTATAAGAAAGAAAAAAATGGAATTCCTAGAACTGAAAGTGACTGAAATTAGGAATTCCACATATGGGTTTAATAGAAGATTAGACACTGTACAGAAGAAGGTAAACGAACTGAAGAATAAATCAGTAAAAAATATCCAGATTAAATGGCAGAGAAGAAAAAAAAGGAAAATAAAAAAAACCCAAGTATGTGATCTAGTCAAAAGTTCTGATAAATATAACTGAGATTCTAAAGGAAGTAAGGGAAAGAATGAGACAAAGGAAATATTTGAAGAAAATGAGCCAAAAACTTTACAGAACTGATGATAAACATCCAGTTACAGATTCAAGAAGATATACATATTCCAAATAGAATAAATACAAAATAAAAACACATTTATACATAAAAAAATTCTAGAAACTGAAGAATAAAATCTGCAAGCCAGCTAAAGAAAAGAAGACAGAACTCTCTAGAGATCAATAGTAAGACTGAGAACTGTCTTCCCAATGGAAACCATGAAGGGCAGAGACAACAGAACACATATTTAAAGGACTAAATGAGCCTAAGTCTCCAACTAGAATTTTATAGTCAGGAAAAGAATCCTTTAAAATGAAAGCAAAAATTTGGGGCGCCTGGGTGGCTCAGTCAGTCAGGCATCCAACTTCGACTCAGGTCATGATTT
>NW_024412444.1:13651228-13652556 GCF_014898765.1 Herpailurus yagouaroundi
TTTTTTTAATGAAAGCAAACTTTTAACATTTTCAGACAGCTTTGTTATCAGCAGAATTCAAATACTTCAGGCAGAAAGAAACATGACCCCAGTAGTTAGCATGGTAATGTAGGAGGCAATTAATAACATAGAAAGGGGGGGAAAAGCTATATGAGTAAATCTAAGTAATTATCATCTGTTTAAAAATGATAATAATCATGGTTTGGGTGTTAAATAGCATTAAGGGCAAAAGGGGTAAAATAGAGTTAAACTGCCCTTAGATACAATATCTGGAAAATGGTAGGAGTAATAATTGAAGAGTAAGTGTTATAATGTCTAGGATAGCCACCAAAATAAATACACGGTAATGCATTACTAGCAAGCTAGTAGAGAAAAAAACTGAAAATAAAACGTTTTTGCCTTCTTTCAGATTAACCAACTAAAGAGGAAAAAAGAAACAAAGAAGCATAGATGGGACACATAAGCAGGAGGGTGGTTAGCTCAAATCTGTCAATAGTTACACTGAATATTGACTATTTTTAGTTTATCATGTGTCACGTTTTTACTTTCACATCTTGTAATCCAGTGTAATTATAAATAACACTATCTTTTAATAGATGTAATTTTTTAATAGATGTAATAAAAAGGTTGATTCAACAGGAAAATGTGACAATCCTATATTTACATACTGAGAATAATGAAGACATAGCAATGTGTTAAACAAAAACTGACTGAACAAAAGTGAGAAATAGAGAAATATATCACAGTGGGGGACTTTAAAAACACCTATTTATAACTGACAGAATAAACAACCAAAGGAATCAGAAGAGAAATACTTCTGAATATCATAGTTAGCCAATCTGACCTAACTGACATTTATAGAACAGTATATCCATAAACTACAGAATGCATTATTTTACAAGTTCTCAAGATCATTAACCAAAACACATGTCTATAAAGCAATTCTAAATGTATCTGAAAGGAGTAAAATCATACAGAAGCTATTTAATATTTCAGTGGAATAAGCTAAAAATCATAAAATATTAACTAGAAAATCTGGAATCCAAATTGCTTCAAAATTAAATAATACACTTTGACCCATGGGACCAAAAAAAAAAAAAAAAAAAGAGTCCACAATGAAAATTAGAAAATAGTTTTAATTCAATGATAATGAAAATATAATATTTAACAACATGCAGGAAGGGTGCCTGGGTTGCTCAGGCTCTTGATTTTGATTTTGGGGTCCTGGGATTGAGCCCCACATCAGGTTCTACACTGAATATGGAGCCTGCTTAAGATTTCTCTCTCTCTCTCTCTCTCTCTCTCTCTCTCTCTCTCCCCCCACCCCT
>NW_024412444.1:13652656-13655235 GCF_014898765.1 Herpailurus yagouaroundi
CTCTCTCTCTCTCTCTCTCTCTCTCTCTCTCTCTCTCTCTCTCTCCCCCCGCCCCTCTCCCCTCTCATGTGCATGCTCTCTCTCTAAAACAAAAAAAAAAGATAATAAAAATAAAAACATGCAGGATATTTCTAAACTACTAGGAAAAAAACAGCTCTACATACATATAATAAAAAAGACAGAAGGCTGAAAATCAATGATTTAAGATTCCATTGTAACAAGCTATCAAAAATGTCAAATTTAACCCAAAGAAAGTAGAAGGAAGGAAACAAAAAATAAGAATCAAGTCAATGACATAGAAAACAGACGTACAATACACAAGTTGCTTTTTGAAAGTTCAATAAAATTGATGAATCCTTAAAAAGACAGATTAAGAAAAAATAAATGAAAACACAAGTTAACCACATTAAGAATGGAAAAGGAAAAGTCCTATAGATCTTTTATATATATATTTTTTTAAATGAGGGGACTGTATAAACAGCTGTAGGCCAATAAATAATGAGAATTTGAGAAAAATGGACACATTCCTTGAAGAGTACAACTTACCAAAACCGATTAAAGAAGAAATTTTAAAAATTGGACTAGCCTTACATCTATTAAAGTGATTGAATTTATAATGAAAAATCTTCCCTCAAAGTAAACTACAGTTCCTTGTGGTCTCAACATTGAATTCTTCCATACAATTAAGGAAGAAAGAACAATCTTACACAAATCCTTCCAGAGAATAGAAAAAAGAAGAAACACTGCCCAACTCAAACTCAATTTGAGGCCAGGATACTCAAAAATCTGAAAAAAGCTTTTCAAAAAAGAAAATTTTCAGACCCGTATCTTTCCTGAACACAGACACAAAAATCTTAAAATCATAGCAAATCAAATTCAGTGAAAGATAAAAGCTTAATATATTGTGACAAAGTTGGTTTTAACTGTGACATTTCATTTTTAAATGAAAAGTTAGTTTAACATTTGAAAATCAAACAATGTAATCCATGGCATTAAAAAATTAAGAAGAAAAAAATAATATGAGAATTTCAAAAGATGCTAAAGTACTAGATAAAATTCAACATCCATTCAACTAAATTCTTACCAAGCTAGGAATAGGATAGCACGTCCCAACCTCAAAAAGAATATATACAAAAATAAATAGCAATATAATATTTAATGATGAAAACATTACCATTAATGTTCACCCTGAGATCATGGATGAGAGAAGACCACCCTAATCCCTACCTTTGCAACATTGTATTGGTGGTTCTAGTCAGGCAAGGAGGTAAGAAAAGAAACAAAGGAATACTGACTGAAAAGGAGGAAATTAAACAGCCATTATTCAAACACAAAACGGCTATGTATGCTGAAAATCAGAAAGGATACATAGATTATAACAATTATAGTTAGTAAATGAATTTAATAAAGTCATGGGACAAAAGGTCAACATAAAATATTGTGTCTTCATATATTAGCACACAAAACCAAAGGCTACCTCATTTACAATTTTAGAAAAATCCATCAAATACCTGGTAATAAATTTTTTAAAAAAAGGAAAAGAAGCATAAGACTTTCAACACACACACACACACACACTACAAAATGTTACAGAAAGAAAATAAAGGGATGGACCCAGTTCACAGACTGGAAGACTCACTATTCTAAAGATGTGTCTGTTCTTCAATTGATTTTCATAGTCATCTCAATCTCAGTCAAAGTCCCAGCAGGATATTTTGTGGAACTTAATAGGCCGATTACAAAATTTGTATGGAAATGGATCCTATCCATGTGGAGAAAAATAAACCTTAATTAATTCCAGATGGATCTTAATAACAAAGTTTAATAATGAAGCTTAATAATAAAGCTTCTAAAAGATAATATGGGGAATATCATCTACCATTGGAGTAGGGACATAGGTCTTAAATTGCTCATAAAAAGTATATGCACAAAAGTATCTATAAAAGAAAAGACTGGTGCATTGAACTTTATCAAAATTAAAAAATTTATTTATCAAAATATAGCATTATAAGAGAGACAGAAGAAGCCACAGAGTGGGAGAAGATATTTGCATTATGCATATCCAATAAATAGCCAACACCTAGAATATATAAACTATTATAAATCAATAAAAAGATAGTAAATTTTTTTTAAAGGCTTCTGATTCCAGAAATTTTATTTATTTAAGTTTCCATTTTAATTTTTTTTTCAACGTTTATTTATTTTTGGGACAGAGAGAGACAGAGCATGAACGGGGGAGGGGCAGAGAGAGAGGGAGACACAGAATCGGAAACAGGCTCCAGGCTCTGAGCCATCAGCCCAGAGCCCGACGCGGGGCTCGAACTCCCGGACCGCGAGATCATGACCTGGCTGAAGTCGGACGCTTAACCGACTGTGCCACCCAGGCGCCCCAAAGATAGTAAATTTTTAAATGAGAAAAAAGCTTGAACAGAAACTTCACAAAGGCTTCCAAGTAGCTAATGAACATATGAAAAGCTGATACATAGGCGTCATCACAGAAATGCAAAATTAAATGACACTTAGATACTAATACACACACACACACACACACACACACACACACACACACACACACACAC
>NW_024412444.1:13655245-13838385 GCF_014898765.1 Herpailurus yagouaroundi
CACACACACACACACACACACACACACACACACACACACACACACACCAGAATGGCTAAAATTAAAAACACTGAAGATATTAGGTGTTGGCAGAGAGGAGCTAGGACTCGCATGGTTGTAGTCACTTTGGAAAACTCTTTGGCAGTATCTACTAATGCCTAACATATGCATACCTGGTGATCCAGCAATTCTACTGTCACATATATCCCCAACATAAATGTACACCTAAGTGTGCCATAAAAGACATGTGGAACAATTTTTATAGCAGCATAATTTGAAAGAGCCCAAACTGGAAATAATCTATGTATCCGTCTACAGTAGAAGAGATAAATAAATGATATATCCATATCACAGAGTACGATATGACAATGATAAGAACAAACCACTGGCAACCACAACAACCTGGATGAATCTCACAGACAAAATATTGACCAAAAGAGGTCAAATACAGAAGAGTATATATCAGCCAAATACAAAAGGGTATACAGCAGTAGACATCAATAATAGGTAAAACTAATCCATGGTGATAGAATCCATTAAAGTAATGATGTTTGGGGGACATAATGATTGGAAGAGTGTGTGATGAGAAAGGCTCGGGAGGCGCTGGCAGGTTATCTTGATGTCTGTGATGTTTACGTGAGAGTGGTCACTTGGTAAAAATATAAAAAATCATAGAGTTGTACACTTAAGCTTTTTGTACCTTATCCCATGTATTTTTGAAATTTTCAATATATAAAGTCATTAAAAAGTTAATCAACTCTGCTTATATAAGATTGTATTACCAGAGGAAGTTAGGGGAAGAGTGCATGGGTTCACACTGAACTATTCTGCACTCATTATGAGTCTAATTTTTTTTTCAGAATTAAGTTGTTTTTAACTCCACACCCGTAAAACAAATAACCCAGTGAAGAAATGGGCAGAAGACATGAATAGACACTTCTCTAAAGAAGACATCCAGATGGCCAACAGGCACGTGAAAAGATGCTCAACGTCTCTCCTCATCAGGGAAATACAAATCAAAACCACACTCAGATATCACCTCACACCAGTCAGAGTGGCCAAAATGAACAAATCAGGAGACTATAGATGCTGGCGAGGATGTGGAGAAATGGAAACCCTCTTGCACTGCTGGTGGGAATGTAAACTGGTGCAGCCGCCCTGGAAAACAGTGTGGAGATTCCTCAAAAAATTAAAAATAGATCTACCCTATGACCCAGCAATAGCACTGCTAGGAATTTACCTAAGGGATACAAGAGTGCTGATGCATAGGGGCACTTGTACCCCAATGTTTATAGCAGCACTTCTAACAATAGTCAAATTATGGAAACAGCCTAAATGTCCATCAACTGATGAATGGATAAAGAAATTGTGGTTTATATACACAATGGAATACTACTTGGCAATGAGAAAGAATGAAATATGGCCATTTGTAGCAACATGGATGGAACTGGAGGGTATTATGCTAAGTGAAATAAGTCAGTCAGAGAATGACAGATACCATATGTTTTCACTCATATGTGGATCCTGAGAAACTCAACAGAAGACCAGGGGGGAGCAGAAGGGGAAAAAAAAAGTTATAGAGAGGGAAGGAGGCAAACCGTAAGAGACTCTTAAATATTGAGAATAAACTGAGGGTTGATGGGGGTGGGTGGGAGGGGAAAGTGGGTGATGGGCATTGAGGAGGGCACCTGTTGGGATGAGCACTGGGTATTGTATGGAAACCAATTTGACAATAAATTTCATATTAAAAAAATAAAAATAAGTTGATGGGGGGTGGGAGGGAGGAGAGGGTGGGTGATGGGTATTGAGGAGGGCACCTTTTGGGATGAGGGCACCTTTTGGGATGAGCACTGGGTGTTGTATGGAAACCAATTTGACAATAAATTTCATATATAAATTAAAAAAATTAAAAATAAAAATAAATAAAAATAAAAATAAATAAATAAAAAATAAAATAATAAAAACAAAATTAAGTTGTTTTTGTTCTGCTTTGTTTTACATTAACAATATTTGTGATAATACCGTGCTCCCATCATCCTCATGACAATAAGTATAAATGTTCCAGGGCTAAGAAGCTGGCCTGGTGAGGAAAGAATCTATGGTTGCAATATTTTTACCCAAAGTGTGGACATATCTGGAACCTGGACAAGTGGGGTTGAACCACAGTAGCTCTAGGTGAGACTCACTGACCTGACCAGTTTCCACTTACCAAGTATGGCCATTGCTCTTACCATTTGAAATCGAAAGAATCTCGGGGTATGACAAGGCTATAAGGAATCCTGACAGTGGCTACGAGGCAGGCAAAGGTGGCCTCTAAGGTTTGTGCTCTGGGTAAGCCATCCTGTAAAGACAAATCACTCAGAAGGATCTTTGGCCACAGAGCAGGGCACCAATGCCTCTCCACCCTGGAGTTAGTACAATGTGCTCCTTAAATGAAAGCGCTCCAGCTTTGACTTTCCTTCTGAACTATAATCCTGAATAAATTAATGCCACGGCTAATCTCACGGATGAACAAAGGCTGTCTGCAAACAACAGCACTGTTGTTTCTTAGCCTGTTGACATTAAAATATCATCTTGTCTTTCATCATCCTTGTCTTTATCTTCAGTTATTCTTGTTGTGGGATAAAAACCGCCCAAAATACTACTCCTGCCGAGTCCAGGTCCTACAACACATTTCTTTCCAACCAAGAAATTGGGGCTTTCTGCTCTCTGTCCCTGGCCCAATTGTCATAATCCATCTCAACCAACAAATCCTTCCTCCTCCCACAAAGAAGATTCAAAAACTATCATCACCTATATAAAACTTGAACAATGGCTACTTTCATTCTCCAGACAACATTTTCATCTCATAATTACATATGATGCAATCTGGGGAAGAATGTTTAATGGAATAAACATTCACTCTGAGATTTAACTACATGAGAATAGGATTTTGGAAATAATGCTCAGAATCCTGCTAGCTTTGCCCCAGACTAGCAGGAGAATGGCTCTTTCAACTCTAATTATTTTCAACAGGATTCTGAGTACATACAAAACATCCCAGACCTATCCCTGATCTAGCACTTAGTGCCAGGCCTTCCCTGTGCCAAGCACTTTGGCTATATTAGCTCATCCAGCCCTCATCTCATGCTAAGGTAAGTATTATTTTTATTCACATAAAACAAGTGGGGAAACTAAGGCTTGCGAGACAAGAAGAGATTTCAATTCCAGAGTCTATTGTCTTAAGTACACCTTGGACTCCAGCTCCTACACGGACTTAATAACATCCTGGGGTGGGTGGCTCCTTACCTTCCTACTGGCTATTTTTCTGTGAGGATAATGTTATCTGCTTGGATCTCACCCAATTTGTTTCATTCTTGCTACTCATAAAATTGGCTTTGTCCAAACCACACGTTTTCTTTGGAGAATCACACAATTCCAAAGGGATCTCAGGCTTTGAGCTTTGGCCTTGGAAAGCAAAGTGTAGGTCTCGAGGAGGAACTGGCTGTCTTATCTACACACTTTTATCATCACTTCTACCAGTGAGGGAGGAAGCATGGATTCCTCCTGGAAACCAAACTGCTGGCAGGCTGCCCCTCTTCAAAACAACTTCATGAAATGGTACGACATAATGGGATCATGTCTGACATTTACTGAGCATGTGCTTATGTGACTGGCACTGTTCAAAGCCATTACAGGAGCCATCTCTTTAAATCATTATATAGGAGCCATTACATATAATAATTATATTGTAGGAACCATTTAATTGTTACAACATTCCTATATGGTAGTGGGATAGGCAAAGTAATGTTGCCCCCTCCCCCCATCTCAAATTTGGTATCTATATCCTATTCCCCAGACTTTGTGATGATGTTATGTTACATGACAAAGGGGAATTAAAGTTGCATACGGAATTGAGATTGTTAATCTGATGACCTTAAAATAGTAAAATCATTATGAATTATCCTGCTGGACCAATACTACCCCAATGGTCCTTTAAAGTGGAAGAAGGCATCAGAGTCAGTACTATAATGTGAGGAAAGGAAGACTCAACTGGCCACTCCAGCTTTGCAGATGGAAGGAGGCCATGAGTCAAGAAATGGGGACAACCTCTAGATATTGAAAAAGGCAAGAGAATAAATTATCTTTTAGGGTCTCCCAAAAGGAATACAGGCTTGCTGACCCTTTGAATTTAGCCCACTGAGACCCATGTCAGATTTCTGACCTACAGAAATTTGAGATGTCTGGGCCACTACATATGTGGTCATCTGTTACCACAGAAATATAAAACAAATACAGGTAGGTTTTATTATGATGATGATCTCGATTTACAGATGAAGAAACTGAGGCACTGAGCATTTTAGAGGCTTGCCTATGGTAACCCAACTGGTAAGTAACAGAGTAAGAATCTGAACCAGGCTGTCGCGAGCCCACACTGTTACTACATTTTATCTTCTTCCCAAGGCCATTCCTCCTACTATCAAAATCATTCCTATCATTTGTTTCATTAGAACAAAAGTTTTGTTCAACAAGGTTAATACTTACTGTGTTAAACTGAAAGGAAAGGAGGGAGAAGAAAACAATCTTTACAGTTTTCAGCATGCAAGTCTTTCATCGCCTTAGTTAAGTTTACTCCTAAGTACGTTATTCTTTTCTATGCCATTATAAATGGGATTGTTTTTCTTTATTTCCTTTTCATATAACTTGTTTCAACGTATAAAAACACGTACAAAAATCAATTTTTGTAAATTGATTCTGTATCCTGCAACCTTGTTGAACTCACTTATTCCATTTTTTTTTTTTTACTGTTTATTTATTTTTGAGAGAGAGAGAAACAGAGAGCAAGCGGGGAGGGGCAGAGGAAAAGAGGGAGAGACAGACTCCACAGCAGACTCCAGGCTCTGAGCTGTCAGCACAGAACTCGATGCGGGGCTCGAACTCACAAACCACGAGATCTTGACCTGAGCTGAAGTTGGACGCTTCACCAACTGAGCTACCCAGGTATCCCTCACTTATTAGTTCTAACAGGATTTTTTTTTTTTTTTGTCTTTAGGGTTTTCTACATGTGAGGTCATGTCATCTACACACAGATAATTTTACTTCTTCCTTTCTGATTTGAATGACTTTTATTTCTTTTTCTCACCTAATTGCTCTGGCTAGGACTTCTAATACTATGCTGAATAGAACTGGTGAGAATGTGCATCCCTTCTTTGTTCCTGATTACTGAAAAATTGACAGTAATTCTTCTTTAAATGTTTAGTAGAATTTGCTAGGGAAGCCATGAGACCTTGGATGTTTCTTTGTTGGGAAATTTTGGATGATTGATTCAGTCTCCTTACCAGTTATTGGTGTGTTCAGACTTTTTAGTCATGATTCAGTCTTGATAGGTTGTATGTTTCTCAGAATTCATTCATTTCTTCTAGGTTATCCGCTTTGATAGAGGATAACTGTTCAGAGTAATGTCTTAGGACCCTTTTCCTCCTTGTGACATCACATCACATGTCTCCTCTTTCATTCCGATCTTAAGCCTTCTCTCTTTTTCCTTAGTCTACCCAAAATTTAATTGCATTTCTCTTTTCCAAAAATCAACTCTTACTCTCATTGATTTTTTTCCTTTATCTGTTTCCTTCATTTCTGCTTCAATCTTTATTATTTCTTCCCTTTTGCTAATTTGGGCTTAGTTTGTTCTTTTTTTCTAGTTCCTTGAGGTGTTAACTTAGGGTGAGATCTTTCTCCTTTTCTAATATAAGTATCTATCACTATAAAATTCCCTCTTAGTACTGCTCTTGCTGCATCTCATAAGTTTTGGTATGCTGTATTTTCATTTTCATTTGTCTCAAGATATTTTCCAATTTCCTTTTTGATTTCTTTTTTGCCCCACTGGTTGTTCACAGTGTGTTTAGTTTCCACACATTTGTGAATTTTCCAGTTTGTCCTTCAGCTATTGATTTCTACTTATTCCATTGTGGTTGGGAAAGATACTTATGATTTCCATCTTCTCAAATTTGTTAAGACTTTTTCTGTGACCTGCAATGTGATCTATCCTGGATAATGTTCCACATGCACTTGAGAAAAATGTATGTTCTGCTAATGTGGCTATATTTAATATTCTAATTACTGGTGAAAAGTCATATGTATGGAGATTGTCTGAAACCTCTAGTCTAAATGAAGTCTTCCATTAGAATAAAGATGATCACCATTTCCATTTCCTCCTTCTGGGCACTCTGGGAGACTGTTTCCTAGTCTCACTCACTATTAGGCTAGATTCTGGCCAATGTAATACAAGCAGAAATGATATACCCATTTCCTAGCTGGCCCAAACCATACCTATTTAATACTCTTCAATCTTTCTTTCTCTCAGCACAACTGCGGAAACCACATGTTGAAGTCAGTGGTACCAATGATGGAAGGAGGCTGGATAGATACCTCCCAAAAGAACTAACCAACCTCACCATATGGGGATACAAAAGAAAAAAAAAAAACAAAAAACAAAACCCACAACTTTGTTTTTGTGAAGCCATTTAATTATATTATGCATAGTTACTGTAACATAGTCCAGCCTAACTTTATTAACACAAATCTCTTATGAAGAGATTTGCTTTTCCTTTATCATGCTTACCATATTTGTTATGAAATATATCACTTGGAGTTCACTTGTTTATTTCCTGACTCCTCAGTAACCACTGTTCATCTGTGTTATAATTGACCAGGTGCTAGTTCAGTGTCTGGTACACAATAGATGCTCAACAAATACTCGTTCAATGCATGAATAAATGGATGTTTGGCTAATGAATCAATCTATTCTATTATTTTTGTCTCTCACATCTCTACCTGGTTTTGTTTGTGAAAACAAAAGGCATATATTCTTTATGGAAGACAGCACCTCTACCAGGTGTTAAGTATTGGACTTTTTTTTTTAAGGATACAAGTTTAAGCAGTCTGCAACTAGAGTTTAAAAATGAGGACAGGGTGGAATGAGACTTTAGGGTTGATGAATAAATGTAAACAATAGTGAAGACTGGTCTCATTTCATCATAACAGAATTATTAGGAAAATAAAACCATGTTTCTTCAATTGATGAAGTTGCAGAAAAAGAGGAAAACTTAAGATCCAATATTTAAGTCAAAACCAAATTGGGCTGGTGGGAAGTCAATGTGTAACTAAAAGCCAAGGTAAGCTTGTTAGGATCTCACTCCTCCACCAGGAACTGAGGTGTTGGAGGAAATTGTGGAGTCTCTTGGGATGTGGGCACTTAAATTACAGCTTAATTTACACATTTGCATTTAAAAGCATTCTTCTTTAAAAGAGTAGGCTATCTGTCTCTTTTCCAAATAGTCCCTGCCCTCTGCCTCCAGCATACTTGGGCCAAGGCTACGGTATTCAGTGCTAGGATCCCAGATTTCATACATCTCTGCTCAGTCAACATGTACCATTATAAACAACTCAAAGTCCAGTTTGGCAGTTATCCCAAGGCCTCTAATCAAAGGATCTTATTCAATTCCATCCTTTCGAAAAAGTAATTATTTATTTGGGTTGTTTTTCTGTCACTTTGTCTTCGGTAGCTCTACAGAGTAGGCCAAATAGCTAATAATCTAAACCTTAAAACTTGTCTCATTGAATCGAAATTTCTATTTTTTATTAGAATCTGCAGGCTGAACAGTGGTAGCCTGCTATCAAATTAGATAACACCTTTGTATATATGAGATGATACTATCCAGCAACTTCTCATGCTTAGAGATAGTAATCAGTGAATTGAAATTAATTACTTAGAAAAGTTTCACTCGATGGTTTCACATGCCCTTCAATCAAATCAAGGCAAGCAATATAAGATCCCTTGGGCTCTTTAAATTGTCTCACACATCCCTGACTTTTGGCTTCATATAAGTAATTACCTTTTCAGGCCTTAACCCTTATCCATTGCTCAACATGGGTAGTACTTCAAAGCTTTAAACAATAAAGCTTTTGTGTGGATACAGGTAGACCTGAAGTCACACACTCAAGCTTTGATTATTATAGCTGGAATATGATTCTAATCAGAAAAAGGTAGTGAAAATAGGATTTGAAGGTGTCTTTCCATCAGATAATTGTTTCCTTGGATAGACAAACAGAACATACTACTTACTGTTCTCACCTCACCTCCCTGCTCAAGTCAAACAAGCAAACAAAACCTCATGCAGTGGTATGCCTCAGAATTTCCCGCCTCATTCTATCTGCCCCACACAGTGAAATTCTTAGATAAGCAGACCAAGGAAATTCAAGAGGTAAGCAAGAATCCTATGGAAAGTTGCCCTCACTCACAAGCTTTTTCATAGTACGGTTTCCTAAGCTTTGGAAACATTAGCCATTCCTAGTACTGGGACTGCAAAGAAAATTCTGCAGATGAAAGACAGAGTCAGGATTCTTTTCCAGCCAACACAACCAATGTCAATCTTAAACCGTAACTTAGAGTCTCTTTCCCACTCAAACTCTAGGTTGTTCTATGAAGGCTTTTCATGTGCTGGTACAAAGGTGTAGATATCTTTTGCAATGAGGCATTAGATTGATAGCATAAAAAGCCAGAATTGACCAATGTATATGAACTTTGTCCAGAAATTTAAAGGCAAGGGGCACATCCAATGAATAAAACAAACAAACTTAAATATAACATGTGGGAAACACACATGACAAGCTTCAAATCAGATCTCTCCTCTGACCTCCAAAATGCCAAGAATATACCCCTTAGAACTGGACTGGACCATGGCCAATTAGGTCTGAATACACTACATATGTTTCGGGGGATAGGGTTTTTGTCTGGACTCACTCTAATGAATCGTTGGGCCTTCATGGAAATGCTCTAACGACAACAATTTTCAGGAAGTTGCTGGTTCTTGCCTTCTTTCACTTGTTACCCCTTAATACACCTTCTATGCATTACTCAGATTAAGGACTTTGTAAAGGAGGCCTTTGTAAGAGAAATAACTCAGGCAACAGTGCAGCAGAGCATGAAATCCCAATCTGGATGGTTGGCTGCTTCGTAAAATGTGACCAAGAATGGAGAAGCCAAAAACGGAGGTAGGGAACAGAGTGATGGAGTTCACAGTAGCTGATGGAAAGCTTCCCAACCATATCATGACAGTTGGCCTGTGCAGGGTTCTGAATGAAATCCATTATGTTGCCCACAGAGCATGGGATTCTGGCACAGTCAGCGAAAAATGTTTCCCTCTGTGCACTGTAAAAGTTATCAAAGCCTCCCGCTGCTCTTCACCTTGAGAATGAGGGTCTAAAGCTGGAGAGCTTCAGTTCTCACAGTGCCCCTGACAATCAGTTACAAGATCATTTTTAAAGGCAGGCAGTCACACAGTGCTTCAGGTAAAAGTACAGTCTCCAGAGACATCGCCGCTCAAGGGCGGTTGGGTCTCAATGGCAACGTGCTGTGGGTCATGGGTGGTTAGTAACTAATGACAGTCCAAGAACCTAAGTCTGAGAATACATAATATTTTAAATAAATACAGATTCCAATCATGCTACTAATAATGTGACTGCACCCACTTACATTCTAAGGCATGTTCCTGAACGGGAGGGAAAGAGGTAGATGCGTAATGCCAGGCAAGTATTGGTACGTGTGTCAAACATGGCAACGTCATGTATCACTTACTCCATGATGAACACTGTTGAGGTCTGCCACTACTTTGAGAAGAAAATGTCATTTTAGGGAGCGAGGCATCCTATGCCAACCATCTATTGAAATGTCAGTCTCAGGAAGAGGACCACTGCTTGGCTTTACCCAAACTCCATTTCAGCTGGGGAAGAATGGAGGATGCTCTCTCCCTGTGTCAAAAGTTGGCTTTATTGGATACAAGGAAATAAGGCATGGCTGGGTCTTCATGGGCATGCTACTTGTCAAAGAAATGCTGGAACGTGAAGGAATAGGACACAAATGTAGGAATGAGGATCTAGTTTATCTGGCTATACACTATGCGAACGGGAAGATGCCTAAAACATATGGAAGAGCTACTGGTGCGATCTTGAAAGAGGCAGAGAAACCAGAGCAGATCAACGTATTCTTGCATGAGGGCTGCCTGATGAGAAAAGAGGCCGTGGTTCATCGTTGAGGAGGAACTTCAGTATCACTGAAGTGATTGTTCAGGACGACATCCATTTTCAGGTATGAACGAAAGCAGTGGTCTTCAGGTACAAATCCTCACACCAAATTGTAAACTCATAAAGTTAGGATCAGCACTTTATATGAAGCAACTTACAGTCCTCTAACCAGGAAGATACCTTATTATTTTATAATTATATCAGATAATCCCAACAAGGTTAATGCAAAGGTTTTAGTTATAGAAACATTTTGAGGGGAGGCTCAGACTGTTGAATGAAATAACAACACTGCTCTAAAACACCCATTATAGATACTGGTCATCAGTGAGAAGGGATAGTGTTAGCATGTTCTCTGCAACTCTTGAGTTCATGGATTTTAACTAGAGTCATCCACTCCCTCAACACACACACACACACACACACACACACACACACACACACACTGACAACAAAACTCTTGTGAGAACTCACTGCAGGGCTAAGTATGTCACCAGGGGCTGAGGGACAACAAGCCGTTGAAAAAGGCTAAGTTATTGTACTCAGGGAACACGCAATCTAGTGGGGATACAGAGAAGCTACCTTGTAATTCTCATTCGTAGCAGAATTCCCAGGACACTGATACAAACGATAAAATTTGGCCGCACTAAGAGCTACCTCTCCCTCAGGAAAGGAAATGACTTGACCCCTGGAGAAGGAGAAAAGGAAGGGCTTAAAATAAGGCCAAAGGGTTGAAATAAAAAATGGTAAAATGTGAATATTTGCTGCTTCCAGACAGTGAGCATTCAGTACATTTGAAATACATCACCAACTAAAAACAATGAGCACAATCTTTTGGTGACTGAGCCATTTTTAGAAATAAACAGGAAGAAGTACCTGTGAGGGTGACAGTTCAGGAGCTGTGTCAGCAACACACAGAGGGTCCACGGTAGCCCTGTGCCCAGATGGGTGGGGAGTGCAGCAGAAGCCCACTGGGAATGTCCGTTGCTTTGACTTCAACTCACTCAACAGGGATCTTTTCCCTTGAAATTATCTTCCACTTGGTTCAAAGAAATAGAAGTTACTGGGGTGGGGTTGATGGAGAGGACTGCCATGCACTTCAATGAGTAGATCTGGATCGTTTATTTCCAGATCTTAAACAATGAGAAGGGAGTCCCTCACTTGGGTCACTGCCTTGCATTAGGTGAGTTATGTCTGTGTCTCTTGGCCTAAATACCTCTTGTTAAAAGAATTCCTCCCCAGTACAACTATGTGCTATTTCACCAACATCTGGGTGATCAGAAAGACTGTTTCTACTAAGTCAAAAAGGGAAAAGACTAGCTCAACAAATTTTCATCAAGACACAGAGCCCACGGAGATCACTGAGCCTGCAGGAAGCAACAGGGGGAAAGGTGAAAATCCATTTGCCAGGTATCAAAAATTAGGCAAAAATAAAGGCATGGAAATGATTTACAGACAGGAGATCCAGCATCCACCTCCACCCCTTCCAAGAGAAGATTTTAGCTGTCCTTACAAGTCAGTTAAAAATGTTTAAAGGAACGTACTTGGACTGCAGCATTTCTAATGCGGCTGTCACACTACATTTAATGCAGAAAAGATGTATTTTTAAATGATCCGGTTACTCCGAGGGCTTTGGCTTATAAAAGCCTTTTTTATTGAGATTCTAAATTCCAGTCTGAATAACCTTTCAATTTGTTCCAGTAATTTTTTCCCCTCCTGCATTTGCATTGGCAATACAGCTGGAGTCATTTCAAAGCCCAGGCCCTGAGCACTGAGCCTTTTGTACCAGGTCTCCCCCCTTCAGCATAGACTGTGGAGGCCAGATTTGACATTTCTATGAAGCTGTTTGCACAAGAAAAACCATTTACTTTTCAAAGATCAAGATTAAATTGAGCTTAGGAAAAGAAAGAGAGAATGTAGTATTTTTCATCACTCCAGTGATTACCTGGGGGCTGAGGTAGGGATTTGGACAACGAATTAAGTCACTTCAAGATTCCTGGAGTAGTTAAAAGTGCTGTAAGCAAACATGGCTCTCTGTTAATAACTCTGTCTACACCCCAAAGCCCATGTTTCTTTATCTCTAACCATCACTTCCCTTTGGGCTCTATTTTGAGCCACCAACTAGAACGTCTTCCAACCTGGGACATGAGTGACACCCTTGACGAAACTTCAGTGCAGAGATATGTACACTGTGTGAAGTCTACCACCTTTTGTTGACATCTTCTTCCGAAATATTGACAGGAAAAGGGTACCCTTGCAGAGATGGGAACACTGTGCAGGGATTCTGGGTAATTCTAAGCAAAACTTGGTAGAAGAATAACAAGTATTGATGAGATCTCCGCTACATGCCCAGCCCAGGAGTCGTTTTGCCCAAATTTCTTTTTTTAAATCTGAGTAACAGGCCACCACCATTCCAACTGTGGGAACACTAGTTATCTTCAAGAAAATTTAATACTATCCAAGAATCTGGAAACTACTCTTGTATTTTTTTTTTGTTGGAAGAGAATTAGTCCTGGAAGATTCTTCAAGGTAAATTCTGGTCCCAAATGGCTAAAATGAATCTTACGTAGGTTACCTGGAACAAGGCAAACTTCATAGTGCCTGGTCCAACCTAAAACTTTTAAATGACCTTGTACAGGGAATAAACTTTCACACCATTCACATCTTTCAAGCACATCCTCTGAATAGGAGCTAGGTATGCTGGGTAGAGAGAGAATGGGCAAGGAAGTCCAGTAGAATTCTTACAATTTCTTGCAAACAGCTCTTGGCTTCTTGCAGTCAGTA
Source organism: Herpailurus yagouaroundi (assembly GCF_014898765.1). Lineage (NCBI taxonomy): Eukaryota > Metazoa > Chordata > Mammalia > Carnivora > Felidae > Herpailurus > Herpailurus yagouaroundi. The sequence continues at coordinate 13,668,086 of NW_024412444.1, forward strand.
GGGCTCATTTTATTTTCATTACAATCGCTAGTTTTCAGGGGCGCATGGATGGCTCAGTCGGTTGAGCGTCCAACTTCAGCTCAGGTCATGATCTCACGATTTATGCGTTTGAGCCCCGCATCAGGCTCTGAGCTAACAGCTCAGATTCTGCTTCAGTCTACTTCAGATTCTGTGTCTCCCTCTCTCTCTGTCCCTCCCTGCTCACACTCTGTCTCTCTCTCTCTCAAAAATAAATAAACATTAAAAGAAATCACTAGTTTTCAAAACCTTGATGACATAATCAGTTTCCCATATAATTTGTTTCTGACCCATTTTTTTTAGCAGTAGCTAACATTTATTGAATATTTTTATGGGTGATTGGCATGAATTATTTTACTCAATACTCACAATGATCTATAGGGTCTATGTTATAGCTAATCCCATTTTACAGATGAAGAACATGAAGTCTAGAGAGGTTAATTTGCCCAAGGTTACAGAGCTAGCAAAGCGGTGGAGACAGTATTTAAAGACTGTTTGACTCTCAAAATATGTTCTTAATCAATTTGTCTCTGTTCATCTACACGTTGAATGCTTAATTTTTTTTTTTTTTAGCTTTTAACATTGCTACATTGCTTTTGTGATTTTTGATTTGAAAAAAATTACCACTGAAGTAGAATTGACATACAGCGTTATATTAGTTGCAGGTGTACAACATCTTGATTTGACAATTCTGTACCTGGCTCAGTGATCGACGTGGTAAGTGTAATCACCATACAACATTATTACGATACTATTGACTGTATTCCCTATGCTGTCCTTTTCATCCTCGTGAGTTATTTGTAACTGGAAGTTTGTACCTCCTAATCCCCTTTATCTCTGATCCACTTTTGAATATCAGATGATCTATTTTGATGGGCTGCACATGTTTTCATTGGTAGAAATGAAGACAATATATAGGAGTAGAGATGATTTTCAAGGCCTAGAAAAAAAAAAATTTCAGTTCAGTTGCCAAGCTGGTTTCTTTAAGGAATCAGAGGTCCGTAGGAATGATGAAAAGATTCCGACTTCTTTCACCCACCATGGCCCAGTTCCATTTAAATTCAGAACAGAGAATCCTGCTGCCACTGTCTTTAAAATCGACAGCTCGTACTTATGAGAATTTGCTGTGACTGGCAGGAGGCGATGCAGTGGCTAAGGGCCAGAGCTCTGCGGTCAGCTTCATGTTCTTCCACTGACCAGTTCTGAGACTTCAGACCAGTGACTTCCCAACCCTGTACAAAGGGACTGGTGATAGCGCCTGCCTCAATGGGCTGCTACAACAATTACATGAGACAGCTCACAGAAAGCACTTTTCATAAAACCCAACACACAGTGTAAAGACCATTAAATCAAAATGTAATCTTCTTATAACTATTTGCCATTCTCTACCAGCTGGTTAGCTGGTGTCTCATAAAGTATAAAACACTAAGAGTATAAAACCCTGTGCATCAGAAAAAAATAAATAAATAAAGCCCAGCATCTTGCCTGTTATTTATTTGAGGCAATTCTCAGGAGTAGAACTTTCTGCAATGATGAAAATATTATATATCTGTGATTGCCACGAATGAAATGGAACTGTTGAACACTTGAAATGTGGCCAGTGTGATCAAGGAACTAAATTTTGAATTTTATTTAATTTTAATTAACTTGAATGCGAATTTAAGTAGCCCTATCTGGCTCACAGCCGCCAAACTGGAGGGCACAGCCAGCCCGGGAGTAAGGGAAAACAGGCTAAAGAGCACAAATCAACAAAGAAAGAAGCTTCAGTGGGAACAGTCACTTTGGGATGAGAATGATTACTTAGCACTCGCTCAGCAAACATCTGGGGGGTCACACGGGGTTAGGCAGCTGAGGGGGGAGTTCAAATACTAAACCCCCCACTTACAAGTTGTGTGAGTCTGGGCAAATCTGTGGGCTTCCCTGAGCCTGGGTGGCTCCTGGCTGTGGTTAGCTGCTACAGGGAGATCATAAAGACTAGGAAAGGGTTCTGTCCCTTAAAGAGTGTGCCTGCATCACCACGCACAGGTGACAAATACACAAGCATCCCCATAAACACACAATTTAACATCATGGTTGATATGATAATTTGAGTTGGCACCTTTTTGGTCATTCATTCAAGGAGGGCTTCAAGTGTCTTTATAAAGCACCCTTGCTGTGTGGTGAGAGTGTGTGGTGGGCAAGAGAAATAGCCAAATTAACATGACTTAGCGCATGCTTAAGTGCTTCACATACATCTCATTCAATCTATTGGCAGCCCAGGATGAAGTCAGTATTGTCATCTGCATTTTATGTAGACTATAAACCAAGGTACCAGTGGTTGGTTAAACAGCTCACCCAAAAGGCACATGGCATGAAAGGGGCTCATATCCAGCTTGATAAAGTCTCCATTCAAAAGAAGTGCTGCTAAGAACCACATCCCTACGTGGAGTACCACTTAGAATGCTACAGGGTGCCTGGGTGGCTCAGTCAGTTAAGCGTCAGACTTTGTGGTCCATGGGTTCGGGCCCTGTGTTGGGCTCTGTGCTGACAGCTCAGAGCCTGGAGCCTGCTCCGGATTCTGTGTCTCCCTTTCTCTCTCTGCCCCTCCCCTGGTCTCTCTCTCTCTCTCTCAGGAATACATAAAACATTAAAAAAAAAAAAAAAAAAAAAAAAAAAAAGAATGCTACTAGCCTAGTAGGGAAGTTCCTTGTATCCCTTGTATCTTGTACCCCCTTGTATCTTGTATTTACAGATACAAGACCAGGGAAAAAGTGGTACATATACTGTCACAGGGGAGAGGAGAAGAGGCCACAAGGAAATGCTGGCTTCTGGGCAATATGGATGTGGAGCAAATAGCTAAGGGAGCAAACAAGTCGTTTTCTAGCTTCTCCCCGTCACCCCATCGCTGTCTGGCTCTATCAGAGATTGGCTGGTGTGGGGTCAAAAGGAAGGAACAAAAATTTAACAATTGCAAACGAGGTACCACCAACTACTTATGTCTTGTTCCAGTTACCATTTACACCCTTGGGTTTTGTCATTCCTTGGTGCCTTTGTTTAATTTTTACCTTGAGTCTTTTGGGCAAGTTCAGGGTCTTCTGTTGTTTCTAATGAAGCACACTGTCAGTATTCAGTAACTGTTAAATAATAACAGTAAGTGCACTCCTCTTACCCAAATGCTTCCTATGGTTTCCATAATCTTCATTATCAGTCTGAAACCCCTGGTGAGCTGCCTGCATTTACATGGTTGTTAGTGATCTGTACAAGCTCTCACTCTGCCCCCCATACTTCTTTGCACTTGCATAAACGGTTATACTTGGGGGAGGGGACCCTCAGGGCGGGATAAGAATATATGCAGAACACTGCCTGTGTATCACTTTACAAAATGCATCATAAGAGATGAAAGTCTTAGGCAAATGTATTTATTATCTCTATGCTGTTAACATTTTCCCCAGTCACATCACATCTCCTTCCCCAAACGTTCTAATCGTGTTTCATTCTGTCAGAATTCTGCTCACTTGAACGTTTTCATCTCTTCAAAGACAACAGTGAGCAAGAGGCAGAGATTCTGTTTTAATTCTTTGCTTGCCCTCCCCAATGTGAAGCATTTGTGTTCAGCATTTTCAAAACCAACAGCGGCCAAAAACATATCAAAATGAATATCAGATCGTGCAGAGTGGAATATTACATGTTTCTTAATGTTTTTCTACATCAACTTTTTTTTTTTAATTTTTTTTTCAATGTTTATTTATTTTTGGGACAGAGGGAGACAGAGCATGAACGGGGGAGGGGCAGAGAGAGAGGGAGACACAGAATCGGAAACAGGCTCCAGGCTCCGAGCCATCAGCCCAGAGCCCGACGCGGGGCTCGAACTCACGGACCGCGAGATCGTGACCTGGCTGAAGTCGGACGCTTCACCGACTGCGCCACCCAGGCGCCCCTCTACATCAACTTTTAAGCACAGGACGGGCAACAGAGCAGGCTGAAAGTTTATGAAAACAGACAACGCCTGCTGTATTCTATCTCCCATTGTCTGGAAGCCGGTTCTTCTAAAGGAGTTCAAAGGAAAACAGGATCGTGACTCATCTTCTAAACAAATAACATCATCCCTGGATGTCAATAAGTTAACCTTTCCTCTGGCTCCTGGCGTCCAAACCTATCCCCCCTGCAACCCCCCTCCGCCCCGATTTGCCACCAGCATTCCTGAGACTGCTCCTTGGTTACAAATCCGCTATTGTTGGCATTTAATTCTACATCCACGGGTAGTCTCCTGGGAAGCACCACAAGGAATCAATTGTCACTATGATCTGACAATAGCTTGAAAACATTGTTATTTGGATTGTCTGCAGTTGGTCGGTCATTTTAAACAAAGGTAAGGAGGGAGCAGAAACAGCGACAGCAGAGTTCAAAAGGGGCAATAAACATGATTTTCTGTTTGTGGAAAGTGTTGCTAAGATAACATATTGGGCGTAATTTAGAAAATAAGAATGCCAACAATGCAGATCACCGTGCCCATCAGAGAAATGAGACTCTGGAAGGAAAAAACAAACAAACAAACAAACAAACAAACAAACAAACAAACAAGACTCAGTGTGGCTAAGGAAAAAAGGAATTAGCTGCTCTCCATCTTAACGATATTTAGCAAATACCCTTCCCTCATCTCCTCCCCCATTCCCTTCTCAGCAGTGGCTTTGGCATTTGTTAAAATGGGTGATTTGAATTCATGGAAGGTAGTTACGAAAGGACCAGAAGTATCTTGCCTACAGCACTCTTGCTCTGACTCCCTCTCTCTGGAATGCATGAAAAATAAGTTAAGTGTGCGCACTGCTCCACTCCTTCCCAGGCCATAGGAGAGGGGGCACCTTGCAGCCCGGACGGGAGGAGCAGGAAAGAGAAGAGGCTGAAAAGCATAACACACATGCAGGACCTTGAGCAGTGTTTCCATGCAATCGATGGAGAGGGACTTGAGTCCACAAACTCAGAACCTTTACTTGTCCCCCGAAACTGGAGACAGTAGCTGCTACTGCTATCAAGAGCCCACCCTGGACTGCAAGCTGTTCTCGGGCCTGCTTTGAGGAAATTTCGGGGGACGTTGCTAAGAACCTCCTGGGAGCCCAGAGATTCCTACTTCTCTTCTGAGTCTCAGGGGGGATTCATGGAGGATGCCATGGGATCAGGCTCTCTCAGGAGGGACCTCCCCCCCCCCCCCTTCCAAATTGGAGTCTCTCTCTCCCACGAGGCTGTCTCTTCCCCCAAGTCCATGGCCTAAGCCCTGTCCTGTTGGAGGGCGTGAGAAAGGGGCTGCACGGGCCAGTGAAATTTAACTGCTGAGTCACCATGCTAAGAAGTGGTCCCCTGATGTCCATTTATGGTTCCCCATACTTGTGAAATGCAGAAAGGAAGCATGAGAAGAGCCACGTGTCCTGAGAAGCGCCAAGCTGCCCAACTGCCCTCCCAGAGTGCACTCCTACCCTCCCCAAGTCCTCATCGCCCACCTGCCCGCCTTCCAGAGAGGACTCTGTTGGGAAGACAGTTACATCACACGCAAGCTTCACAGGGACAAGGACCTGAGTCTGAAGGGGCCAGTGGGGTGACTGGGCCGTGTGGTCCTGTTCTTGCCCACATGCACCTTACGTGTGAAATGACAGTGAAGAAAACCACCCTCTCCAGGCTTAGCTGACTGCACAGTGGAAGCCTGGGGAGGGGGTGGCCACTGGGCTCTATATGCAGATGAAGGGGCTTCTCTAAAGCAGGGGGTCACACACTTCCTTGTGGATAATTATCATCACTGGCACCCATTAAAATGTAGATAATCTGGGACTGACCCCAGACTCAGAGTTACAAACTTAGGGGATGCGGCCCTGGAATCTGACTTTTGAAAAGAGACTCCAGGATCCTCCCAAGCTGGGAGCCCTCAAGTCACAGGTTCAGGGACACTGCTTCTCATCAGCGGGTCCCCCAAGCAGAAGAACTCTGCAGACACACAGGCCGAGAGACACTCAAAGTCAGAAAGGATGGTTTTTAACATAATATTGCCCACTTATTTAAGAGACCACACTCATTTTAGCATCCTTTAAAATGTTATCTGGAGAGATTAGTCATGGGCAGAGAACTGGGATCCTCTGTGAAGTGCAGGACTAGGAAGACCAGGTCTGCCCAATGATGGGGTGATGGTTAGTGCATGTCCTGCCATCAGTTGGATGAATCCTACCAGAGAAACAAAACACTCTCCCAAGGAAACAACCTACGACAAAGGAAAGCAAACAATGTGAGTTATAAAATCCGCTGATGAAGGAAGACAAATGCATTTCTATGCTTTGCAGATAGCATCGAGCCTCATAGGCATTTGAAAAGGGTTCCTTAATGTCAGTGCAGCAAAAGCAGACTCCTCTTAGTCCACTGCAGAAAGTCACTTCTCCAGGAATGGGGACCTTCTCACCAACTATCTCGGGATGAAATGTGAAGGCGGCAGTAGCCCCCCCCCCCCCCCCCCCCGTCTGTTGACTTGGGGAGGGACGGGCTCAAAGCAGGGATACCACTGGTAATTATTTATAAAGCTGCAGCTGTCAGCAGCTGTAATTGAAGCTACTAAGAAGATTTTATCTGAGTATAAGGATGGAGTTACTAGAAGCCAGAAGCACAGAGATTTGAGAAGAAGCAAATCCCGGAATGGTAGAGCAGTCAAACCAGAGAGAAAAACAACAAGCAGGAACACATCCACTCCTCAACCTTGGCCGTGCCTCCCACTTCTGTCCCCAGCCCCTTGGACCATGCAGGGACAGAAGTGAAGAGAGAAAAGAGAAAGAGAGGCAGAAATAAAAGGAAACAGGAAGGCAAAGTTGTCCTTTTCAGGAACATTAGCCAAAGAAGAAGCCATAAAGGAACTTAATGAAAGCTTTAAATGTTGACATGGCAAAAGCCACCATGAAGATCAGAGGGCAAATAAAGAAGTGAGAAAAGTATGTGCGGATGAGGACTAAAGTTAATAACTTTATATAAAAAGACGTCTTATAAACCAGTAAGGAAAAAGATGAATTCCTTGATTTAAAACAGAAGGAAGCAAAGGCCCTGGTAAATCCAGAGAAGAAAACACAAATGACTATACAAAATCTTATTAGTAAGGAAAGAAAATAAGTGGAAGTCTCACTTATTCTGCAATTGATTAAGGTATTTTATTTTTAACAGCTTTACTGACGTATAGCTGATATTCAAAGCGCTATATTTGATAAAAGCCTATATTTGATGAGTTTGGACATTTACAAACACCTGTGATGCAATCATCATAATCAAGGTAATAGACAAATCCAATAGCTGAGGTTTTTTTCAAGTCTCATCTTAGTCACAGCTGGTGGGTGGTGGGAAGATGTCACGGTAAGTGTGTAGATGGACATGTGCATTGGTCGGCTTTCCTTGAGAGCCATCTGGAAGCAGGTAGCTACAGCTTTAATATGCTCTTAATGTGGGGCACCTGGGTGGCCCAGTTGGTTAAACATCCGACTTTGGCTCAGGTCACAATCTCACGGTTTGTGAGTTTCAGCCCCACATCGGGCTCTGCACTGAGTTCAGAGTGTGGTTGGGATTCTGTCTCTCCTTTCCCTCGGCCCCTCCCACCCCCATATTTAAAAATAATAATAAAAAAGTAAAATGTTCTTAACTTTGGATCCAGTCCTGCACTTTGACGTACCCTAAAAACAGCTTGTGATATGCACCAAGATTATCCTTTAAAAAAATTTTTTTTAACGTTTTATTTATTTTTGAGACAGAGAGAGACAGAGCATGAACGGGGGAGGGGCAGAGAGAGGGAGACACAGAATCGGAAACAGGCCCCAGGCTCTGAGCTGTCAGCACAGAGCCCGACGCGGGGCTCAAACCCACAGACTGTGAGATCATGACCCGAGCTGAAGTCGGACGCTCAACCGACTGAGCCACCCAGGCACCCCTAGATTATCCTTTTTTAAAAAGGCAGAGAGAAAAAGGAAAAATCCGAACTTGAATACTACTCTATCATTGAAATTATGCTCCTATAAACTACTGCATGATATGACAAAGCGGCAACAATGTAATAGAAAGGAAAGAGCGATCAAAATGCAAAATTATTGCAAAGATGGTAGGATCCTCATTTTGTGGGGAAACATGTAGAGGAAGAAGGCTAGGAAAACTACAAGAGGAATGTTAGCCATGGGTTCCCTAGGAGATACATTTATAGAAAAAGTTTATTTTTCTTTTATATTTTTCTGCCATCTCTTAGAACAAAAATAATATGGCAAAGGTATACACCCAGAAAGGAAGGAAGTGGAATCAGCACACAGCAGCTGAGTACAGGGTGGGCAGAATCGATCCTCTCAAAGGGAAGGGACTCGGCTAGCAGAATCTCAGATTCTTTCTCAAAGTAGCTCCTTGAGTCTGTGAATTTTGGCATTTTGAGTGTGCGGACTACAAAGCATCCCCTAGCTGTCTTGTCACAGGATCTGAGTAGGGGACCGACTGATTCCCTTGGTTAACGGGTCCTGTCGTCATCAAATGCTGGCAGGTGCAGCAGTCTCTGAGAACCCATCATCGCCAGTCCCAGGGAAATGGGGGAAATAACAAGAGTGTCCAGTTTCCCATGAAGTTCAATGTGTTCTATTCAGAGGACTGTCTTTCACTCTGAGATAACGTCTTGCCTATACTTGAGTGTTAAGATGCGCATTCTTCTATGAGATGACAGATAACAGATAATGGTCATTCTGGTTTCTCTTCACATCCTGACCAAGCACAATAAAAATGTGCCAACCCCATGCTCCTGTATATTTTTCCCTTCTGACATTTTATTGGTCCATGAAATCCAGATATCTGGCAGCCAACTCCCCAACCTGTAAGCCCTAATTAAAAAGAACTAGCAATTTCATTTGTGGGAACAAAACCTAAATGGCTTTTTTCTTCAGGCCCTTGCTGGGTAAATCCTCAGCAGAGGATGATAGATAACCACATTAGAGTTGAACGGTTTGGCCGGGCAGAGACATCTGTGAAATAAGAGTAACTCTTTCTAAAAAGGCTGCTAGAGACCCACAAATCTGCCTGCAGAATGATCGAAAGTGGTAACTCGGCCGCAGCCCTGGCTGTATCCTGGCTGTTGGTGAGTTGAGGCGGGTAACTGGGCTGGGGTCTGCTTATTGATGGGCTGTGTTTACAGAGCTGAGGCCTAGTATTTTCTAAGAAATTCTGAGAGGTTCCAGCGTGGTGATGGAAGCTTACTTCTAACCACTGACTGGTTGCCTGACTGACCAGGGGAGAAACAAGGCAGGGAGCCTGTGAGTCCGGGCACCCACACCTGCACCCAGCTCACCTGCTCGCATCATGGGCTCAGTGCCCGGCAGTGCGGAGGGGCAGGGGCGGGAGGGAAAGGGGATGTGGGAGCTGGCATTCTCCTGAAAAATGGTCCTCACTGCTTTGGCCTAAAAGAGATTCTTATGGAGGGCGGGGGAGGGAAAAACAAATCTGTAAACAGTATCAATAGCAATTAATACTACTAACTTAACCAGCTATCGGCTGTTTGTGATGGACGGCATCATGGTAACATGTGGGATGTTCACAGAGTCAAAATTAAAAGATACAGAGAGACTGCTGGAGGCCTCCACTGCATTCTTATTTGAAAAGCAGCTCTTGGGGCGCCTGGGTGGCTCAGTCGGTTAAGCGGCCGACTTCAGCTCAGGTCACGATCTCACGGTCCGTGAGTTCGAGTCCCAAGTCAGGCTCTGGGCTGATGGCTCGGAGCCTGGAGCCTGCTTCCGATTCTGTGTCTCCCTCTCTCTCTGCCCCTCCCCCGTTCATGCTCTGTCTCTCTCTGTCTCAAAAATAAATGAAACGTTAAAAAAAAATTTTAAAAAGCAGCTCTTGGGGCGCCTGGGTGGCTCAGTCGGTTAAGCATCTGACTTCGGCTCAGGTCATGATCTCAGAGTTCATGAGTTCGAGCCCCACGTCGGGCTCTGCGCTGTCAGCTCAGAGCCTGGAGCCTGCTTCAGATTCTGTGTCTCCCTCTCTCTTGGCCTCTACCCTGTTCGCTCTCTCTCTCTCTCTCTCTCTCTCAAAAGTAAATAAACTTTTTTAATTTTTTTTAAAAAGCAGATCTTGAAGCCAAAAAACAACAAAAGACAAGAAACTGCCAACATGAACACCTTGCTAAGCACATTGTAAACAAATTGAAACTACATCCTTCAGGCAAAGGCACCGCACCGGCAGCCCCACAGACCCTAGAGCTGGCCCTTCGCCACGCTGCTGAAGTCTGAAGGAATTCAGCATTTGCTCATTTTCATGTTAATAAACTAAGGACTTCGAGCTGGAGATTACTATAATTACTTTTCTTTCTAAGCTGTCTGCAGGGAATACACTTTCAGCACCTTCCCTTGGCATTCTGATAACCTCTTCTCAGCCAGGCGAGCTAATATGGCCAGGCTTCAATCCCATGGCCCCCCCGTCCCCTTTCTCGCCGAACTGAATGCTGCCGCCCCGTGTGACTAGAAGCTAACCAAGTGAACTCCCCACAATATGTTCCTTTGCTGATTATACACATCAGGCTATTTATATGGTGTCCTGGAGCCAGTGGGGAGTCACCTGGTAGCAAAGTGACCAGCTGCTACCAAAATCTGGACGGGATACCCTGGGGAGGGGGTAGGAGAGTCAGTCCAGGGTGGGATCACATTTTAGCTGCCAGGGAGGCTATTTCTGTGGCCTGCAATGGATATTTCAAAGACATGTACAACTAGCTCTGTCAGGGTACAGCTTCATTTTCTTTCATTCAGGGGCCAGCCATACAGGACTGGAGAGGGTGCTGGATGGTTGGGACCGAGGTCTCTCTTTTCCAAGAAGTGACAGAGCTCAGCCCATTAGGGTCGAGGGCTACAATATTTATAAAGTCATCCTTAAACACACTAAACAAACACAGTAGAAAAAAGCTTAACCGGCAAACTCTCCTTTCTTGCCATTCGTGGGCCACACACCATAAAATATAATCAGTGGTCGGGTGAACAGGAAGAGCAGCTCCTCAATCAAGTGGGGCTTTGCTGCATTACCCCTAAAAGGTAACTTTCTCCAGGAGACTAGACGGCATCCCTCCAGAACCAGCTTAAGGGTTTCCCTTGTTATTCTAGACCCAACGGAAATGCAAAAGGAAGACAAAGAAATCAACACCAAATCTATTCGTGTCCTAACAAATTATATCTATGAAGTCACATTTTCCTAATTTTCCATATGATTTCTCATCATTCATATTTGTTCCTCAATCAGGTCTAAATCTGCTTTCCAATCACAAGCTGCCTGGGGAAAAGTATACTTGGTCTAACTACCTGTCCATAAAACAATGCCTTTTCAATTCTAATACCACTGGCCAGGTGACCTACTCCATGGAGTGTGTGCCCAAAATGAGCTGGGTAACATGAATGCAATGATAAAAGTTATGGTGGCGATGATGGTGATGATCTATTCAACAAGGATGTATTGAATGTTTATTATGTGTTGGGCCCTGTTCGGAGCGCTTGGAATCATCAGTGACTAAGCTACAAAGACCCTCTTCCCAGCCAGGTGAGCCAATATTCCACTGGAGAGGAATAAACAATAAATTTTATCAAAAGTTTAGTATGTGAGAAGGTAATATGTGAGATGCTATGGAGAAAAAACACCTACAGCAAATTACGAAGGATTAGGAGTTACTGAAGCAGAGTCAGTGGGGAGATATAACTTTAAATAGGCTATATGGAGACAAGAATGTCTGGGCAAAGACTTAAAGGAGGTAAGAAAGTCAGCTGTGCACAGATCTGGAGGAAAAGTGTCCCAGGCAGAGGGAACAGCCAATGCAAAGGTCCTGAGGCAGCAGAGACAGAAGGCCAGCTGGGCTGGAGGCACAGGAATGAAAAGGAAAATGGAAGAAGTCAGAAAGCTACCAGGTGGGCAGGTAGAGCAGGGCAAGTAGAGATAGGATTATTTATAAGGAATTGGCTTCCTGTCCTTGAAAACGGGAACCACCAGAGGATTTGAGTGGAGAAGAAACATGAGCTGACATACATTTTCAAAGAATCACTCTGGCTGCTGTGTTAAGAACAGATTACAGGGGAAGGGGTGCCAAGGAGGCAAGGAGACTGGTTAGGTGGCTGCCGTTGTAGTCCAGCTGGCTGGACTGGGGAGGCAGTCGTGGGGGTGGTGTGTGTGTGTGTGTGTGTGTGTGTGTGTGTGTGTGTGTGTGTGTTGGAGTCTGGGTATAACTGAAGCAGAGCCAACAGGATTACCAGGCTGATTGGATGAGAGGTGGGAGAGAAAGAAAGGCATCAATGGTGACTCCAAGATTCTGGTCTGTGCAACCAGAAGGACAGGGTTGCCATCTAACATGAGGCTAGTGACTGAGGGGGCAGCAGGCTGGGAGGCAGGTGAGGAGCTAAGCTTCTGGCAGGAAAGGTCTCCCATGCCGAGGAGGCATCCAGATGTGGAGGCGGGTCAGCAGTTGGAAGAATAGGTCTGGACATCAGGAGAGGTGCAGAACCTGGAGATACACATTTGGGAGCTGTCAACATGTACGTGGAACCGAACATGAGATCACCACCCAAGGACCAAGTGTGGATAGAGGAAGGAGCAGCACCAAACGTGCACCTGGGGCATTCAAGGTCAGAGGAGTGAGATGAACCAGAAAGGACACGGACACGGAGAGGCTGGTGAGAGGGGGGAAAGCAAGACACCTGAGCTCCTTGGAAGCCAAGCAAGGAAAATGGCCAAGGAGGAGACAGACCAACTGTGTCAAATGCTGCTGCTAAAGAAGCAAGGGAAGGCTACAAACTGCAAGATTTAGCAACTATCACTAGAATTAGTAGCATTCGTAAGAGCAGCTCTGACTGTCCGACTGACTGTCCGACTGACTGTTCTCTACATCAGAATGTAGGTCAAGTGCTTTATGCATATCACCTCCTTCAATCCTTACAGCCATCCACAGAGCCCACTTTACTGTCACCATGACACAGGCTGAAGACTGAGGTCCGGAGAAGTAAAGTGTGAGCAGCCAAGGGGGGAGAAAATAGATATAAATGCAAACCCCATCCAATCCAACATTGGTGCTCTTAGCAGCTGTGCGACCTGCCTTTCTCCTTCCTCCCTCCTGCTTCCCTCCTCCCTGTTCTTCCTCGACATTCAGAGGAAAGGAGACAGAAGGGAGGAAGGAAAGGAGAAAGAAAAACAGGTAACAAATAAAAACTGAGTATGGAGAAGAGGGAGGAAAGAAGAAAATAAATCAAGGGCTCTTTATGGATACAAATGGCTTCTATTTGGGCTAACATCAGCAGGTAATTTGCAAGATGCAGGATATTTATAATGAATATCTGACCAGTTAATGGGAAATAAGGAATGAGAGCTTCATGCTCTTGGGGACAAAGAGCCATGTTTGCCATTAATTAAAGATTTATCTGTTAATCCTTTTCTTCTTTTGTTAAAGGCCAGTGTGATTCTTACAAACAAGAAAATATGAAACATAAGTTGCCTATACAATACAAAAGATAAATAAAATTAAGAGGGAAATCAATGCATGTCACTGAGGGAGAACATCCTGGTTAATGGCAGTGCAAAACAAAAGATTCACAGTGTATCTCATGGGTCAAAAAAAATAATCTGTTGGGCAAGGTGTTGAGACAAAGGGTGCCTGTGGGGGGTCTGTATATAGAAGAATCACTCTCAGTAATAAAGTTTTTCTCATGATTGCATATATCTAACACCAGTGTGATTTCTCTGGAGGAGCAGTGTTCAAAAGCACTGTACCCAATATCCCCTTTGAAAATCAAACTCAGCTGGGTGTGGAAGAGACTCACAATGTTTAGAAAGCCAGACTGCTTTGTCAAAATGATTCCCACAATGACTCCTGCAAGCACAAGCCTTTCTGTTCAACGTCATGTCTCCAGCATATAATAAGCATTAAATTATTACTTATTGAAGAAGCTGAATCCAAGTGATTCCTTTTGGTTTAGATATTTTTGGACATATTACACTTTCGGATATATTAACCAGCGAGTTTTGAGATGATCGATTTCCTGTTTTCCCTTCCACCAGCACTTTTTATATCCTTTAAAAAAAAAAAAAAAACTTGGACACTGTTTTCCCAAGAAAAAGAAAAGTCCCAATTGAATATCAGAATATATTGAGTGTTTCTCCTCAACACTCAGATATGCATTTGTAAAGGCCACAGTAAGAGTGTTGAAACTTCCGTGATTTCCAGCAACCCCAGGCCAACATATCTAAGAGTCCTTCCTGTTTATTAAGTAGCTGTGTCCTAACAACTTAATGGGAATTTGGAAAAAGAATATTTTCTATCATTCTTAAGCAAGGATATTTATACCTGATGGACCAGGCACACATCTCAAGCCTTGAAGCCATCAGGCTGGATAGAAACACTCTCGTTTCCTGGTCTGCACTGATTTTCACGTGGTACTTGCTTTTTCAATCACAGCAACTGCCCAAACCCATCCTCACAAACATGTGACACTACTGAGAGGAGGTTGCATGACCCACTGAAGCTATTAGTCCACGCAATACGTCAGTGCTGAGGCTTACCGCACTTCCCTTGGAAATTTAAAATATCCTGCAGACCTCTTAGGATTTTGCTGCCACGCCCTGGGGTGCCTTGGCACACAACTTGGGAACTGCAGCCATGTACTATACAAATTTTAGTATGTCTGAAATCCAATACAATGTAAATTGGGAAGACATAAACTTAAATCTGGTAATTGAAACTTTCTTCTGTTAGTTTGTAGATTCAATCTTTTTTTAAAAGTTATTGAGAGAGAGAGAGAGAGAGAGAGAGAGAGAGAGAGAGAGAGAAAGTGCTAGTGGGGAAGAGGCAGAGAGAGAGAATCCCAAGCAGCCACTGCTCTGTTAGCTCAAAGCTCGACATGAGGCTCAGACTCCTGAAAGGTGAGATCATGACCTGAGCCAAGATCAAGAGTCAGATGCTTAACCAACAGAGCCACAGGAGCCCCTGTAGATTCAATCTTAATACTTTAACACTTGACCATGAGTCTTGAGAAAGGCAAACAACTTTGTATCTCTGTGTAGTCTGAAGTACTAGGTCTGAACCACCTGCAGTTTAATGACAAGGGTTAGGATACTAATGAAGAGTTAGCCCGGGGTCAACAAACGTCTGTAAATATATTAGGCTTTGTGAGCCATATGGTCTCTGTTGCAACTGCTCAACTCTGCCACTCAGTGAAAAAGCAGCCATAGGACAATATGTAAATGAATGAGTATTGCTGTGTTCCAATAAAACTCTACTTATAAAGTAAAAGTGGCAGGCCAGATTTGGCCCATGGGTTGTATTTGTATTTGCAAACCCTGGTCTAGCTAGATAGGGAGATTGCTCTATCTCCTGATTTAAATTAACACCGTGGTGCTGTATGAAAAACAGGACAATTGAAAACGTCATATAAAAAAGCATTTCTGTAATAGCCAGGTAATTCAGCAAGCATTTGATGATCACTATTTGGGGCAGGTCCTAGAGTAGGATCGAGGGACATGAGGGCCCTCCTTCCCCTCTAGCTTTCCACAGACTACAAGAATGTACAAGTATAAGTTAATAATTACAGCATAAAAGTACACAAGACCTGATGACATAGAGGAAGCAACTGAAAAAAAAAAACCTCAGAAAACACAAAAGGACTCATCTAGGGGTGGTCTTTATGAACAAGAAGTCTTTCTACACTTGTTTGTAGTAAATAGCTAAACACCAACAATTATTAAGGAGTTATTATGAATCAGCTACCATACTAAGCACCTTATATGTATTATATTATTTTCCCAGAAGAATAAACATAGGTAAAGCTTACACTGTAAGTGAATGGCAACCGCAGGATTTGAACTCAGGTGTTGTTTCTCTAGAATCTGGCTCTTAACCACTGCTGTGTACAGCTTCTAAAAAAAGGAAGGAAATGAGCTTCTACAACATAGAATTTAGGAAATAATTTCTGGAAATCAGAAGGAAAATAATAAGATGGGCTGATTCATCCCAGGGTTTGACAAACTATGGCCTATGAGCCAAATCTGGCCCCCCCCCCAGCTGTTTTTGCAAATAAAATTTTATTGGAAAACTGCCATGTCCATTTATTTATCTATTGTCTGTGGCTGCTCTCATGTATAGTAGTAGAGTTAAGTAGCTACAACAGAAACTGTCCAGAACATTTACTATCTGGTACTTTGCATAAAAACTTTGAGGACTCCTGATTCATTCACACAACTCAGGGTTTTTGTTTGCTCGTTTGCTTTAGTTGTTTTTGTTCTCTCATTTTTCAGAGCCAGTACATAAGCTCTCGGCCTCGTGGCGTCTGTCCCTCTGTACTTTCTGCTGCTGAGCGGGCCTCTGAGATACACCTCACAGGCCTCTGTCCTCTGGAACACTGTCATCTTCCACATCTGGCCCAGCTTCCAAGATGCACATGCAGGAGTTGATAGATCACAAGGTGACATTTAAACAGAGTCAGGGCTTTCCAATCTTGCTATATTTGAAGGTAAACAGATGTCTCTGCTGATTCCTATGCTCCAGGCAGGTGGGATGCATGCATCAAGCAAACGGAAGGGATTGAAGGCTGAGGCGACTTTGCAGACCCTTCCCTTACCTGGCTGAGTTTCATACTGTTCAGCCGATACTCACCCTTATCAGACAGCACCCACTGGGCTGCTCTCACCATTCTGTGATCAGCTAAGAGCTTCTCAATTGCGAGATTTTTTTTCTGAACATGACAAACATTTAATAATGGTTTTCAATTTTGTATGCTGTCTCCTGGGCCTCACAGGAAATGAGGAAGGTAAGAGTATCTCCTGCCATTTTATCAAACATCTACAATACATACTCAAACCACAAAATGCATCAAGGGAAAACAAGACACAACAAGTCCCACGAAGAAATCGCTAAACAAATAACAATGCCGTCAGCAAGGTCCACTTGTGGGCGAAGAGAAGATACAGCAGTTGGCAAAGCGGGTGACTTTAGAGGATGTGCCTGATCTGGGATGGAGTCAATGCTTCCTCAGGCCTAAAATAAAGATGGTGTTTGTTGCAGACTGAATTCTATCCCCCAAAAGTATGTCAAAGTCCTAACCCCTGGTACCTGTGGTTGTGGTCTTTGCTGGAAACAGGGTCTTTGCAGTTGTAATCAAGTTAAGATAAAGTCATACGCCTAATTCAATGACTGGTGTCCTTGTAAGAAGACAGAAATTTGGGCACTGAGGAAAGACAATGCAGTAAAGACAGAGGTGGAGATTGGAGGCCAAATAACACCAAAGACGACTGGCAACCACCAGAAGCTAGTAGGGAGGCATGGAACAGATTCTTCTCTAGAACTTCCAGAGATAGCATAGTCCTGCCGACATCTTGATTGCAGACTCTCAGCCTCCAGAACTCTGAGATCATACAGTTTTGTTGTCTCAGAGCATGGTAGTCTGTGGTATTCTGTGACAGCAGCCTAAGAAACTATACATGTTGATGGTGGCGGTCAAAAAATGGAAGAGGGAGAACGGCAGTGAACACAGAGGGAGAGATTTCCATGCCCCAAGTACCATGCTAGGTGTGTTGTGTACATTTAATCCTTACCATTTTTGAGATAAGTATTCGTTATCCCCATGTTACAGATGAAGAAACTCCCAGAAAGTTGATCCACGGTCTCAGGGCTAGTGAATAACAAGGTCCGGATTTGAATGCTGGTCGCTGGACTCCAAATCCATGCCTGGAGCAACTACTTCATAGTGTTGCCCATAACCACACGGAAGGTTTTTGTCCGTGCGTCTGTTTCTGTGATTTTATTTTGGGACCTAGCAGGCCGCTACACACAGAGAAGCTGGCTCCCAAAGTCTTCCACCTCGTGCATTAATTCCCAGGAATGAAGCTGGTGAAGGCAGGTGGCCCCCTGAAACTCATGGAGAAATCCCATGCTCAGTGTTTCATCTCAGAAATGAACGTCCAGTTCTCTCTTTCCTCTTTATTCCTGTCAGCGAGAAACTTTGTAGAGAGAGTGCAAATGAAGAGGATATGATCTATATGGGTTTGTTTATGGGGACCTTTATCTAGTTGCCTTTGCGAGATAACCAGGATTCAATTTTCGTTTTTCATATTTTCACTGCACTGTGTTGTCATACAATTTAATCAACCCAGAAGTTAAAATTAATAACTCAGCCTCAGAGATGTCATCAGGGCCGACCCAGCAGTGAGGCAGACAGTGCATCCTGGGGTCGTAAGTCTCCAGGTGGTCTCCCCAAGCAGTGCATGACCCAGCCCGATACCTCTGGCTGCTCCCCACGCCTGCTGCTTTGGCATCAGTATTGATGACCTTGTGAGAAGACACATCTGCATTTTCAGGTTTCCAGACATGTTTATGAAAAAAGATATATTTAAAGAACATTCTACGAGCATTAACATTTGCCTTCTGAACTTAAAATTCTTTAATTCTACTCCTGATTGATTTCATTCTCCATGTGCTAACAATATAAAACAGAGGAAATTTTGGTCCAGACACTTAATTCCACTTCTCCATTTTCTTCTCATCTTTATACTGAAATACTTACCTTTGTTATTATTACATTACTTGGGTTTTCGGGTGTGTGTGTGTGTGTGTGTGTGTGTGTGTGTGTGTGTGGTGTCTTTGCTTTGCTTTGTATAAATGAGACACAACAAGGAGGCAGCACAACACAATAGCAACATAACACGTGGCAATCATGCCAACATGGATTCAAATTCTGAGCCCCCGTATAGTACTTCTGCAGCCTTGGGCAAGTCGCGAATTTTCTCTGAGACTAAGTTGTTCATGAATTAAAAGCTTGGATCGTATAGGCATTTAAATGTTAGTTCACCTTCTCCTACCCATTCAATCTCCCACCTTCCTCTATGTTTGCCCCTGTTTCATATATTAACCATCCTTTCTATCTGCATACATGATGACACAGTGTCGCAGACTTAAGAGATACAGTCAGGAGAGGTTAGGGCTTTTGTCTTTATTTTCCCTCTCACCCCTAGATAGCCTTATATACACGAACAGAAAGGGAAATGTTCCCAAGTAAGAACTTAATATACCTAGAATGTTGGGGGAGGGGGAGCCATTAGATAACAACCAACCAAACAAACAAAATATGTTCTCTCTTGACAGCAGAGCTCTCTTACTTAGAAGCAACACTGCGTGGACCAAGGCATCCCTACCTTGGCCATGGCCGCACAGGGAGTGAGTGTTCACTACATGCTTGGGGAGAAACAGACCCGGAGGAATGGCTCTCTCACCTCTACCCCCTATTGATTACAATTCCATTTTTAAAAATGTACCAAAGTAGCTATAACTCCCCCAAACCTCCCAAGCATTCAGAGGTCCTGACTGCAATTTGGAAGTCGATGTTCTTCTCTGTAGACAATGGCCTCATGGATGCCCAGGGAGAACCACCTCAGCTGGGTCAATTCTTATCATCTGAAGGGAAAACCATCAAGAACTAATCTACCATCTCATAGTCTTGACACTAAGCTTACAGGAACCATTTTTCCCCTCTCAAATATCTTAATTATCGTAGCATGTGGAGGAAAAGTTCAGGGAAACCCTGAGAATACTAAGAATAAGTTTCCTCAGACAAGACCCAAACTGGGGGTGCGGGGCAAACTGAAGAAGCTTGAGCACATTTTTTACTATCTGAAAGCTACATATAAATTCAATAAAAACTCCATTCATCAGCACGGCCTCAGAAACTTGCAAACATATAAACACACCCAGAAAAATTAAAAACATGTGTGCAGCCAACAGAACAAAACCTTCAAATAAAAAGGAAACGTTGTTGAGCTTGGGTAAGATTATCAGCTTCTCCTTTTCCACAATTATGTGAGGGCATATCTTTAGAAGTATCTACACACTACGCATTTGATCGTGGGGCGTAGCTGGTGATTTTTTTTCCCCCCTGGTAAGCGATGCTTTTAGCCTTGAATGAATTTGGAGGCTATTTTACAATCCCAGCCTTCTCAGTGGTGCCCTACACCCACCCTTGCAAAAGTGATTTGCATGAGAAAATTATCTTTTCTTTTTACACGAAAGATGAACTAAAGTATCTCTTTCTACTGCTGTCAGTGTTCATAGAGTATAGGTTTTAGAATTTAAATTGATAGCAACAGAAGATCTATCACACTGGTTCAGGGTCAGAGAGGCAATAAAAGATTTGATTCTGCATTTCAGAAGTTTCAACTTTGAATTAATTAAAAGAATTGGCAATTGGCAAAAAGGTAATTTTATTCACTATAGGAAATATTTAGCTGTGATTTGCCGTTTTATTTCAAAATAAGAAATGGCTTTCTTTTCCTTTGACTCTAATTCACCCTCTTAATGCTGGCTGGGTCTCATTTTGTTGACCGTGAATCCACTGTGAAGCACATTTTGACGGAATGGTCTGCCTGGACTCCTGAATCCATTTAAGTCAGCAATTGCCAACAACGAGGGCATTTCTGAGTGGAGACTTGAAGGATGAGTAGGAATTTGACAGAGCGATAAGGGGCCGGCCTAGGCAGAGGGAACACCACTGAGCAAACACACAGAGGTACACCACATGTGGGGAAACCACAAGGCACCTGAGCAAGGCTCGGACCCCTGGCTCTTCAGCTCCCTAGGGGGTTAATGCATAGAGAGAAGCTCCCAAGTCTGGATTTGGAGTTCTTGGTCTCTGCCTCAACAGTTCCTGAACTTCTTCCTACTCCTTAAACCTCTCTCCCTGGCCTACTATCGAAGGCAGGGTATTAAAAGTGTATTTTGAGAAGACCTAAGAAGAGTGGAGAGCCTTTGGATATAATAATACCCAGGAATACGCTGAGAGCGGGAGCCTTGGAAATCTGATTCATTTGTAGTTGCTATAACCTCAGGATTGGAGCCCCAGAGCCCCTTCCCTTCCAGTGTGGAGCCCAAGAGGCTTAGGCAAGCTCAGGAAAAGGACTTAAGGTACTCTAGGGGAAAGAGACCCCAGAGAGAGAGGGATTGGTTCATGTGTGAGCAGGAAGATATTCTCTACAGAGCATGGCCAACAGCTAAGTCTTGAGCCCTTTTTATCCATCTTCTGGACTCTGTGTTTTTGGCTAGCCAAAGGTAAGGGTCTTCGATCATTACCTATACCAGCATGCAATGGATTTTACATACTTGTGTTTCAAAGAACCAGTTTCCCTGAGATCCTAATACAGCCCCTCATGTGAGCTGCCACTGCCTATTTTTCCCATCTGATCTTAAAGCCAGCGTTTTTGCCTGTAATTCTCTGCCAACTGCAGGAAACACCATCATTTACATTTTTAAACTTAAGAAAGAAGCAGTTTCCTGAACACAGAAATGTTTATGCAGTTAATGGGCTTGTTCATTTACTTTTTATTTTGCTCTTTTCCCTCATGTGTGATTTGGTTTCTGGGATTTCCTATATGTCCCTCCTTTCCTACTAAATTCTCTCTCTCTCTTGAATTCCTCAACTGGAAGTCTCCCTTCTTGCCACCTTATTCTGCATGGGCAGCAAACTTAAAACTTACAGACACTGAATCGTAGAGCAGAAAGACTTCAACTCCTGCCACGGCCAGACCATGTCACTCTTGGAGACGTGTAGCCAACTTACAAAGACCTGTCTAAAATGGAAGGCAGGACTAATGTCCTAGGATTCTCTCAGACCCCTCCATCCCCACTGATCTAAGACCCTCACACATGTCTCAGATTCCTCAGATTCAGATCATTACATGCAGAAGTCTTCAAAAACAAGGTTCACCTACAGCTACCTCCATCTACCCCTTGCATCTTTTTAGAATTCTGTGTATTTCTGTTCTATGAATTTCCCTCCTCTTGCTTCATTTCTCTGTCTTGTCACAAATGCATCACTCAAGATTCTAAAGATAACCTAACTTTCCCTTCTAAATATCGTGGGCCTATCTCTGATGAAGATCTGTTTCTTAAGACTAAAGCTCCTTCCCCCGCCCCGCATCCCTCTAGCTTAACAACTAAACTCTGCTCCTATGGCCACCATGATATGAATCCAACATTCTCTTTGGTTCAGAGATTTGACGTTTTTCCCACCCAAATAATGAATCAACTGGGATGGAAATCATAGTATTTCATAATCCTAAAACATGGTTTATAACAGATCCCCGGGACAGAGTAGTAAAAGAGAAAGTACTTTGGCTACAAAAGGCGATTCTTTAAATACCACTAAGTTGTCTCAAACTGTTCATTGAATTTTCATCTAGTCACTCTGTATGGTTCATAATTAATGCCTTGCTTCGGAAGGTATGTTAAACCTTGATGTGTATGTGAAGTGAATTCAGATCTATTTGTCTTGAAATAGGCCAATGAGGCCAATTCTTCTTACTAAAAGATTATCATTTGTTAGCTCAGGTGATGAGAGTTAATTTTTTTTCCTGAGTTCAAATATCCTATCAATCTTGCCATTTACAGCTCTTGGCCACAAAATAAGAAAAACCTGAAAGATAGCGCGTATGCTGAGGTCCGCCTTCCCTTTTTATTTTTCACCCTCCTGGAGAACTACCAAAACTAGGCTTCTTTGTATCAAATAAGCCAGGTGAGTTTGCCTTCTAACAAACTGGCTATAAGGCTCATGGTACCAAATACTTTTACTATTTTACATTCAAGAGTAAGCAGTATTACAACAGTTTAAAGTGTGGTATGTAAAGTTATACGTTGTGGGGTGCTAAGAAGAAAACACAAGGCTTCTAAAGTAGACTGGATAAGTTTTCTCCCAGGGACATCTATTTTTGTAACTGAGGGGGCTGTGCTCAAGGGCCCAAATATATCAGCTCCTTTCTGATTCTCAAATACCACACATTTGAGTTTAAAACGAAAAAAAAAAATGTAACTAGGAGCTCCCCAAATGTGCTGAAGCAGAACTAACACGGTGCGGATGTCACATTACCTACCTGGTGCCAAACACAATTCCTCTTCCTCAGTCCTTTTAAGGGGTCAAATTTAAATGCAAGGGAGATGGCCTCAAAATTCTTAGGTCTGGCTAATCTATCTTCCCTCCACCTGCAAGAGCACTTCCAGTCAAGGTTTATTTTTAGTTTTAATTAAACCACTCGGTCCTCACTGTGGCACGTGGCTGGCAGCACCCCTCTGACCTTCTCCAGCTAACAGAGCATCAGGGGGACTCCTTGGAGAAGGTGGGTTGGGTCTCCGCTCCCGGGAATTCCTGCCAGCCGTGGGAAGGACAGTCCTAATGACCCAGATATCAGGATAAAGCAGAAGGTCATTTCCCCAGATTCTGTCCACCTAGTTCATTTATCTGCACACTTCTAGCCTGAGAATGGCCCAGCATGTGGGACCCAGCATACACTCTCGTTCGCCACCCCACGACATATACCCTATCGCAGGAGGGACGGAGCAGCCCCACAGTGCCCAGGACGGAGTCAGCATCTATCAAGGGCCTCGCGAGACTCAGGTACAAGCTGCCAATGAAACCAGTGCACCCATTCCAAACCCCCATTTACCATTCCCTCAATCGGCTCTGTTATGTGTGAAGAGCATGACTCCTTCAGCAGATAGAATCTGTGATATAAGTTCTGCTATCAAGATACCACAGAAGCTGCTGGGGAGCAGTGAGGAAGGGGACTCTCATTTCCTGAGGAGTGGCTATAAGCCAAGCCATGCTGTCCTAGGATTCTCCCAGACCCCTAGGGTCAGGGCTTTTACATGTGTTTACTCATAATTCCTACACCCTGCGCGTGGTCCATGTTGCCAAAGGTGAGACAGTGGAAGCTTAGGAAAGTAAGAGATTCAAAGCCAGCACTTCCAGAAGCATGGTCCAGAGAAAGCCACCTCTGCAGAATACCAACAGGGGCTCTACAGAAGAAAGAAAAAACAATCCAAAGTCCAGGACATAACCATGAAGCAGGTGGTTGAAGTGGGTAGAGGACACCATCTTTGGAAGGGATGGTGTGTTAAGAAATTCAGAAGCCAGGATGTCTGATGACCCATGTGTGTAGATGTTAATGTCACTAAGAGTGACAACAGGTAGATGGTGGGGACAAAGGCAGTGAGCCCACTGCTGAGGTATTCGTAAGTGATCAGGGGATCACAGGAGCAACAAGAGGGCACCTGGATGGTCTGGGCTGATGGAAGGTTGTTATCACTGTCGACACTTTATTACTGTCCATACTGTGTTACCTCCAAAATCTCAATTTTATGTACTCAATTATCAGACCACCAGCTCACTTCCCTCCACTAGGATCTCAACGTAGTAGATCCGGAGTAGATCATTGCCTGTCATTTGCCTCTTATCCTCACCTCCCTCCTTATGCACCTCAGATTCTGAGGCACGTTTCATTCTCTTTGTGCTCTCAATGCCATCAACTCTCCTTCCATCTAGCTTGCACCCCACCCCTGATTAGATCCAACTTTCCACCTCCTCTGGCCTGTACTGAAGCAGCTAAATACATTGGGAGAAGAACACATCACTGTGTTGACTTTAAAGTGATAATTAAAAATCCCAAGTGGGTCCTCCCATAGCAGGGCATCCTTCTGTGTTATCCTGGTCCATTCTCTGCCCAAGCCTCTTGAGACAGCCATTGCACCTGTCCCTTCCCCCAACCTCCATCCTCCTTCCCCTTCTCACTCTTGACCTCCAACACTCCCCTCCCCCTCTCACTCACTCAGGAATGAATGAGTGAATGAGTGGAAGGGGCTTGTGCTCGGTGGGACTGCTTGGGGGGGAAGTAATGCTCTGTGTCGCCCAGCAGAAGAAAGGAACGCTGGGGACCATATCTACATTCCAAGCACATTCTCGGATTTTGCTTGCTAACAGAGACCAATTACCCAAAGTTGCTGTACGGCATTACTGATACCAAAAAATGATTTCAACAACCTTCAGAGACAATACAAGAGGAAGCTATTTATTGATTACAAGTGAGAAACTGTCAGTGCCATAAGGGTGTTTCCTTGTTAGTCCTCACCCACCGTGGAAAACACACTAACCGGAACAAGTGTAAAAGGCAGACTGAGGCTTCCCTTTGCCTGTCAGGCAGCTTAGACCGGCGGACGAAGTGACAGGAGTCTAAGGTGGAGAGAGAGAGTGCAGCGTTTCTGACCCCACAGGTCCTCAGTGCACACCAGCCCAGAAAGGAAGGTCAACTATTGAGAAAGAAGGCAAAGGGTGGGCCAACCCTTCAGGATGACTTTGCAACTGAAGCTGAGATCCAGGATGAAGTGTTTCTAAGCGTCAAAGATTAGTGTTTTACTAAATATCACCTTTGGTATTTTTCAAAGGTGTTCTAAGTCAGTGGAGAACCATCATTCAAATGTGGCTTTTAAGAAAGAGCTGCGCTTTTGATAAGATAGGAAAAGCTCATGGTGGGGAGAGGCAGTCATTAAATTATCTGAGTTTTTGAGACTTAACAGCTTTCCAGACTTTGGAGAGAAAGAATGGACCTCAGGGATTATCTCATTTCACTGGTGTGCAACACAAGCCTCTCCAGTTGCTACTGTTGTGAAAACAAATGTGTTCATGATCAGGTAAGGTTGGAAAGAATGTCTTCTCTTGGAATTTTTGGCACATCAAGGTTCTGAGAAGTCCTGCAATAAAAGACCCACCTTAACTTGATAAATTATACATCACATTTCCAAAACCTACCCAAAGAACATTCCCTACCCCTGCCCCCAACATCTTCTGATACTCAGCTGAACACTTTGAAGAAACCTGATCTGGCCCAACCACCCCCGTTCTACGCATGGGTTAAAAGACAAGCAGATTCCAAGAGAAGTAGATCTACTCCAGATTACATATTCAGGGCAGTGGCGAAACATTAATGAGATAGCAAATTCACTGTGTGTGGCATCACCCTGGTTCTACCTCTGAAGGCAAATTATCTCTAACTGATTTCTCACTGAGCCCATATGCAGGCTCAGAATCTTGCTCAACACAGCCATCCCATCAGTAGAAGCTGGCACGTGAAATTAAATCTATTGCTCATCCGTAAACTAGCTTCCAGGTCTTTGGGCTCTGGGTTCCCAGGGTAATGATGTCATCATCTGCGTCACTCTCCCGTCACTGTCATCACAGCTCTTCCTTATGGAGTATTTACTTTGCGCTAGCCACCGTGATATGGGTTGACATGCCTATCTGTTTCAACCCTCACAACAGCCTTGAGAGAGTTAACACAACAATCTCAAATCACACACGGGAGAGTCGAGGCACAGATGCCTTATACATCTTGCACAAGGTCACCCAGTTTGGAAGTGGCTTTGCTGGCATCATAGCTATGCCAAGCGTGTCACCCCCAGGATACATCCTCAGTCCCGACCAAGCCATAAGTGTGATACTGAGTTAAACAACCACCATGTTCAGGCCTGGGACAGCAAACTATTCCCAACAAACACTTTTTACCTTTCACTTTTATTCTGGAAACAAGTACCTAAAATGAGGCCAGAGTCTCCAACAGCGGATTTTAGCGAAGAGAAATGTGACATATGAACAAGTTCTGGGGTCTGCCCAGATCTCAGAGGAAGGAATGGCCTAAGTGCGGTTAGAACATGGCACTGAGGGGTAGGGCACTGAGTCAATACCCTTTGGCTGCTTTCTCAGCTTGGCCTCATCCCCTGGGACACACAGCGTGCCCTGCTCATTCTGGAGCTCCCCCCCCACCCCAAACCCCACCTCGACTCTCTTACCAAGAACTGCAAAGCAGTCAACTAGTATTGGTACCGCCTGCTCCAACAGCAAAGGTGCTAATTACCTGCTACGGCTCAGCCAGTTTCAAATGAAAACCTTAAATCAAAGCAGCTGTGTGTGTTCAGCATCCTGTAGCCCATGTGGTCTCCTGACACACACTCAGTCTCAGAGCAAAGCCCCGGCCAAAGCCGGTGCCTCACTGGGTGCTGGAATCTTGATGAAGCAGGATGATGAGGACGCTTTTATTTCACCTGGAGAATCCCTTTGAAGGGTAGACGGTTTTCCCCCTTGACACAGCGTGATCCTCTCGGTCTATATATTAACGTCCCTCTGTGACCCCATCAAGTCTTACCAACTTTCCCATTACAGCAGAGCAGACAGGCAGACCCACTTGTGGGCAATTGCTAACTCCTCCAGGATTTGACTCTTTCCCCCAGTCTTGGGGGTTGGGCTTTGGCAACCTCCCAATTTGCAAGCAGCATTTGGCTTTGAGTCTATATTTCCAGGGCTTCTTCAGCTAGAGAGTGACTTTGTCTCCTCCCTCCCTCCGTGTGGACCATTGCATAATTCTGCTCAGAGAGAGCTCAAAGTATCCCCTGTGCCTGCTCCGGACCAGCTGTATTTCCGTGCAGAGTCCGTGAACCTTACCTGGCCATCTGCTGGGGAAAACACTGGAAGGAAGGTGTTATGTAAATATGAGGGTAGCCGAGGCTGATGGAGGAGCTCTGTTCTCCTTGTCACTTTTGATAAATCGCGCACTCCCTTGCTTGCTTCTCCTCTGCCTTCCCAGAGGCACCAGGCAAGCCTTTATGGAATAGAAATCGGTGAGGCGGATACATTCCACTCTCTGAGGGCCCCCAGAAGCCGCTCTATAAACACAAACAAGCGGCCCAGGCACCTCCAAAGCTCTTCTACAGCCCCGCGAAGGGCAGGAGGACAGACCAGGTAGGGTGAAAAGGCAGGAAAAACAAAAGAGTTTCTTTCACTTAACTAGACGCAAATTTTTCTCCAAGGACAGGAGACCACAGTTACTAGGTACAAAGGGAATGATCAATATTTGTTTACTTCCAAAATGGGTGATGGGTTCCATTGTGAAAATACATAAGCATCAAAAATAAATTCCTCACTTATTTCTAGGCACTGTTTTTAACATGATTCATACCCTTATTATTATTATTATTATTTTACACCTGGTAAACCTCCACCAGAGACGAGTTGGTTTTCTAGCCAGAATAACGCATTTCTATCCATCACCATGTAATTAATAATAATTTCCATATTTACTTGGCTCTCAATGCACATCTCTTTGCACTGGTGAGGGAAGGCGGAGGGAGAAGGTGATCCCCTCTCTCTCTGCTTGGCAACCATTTCCAGTTAGCTGGGAGCACACCTTGTTAAGATAACGCAAAGTAAATCAACGCGAATAGGTCCACACGCCATGCTGAGGGTGTGTGTCCTCTCATGTGGCTTGCAAGACAGCAACCAGGTCTGGAAATTAAACATGAAAAATCAGCGAAGACCTGAGGCCCATCACGGGAAGGGAGAACAGGACCCTGACAGTCCAGCTAATGCCTATAATCACAGTGATAAAGGCTTGTAAATGGCTACATTCCACTCCCAGCCCTCACTGCACACCCCCCACTCCTGCTACCGTCAGTGACCTTTGTCATGCTTGAGAAAACAGCTCCCACTGTGAGTTCTCCCTTACAGAGTGGCCAGACGGGGCAGTTTTGCTCCATTATTTGTGCCTGTAAAGGGAAAATGCCAACAGAAAGATTCATTACGGTCCAGTCCATCTCTGCAAAGCGTCTCTGATTTATTAGGGCATAAACTGCTGTACGGGCTGTAATGAGACATAAATGTTCTGGAAGGCCTATGAACTCCAGGAGGAAACGCCTTGCCATCACACTTCTGTGCACCTAATTTATTAACAGCGTGTGCTGGCACAGCCTGGAAAATCCTGCCAACCCCACAGTCTGTGGGAGTCACCTTTGGGGTGGGCAAGGGGGGTGGAGAGGAAAAGGTGTCCAGGGCAGATAGCTGACAGGGAGCGTGTGGGCACTCTGCAGAAAATGGTGAAGGCTTTGCATTTTCTCCACGACTCCTCAGCAGACATTTGGCCAAGCTTACCTGGCAAGAGAGCAACGTTTCCCCGACTGTATGATGGGAAGATCAAACTGGACATTTGGTTATTTCAGCGTTTCCGTGGTCCTGAACGGACACAGGGGAACATGTTTATACCTGCTTCGGAGGAGCCCAGCCCCTGTCTCAACTTCCTCTATCATGTCAAGGATATACTGTCTCCCACGTGGTACTGGCCCCGGCTTATCACGGCACCCTTTGCAAGACAATTAGCATTTTTGCTTTCTAAACGTCACCCTTTCGGTTCTAAATTTAGAACAAAAATGAACAACAGACCGGCCCATTTTTATACTTCCTATGGTTTGCAACCAATTTTTGTCCTTAGATCATAACACACATGTCTCTTTAATTCAATTTTGGTTGCATTTGCCAAACTTTACGAAAAGAGTAAGATTAGGTAGTGAGCTGCCAGGAAAATAGGGACCATCGTGACTTGAAATTAGGTATTAGGCATTTTACACCTTGTGCACTGATGAAACGAGAGCAACCCTTGTCACCGAAACAGTCATTTTCAAAATGCTTCTTGAACGTACACCACGTGCTGGAGATCTGACAGAAACACACATGGCCCCAACCCGGGACACGATTTGCGGGGCCTCATGCAAAATGAAACTGTGGGGGCCCTTGTTCAAAAAGTATGAAGGATTTCAGGAGAGCAACAGCAGAGCATCGAGACAAGCAAAGGGTCCTTCTGAATGTGGAGCCCGGAGCAACCATGCAGTAGCACGCCCAGGAGGGTGGCCCTGACTCCCGTGGAGACAATACAGTTTAATGAAGGAGCTAACCGGGGAGACAAAACCACTGGGAGGATGGAAGTAGACACTAACGCTCAGAGGGAAGGGAATACTTCCCATGTGAAAGCGGGACAACAGAATACGGCCCAGGCTGGGACACAGGAGACAGGAGAGGCAGGTCTGAGTTGACATTTGAAAGTTGTGTGTGTTATTGAGCAACGAACAGGAGCATGGCAAGGGGACCGCAGCAGCAAATGCAAATGCCCTCTGGGGGAGAACGTGGTGCCCTGGTGCAGGAAAAGGCCTGGGTTTGAGGTGAAGCCCGAGGCCGACTAGATGCCAGACCTCTGCAGGGCCTTACAGGCCACATGAGGAGTGTGGTCTCTAAGGAACACTGATTGCCAGCACACAGTCGAGTGGTTCTCTGTCATTCGTATGGGTCCTCTTCCAGGGTCCTGTTCCCTATACCCAGTGAATGGAGTAACAAACCGCCTCACCACTGGAGCAATCTGGGCAGGCTTGGCAAAGATATTTACTTTCATAACCCCGGAAGGAAGAGAATGATTTTGGTTTTAATTTAAAAGATGAAGAGCTCCCTTTGTTGTAGAGCAAATGCCAAGAGTAAGCTCAGAGTGCATTTCTACACCTGAGGAATAAGCCTGTGTCAACAGCGACCGAGATTTTGTCACTGTTATTGAACACAGCAAAAGGCCAAGGACGCCTCCCTGAACAATGGCGGTGCCCTGCCCACACATTAACTTCATCATTTTCCGTCCCCAGAGTGATGGGCCGGTTGTCGCAGTAGCACCCGTTGGCAGATCCTGGCCTCCTGGCCTCTGCCAGGCTGTTCACACTCCCATTATTATGAGAAGGAAAAACAAAGGCTAGGGTCTTCTGCCTCCCAGACACATACTAATGACTGACTCAGCATGGAAAAAGAGTAGGGATTCCAGGCACCGTACGTTTGATTGACCCACTATTTTTTTGTTAGACCTAATTTATTACTAATATGTAAAGCATTCTCTCCCACACTCAGAAGATTTGCTTTTCGGAGGCCTACTGACATCTGTTCTTAAAACAGAGTTATCCTTGGGGCGCCTGTGTGGCTCAGTCAGTTACGTGTCCGACTTTGGCTCAGGCCATGATCTCACGGCTTGTGGGTTTGAGTCCCACGTCGGGCTCTGTGCTGACAGCTCAGAGCCTGGACCCTGCTTGGGTTTCTGTGTCTCCCTCTTTCTCTGCCCCTCCCCCACTCATACTCTGTCTCTCTCTCTCTCTCTCTTAAAAACAAACGATAAAAAAATTAAAAACTAGAAGTTATCCTTAAACACCACGTAATAAGATAATTATAATAAATCATAGCCTTTTGCATTTTTGAATAAGAAATTCTTTCTTCACGCCAAATCTACTTGTTTTTGCCATCTCAATTCATTCCAAAAGTCAAAATTAAAACGCCTATTTTGACTCTTAATATATGGTCCAAATATTTATCACAATTTTTCAAGAAAGCTAGACTGTTTCTGTTCCTGTAACTCAGCAGAAAGTACACCGGCAGTGTGTCCATTATCAGGGTTCAACACCCTGGCTTGAGCGAAAGTGAGCTTGTTGTCTCTGAAGGAACAGAAATAAAATGGAAACATGTTCATGTAATCATCACAAGCACACGCATCTACTACAAATGCCATCTGACTTTACTACTATTGCTTCCTTTCAGCCTCTGCCTTAGTTATGATGATTGATCATGCTTACTGAATGTACATCCAATTAGCACAAAGCAAAACTGCCCTGCAGATGTCATAACTTAGTCTTCAAGACCAATTCATGTCTTTCACTCTATTACGTGAGGTTCAGGGATTCCAACATTCTATTGGAAAGAGTAGTTCAAGGAAAGGTCCTATCATGTGAGCGTCTCATGAACGGACCCAGCTCAGGGGTTTTTAAAACAATGTTCACACAGCAATTACACAGTGCCTGCCAGGACGGAGATGAGTAACACGAGGGAACTTGATCTTTGGGAATTTAAACCGGACTGAGCTGCTTCTGCTAAAGACACGACATGAACCCTTTGGTCAACAGAGTTCATGAACGGCTTTTTTGATGGGAGGAGACTCCAACCCTACAGCCAAAGAAGTGCTCACAGGTGCTCCACTGGAGTTCAACCACCAACCACACGGGCGGGTTCTTGTAAGGATTCTTCCGCCCCGGGTGTTAGGCCAGACGGAAGGTGTTTGATGGGGCAAAGTATTTCCTAGTGTGCTGGGGATAATGCAAGCCTAGGCTGCCCTCACAGGTAGTTCCCAGTCTCCCTGCATCATGTGTCATAAAACAAGACATCTTCTGTCTTAGGAAAACTTGGTTTACTATCTTTCCAGGGCTTTTCTTTCTACATGTATTTCAAGGGGCATCTGGAAAGGAGGTGACTTCATAACAAACAGCAAAAACGCCTTTGGTGTCTGCACCCATCAGAAGAGATTCATGACTGCTTAAATTGGGAGAGGAAAACCAGTAGACATCCCTGCATCTTCTCTATGCCTGTGCCAACATAGGGTTGGACAGGGCATCTTCATTATTAAATGTAAAAATCGAGGCAGAAACACTCCATAAATGTCACTCTGAATGGCTCCTTCTTGGCTTGGGTTTCATTC
Source organism: Herpailurus yagouaroundi (assembly GCF_014898765.1). Taxonomy (NCBI): domain Eukaryota; kingdom Metazoa; phylum Chordata; class Mammalia; order Carnivora; family Felidae; genus Herpailurus; species Herpailurus yagouaroundi. The sequence goes on from NW_024412444.1 coordinate 13,700,249, forward strand.
ACTAATGTGATTTGGAACAGTCTACTGTTCAGTGAAATTTAAGCAGAGCTTTGTTCTAATTTTGGTTACGAGTGACTTATTTATAGAGAATACATTTTTATCTTATATTTTATGCTATTGGAACATAATACTTTCTCTTACCTGGTTTGTCTCAGAGACATTTCTTCTAATTTTCCTCCCGAGTCAACTTTCCCTGCATCTTTGCCGTTACCTTTCAAAGCTATCTATTGAGCAATGAAAAGAATTTTGAGCTTTCCTTTCACAAATAAGAAATTATTAGAAAAAAAGTCCCTCTTTTTCTTCATAATTTTCTCCGACAGTCAAGTGCAGGATAATATATGCAAAGGTAGAGTTTTGTGCATTAGCTCTGTTCCATCTATATCCCTTCCTGATTAAATATTCATCCATCTGTTCAAATACACATCTGCCCTCTCATCTCACCATCCACTCACTTAACCACCCACCCATCCACCCATCTATTTAACTCTTTTCCCAAGTACTTATGTTACAGATAATGCAATTCGGAGTCAAAGAACCCATTCCCTTTGGCCTTGTCATTATTCTCTTCCTATCTCTGGCAGTTTTTCTGGTATTATGAGACTTAGTGATGCATTTGGGGGTGGCGGGGGAGATCTTTATGTTTGGGGATTAGTACAGCTACTTTACACATGGCCATTCACACAGTACAGAAAGCTAAGAAAAACTGATGTTCTTAGAAGGAATAAAAAAGAAGTACATAATAAAATAACTTTGTGTTTCATTTCCAAGTTCTGTGGCTGTAAATAAAGCTTTGCTCCCGGAGCTAGAAGGCGAACCCCAGAGGACTGACTCGGAGCTCAGTGCTAAGCAACAGACAGCTTGCCAGAGAGATGAATGTATTTCATTATCGTGAGCTGATTCCATAGGCATAATTAGAACTCCTTTGAGAAGTCAACTAATTATGTAATATCCAACAAAATATGTGAGGATTTCATTTTGGCGTTAAGCAGAATCTATCAAAATCTGTTTTAATTTATGATTTCCTATTAGAAGGGGACCAAACAGGGCAAGGTGTTTCCACAGCAATGGTTTCTGATTAGTACCATCGGATAACATAAAGGTAGAGCATGTATCTTCCCCTTGGGTCATCGCTGGAGAAAAGGCAGCTTAGATGAGCCCGATATATTATTAGATGTCCCCGTTGTCCTACAGAAACACAGCTGCAGGTATATTATTTCTGGCTGGGAAAATGGTAATGTGAAGTATCAGCAGAGACATCAAATGAACAACCCTTACTAGCTGGCTCGTTTTTCCTTTCTATACTTAGCCTGTATGGAGCAGGGCGATCCGGCCCCCAGCTTCAGGGGTCCAACTGAAGCCTGATGCCCTACCCCATAGCCAGAGTCTCCGTCTCCAGCTGTCCGCTGTGATGAGGAACGCCAGCCATCTCGCTGGCCTCGGGGAGAAAGGACCAGTCCCTGGACCCTCCTACTCCACCTCTGCCCATCTCCGGGGGTCTCGCCTCCCAGTCTAGGCCCAGGAAATGGCTTTGGCACTTTTTTTTTTTTCCTCCAGGAAATAAAGGTGAAGGAAATAATGTTGCATCCCTTTAAACTGCATTCCTGAGCGTTTCTCAAGTTTGCGTAATAAAAGGTAAAAACGGAGTAACTAAGACATTTTTCAACAAGAAGAAAATGAGAGGCAAAACTAGGCAGTTTCATTTACAGGTAACTTATAAAAAGAAGGTGACTTTTTTTTTTCCCCCAAAGCCCAAGTTACTCCTGGATAAATTAACTTCAGATGATGCTTGGAAAAAAAAAAAAAAAACGTTGGGGAAGTAAGCAAGCAGCCAAAGAAATGGTTCAAGAGATTTTTGAAAATTTCTAATGACAATTTTTTGGAACATGTACATTTAACTTCCCAGGTTCAGAAAGGCAAGGCGGCTGGGCCTTCAGGATGTGGAGAGACCACGAGGAGAGGGATGGCAGACGTGTGGCACCAGGGCCACTGCTGGCCTTCTCGGGCACGGGGACACTGCTTCCTGGCCACAGCCCTGTCTCCGCCCAGCCAGATGCCAGCCTCCACCCCTTCCCAAGTGAGCACTCTGGTGAGCCCCTCCCCAGGCCAGGAGCCGGCCCTCCAGAAGAAATCCCTTTGCCATCTCAGACTCGGCGCGAAACAGCTGGAGTTAATGAAAGAGTTAATGTGATTTTCCACTCTCCCTGCTTGCTTTGGGGACTCTGGTGGGAACTGGCCTGATCGAATCACCTTTAGGGAATGGAAAAATCTAACTCCCCACACATGAAGGCAAGCGCAGGAATGCTGGAGATGAACCAAGAACAGGCTGCATGTAACTGCACCAGCAGGACGCAAGGAAGGAAAATACAGACTAGAGGGGGAGAAAAAGGTGGCGATGAAGCAGCCATCTTCCTAACTGTGTATAGCCAGCTCGCTCATATGTCCAAATCCCACCCGTGGGGTGCGGGTTCCAGGCCTGGCATGCACATGGTGTGGAGAGGGCTCAGCCCCCATTCCCTTGTGCACCTCACAGATGTGTCAGCTGGTATGAGTTAGCAGGGCAGTGACCACATTTTGGGGAGAAATCATCCATTGATTTATCACAGGGGCATAAATCATAAATGCATTTACTTGTCTTCATCGCCTTTCTTGTTATCCTGCCCCTCTGAAGTGAAATTAAGAGGCAGATGTATTATCTGGGATCAATTCCAGATCCCATTTGTGTTTTAAAAAAAAAGAAAGAAAAGAAAAAGAAAAAGAAAGCCAGGAAGGGTTTCACACAAACCTTCTGCCACAGGTTGATCAAAGTCCGTGGGCCCTAAAGACCAAGTCACTGCACAGATAACTCCATGAGGCCCGGTGATGTGAGGGGTGGACCCTTAGTTCACACTCGCCCCTCGGGCCCAGATGGAGCTAAGGACAACATGGCTCCTGCACTGTCCCTAAATGGAAGCCAACCTGTCTCGAGCTCATGGACACTGAGGCCTGCAGAGCGCTCCTCCCACCCCCCAACCTGCTCCCAATTAGCTAGGCAAGGTCATAGAGGTAACCTAACAGCCGGTGGTCAGTCACAGCTGCAAAGTGTAGAATTCAGTCAATGAAAACTGGCCATAGCAACAGTAGAGAGGGATTCTTCCAGAAAGGTCTAAAGGACTCCTCCTAAGTGTTTTTGCATTCTCAATAGCTCAAGTTCCATCTAGGTCTCTTCAAGGCTCCTGGCTCATTTACTTTGTTCCTTTTCATCATGAGTTTTGTCCCACTTCCCTCGCTGGATCTGTGGACCGGAAGCACCTGCTAGGTGCCCTTTCTCATGGTTTTTGCAAGAAAACTGGAAAGAAGCTCCTATTAGCAAGGCCATTTTACAAATCAGAAGCTTGGAGGGTTTCACCCCTTTCCCCTGATGTCAGGGGGCCCACTCTCCATCCCTAGCTTTAGACAACTCTCACTGGATATTGTCTTTTAAAGGGGGACTGTAATTGTTTTTAATGAGAAGAGCTCATAATAGGCAATTTCTGAAGTCCAGAAGAAGAGAAAGGATCCATATTTTTAGGAGGGTTGAGATAATTACTCTACGGAGAGAAAACACATTTCAGTAAGTATCTCTTTGGCTCGCACAGAGATCCTTTCGTTTGGACTCTGAACTGGAACACGCTTCTTAAAAATTCTGAAACCATCATTTTTGCCTCTGGCCCACTGAGGCACAGACACAAATCAGGTGAGAGCAAAATTAAAATGACCCAAATACTAAAAGACTTAAAGTTTCTATGCATTCTAAGGATCAGACTCATGGAACCAAGGATCAGGGAGTGCCAAAAATTCAGGCTTCTGACCCAAAAGGTGCCAGACTCTTGCCCCCAGGTAGGTGAACCCTCTCCAAACCAGAGGGCACTGTGGAAATCTGTTCCAGGGCCTGATGTGGCCCCAGAGGCGGCATGGCTAGTTGACTAATCCTCCCTCTACACCTCACCTTCATTTGGTTATTCCAGCATGATCTCCACATGGGCCTCTTGCTTTATAATAAAGTGTGCAAGGCAGCAGTCTTCCCACCAGGCAGTTAGCATGCAGCTCAGACCAGCCTCCCCCGAAGAGGCCCCACCGGTCAGCACCATCAGCTGTTTTAATCTAGGTATGAATCCCAGAGGAGTGAAGGGTATAGCACAGAATCTACGATGAGATTATGAAACAGTGAACAATGGACAAAAGTCAACTTTGCTATGATGTGGAGAGGGAGGGGAAGGGCCCTTGGGGTGGCTCGGAGCTGAGAGCAGGGCCCACGGTGCAGGCCGCAGTGATGGAACATATTCAGTAAGCCCTATAAATCTCCTCCCTTAGTGTTTTTTTACGGACAGGATTAAGCCAAGGGTAGCCAGGGAGATACCAGGTCGATGGCCAAAACCATATGGCATTGGGAGCCTCAAGTTTTGTCCCCAGTTGATTGAAGAGATCATCCTATGGAAGATAGTGGATTTCCCAAAATATACTGGAAAAAGGAATTTCATTTATGAGGAATAAGGGTGATTTCTCTACCAACAAAGTTAGCTGAAAAGCAAAGGGCTTCTCTATGATAAAGACCCAGCAAAATGAAAACAAGTATGAGCTACCAAGGGGTGCAGGGCTCAGAGTCAGGCTGGAGTTGGGGACCCTTCCTGTTGGGCTGTTGGGATCGAGTTTGAAGGTTGAGTCAGACCTCTGTGCACATGGCATTTAAAACTCAAAGCAGTTGAGGATTCACAAGGGGGATGCAGAAACCTTGTCTTTTTTCTTTTGTTTTGTTTATTTATTTTGAGAAAGAACAAGACAGAGTGTGAGCGGGGGAGGAACAGAGGCAGAGGAGACAAGAATCTGAAGCAGGCTTCAGGCTCCAAACTCTCAGCACAGAGCCTGACTCGGGACTCGAACCCAGGAACCGCAAGATCATGCCCTGAGCCGAAGTCAGATGCTGAACCAACAGAGCCACGCAGGTGCCCCCCAGAAACCTCATCTTGACCTAAATCTTCTTGCTCTTCCCTCCCCTCCACAAATGGTTACTGAGTACCTACTATGCATCCAGCACCATGTCTAGTACTAAACTTTCAGGGATGGGGAAGGAAATAGGAGCCAATCTTGTGTCTACTGGAAAGATACTTATTGCAGAAATAATGACACCAACTGTCAATTAGCACTGCATTTAGTGCCACCAAAACGTTTGAGGTGCTGGAAATTCCCTTACCTGGAAGCCTTTCAACAGGTCCCTGGGCACCCTCTGCCTTCCCACAGAAGCTCAGCTGGAAGTCCTCAGGTGGCTTTCGTGCTCTCTCAGTCCACCCCAGGGTCTCAGACCAGAAGGGGGTTGCTGGCAAGCAGGCTAAAGGTAGGGCTTTGGAGCAGAGTTGCTTAACCTGCTCTGAGTCAGTTTTGTCACCAATAAAAGGGACATACTATAAGCATCTACACCGTAAAGGTGCTGCCAGGATCAAAGGAGATGATACTTGCAAAGCACTCAGCCAAGTGCTGCTCCAGCACCGGCTCCCTCCCTCTAGGAAGGCTTCCTGAGCACACGTGTGTGCTGGGCACTGGTCTGGCCACTTGCGGCACACAGAGGGACAAAACAGACACAGCACCCTGTTCTCGTAGAGTCATGTTTCTCATGGATGGGGCACCAGGCACAATTTGCCTCCTTGGGATATTTATATGGTACGCTATGGACCCAAAGTGCTGCCATTAAAAGGAAGCAATAACCAACCAAGATTACTGGTGGTCAGGGCTGGGGATAACATTAGATCAGAGAGTCAGGGTAGGTCTCATTGAAAAGGTGGTGTCTGGGCAAGGACATGAAGAAAGTGAGGAGGGAGCCAACTGGAAATCAAAGGGCAAAGTGTCCCGGGCAGAGAGGGCAGCAAGTGCTGATGTCCTAAAGTGACCGTATGCCCAGAGCCACTGAGAGCAGTGGATTGTGCAGAGGGCATGAGGGGACAGCAGTCGAGAGGAGGCTGAGATGAATGGGCACCGGTCTCTCTCTTGGGACATCAGCTGAAACTCAGCACAGCCTGGGGAGCCAGTCAGGTTTGGGGGGTAAATTTTGCCCCGATTTTTGGCAAAACCAGCCTCCGTTTTTGAAGTTCTGGCTGCTGTGTAGAGAACAGGCGGTGGAGTGCCTTCTATGAAGCCAATCTATCTGAAGCTTGGGATGAAATGTGATTTGATCAAAATTTAAGTGCAGGTATCAGAGCAACAGGAGCTGCAAAAGCACAGTTGGCTTGCAGGCTCCTGACCCCCAGAACACCGGGGCACCTTTCTAGATAGTGGGGGGAGGGCTGCTCTGCCCTCCTCTCAGTCCTGCAAAGCACCCCCGCCCCAGCCCATCCTAGGAAGGAAACCCAGGAAAGTGGGCAACACTGGTGAGATGGCGAACATACAAGCTGGGCTCGGTGTGAGCAAGGCTCTCCCAGACGGCCACCCGGCAGCTCCCGCTAGCAGAGGCACAGAGCCTCTGCCAGAGGACCCCTCTGTGGATTCAGACAGATCAGCTCGCAATCCAAGGACTCCCACAAGCAGGTTGTTGTGAGGCTTCCCACCAAACAGTCCACGGGGGAGTGTTTTGGCCAATGAGGTCGGGAAGCGGATACAAGGCTGCTTAAGAGAACTAAGCACTTCCCAACCCACTCCACCAGCAACACGTATTCCGGAACCTGCCGTGCCAGGTTCGGATCCTCCTCCCTCACAGCAGGGCCGGCTGCCTGAGGACGTTTGTTCCGAGCACACACCTGCAGAGGCCTGGCCCAGACTCCTGCAGACCCCAGTCTCTTCTCCATCACTGGCATTAGCCAAGCACCTCCCGCCTGCTGGACAACCCTGCCCGGGCAGCGTGATTTCTGCACCACCCCCTCCCCTTTCCTAGATGAGGATGCTAAGCATGAGATTCAGTCACTTGCCCAAAGTCGCCCCACTCAGAAACAGTAAAGCCTTAACCACCACTCTAGAAAAGAGAGAATACAAAAGCAACACTACTTTTCAAATCTCCTTTTTACGTTTTGCCAATACAGACAGGCTGCTCATCCGAACTGAGGAACATTAGCTATTAACATAGACTAGTTCATTAATGATTGTGAATGACCAAATAAATCTCAGTGTATTTTGCTGCGTGCCAGAAGTTTACTTCTGTGTATATGTTTATTCATGAAACAGGTAAAAGGAAAGGCTTAAAAACGTTTTTTTAATGCATCTGAATACTTTAATCTTCTTATAAGTCAACCAAGACACTACATAAGATTAATCCATATTCAGGGATAAAAAAGTACTTTCTATTTTCCACATGTGAAAACCTATTGCTACACCGTCTTGAATTCACCCAGTACAACTACGTTTTAACTACAGCAGAGGATTTTCACCGTACGAGTAGTTGTCAGTCATGGCAACAAGGATGAGGACATAGCATCGTGTCCCCCGCCGACTCTGTGCCCGGCCCTGATCTTGCTGGCACATCATCTCGTTTCGTTCTGAACGACACGGCAAGGTGTGCATAATTAACCCCGATATACAGATGAGAGGGACAGATCTGCCGGCACCCAGACGCCATCCTCTTTCCATCAGGTAGCATGGCTTCCCTACGCTTGCCCGCTCCCCAAGAGCCCTACTCAGTAGAGCAAGAGGAATAAAACCCAGGGAGTAAGAATTTGATGTGTCATTAGGCTGCCAACAATACTGAACTCATTCAGCAAGTTTCCAGTTATTGCTGGGTGTGCCTCAGCACCAAATCCGCTGGGCTTAGTGAGGCTGGGGCTGGGGCTCCGCAAACCCCGTTTCTGCTTTGCCAGCTGTTTCTGGCCAGGCTCTGCCAGAAGGGCCAGCAGGGGGAGGCTGTGAGGATGCAGGAAGGATGTGGGACTCGTTCCCTCCTGTTTGGTCCCTGTTGGCTTCTGGTTCCCAGCGCCATGGCTCCAGCCAGGCTCCTTGCCCCGGGCAGGGACAGCTCATTCCAGTAGCAGTGAACAAAGCTAGTTTACAGTTTTCCTAACACTCACTAAATCAGGTCCATTCACGTCAGAGACCCCAGCACCCGCTCCGCAAAACCCTTACCCCCCTCCAACCAGTGTGCCCTTCCCAGGGGTCTCTGTGCGAGCCCCCCAGGTCCTCTCCTCTCGACTTCCAAGTCTTACCTAAAAACCTCTCCTCTTCCCTTCCCCTCTCCTGCTTGCCACCACCAGCTGTGGGGTAGCATCTGTTGCCTGACATTGCTACTTCCATGGCATCCTACACTTCTCTTTTTGCCCTTTGTGGTCAACAATTCTTTTTTTTTTTTTTTTTTAATTTTTTTTTTCAACGTTTATTTATTTTTGGGACAGAGAGAGACATAGCATGAACGGGGGAGGGGCAGAGAGAGAGGGAGACACAGAATCGGAAACAGGCTCCAGGCTCTGAGCCATCAGCCCAGAGCCCGACACGGGGCTCGAACTCACGGACCGCGAGATCGTGACCTGGCTGAAGTCGGACGCTTAACCGACTGCGCCACCCAGGCGCCCCGACAATTCTTAACATGAAGTTCTCTCTGTTAAAATGACTGGCAGGCTTCTGTCCCTGACTGCACCCTGCCTGGTCCACTGGGAACACAACCATGTTGAGTGGCATTTCTCACTATGCTCCAGTGTGGACAGTCTTCACCCGTTGAGCCACAGAGGGGTTCTAGGACCCTCCTAACTCATCAAGTGTGGTCTGTGAGCTGCCTATCAAAATGTCAATTACAGGGCTGCCCCTACAGAGAGTGGGACCCAGGAAGCTTTTTTTTTTTTGCAAGTGCTTCCAACTGCCAACCCTCCGTTTGGACACACAGGTGTGGAGATAGTCTGACATGAGTCAGGATCAGAGACTCCCGGGTTCATAGCTGTGCACTCTGAGCAAGTGATTTAATCTCTCTGAGCCTGAGCTCCCTCACACATAAGATATGAGTGGCACTAGGAGTATCCACCCATAGGGCAGAGATAAGAATGAAATGAGCAGAAAAGTACTTGACTCTGGGCCTTGCGTGGGGATGGGTGGGGACGGGGGGGGGGGGAGGGACAGGAAGGAATGCACACTGTCCCCTACCTGCCTTGTGAAGACAGCGGTGTCCGGGTGGAGGCCAAGACCCCAGTGCCAAGCCCAGGAAAAGGAACAGCACTCGTAGCTGCAGGGACGGTGCCCATGAGGCTGTCTGAGTCCCTGACATGAAGTGATTTTTCAATGGCTGGCACCAGCCATGCATCAGTGGGCCTCGTTCCCAACTTGTCTCGTCATGTTCTTCTTGCTGGAGTCACACGATGTCTAATACCAGCAGAAGTAATTAAAAATAAACCGGGAGACGGCGAACCATTTCAACCCTTCCTTCAGCGGCAAGGAGGGCCCGCGTGAGCTCTTCCCGCAGAGACTGAAAATGCCTTTTCCTGTCATACCGTTGACTGCCCACGAGAAATGAATGTTCCTGCTATTTTCCCAAGACAGCTTTAGGATTTATCACCCTTGAAAAAATACAGCAATGACACACACTGACCCAAAACTTTCAGACCAAAATGCGACTTCAGACAGGGAAGGAGCGAGAGATGGAGGGAGGAAGGGAGGAGACAGAGAAACGTAACCCTCCCAATGAGCCTTGAAATAGAACAGCTGAGGGACACAGGGGAATTTTGGAACATTCGAAAGAAGTTAAAAAAAAAAGTCTACTACCTGCCTATTACCTACTGCCTACCCCCACAATGACATCAGTTATGATGAGCAGTCAATCCCAAAAGTGTATACCTAGCCAGGTCCGTACCTCGTGCACCGGTTCCCCATATGGTAGTCAGCACTTTGGAACACAGCTCACGTCTGTCCCTGTTCAAGAGCCTTCCGTGGCTCCCCACTACCCTTGGATCACAATCAAAACTCTGTACTGTGCCCATCGAAGCCTGGAGGCGCTAACACCTGCCTGTCCCGCCTGCCTCCCCCATGGCACTGCCCCCATGCCCACCAGGCTTCAGCCACCTGCTCTTTATCCAATTCTTCATGCACGCCCAGCTTTTCCTTTGCAGGGCTGTTGGAAATACTGTTCCCTCCACCCTTCCCTGCCCAGCTCCTTTTACTCACAAGTGCTCTCTGTAGGGAGACCTCCCTTGGTCACCCCATTCTCTGTTGCAGGCTATTGTTTGTCTCCTTCAGAAAATGCATCATGGATTCTAACAACTGGTCTTTTTACTTGTTTGTTATCTGTGATCTGTTATCTGCTCTCTAGGATCTGCCTGGAGCTGTCACGTCAGCCCCTTGCTCCTGGGCTCTGGTACAATGGCCTGGGACATGGGGGGCTCTCAGTACACATCTGTTGAATGAAAAAATCTCGACCCCACCCCCACCACATGGCTACTCCTTTCCCTTTACTGCCCTTGCCACCCTTAAGCCCCCACAGTAATCTGGTTCTGTGGTATGAGGGACAGAGCTGGAGTGCAGGTGGGTGGGGACAGGAGGAGCACCTTGAGACCTCCTCTATGAGCAGTATGGCCCAAACTCCTTCCCCAGTTGCCATGTTTTGGGTAAACCCCTTCTCCTCCTGACCAGCTCAAAAGAAGACAAAGAAAGAGCTTTGTAAAATCACTGGAAAGTCAGAAACGGAAACAATGTAGTTTAGGAAAAAAAAAGAAAGAACAAAAAATTCCTTCCAAGTTGCTTGAGACTATTTAAGGGCTGGGTTCTTAAAAGGATAAGGCCTGATTCAGCTCAGAAACTCTGCTCCCCAGAGTGGCACATGTCCCGTGGAAAGATAAGGAGAGAGGGGTGCTGGAGCTTTCCAAAACCCCCCTCAGAGCCACTAAGACAGAGCTAAGCCTTCCAGCATCTCCTCGAGGCCACTAGGGTATGGCTGGGTTGAGGCTTCAGCTTCCAAATTATGCCAAGGGAGGGAGGCCTGGGGCAAAACCCCCAAAAGATCTCCTTCTTGGGGATCTTTGTGACCCCAAATCAAAGGACAGTGACTTCTAACAGTGTTTCCAAAAGAGTTCCAAAGCCAGACCCCCAAACTGTTCTGTGATCAAGAGTTTCCCTTGGACCCCAAACCAGGAGTCATGTTTGCCCCACCCCTCCATGCCATCCCCACCAGGCCACCAAGGATCCTCCACGGACCCTGAGCCCTGGTCGTCTCTCTAAGGGCCTCAGTGCCACTGTCCTTGCTTTTGTCCTGGACGTAACCGATAATAGAACACATAGCACCCATAACTGAAATAGCATTCACCTTTGAAATTCTTTATAAAGAGGAAAATCATTTAGTTTCACCCAGACAGCTTCGTCCTGAGGCCACACATTTCCCATCCACTTCTCCTCTGCCTGTAACCTCAATGGGTGGTTCTGTGATCCCTAAATCTCTAACATTCTGCAGACCACACCCCCTATACTTGGGGATGGGAAGGCCAAGGAAATGAACTTATTTTCTGGGTGACAATGTGTGTGGTATGGACAGCTACTCCTGGGACCTATGGTTACTTTGTTTTGCTTTCCCCCTCAAAATGTCTGCATCCTGGTTCAGGGTACAGCCTCAGCGCTCAATGCTGGGTTGACATTCCACCAAATGCTAGTCATGGAACCCTGAATCATTGGGTAGCCTCAGTTTCCTCCTTTGTATAAAGGGGATACAACAGTACTCGCCTCTTGGGTTTCTGTGTGAATTAAATACATGTACAGCATTTAGAATGGTGTCTGATGCTTCGCATTCGGTGAGGATTCGCTCTCGTCAGCTTTGTTTACACATTTCGGCACAGGAAACCAGCTGAGGGCACGCTCTTATTGAGGACGATTCAGGCCCAGGGAAGCAGATGAAGCATCCTAATGCTGCCTGCGCTTCTCATCACAGACCCAAGTGAAGGACAGGTCGTGCAAGGATGTCTAACAGGCACAGAAGGGTCACTGGCCCTCCGTGCACCCCCAGGAGTTCCCGTGCGTGACCACTTCACCTACAGAAGAAGCGAGTTGAAACGTGGTTTGTTATGTGGCAGCTGCAGCCAAACATCCCTCCGGGGGTATAACACCAAGCAAATAGAGCGATTAGCCTTTAAGCAGGTTGATTTTGACAGGGATTCCAAGGATCCCATTTTATTTGGATTCGGGGAGTCTCTGGCTTGCTGGGTCTCGGCAAAGAGGGAACGTGATTCTCTGCAGGGTGTTGCCATTGTTACTCGAGTGACATGAAAGCTGTGACACTGCCATGTGCCCCTGTCACCAGCAAAACAGGGTTCAAGGGGAGGTTAAGTCTGACATGTATGGAGATCCCACATGCTGGGCACTGGGTCCGGCCCCAGGCTGCATGCCTGCAGCTCAGCCCCCTTCTGAATGGGCCCATCATTGCATCCTACACTCCAGCCCTGGTGCAGCACTGACATAAAAGGGGAAAACCAGAAACTGTTCAGGACAGAAAAGTAGAAAGCATGGCTCCGAGCAGAGGAGACACCCCACAGCACAGAGAGCGGTATTTGCAATCAAGGTTTCCATCCCTCTGCCATTGATTAGTGCAGTTATTCAAGTGGAAAAAAGCAGTGGAAAGGAAGGGGAAAGCCACCACGACCATCTTCTGTTGGTTAGCCAATGCACGGATTTCCAAAGGCATCTCAATGACTGAACAACACACTTAATAATGTCCTTAGATCAGGGGCTGGCAAACATACTATACTCTTAAAGGGCTCGACAGGTCTTCTGATAAGATTAGATTCTTTAAATCAGTTACCTGCCATTTTCTTACCCATTCACTCTGTCTTATGCATCAGGGAAGGAAATGATAAATCATTCGATGACCTTCTTTTTTTTTTTTTTTTTTTTGGTTCACTTGGAACTATATAGGTGGCAAGTATGACCATTTTTCTAATTTAAATGTAGGCAGCTTTATTTCTTGAGCAGGTCCTGCAATGAGTCCCTTCTACGTTGAAGAGTTCATATTTTATTCCAAGTATGTAAGAGCTGCTGTTAAGCTGCTAACCAATGGATATTAGGCAAAAGTAAATGGCACTCAATAAATGAATAAATAGCTCCTCATTTCCACTCTCAGAAATAAAATGCTGGCAAGGGACACATTGCCTGGACAATCATGATGCTGTCTTCAGACTCATAGTTAAATCACCAATAACACATTCCTTCTTCCAACTCATTCTAAAATGTTTTATTAAGCAGTTGCCTTGAGCAAGGCCCTGGTTAGGCAGTAGTTTTAAAAAATGACACCCATTGCGGTGCCTGGGTGGCTCAGTTGGTTAAGCGACCAGCTTCGGCTCAGGTCATGATCTCGCAGTTTATGAGTTCAAGCCCCACGTCGGGCTCTGTGCTGATAGAGCCTGGAACCTACTTCAGATTCTGTGTCTCCCCCTCTCTCTACCCCTCCCCTGCTCACACTCTGTGTCTCTCTGTCTCTCAATAATAAATAAACGTTTACAATTTTTTTAAAAAATGACACCCATAAGTGCCCTCCTAGACTGCTCCCCACTTCCTTCTGCTTTCCCCTTCTGGGAACCCAACTGCCATATTGTAGTCAAGTCCAGGCTACTGCACTGAGGGGAGTGGCCTCACAGTGTGGCCCTGGAGGACTAGCCCCACATGGAGAGAGAAGCCTTCTGGAGAAGAACCGAGACAGCCCCGCCAAGCTCCCAGCTTCATGCAGCTTCAGCAGTGACTCTACCTGACACCACGGAGAGCAGAATCACCATCCGGTTAACCCACAGAATTGCAAGAAATAATAAATTGTTATTTTAAGCCATTAGGTTTGGGGATATTTTACAGTATTGCTATGATAAATTATTTCCTTTCCTTTTCCCCTTCTCCTCACCTCTTCTGTTAATTCTCTATTGCTACATAACATATTACCGCAAACTTAGTTGCTTAACTCCACATTTGCAACCCCACAGTTTCTTTGGGTCAGCTAAGCACAGCTTATCTGGGTCTTCCGTTCATGGTTTCACAAGGCTTCAGTTAAGGTACTGATTGGGCAGTGTTTTCATCTGGAGGCTCACCTGGGGAAGAATCTGGCTCTAAGCTCATTCAAACTGTTAGCAGGAATTATTTCCTTGTGGCCATAAGACTGAGGGCACGGTTTTTTGCTGGCTGTTGGTTGGAAGATGTTCTCAGGTCCTAGAGGGTGTCCTCAGCTCCTTGCCAATGGGCTTCTCCAAAAGCTGCTTACTTTATCAAACTGCCACGAAGAGTCTCTGCCTTCAGGAAGTATCCGGTCACTCTTTAAAGATTTCCTGTTAAGTAAGGCTTACCCAGGATATCCTTTTTGATTAACTCAAACCAACTGACTTGAGACCTTGATTACATCTACAAAATTCCTTCACCTTCTTATATTCTATTGGTTCGAAAGTAGTCACAAGGCTCACTCATATTCAAGGTGAGGAGATTATACAGGGGGGAAACACCTGGAGGCAGGAATCATGAGACCACCCTAGGGTCTCTATGTCACACTTCTCATCAGGGCTGGGACATGGCGCATGGTGGTGGCACTGTTAGGAGATAGAGAATGTGTCCCCAAGGACTCACCAAACCAATGAAGATGAAAGATAGGCCTAGAGGTAATTATCATGCTGGACATGAATCTACACTTCCCTAACAACAATCCTGAGGGAGTCTGAAGTTTAGGACCCAAGCAAAGACAAGATAACCTCTCAGGAGAAGAAAAGAGGGAAAGCTCGGGGCAAACCCAAGACAAAAGAACAAAGCCCCAAAAGCTGGGAAATACAAGCCATGGCTGGGAAACAGCAACTACCTGTTAATCCAGAACTCCACACCTGTGGGCATGTAACACACAGGAGTGAAGTGGGCTGGGTGGAGATGACAGAATGGAGAGGTCATAGTCAAAAGCAGCATGCATCTGAGGGGGCCATCTGAGGGGGCAGCCATTTCTCAGCTCCAGCCATTTTTTTTTTTTTTTTTTTTTTTTTGCTATATGAGAATGTTGGATCCAAAGTGCCAAGTATACCCCTTTATGAGAGAAACTAAAACTTTAAAATTTTACATACTCTCTAAAGGAGTAAACATTTTAAAGTTTGTTTGTTTGTTTATTTATTTATTTATTGAGAGAGAGAGAGAGAGAGAGAGAGAGAGACAGAGACAGAGAGAATGAGTAGAGGAGGGGCAGAGAGAGAGAGGAAGAGAAAACCCCAAGCAGGCTCCACACTATCGACATGGGGCTCAAACTCACAAACTGCGAGATCATGACCTGAGCCGAAATCAAGAGTCTGGTGCTTAAATGAGCCAACCAGCCGCCCCAACTCTCTCCAGGTTGATTGATTGATTAATTTATTTTTATTTTTATTTATTTGTTTTGGAGAGAGAGAGAGAGAGACAGAGCATGAGCAGAGGAGGGACAGAGAGAGAGGGAGACACAGAATCCCAAAGACTCCAGGCTCTGAGCTGTTCAGCACAGAGCCTAACGCAGGGCTTGAACTCATAAACTGTGAGATCATGACCTGAGCTGAAGTTGGATGCTTAGCCAACTGAGCCACCCAGCACCCCCTCCAGATTTTTAAATGATGATCAGGAGTTGGCAATTTTTTAAACAAAGTATGAGTCAAGAAACACATACCTGTGCACTGGATTTGCCCAAAGGAGCAGGTGCTCATAAAATAAGCAGAGGGAACAAAAGTATCCCAGCCCACAGCAGAAGCAAACACTGTTCCTCAGGCTGTTTCCTACGGTAGCTGCTCCCCAAGTGTGCAGCATCCACGTCACCTGGCAATGTGTGAGGAATGCTCATTCCCAGGCCTCAGCCAGCCCTACCGGATCAGAAACTCCTGGCAGGAGGTAAGCAATGCATGTTGGAATAAGTCCTTCAGATGATTCTGATGTTTGCTCAAGTTTGAGAACCAGTGTCTTATGGGAAACACCTTCCAGCCTTAAGATCATTTTCCTCTAGACTGGGTCAGAAGATGGCGGCGTAGGAGGATGCTGGGCTCACCGCGTCTAGCTGGTAACTTAGACTCCACCTACACCTGCCTAAATAACCCAGAAAACCACCAGAAGACTAGCAGAATGGATTCTCCGGAGCCAAGTGCAGACGAGAGGCCCACGGAAGACGGGCCCCTCCCGAAGCGGATCACCTAAGGATAAGTGAACTGAGCCTGCCCCTCCCGCCCCTGTGCACCTTGCCGATCCACCCTAGCTAATATGCCAGATCCCCAGCACCACAAGCCTGGCAGTGTGCAAGTAGCCCAGACGGGCCACGCCACCCCACAGTGAATCCCGCCCCTAGGAGAGGGGAAGAGAAGGCACACACCAGTCTGACTGTGGCCCCAGCGGTGGGCTGGGGGCAGACATCAGGTCTGACTGTGGCCCTGCCCACCAATGCAAGTTATTCAAGACAGCACAGGGGAAGTGCCCTGCAGTTCCGCACCACTCCAGGGACTATCCAAAATGATGAAACGGAAGAATTCTCCTCAAAAAAACCTCCAGGAAATAACGACAGCTAACGAACTGATCAAAAATGATTTAAACAATATAACAGAAAATGAATTTAGAATAATAGTCATAAAATTAATCGCTGGGCTTGAAAACAGTATAAAGGATAGCAAAGAATCTATTGCTATAGAGATCAAGGGACTAAGGAACAGCCAGGAGGAGCTATTAATGAGCTGCAAAATAAAATGGAGATGACCACAGCTCGGATTGAAGAGGCAGAGGAGAGAATAGGTGAACTAGAAGATAAAATTATGGAAAGAGAGGAAGCTGAGAAAAAGAGAGATAAAAAAATCCAGGAGTATGAGGGGAAAATTAGAGAAATAAAGTGATGCACTAAAGAGAAATAATATACGCATAATTGGTATTCCAGAGGAGGAAGAGAGAGGGAAAGGTGCTGAAGGTGTACTTGAAGAAATAATAGCTGAGAACTTCCCTGATCTGGGGAAGGAAAAAGGCATTGAAATCCAACAGGCACAGAGAACTCCCTTCAGACGTACGTAACTTGAATCAATCTTCTGCACGACATATCATAGTGAAACTGGCAAAATACAAGGATAAAGAGAAAATTCTGAAAGCAGCTAGGGATAAACGTGCTCTAACATATAAAGGGAGACGGATAAGACTCGTGACGGATCTCTCTACTGAAACTTGGCAGACCAGAAAGGAATGGCAGAAAATCTTCAATGTGATGAAGAGAAAAAATATGCAGCCGAGAATCCTTTATCCAGCAAGTCTGTCATTTAGAATAGAAGGAGAGATAAAGGTCTTCCCAAACAAACAAAAACTGAAGGAATTCGTCACCACTAAACCAGCCCTACAAGAGATCCTACAAGGGGGATCCTGTGAGACAAAGTACCAGAGACATCGCTACAAGCATGAAACCTACAGACATCACAATGTCTCTAAACCCGTATCTTTCTATAATAACACTGAATGTAAATGGACTAAATGTGCCAAGCAAAAGACATTGGGTATCAGAATGGATAAAAAAAACAAGACCCATCTGTTTGCTGTCTACAAGAGACTCATTTTAGACCTGAGGACACCTTCAGGTTGAAAGTGAGGGGATGGAGAACTATTTATCATGCTACTGGAAGTCAAAAGAAAGCTGGAGTAGTCATACTTATATCAGACAAACTAGACTTTAAATTAAAGGCTGTAACGAGATGAAGAAGGGCATTATGTAATAATTACAGGGTCTATTCATCAGGAAGAGCTAACAATTATAAATGTCTATGCACCGAATAGGGGAGCCCCCAAATATATAAAACAATTACAAACATAAGTAACCTTATTGATAACAATGTGGTAATTGCAGGGGACTTTAACACTCCACTTACAGAAATGGATAGATCATCTAGACACGGTCAATAAAGAAACAAGGACCCTAAATGATACATTGGATCAGATGGACTTGACAGATATATTTAAAACTCTGCATCCCAAAGCAACAGAATATACTCTCTTCTCGAGTGCACATGGAACATTCTCCAAGATAGATCACATACTGGGTCACAAAACAGTCCTTCATAAGTATACAAGAATTGAGATTATACCATGCATACTTTCAGACCACAACGCTATGAAGCTTGAACTCAACCACAGGAAAAAGTCTGGAAAACCTCCCAAAGCATGGAGGTTAAAGAACACCCTACTAAAGAATGAATGGGTCAACCAGGCAATTAGAGAAGAAATTAAAAAATATATGGAAACAAACGAAAATGAAAATACAACAATCCAAACGCTTTGGGACGCAGCGAAGGCAGTCCTGAGAGGAAAATACATTGCAATCCAGGCCTATCTCAAGAAACAAGAAAAATCCCAAATACAAAATCTAACAGCACACCTAAAGGAAATAGAAGCAGAACAGCAAAGGCAGCCTAAACCCAGCAGAAGAAGAGAAATAATAAGGATCAGAGCAGAAATAAACAATATAGAATCTAAAAAAACTGTAGAGCAGATCAACGAAATCAAGAGTTGGTTTTTTGAAAAAATAAACAAAATTGATAAACCTCTAGCCAGGCTTCTCAAAAAGAAAAGGGAGATGACCCAAATAGATAAAATCATGAATGAAAATGGAATTATTACAACCAATCCCTCAGAGATACAAGCAATTATCAGGGAATACTATGAAAAATTATATGCCAACAAACTGGACAACCTGGAAGAAATGGACAAATTCCTAAACACCCACATGCTTCCAAAACTCCATCAGGAGGAAATAGAAAGCTTGAACAGACCCATAACCAGTGAAGAAATTGAATCGGTTATCAAAAACCTCCCAACAAATAAGAGTCCAGGACCAGATGGCTTCCCAGGGGAGTTCTACCAGACGTTTAAAGCAGAGATAATACCTATCCTTCTCAAGCTATTCCAAGAAATAGAAAGGGAAGGAAAACTTCCAGACTCATTCTATGAAGCCAGTATTACTTTGATTCCTAAACCAGACAGAGACCCAGTAAAAAAAGAGAACTACAGGCCAATATCCCTGATGAATATGGATGCCAAAATTCCCAACAAGATACTAGCAAATCAAATTCAACAGCATATAAAAAGAATTATTCACCATGATCAAGTGGGATTCATTCCTGGGATACAGGGCTGGTTCAACATTCGCAAATCAATCAACATGATACATCACATTAATAAAAGAAAAGAACCATATGATCCTGTCAATTGATGCAGAAAAGGCATTTGACAACACTCAGCAACC
The DNA here is from genome assembly GCF_014898765.1 of Herpailurus yagouaroundi. Classification (NCBI taxonomy): domain Eukaryota; kingdom Metazoa; phylum Chordata; class Mammalia; order Carnivora; family Felidae; genus Herpailurus; species Herpailurus yagouaroundi. The sequence goes on from NW_024412444.1 coordinate 13,719,363, forward strand.
CTTCTTAATAGAAACCCTCAAGAAAGTCGGGATAGAAGGAACATACTTAAAGATCATAAAAGCCATTTATGAAAAGCCCACAGCTAACATCATCCTCAATGGGGAAAAACTGAGAGCTTTTTCCCTGAGATCAGGAACACAACAGGGATGTCCACTCTCACCGCTGTTGTTTAACATAGCGTTGGAAGTTCTAGCATCAGCAATCAGACAACAAAAGGAAATCAAAGGCATCAAAATTGGCAAAAATGAAGTTAAGCTTTCACTTTTTGCAGATGACATGATATTATACATGGAAAATCTGACAGACTCCACCAAAAGTCTGCTAGAATTGATACATGAATTTAGCAAAGTTGCAGGATACAAAATCAATGTACAGAAATCAGTTGCATTCTTATACACTAATAATGAAGCAACAGAAAGACAAAGAAACTGATCCCATTCACAATTGCACCAAGAAGAATAAAATAACTAGGGATAAATCTAACCAAAGATGTAAAAGATTTGTATGCTTAAAACTATAGAAAGCTTATGAAGGAAATTGAAGAAGATATAAAGAAATGGAAAAACATTCCGTGCTCATGTATTGGAAGAATGAATATTGTCAAAATGTCAATACTATCCAAAGCTATCTACACATTCAATTCAATCCCAATCAAAATTGCACCAGCATTCTTCTTGAAGCTAGAACAAGCAATCCTAAAATTCATATGGAACCACAAAAGGCCCTGAATAGCCAAAGTAATTTTGAAGAAGACCAAAGCAGGAGGCATCACAATCCCAGACTTTAGCCTCTACTACAAAGCTGTAATCATCGACAGCATGGTATTGGCACAAAAACAGACACACAGACCAATGGAATAGAATAGAAACCCCAGAACTAGACCCACAAAAGTATGGCCAACTCATCTTTGACAAAGCAGGAAAGAACATCCAATGGAAAAAAGACAGTCTCTTTAACAAATGGTGCTGGGAGAACTGGACAGCAACATGCAGAAGGTTGAAACTAGACCATTTTCTTACACCACTCACAAAAATAAACTCAAAATGGATTAAGGACCTGAGCATGAGACAGGAAACCATCCAAACCCTAGAGGAGAAAGCAGGAAAAACCCTCTGACGAAAGCAAAAATGAACTACTGGGACCTCATGAAGATAAAAAGCTTCTGCACAGCAAAGGAAACAACCAACAAAACTAAAAGGCAACGAATGGAATAAGAAAAGATATTTGCAAATGACATATCAGACAAAGGGCTAGTATCCAAAATCTATAAAGAACTCACCAAACTCCACACCCGAAAAACAAATAATCCAGTGAAGAAACGGGCAGAAAACATGAATAGACACTTTTCTAAAGAAGACATCCAGATGGCCAACAGGCACATGAAAAGATGCTCAACGTCGCTCCTCATCAGGGAAATACAAACCAAAACCACACTCAGATATCACCTCATGCCAGTCAGAGTGGCCAAAATGAACAAATCAGGAGACTATAGATGCTGGAGAGGATGTGGAGAAACGGGAACCCTCTTGCACTGTTGGTGGGAATCCAAACTGGTGCAGCCACTCTGGAAAACAATGTGGAGGTTCCTCAAAAAATTAAAAATAGACCTATCCTATGACCCAGCAGTAGCACTGCTAGGAATTTACCCAGGGAATACAGAAGTGCTGATGCATAGGAGCACTTGTACCCCAATGTTTATAGCAGCACTCTCAACAATAGCCAAATTATGGAAAGAGCCTAAATGTCCATCAACTGATGAATGGATAAAGAAATTGTGGTTTATATACACAATGGAGTACTATGTGGCAATGAGAAAGAATGAAATATGGCCCTTTGTAGCAACGTGGATGGAACTGGAGAGTGTTATGCTAAGCGAAATAAGCCATACAGAGAAAGACAGATACCATATGTTTTCACTTTTATGTGGATCCTGAGAAACTTAACAGAAGACCATGGGGGAGGGAAGAAAAAAAAAAGAGGTTAGAGTGGGAGAGAGCCAAAGCATAAGAGACTCTTAAAAACTGAGAACAAACTGAGGGTTGATGGAGGGTGGGAGGGAGGGGAGGGTGGGTGATGGGTATTGAGGAGGGCACCTTTTGGGATGAGCACTGGGTGTTGTATGGAAACCAATTTGACAATAAATTTCATATATTGAAAAAAAAAAAGACCATTTTCCTCTCTCCCAAACCCATTTCCTGTATCTACGATCTTGAAAACTGCCCACTATGGCATGACAGAGTCCTCTGCTAAATATCTAATGTTCAGAATAACAGAGAAAGAGGACTGCTTAGACACTGCACATCTCCTCACTTTAACACAATGCTAAATCACACTGGGATCCATGCAAACTTACTGCGCTCAACTTCACAGACAAATCATCAAGAAGAGAATGTGTACGTGTATATATGTGAACACCATAAAACTCTCCAGAATGCAGCAGGAGGGATGGAACCCTGCTATGAACTTCTAATCACAGAAAAATACTGTTTGGGGGTACCTGAGTGGGTCAGTTGGTTAAGAATCTAACTCTCGATTTGGGCTCAGGTCATGATCTCGCAGTTTGTGAGACTGAGCCCCGAGTCAGGCTCTGCGCTAACAGTGCTGAGCCTGCTTGGGAGTCTCTCTCTCCCTCTCTCTCTCTCTGCCTCTCCTCCACTCACATGTGCTCATATGTCCACTCTAATACATATATAAAATATTTTTTTTAAAAAGAAGACTCTCGGGGCGCCTGGGTGGCTGAGTCGGTTAAGCGTCCAACTTTGGCTCAGGTCACGATCTCACGGTCCCTGAGTTCGAGCCCCGCGTTCGGGCTCTGTGCTGACAGCTCAGAGCCTGGAGCCTGTTTCAGATTCTGTGTCTCCCTCTCTCTCTGACCCTCCCCCGTTCATGCTCTGTCTCTCTCTGTCTCAAAAATAAATAAACGTTAAAAAAAAATTAAAAAAAATAAATAAATAAAAAGAAGACTCTCTTGTTACAAAAGTCAAATCTGCTTCTGCTTGATAATACTTTATAAGTCAATGAAGCTCCTTTATGTAATGTTGAAACTTCCAGAATCCTGGTTCCAATTAATCCAAAAAAGCATCTGATTGAAAGTCAGTATTGTATCTTTGGCAAGATATGTTGACATTTGTGTTTTGTCTGAAGAACTGTGACTTTGAAGCCCTCATTCTATGCCTCTCCTTAGAAGTAAGGACATTCAAATACCAATATTATTGAGCAACTGCTATCCATCAAGTATCACCAAATGGGACAGATTCAGAGAATTCAGTATGTGAGACTTGTCTGATAACACATTTGGTCTTAATGAAGCTGCTTATGAAAAGACCCTCTCACTTTCTTATGTACGATGGTCCCAAATAAGTCAAAATACCCTTCAACATGTTATGAAACGTCATGGCACCAGCAAACATTCCACATGACTGCAAAATGTCTGTGGCCCTACCCATGTTTACTAGCACTGTGGCCTCCCACCCCACCGGGCCCCTCGGTCACTCAGCCACACCTTAGGAGTGTGCATTAGGTACCGGCCACATGCCCAGCATCGTGCTGTATGCTCCAGGGGTGCACATGTATCCAGCACGTTCTTCCCTTCACATGACTACATCTATCAAGGAATTACCTGTGGCCTCCACTTATCCCTGAAAACCCTCACCTGAAATCCTACATCTAAAATCTCCTTGTCCAACACTGAACTGCCATCTTATACGAGGGCTAGGTTCTAAGGTAGTGCTTGTTGCGGGAGCTGCAATCAGCCACATCGATCCCTGGGCATCCCTGAAGCCGTGTCACAGTCCCACATCCCCTGAGAAAGCCCAGCACAGCAAACGTTTCCTCCAGCTTCAGAAGTGATGGCTCTTTCTAAGGTTGAGCACCAGGAGAAGCAGTTGGCATCCATTTAGGGACCATGTTGTTCAAAACGTATGTATCTTTAAAATGCAGACGCACACTCAGTGAGGTGAGATGTCAGTGTTATCAGAGCAATGTGGGGACCAAGGATGACTAAGGGAACATGGGATGACACCTTGACATGTCACACTCCCTCAATGGCACACACTCTCTGGATATAGCTGAAGACACAGCGGTCATTTGTCTTCTCTTTCTTTTTGCCAAGTGCGTGTGGTTAGTTCGGTTCCAGGAAATTAAATACACAAAATAGGTAAAGCAGGACAGACTTGGTCTGAATGTTCTTACGCACTTATAGAGACAGTCAGAGTAATGCCACTGGCTCATGGGACAGGACAGCGCCTCTGTGATACCCCTGGGATAGCACCTTCTCTGACTGGCCTTTTTCCTATGAAAATCCCACCATTCAGGTGAGATAGAGATCACCAACTGCTAATCTGCTGATTGGTGCCCACTAGAGGAACTTATTAAAAACATGGATTACCACACCACATCCTTAGAAATCTTGATTCTGTAGGCATGAGATAGAGTACAAGTATCCAGAATTTAAAAGATCTCCCCAGGGAATTCAAACTGGCTAACAGCTTGAGGAATCTCTGGGTTTTGGCACTCAGACACACCAAAAACATCAACATCCATCATGGGCACCCTAACATATGGGTTCAGCAGATAAATAAACGTCAACTTGGAAAGCAAAGAAGGAATTAGAACAGTGTACAAGCTTTGACAAGGATGGGGAACAGCCCTGGTAGATGGAGAGAAGCTTCTGGGTGGTAATGAGGGTAATGAGGGTGGTGAACGAGGAGCTAGAGAAATACAGAAACACACAAGAGAGGACTGGGTGGCCGCCATGGCCAACTTCACCATCTATAGATGCAGGACTCACCAAGCAGTTCTGGGTCCACGGAAAACAAAGGTGCTGCCCACTATGGACAAAGCACGCTTCACAGTGAGTCTTTTCACTGAACACGCTGAATGTGTCTTTACAGGTTTCTTCTCTCCTCCAAAAAAGTGTTTTCATTTTGAAAACAAGGAAAGCTATAGTATTTGGCTTGGTCAACCAAAAACTACAAGCCTGAGAAACAGTAGTCTTTATGAGATTCAGTCCAGATGGGGCACCTACCCCTGGACAACCTGGGGGTTACAGCACAACACAGATTCTCCATGGACCACGCTGCATGGCATCAGCACCAACTCACCTTCCGATCTGGCCAGTTGTACTTCGCAAAGATAGTGTCATAGGTGTCCACTGCCCCGTCGGTGATGAGCATGATGGCCTGGCTGCAGACGCTGCCTTGCCCAGTATGGTTGAACTGCGGAAGAAAGAAGTTCAGACTAAAAAACACATCAGAGTTCTGTACATCCGTGAGACTTGAGAGGCATGAGGGCTTGGGCTTGGGAAGCCTCTCAAAACAAGAGCTCGTTCTACTTCACCAAAACACAACCTACACCATAAGCTTCTCCCCACACATTCACCATATTTGCTTTGACAAACTGGAACTAAATCCAGACAGCAGAGAGGATTTCTGAAAAACACACGCAGGGTGGGAAGTGAGGTTCGAGGACACATAACCTCTCTTACCTTCAAGCACAGATACTGCCTCATGATACAAGCCCCAAAGGCACTGGCACAGTCACTCTTTAGGAACACTTGACATGGGCAGAGCATACGTGGCTGGCAACATCTCTTTTAAAACCTGAATGAATCTGGCTTGATGGGTACGGACTGCACTATATAGTAAAATCAAGGAGGTTTTGGACACATAAAGTCAGAAACAGGCCAATTCAAACTAGAAGCCTAGGCATCCTTTTGTTAGGGTTCGTTTTAAATACATATTTGTTAGGGGTGCCTGGGTGGCTCAGTCGGTTGAGCATCCGACTTCAGCTCAGGTCATGATCTCACGGTTTATGGGTTCAAGCCCTGCGTCAGGCTGTGTGCTTACAGCTCGGAGCCTGGAGCCTGCTTCAGATTCTGTATCTCCCTCTCTCTGCCCTTCCCCCGCTCATACTCATTCTCTCTCACTTTCTCAAAAATAAATAAATTAATTAAAAAAAACTTTAAATATGTATTTGTTAGCAGGTAACATTACATGTTAGTTTATTACATATTTATTTTGTCACATATTAGTTTATTAACATATTATGTATAGCAGGCTGAAATTCTAAGACTATGCCCACTGGTGTGTAAGACCCTAAATTTCTTCAACTTTCAGTTTTACATGGCATTATAAAAGCTCCCAGTCTTTGTGAGTGGTAGACAGGGTGACCAGACTGGTTACCAGAGCTTAGTGTCCTTTCCTTGAATCAGGGTTGAAGAACTCCCTTAATGATTGCTATCAATGCTACAATTCAAAGCAACACCATGTCCGTTAAATACCCTATAATTCCATGACAATGCCGAGGCATGAAAATATACAAAAAGTCTTTAAATATACAAAAATATACAAATGTATACAAATATACAAAAAGTCTTTAATTTTCAGTAGTGAAAACTCCCACCATTATAGTTGGTGAAATGTATTCATTAATTCTAAATTATTTACTAGTGCCCACACAGAGCTGGGGCTGAAACATATAAAAATCCCCTCCCTTGTGTAGTTTGTATTCTATGTGGGGAGACATATAAAAACAAAGTAAAAAGTAAATTTTGTTGTATGTTGTGTGATAACAGCAATGCTAAGAAACAAAAAAAGAGAAAAGAAAGCAAAGTGGGGGGACAGGAAATGGGGAGGGGGCAGCTTTAGAAAAAATAGGGAAGACCTCACCAAGAAGGTGATGTATGAGTAGCACCTGGAGGGGGGAGTACCTGTGGGGGGGGGGGCGTCTCAAAGAGGGCAAAGAGCATGTGCAAAGGCACTGAGTGGGCATGTTTGATCTGTTGACCATGGCACTGGGGAAGGATGGAGACTGGTCTTAGATTTGCTGCTGGTTCCTGGTGAGCCAGAGAGCTAATAAAACACTCAAGTTGAATGTTTAATGTCTAGTCTCTGTGCACTTAGAATTCTCATGTGGAGACTGAAGTTGTGATTAGAGAAAACTATAACTAGCTGGATGAATAAATGGGTAGAAGGATGAATGAAAGGAGGGATGGATAGAAGGATGATGGATGGATAGAAGAATGGATGGAGGGAGGGATGAATGAATGGATAGATGGATAGATGGATGGATGGAGGGAGGAAGGGATGGATGGATGGATGGATGGATGGATAGAGAGATGGAGGGAGGGTTGGAGATGGATAGATGGATGGATAGAAGGATGGAGGGAAGGATGGATGGATGGAGAGGGATGGATGGAAGGATCAAAGGAAGGAAAGGAGCGAGGGAAATGGGAGGGAAGGAAGGAGGGAAGAGAAGGAAGGAAGGAAGGAAGGAAGGAAGGAAGGAAGGAAGGAAGGAAGGAAGGAAAGATGGACAGAAAGAATTTCTTGGGGCCATATTGGGATAGAGCAAAGCCACCTAAAACATACATGGACTGCCATAGTATAGTGAAAAGCACTTAATTCCACCCCAGCACCACAAGCCATGTGCCTGCAGTAAGTTTTCATGTCAGAGTATCCTTTTCTTCATTTATAAAATGAGACTACCATGCGTTGTTACAACGCAGGTTAAATGTTCATTATATGGCAGGCAACAAGTATTAACTTACTTAATCTTGACTAGCCTCTGAGGTAGGTACTATCATCATCACCACTTTACAGGTAGGGAAATTGAGGCACAGAGAGATGAGTTAACTTGCCCAAGGTCACACAGCTACCCTCTGTAGTGGCCAGGATATAAATCCAGGCACTCCAGCTCCAGAACCTACTCCCAGATTCAGCGTACTCTATGGCCTCCCAGTAAAGAGATGAAGGTCCTTGAGGAGATGGAGATACATGGCTCCATAAGCACTCATCTCCTTCACCTGCTTCTTCCTCCCTCCACTCTTTCTAGAATTCTAGGGCCACATGACAGACATCAGGTCCTCCACTCTGAGAGTGAATGAGTGCTCCTCAAATTTTGTGCCTTAGGTTCACTTTAGTCCTGGCCCTGGAAGCCACTCCTGCAACTCAGACCAGACCAATGCCCTTGAATTAATGAGCATACATGGCCCATGATGGAATATCACAGAAATTCTCAGGTAGGTACTAATACTTGGGAACTAAAGCCATCACACATAGCTATGGTTCTAGTGTCTTTATCAATATAACTAACTATTCCAGAGCTCTCTTGCTTAGGAAGATAAAAATTGCAAATAACTTTTTTTCTTATTCCAGGAACGTCTTGAAAGGCCCATCAACTCCTCAGTAGGAACTGTCACAGGACAATTTGTACCCTAAGACTCTTGGGGAAAACACTAACCTCAAAATCTTCTCTCTGCTGCATCCACCAAGTCTAAACTAGAATATTAGGATTCTCACCCAGTCTTAACCAAGCCTCTTCCTTCCCCTCTACTCTGAAAGACCCACATTCAACCAGACTTCATAGTCTCCAGTACATGACTTTGTCCCTTCCACTTTGGGACATTACTAACATTCTATGGTCATAGTGCATTTTCTTCCTTACTGCAGTAAGAAGAAACATCTCTGCAGTCTTGCCCTATCAACAAGTTGTTCTGGAAATGTTTTGGGGAGCCTGCATTCAACATTGTCTTCAAATCACTGAATAAAGCCGGCAGCGGACCACTGAATAAAGGTGATCTATGCTTCAGTTCAAACAAGGCTGGAGTTCACCCTGGGCCTGTTGTTCATGCAACTCATTCGAAAACATCCCGGAAAAACACTCTCCCAAACAAAAGGCAAAAAAGAGTGGGAAATGAAGCTATCTGAATGATGCAGACTGGAAGACAGGGCTGCCCTGAGCTGTTTATTTAAAAACATCACTTTCCTCTCTGGCTGAGCCCCTGGTATTCTCTGCAGCAATCTGCAGTTGGAGAATTTTGAAGAATGCAATTAACTTCAAATGCTTTGATGAGTAATATCTCTTCTCTGCATATTTGTCTAGAACTTTTTTTTTTGAATAGCGGGAGTGATGAAAGTGTTTTCCATAATAATAACAATGACAAGGGCCTGATGAGGAACTACAATTAGCTCAGTGATTCATCAGTTAGCAGCGAAAATTTCAATGCATCCTGACATTTAGAGCATTTGGTTGTGATTAACAGCCTTTGAAATGTCACCGAATTTTATTTAATTGGCTAAGAAAAATTTTTAAAAGGTAATCACTGCAAAGATCATATTCATCGCCAAAAACGGTAATTGCGGGTGTCACATGACAAGGTAGATGCTAACTACTGTAGCAAACTGGCTCTGTGTTCTTACAGAAACTAATGAATGCAGCAGAGATCAATAGCTGGAAGAGTCTTAGAAGTTTATTTGAATGCTCCTTTCAAAGTCCTTTGTGCAACAACTGCAAGCCTTTAAGTCACCCGAGCAAATACTGACACTGAAATGCAGGTAATTGCAAAACAGAATTAACTTCATCTAGTAATCCCTGAACCACTCTGAGCCCGGTCACAATCACAATTTCAAGTGTGTGTGTGTGTGTGTGTGTGTGTGTGTGTGTGTGTGTGTGCGCGCGCGCGCATGTGTGAGGGAGAGAGACGGACACAAAGACAAACACACACAGAATGTGTGTCTGTGTAACTGAGAAATAACTCTTTGTTTCTATTGGCCTGCAAGGGCAGGCATCATGCACAGGAGAGAATTACATCACTTAAAGGTCATACTGATGAAGTGGAAAACAGCGAAAGAAAGCTTCACTTTCATGGGAGATTAACCAGCTCTGTGTTTCTCAAAATGTTTGGCTATTTAAAAGCCTAGCAGCTAGAGACAGGATGGAAATGTTTCTCTCTCTGAGATAAATGTGCACTCAAAATATGGTGCCAACTGTCAACCAATCTCTTATCAGGGACATTTTGTAACATTTCTGGTCCTTCCATTTCTTGCTATCCAGAATTTACACTGGACCCATTAGGTTTTCTAACTGGCCAGACCCCAGAGGGTTTTTACAGGTGAAGGAAGAACAGAGATGTGTGAAAGATTTCCCTGGTTCACAAATACTTATGTGAATGAAGGAAAGAAATCCACCGTGTGTTGGTGATTTTTCTGGACCTGAGAGGTGCTGGGAGGTTAATAGACCCTGCTGGAGTATAAGACACATTATGCCTGAAGGTGTGCTTGGTGAGCTGTGACTTCTATAAGATTCTAACCCTGAGGTTCTGATATGATATAAAGAGTTCTTGAGTCAATAAGTTTGAGAACTGGTATAAATACATTTTTAAAAGGTCTGTTCCCTGGAGGACTTTGAAGACCTTGAATATGCACAGGTGTGTTGTGAGTCTCTGGGACAGGAGGATGGCATCTCCCCACCTCGACAACACCCGGGGTAGAGTATCCTGGCAGACCAGCATCGGCTGGGCATGCAGTGGGAAACACTGGCTTGGAAGTGTTTGGGAACAAAACTGGTAAGTGGACAGGGTGGGGAGAGAGAAGTTACCAGGGCAAGAGAAAGGAAAGAAGGGAAGATAAAGGGAAGTGGACATTCCCAAGGACGTGGGCAGGAAGTAAGACCAAAGCATCAAGAGCTCCGGCTGCCTCTAGAAGCCACAGGCAGCCTGGCAAGAGTTGAGGCTGCCCAGTGACTCCATGGTCATAGACATGACACTTCCCAGCCACCCCAGCCCTGCTGGAAGGGAGGCAGGTACTGCTTCATTGTGCTGAATCCTCAACCCTGGTCCACCAGGGCCAGCTTCATGGGTATATCATGTGCACAGGGCCCGCACTCGGGGCAACCCTCTGCTGTCACTCTCTTAAGATTCTTAATGCTTCTGAACATTTTCATTTTCATTTTCATTTTTTCTGAGTATTTTTAATTTTTAAAAAATGTTTATTTATTTTTGAGAGAAAGACAGAGAGTGAGTGAGGGAGGGGCAGAGAGAGAGACACACACAGAACCTGAAGCAGGCTCCAGGCTCTGAGCTGTCAGCACAGAGCCAGACGCAGGCCTTGAACCCACGAACTGTGAGATCATGACCTGAGTCGAAGTCCAATGCTTAACTGACTGAGCCACCCAGATGCCCCTTTTCTGAGTATTTTCATTTTGCACTGGGCTTCACAAGTTATGGGTCTATTCCTATCCCCATTTTACAGATGAGGATAATAAAGGTGAGGCAAAGCAGAGTTTTCTCAAGGCTTCACAGCAAGCTCTGACCAAGTCAGGCTTCTCAGCCCAACCTGCCTGACTCCAGAGGCCACAAACTTCACATGACAAGCATTCCCTAACTCTTGCTCCTTCACCACTTCTGCCAAAGAGCCAGAAAACAGAAATTCACAGCAGGACACATTTCCAAACAAGGGATTCACGAGTTCGGAGTGCCTCCCCCTGCTCTAGACACTAGGCTTTTGAGATAAAAAGAGAACCAATTTTATAATTGTGACAAATCCTTTCAATATGACTTTCTAGAAAGAAGCCCTGAGACGGTACCTATCCAGGGTTCAAATCAGAATTTAAAGATGTAGCTTGGCCCCCTGCTCTGACCAGCTACGTTCGCAAATTATTAGTAAGCTGTGAAGAGGGCTGTGCTGTCCCAAACACTGAGCCTTACACAAATGTGAATTATCTGCAGTCAGCAGTCTCGTGCAGCCAGGTGGGAGGGAAGAGCCGAGGGCGATTATGTGGCACCTTCCCTCCTTATCTCTCCCTCCTCTGCAGTCCCAGCACAGGCTCAGGACCGAAATCTCAATGGCCTTCTGTGTGCCAGTGGATATTATTGGTAAAAGAAAGTCTAGAATTAGGGCTCGAGAGGCTAGTGTAGCTGAGTGAGAAAGATTCCAGTTTTTGAGCTGGGCACAACTGAGCACCAGGATGAGCCGTGTGATGTTGGGTGGGTGATCCTATGCAAACCCACACCCGGGGCCCCACCGAGCGGCCTGAAGACTCGGTGCAGAGGGGCTTCTGGGCCCCTGGCTGGTCTCCCAGCTCCTGCAACAGCTTAATGTAACTGCTGCTCCATTTAGGGCTTGTTTGCCCTCAGTTCCGCCCCGTGACTTTCCCTGCATTCCACACTTTCCCGGCTCCCCAAGAGTTTGGACAAGGCTCATCCAAAGGAGAACACTAGAAGATAAGCCAACGCTTTTCTAAGCCATCTCTCCCTTTCTTCTGATCTGGGGGCCTGGGTGCTTTCTGGCAACAGCTGCACCTCTTCCAAGGTACCAGCTGCCACAGGACAGGCCTCCCCCTGTGACTCCGGCTTTTCCCAGGCAGCCCTCCATGGCCCCATTCCCATCTAGATGGCCACTAGGAGGAGGCTCCAACGGCGTCCCTTGCTCCTGTTTTCCCCCCTACCCTAGAGAGGAGCTGCTTCCTGCTGCTGCCCATCTGAGGATGGTTTCACTCTCTGGTTTCTGAGCTTTTCCATACCCTATGCAACCAATTCCCTGAAGTAAATCCCTGCTGTTTGAAACACCTAGAGTGATTGCTATTTTTCTGCTTCTTAACATCTTAACCTACCTCCCTGGTCCAAGCCACCAGTTATGCATCACCCAGATAACTTAATGGCTCCCAGCTATTGTCTTTGTTTCTCAATACAGCAGCCAGAGAAATACTGCTAAAACTCAAGCAGGTCATGTCATTCTCTGCTCAGACTCCAGTGACTTTCCATCCCACACAGAGCAAGAGCCAAAGTCCACCTCCCCCCCCCGCCAGAGTCTGGAGGGCTCCATGGGGTCTGGCCCCTGCTACCTCCATGATCTCATTCCCTTGCACTCTCTTTCTCCCCCGCTCTGCTCCTCACACTGGTCTCTTATGGTAACTATGCCAAGCATCACTGCCTTAGGTCTTTTGTACTCTGTCCTCTTGCTGGCAACTTCTGAAGTGACTGTTCCCTCACTTCCTTAAGGTGTCTACTCCAACCAAGGTCACCTAATCAGAGAGATCTTTCCTGACCTCATTGTATAAAGCAGCAAGTCCTTACTATGCTGGCACAATGGGGCTCTCCATAGGCACTTCATCTGTCTTTTCCCATTAGACCTGAGGTCAGCAAACTTCTTCTGCAAAGTGCACACAGTAAATATTTTAGGTTTTACAGACCATATGGTCTCTATGGCTAATCAACTCTGTCACTGTAATGCAAAAATAGCCATAGAAGGTACATAGTCAGGTGAGCATGAATGCATTCCAATGAAACAATATTTACCAAAAGAAGATGCAGGCTGGATTTGGCTCACGGGCCATAATTACCCAACCTTTACACTAGTCCATTAAGGCAAACCCTTTGTGCAGTCTGTTCTCTGGTGCATTCCCAGTGTCTGATATTAAAAAACACACAACACATACTAGTTACATAAATGATACAGAACCTGCATTGATAAAGATTGCCATTATTTTCCTACTACTCTCCCAGAGTGATAAGAACACAAAAGTCACATGTTCTTCTAGCTTAACACAATTGGATTGGAGGGGCAGAAGCCCCAGCCCAGCACTCCCCAAAGTTTTTCATGGAATGTTAACAGGTGCTACCTGGAAAACTGATTCTTGTTCCAAGAAGTGTGGGAAACGGTTCAGTGGCATTCTTTCCTGTAGTACCTACTGGAACTTTGATTATGTGACTGTGTATTAGGAATCTCCAAGGGGCTGGAAGAAAGGCAGGGACGGGTACGGCACTCCCTAAGCATACTGCACAGAGAAAGTTTTTCTTCTGCTAACCATCACCACAAGCAGGGATTCAGTATGAAACACAATGAGGGATGAGTCTACTCTATGAAGAAACTGAAAGTTTCTGAGGCAAAATCTGCACTGGAAGGTATTTAAGTGTTGGTGGTCCCAGAGCCAACAAGCATGGCAGGTGAGTGCCTTGATCAGAGGGCATTTTACACTCTGCTCAGCCTCACTGGCTGGACCTGGGTCCCCAGAGGACCCGAATAGCCAGCCTCACCCTCCCATCTGATACCTCTGGATGCCACTCAATGACAGCAGGAGCTAACTACTGTTAGCATTATTTGCTGGTCCACGATCGAACAATTTTAAAAAAATCCATCTATTCTCCTGGACAGAAGAGAGGCAAGTCAAAGAGGAGCTTACATCACTGAGAATGTTGAAGGCCTCATTCAGAGCTATGTCCAGCATTCCAATTCCTTTGGCAAACAGCTTGTCCAGATGCTCCCTGAAGTGCTGAAACGACAAAGTAGAAAATTCATTAGCGTCCATATGGTTACGTGATGCCAACCTTGGGCGCACACCAGGACCAGTGCATCCCAGGCCCAAATGGCCATAGTGTGTTCTTCTTCCCTTCAGAATTCAAAACATAAGAACTTATTCAATATAAAATTTACCTGCCATATGCATTTTTAGCTGTGATCACATTCTAGGGAAAGAATTCATTTAATTCTGGTGAAAAGTACTTAATTTATCTAAAATTCCTTCTTTCCTTTCCAGTTTCATCTCTCAAAACTTACTTTATCCTCTTCTACCCTCAATTTTTCCACTTCTGATCACTTCTGAGACTGTGTACATGCTCTCCTCACTGGGAATCCACTCTCCATCCATTTCCTGGCTCCCCTGCCACACCTGGTCCCATCGACTTTGGAGACCTCACCGCCTTCCTGCCTTGGAAAATTTCCTAGACCCCCCATCTCTGACAGTGACTTAGCATGCTTCCTTAGTGGTGGGGGGGCTGGGTGGCTCAGTTGGTTAAGCGTCTGACTTCGGCTCAGGTCATGATCTCATGGCTTGTGGGTTTGAGCCCCACATCAGGCTCTGTGCTAACAACTCAGAGCCTGGAGCCTGCTTCAGATTCTGTGTCTCCCTCTCTCTCTGTACCTCCCCCGCTTGTACTCTTTCTCAAACAATAAATAAACATTAAAAAAAAATTTAAAAAGAGAATGCTTCCTTAGCACCCCATGCTGCACCCCATGCTCAGATATACCTTTCACTTAGCACTCCAGGTATGTAACTGCCTAGTTAGATTCTGCCCCCACTCGAGACAATGATGTTCTGAGACCAGGCATGTCTTGTGGCCTACTCTATCTCCCATGAAGACCACATATCTGATACACAAAAGGTACTCAAACCATCTCTGAAGAGCAAGGATAAAGACTGGGTCATGAGGTAAGAATTGTGATTACGGCAAGAGAGACACAGGCTAGAAATCAGAAGAGATTCAAGGAATTCACAAAAAGGGACCAAGCCTCTTCAGAAACATCCCTAAGGCCCATCTGGCTATGTTGGATCGACAGAAACCCAGCATCAGCTGGAGAGGAAAGGGGGCAGAAGGAAGCAAGCCTGGAGCCCATTATGTTTCTGCTTCTCAACAAAGAGGCAAGAGCAGGTCCAGGCACGTGCTCAGGGCCACGTGAGCTTGTGGCATGTCCACTGACCCAAAGCCCGTGTCCACAGTACCATAGCTGCCTGGAATTATTTCCCAGTTGGCCTATTCCAAAACCACTTCTGTTCTACCGAAATGAATTGGGCTCTCCCCAAAGGCATCCACACCCTCGTCGGCTAAAGAAACTGGATGGAAGAGTCACCCGGGAGGGTGAGGGGCAGGAAGGGTGTGCTCACGGAAAATGTTTGCTGGTGATTTCCTGGCTGAGGAATGGCTTTCTTTCTCTTCCATGCCCTGGGACCCTTCAATGCCCCAAGAATTGCATCAGCATTCAGATATTGACACCAGCTCATGATGTGTCTGCCCAAGAACCCAAAAACTGATCACAGAATAAGAATAGATCATAGAGACGGATCTTAGGACATGCTGATGGTCTAAGATGCTATTCTCCCTAGGCCCCCACAGGAAGCATCAGGGGCCACTGGTCATGGGGGTGGCTGCAGATTTGCTGGAAAACTGGACTGGGAAGTTTTGGTGGGATCCTCACGATGGTTCAGCTTTAATGGCACCCAGACCTAACACAAATCAAGGCTGGATTTGAAGTTGGCTGCTCACCCTAGATATATTCACATAACCCATAAGACCCCCTCCCAGGTCCATCCTTTCCTCACAGCAATCATACTCTCATGCTCACCAGAGCATGGAGTCATGGAAATCTGCTTCATAATAGGTCCTTAGCAAATAACATGTAACTGCATCCTCACAGCAACCCTGTAAGTTTCCATCAACCCACTTTGTAGATGGGAAGAGTGAGGCTCAGCACTGTACCCAAATTCACACACCTCCTAGCTGCCTGGCCCAGGTTCTACCCAGGTCTGCTTCACCCATTCTAATGTCTCCTTCTCTCTGCTATACATTTGCTACTTTTATATATATATACACATATGTATACATATGTATATATGCCAGGTACTGGCCATGAGCTCTTAATCTCTACACCTGCACTACAGGTGAGTCTACAGGTAACCAAGTGGCTTGGGTGTTGGGGGAGAGGAATGCTGAGGGCCATGGACCCAGACAAACCACAGGGCCAGGAACCAAGACTTGTGCTTCTCTGTTCTTCCTGCTGGATGCCCAACGCCCAGCAGGATGCCAAGCACATGGCATGTCCTTCACAAGCACTGACTGTACAAATCCAGACAATTAACTGAATCTGAGGAAGCCCAGGTGTCCCTGGCTACACGTGAGCAGGAAGGGATCAAAACAGATCAGTCTGCCTTCTCCAAGAATGGCCGCCTATGGAAACCTGACTCGTAGGCGACTAATGTCCACCAGGAACGACTTAGGCTCAGCAGGCATCACCTCAGGGTGGTCCCCACACACCCTACAGGACGCAGAGCATCATGACACATGCCCATCACGCAGCTTGTAGAGAGGCTGGGCTTTAACCTGCCCTGGGTTCACATTGCTGTGGCTAGACCTTGCCTTCACAAGTTCATTCTATTCATCTGATGTCATTTCTGTCAACTGCATTTCATTGTGCTCGGCCACACAAGTTTACGCAGCATTGTTGTTTTTTTTAATAACAGAGCAACCCCGTTTAATTTTTCTTTAATCCATGTGCAACTGAACGTCATGTGCAGGAAGATTGCTTCAGACAATGGTTGCTTTTATTGTCAGACACTTAGGAGTAAAATGCAATAACATGTCACGGAATTCCCCTCAACCCAACTTTATAACAAGGTCCGTTCTGATTTTCTTTCTTTTTGGTACAAATCTAGTCCTTATATTACATGGAAAAAACATGTCCCCAGGTTAAGGGTTTCCAAACGACATCACAGATGAAGGACACTCCCTTTGTGTCTTTCCCTCTCATGTCCCTCATGTCTGGGCTCTGTTTTCTCCTGTTGTATACCTGGACCAAATCTGCTTCATCATCCTGGTCTTCCAATCTTCATTTAATCCTTGGCCCACCTGTCATTCTACACAAGGCCCTGAGGCCTTGCCTTCCAGGGAACTATCTCCAGTGATGTGGCTCCACTAAGAGCTACTATGGCAGTCAAGAGCTATAGGTAGCCATCTACATTAAATTTAAATAAAATTACCTAAAAATAAAAACTCAGTTGCTTGGGGTACCTAGGTGGCTCAGACGGTTAAGTGTCTGACTCTTGATTTTAGCTCACGTCATGATCTCACCATTGTAAGATCAAGTCCTGTGGTGGGGCTCCTCACTGAGCATGGAGCCTGCTTAAGATCCTCTCTCTCCTTCTGCCCCTCCCCTGCTCTCTCTCTCTCACCCCCATAAAAACAAACAAACAAACAAACAAAACTCCATTGCTCAGTCCCACCAGTCTCATTTCAAGTGCTCAACAGCCCCATGTGGCTAGTGGCTACTGCATTGGATAGTGATGATCAAAGAACATTTCCATCATTGCATAAAGTTCTACTGTACAGCACTCATCTGGAGACATTTGGGCAAGACTGGTCCTTTCTCCTCACCAAGCCACTGATCAAGAGTGAGTCAGAGGAAACTAAGGCTTATACCCACTGGATATGGGTGGTTTTTGCCCGTTCAACATCCATTCCCCTTCTTCCGATTTTCCTTCTCCACTAGTGCCTCATATCATTTGGGTGAGGTTAACATCTCTCTTCCTCCTTTCCAGATCAAAGGGTAAACCCATGTATCAGGCTTGACCAATTTGTGAATTCCATCCTGAATTCCATGAGGCACCATCAGGCATGGGCATATGACCCAATCCCTGGGCCTCTACTGAAATGTGGGGAAGAAAACTCTCTCCACTGAGACTACTGAGAGGTAGGGAAGAAGGCTGGGCTGCCAGCAACCATCAAGCCTCTGGGGAGGAAGAGCTCACCTGAAAAAAGGTAAAGCCAATGAGAAAAGAGCCCATAATGGAGGAAACAAGGCAGAATCATGTGGCTCGGGTTCCTAGAACCAGGCATGCCTAGCTTTTTCAGGTAAGTGAGCCAATAAATTTGGTTCTTTGCCTGACCAGATCTAGCTGGATTTGGGCCGCTTAACTGAAAGGAAAGGACCTTAATGACCACAACCATCACAATGACTCTGGCTGGGACACTGCTTCCAAAGCCCTGCCCTTGGATTACAATGATCCCCTTCATTTCCTGTCCCCAGCCTCCCGTTTTTAATCACTGGCATTACACTACACGATTTACCTATGTCCTGTGAGTACTCCTGCCAGACAGAGTCAGGCACTTCATAGCGCTCTCCTGGTGCACGTGGATTTAATGGCCACTGCTTTCACTACTCAAAACCTGGAGGAATTTGCTAAGGAGGAATCCTACCCACGTGCACTCCAAGGGCAGTGTCTGGTAGGGAAGGAAGGGGCCTGGCCGACTGCTCTGAAGCGTCTTCATCAATTCAGATTTTCTTTTCTCTGTCCTCAGCTGTGGTTGCTCTAAGATTCAAAATGTGTCATATTTAATGCAATCACATTATAATCACTGTATATAAGCAATTGGTATATAGAACCCATGGACTCCGGAAGAAAAAAAAACTGAACTGAAATTCAGGAGACTGAGTCCTAGTTCTGGTTGTACTATTTACCAGCTACAAGGCCCTGAGGCAAGTAGCTTTGGCTCTCAGGTCTCAGTTTTGCTCCCTGTGAAATGGGGATGAGAAAAGCCGCTGCATGGTGGGTGGAAGAGTGAGCTCGCACTGGTGCCTCCGAGTGGCAGGCAGAAGCAGGTGGCCTGAATTCCAAGTCCTACACTGCCACTCACCCTCCCTGAACACCTGAGGAAGACATCACCTTTATCTGGGCCTTCGACTCACTCTTTTTTTTTTCTTTTTAATGTTTACTTATTTTTGAGAGAGAGGGAGTGTGTGAGTGGGGGAGGGGCAGAGACAGGGGGGTGATACAGAGGCTCTGAAGTGGTCTCTATCCTGACAGAAGAGAGTCCAATGTGGGGCTCGAACTCATGAACCATGAGATCATGACCTGAGCCAAAGTCAGACACTTAACCCACTGAGCCACCCCGGCGCCCCCTTCAGCTCACCTCTCACGCAAGGGGTCTTGGGCTGACCTCCCCCTGATAATACAGGAAAGAAGTCATCTGAAAGAACAGTGATGACAGAAAAATGTGAGACTATCTCAATTTCACATTCACTAAAATAAATATGTGGGAAAAAAATCCTACAAAGCTTTATACTCCAAATGCCTTCGATGCCAACTTCCTGGTTTGCAGCGCTACCATCTAATGGGCCTTGGAAAACAACTTCTTTTTCCCTGTGAGGGCCAGGTTTGATTACATGGAGAAAGACATGTGGTTGATTTCACCAACACCGAGATCCGAATGCCTTCCAGAGCCAGCTACGGAGAACAGAAGGTTCAAGAGTGCCCAAGCCAGGAAGACATGCCACAACGGCGTGCCAGAAGGTGGCCAGTTTTCGTTATTTTTCTAATTAAAGTAAACAATTTATTGGAAATGGTGACAGTTCCACTTTATTATTAAACTTCAGTGAAGGAGGAGGAGGGTGGCTCTTTATCTTTGCTCCACGCACTCAGGCAGCATATGCTGCTGCTGCGCGGGAAAAGGCCTCGCTTCCAAAGCAATTAGTACAGCTTTATGCCTGGGGAGATAACCAAGAGCCCCACAGCCTCCCGCGCCTGAGTGCCAGCAGGCCCAGCAGGGCTGCTTATCTCCGTGAAACAGTCACAACATCCAGGCCAGCAGAGGGTCCTGGAGCAATAATCCTCTCCCTCCACCAGCATTTGATTTAGTTGAATCAATACTATAGTGCTCTCTGTGATACAGCAATCATGTTTTTCCTGTCTACATAATTATAACAAATGCTTGAGTCCTCCCAATTAAAAGCAGGGGACTGATATGACAAATGGACATGAGGAGACAAAACCATCCCCCATCCACAGAGCTGGGGGTCTGGGCTAGGGGGACTTAGGGGGAAGGCTAACAGCCACCAGTCCACAATGCCCATCAAAGTCACTGGCATTCAGCAGACCTGAATTATACACCCACTAGGTGTGGAGGAGGTCACTGCAGCACCCCTGCCATGGCTTTGAAATTGCCTCACCCAAGTCCTCCAATGGCAGCCAACATTGGCCCAATGACAACCGTATGCTGGGCACCAGGTGTTTTGCATGCATTATTTCGCCTGATCCCCCTAATGACTCTAAACGGTACTATCAGGTTCCTGTTGTACATATCAGCAAATGGAGTCCCAAAAAGTGAAATGTTTGCCCGGGATAGCAGAGCAAGTATGAGGAAAGGGAGCCTCAAAATGTGAAGCCCCATACCCAAAACCCTGTGCAACACAACCCCTCCCAACACTGAGAGCTCAGCTCCCTACATCCCTGACAAAGTACAGTCCTCAGGGGTGGACAGAGTCTATAGGGTCATGTGCAAAGCCACGATCCCATTCAGGGATGGCTTCATGGGCATGTGACCTAGGCAGCCACACAGGGCCCCCTGCTTGGTTTAATGCTTTGCCATCACTGTCTTGAAATTCTTAATAATTTTACTTTTGAATTTGCGACTTGTAAATGAAATCCCATGGACTAAGAGCATGCGTGTGAAGAGAGCAGGTATAGGAAGCATGTGCGTGTCCGCTGTTCCTCGCTGCCCATTCACACCTAGCATCCATAATGACCGGGGGCCCAGAATCCTGGGGGACAGCTATAGTACAGGCCTTTATCAAACATGCTTGGCTTTATTAGGTCACTTAGCACAGCGCTGTCAGGTAGCTTAGGGTACATGTTTATTGACAAACTAAAATTAAGAAGCTAAAAGTGAAGGTACCCTGTACAGGGTCTTCCACTGTCAGTTTTAGCAGTAATAGACACGGTACCCCTTGCCTTCTAAAATAGGGACGTAGCTCACGTCAGTCAAGTCAGCCTGAACAGACAAGCAAAGCCTGTTGCATTCTTTTTTTTTTTTTTTAACATTTATTTATTTTTGAAACAGAGAGAGACAGAGCATGAGCAGGGGAGGGTCAGAGAGAGAGGGAGACACAGAATCCGAAACAGGCTCCAGGCTCTGAGCTGTCAGCCCAGAGCCTGATGCGGGGCTCAACCTCATGGACCGCGAGATCATGACCTGAGCCGAAGTCAGACGCCCAACCGACTGAGCCACCCAGGCACCCCAAGACTGTTGCATTCTGATGTCAGAGTCCTCATTGACATCTCTGTGGTCCACTGCCACTGAGCTCTGAGCGCAAACCACAGAAGCCTGTTGGTCAGAGACCCAGAGACACCTGACTTCTGACCTGACTAGGATACTAGACCACATGATGATTTAGTATAAATATGGACTCTTCATCCTAATATAATTCCTCCTGACAACACCCTTTCAACTCCATCCCTGAGATGATCTTCCCAGGCTCCAGCTGAGGCTGAGAAATCCCGTGGCTGAATTACGACTGCATCTTTTGGGCACCCACACATCAGGGACCCAGGGCAGTGCCCACACAATATAGTTTACAGGAAAGGCACACATCCCGTGGCACTGCTACCCCAAAGCCCAGGCTCCAGTGAATCAGACTGTCATTTGATTCCAGCAGGGAAAGTAGACAGTGACATGGTGTTTCTCAAACATGAAAACAGAATGGCCCAAGAGGCTCGTGGTATTAAAGAGCAGGCCCAGATGTTTGCAATTTGGGGGAGAAAGTACAGATACTGAGAGAACCTTGTCTGAGCTGGTCCCGGTTTCTCCTTAATGTTGTCTATAACAAATTGAAGTGTCTGAAGATAGCAGCTGTTCAATGCTAATGCCGAATTGGAGACGAGAGATCTCCTGGATGTGAACAATGAACAGCATTTCAACATCATTTTGAGGGCAACAGCAGTATGTGTGCCAGGTGAGATGGCGGTGACGAGCCCAGAATTGGTGACTCTCTACAATCAGAAAACACCTGAGATGGAACAGGGGCCTGGAGCAAAGCCATCGGAGGCAAGGCTGTGTCCAGGACCACTCACTGCTGTACTGTGTCAGTTCACTGTCCTCTTTGTTAGGGTTCGAGGGAACCTGCTCAGGGCACCCCTGAGAGACTGAAGAGAGCCATAGCCCAAATGCTACTTGGACAGAAATATCTGCTTTGTGTCTCCATGCAGTACAATGGTGTGCGTATAAACAGCAGGCCTCACTCTTTGCATCTTTCTGACATTTCTGAAGGTCCAAGTTAATCCTCTATAAACTTAATGAAAACTTTGATTTGATTCAGCTTTGCTTCTTGGGGGAAGAATGCTTGCATCAGTTTCAGTGTGCAAGAGCAGACAGAAGTCACAGTGCCAGTTAATTCCAAACATGGTGCCAAGCTCCGTGGAAGCTTTGACTCTGAAGAGATGTGTATTTATAGTCAGCATCTAGGGAGAATGGAATGCAGATGTGGCCCCGGGGATGGCGAGGGCTCATCTTCACCAAACCGTCCCCTCCCTGTCAGGCTGACAGTCCCGTGCACACGGATGCAAAGTCACAGCCCAGAGTGGAAGCCGGTAGATGCCGAGAACACACATCTGGGGTCACCATGCAGGGGGTGGTGATGGATGTGCCCTGACCCACCCCAAGCTCGCCCGTTCAGCGATAGCAACATTCATTTCTGGAAGAGCCTGGCAACGACAATGTGGCCCCATGAGACAACTACATGAGAACTTTTTCTGTAGAATCACTTGGAAGATTTCCATAGTTTTGTAAAACTTATACTCAATTAAAGTGTATTTGTTTCAATGATTTCTGTAATTTGCCAAATTAATTACATATGGATATCAAACTTGTCTGATGGAAATCTGTGAATAAGCAAATACCCTGTATAGCATTGTGGCATATTTTTTAGGGATGTATCAACATTTGACCAGTCAGTCCCCTGCTGATGAAAATTTAGTTTTTCAGGGTCTTACTGTTTCAGACGTTACTATAGTAAATATCTAGTACACATACCATAGTGACACAATGCGTATGTATATAGTAATAGCAGTGTAACAACTCACAGAAAGGAAGTTATTAGGTCAATAATTTCTTCATTTATACCATGCAGGGTTACAACGAGAATTTAATGAGATAATCAGACAGAGTGCTTAATCCAGTCCAGCATATATACTAAGCAGTCAGTAAAGGTTAGGTTTTCCTAGTAGGGCACCGATGGCATTGTATTTTGAGGCTATGAAAGTATTTAAATCAAATTCTAAAAACAAAAACAAAGCCCCCCTACAAGTGTGCCTACAAGTGTGCAAAAGGAAAGTCATTGGCTCCTATCAGGGGAGGACCAGGAGCAAGGACTCAATGATGCACTCCAGGCTGGGTTCCTCTGTGTCTATCTCCTGGAACCACTGGGCTTCGTTCTGCCAGGTGGCTCTCAACCACACAGCTGTCTACATCACTGGTGTCACACTTTCCTGGCTCAGTCTGCCCAGTGGCCAGAGCTAAGGGTGCCAGATAAAAACAGAATGCCCAATCAACTTGGAATTTCAGAGAAGCAACAAATAATATGCTAGAAATGTATCTAATGTTTATCTGCAATTCAAAGTTAAGTGGGTTCCCTGTTTATCTGTTTTGCTAAATCTGGCACCATGACACCAGACCGATTTCCACAATATTTTTTAGCAGAAAAGTCCCCAGAAACACACTGATTAGCCCAGCTTAGGTTATGTGTCTGGGGCTGAGCCAATCAGGTGGCCAGAGAATGGGACCATTGACTTACCCAGGTCTGGATCATGCTCCCATTTCTGAACTTGAGGTTGTAGTAGCAAGAGCTGGGGAAAGTCCTACTTAAACTTCACCAAATGGGTTTGGTAAAGACGGAGGGATTTCACTGATAGGAGGGAGGAGGGGGTGCTGGACAGATAAGAACTGCAGCACAGTGAATGTATAATCAGCTGTGGGAGAGGTGCAGCCCTTCACTGGCTTAGGCCACATTCTCAACGTACTGACACAGCCAGGAAAGCAAAGACGTGTCCACACACGCACACGCGTGCACGCGCGCGCGCACACACACACAGTTTTCACGGTGAGCAAGGTCTTTACTCTGCAGCATATTGACAGGAAACACATGTAAAGAGGAGATAAGAAACAAATGGTAGCTTTTCCAGAGAAAATCACAATATGCCTCTAAAATGTTAAAGGGTTTCTAGAAAAAAGGTGGTCCTGCGAATGGTCCTGCGAATATCTCAGCAGAAAGAATGTCTGAGATAGAAGAAACGATATTACTGCTGATAACTAGTATTTATTGCGTGCTTTCCACACACCAGCCTTGGCTTGAGCACACACGAGTAGTGTGTCCTTCAAGCCTCATGGCAACCCCCACGAGATACTGCATTCTCATTACTCCCTTTTTACAAATGGAGAAACCGATTCAGATGGTTCACATCACTTGACAAGATCTCACAGCTAATAAATACAAGGGCTGAAATTGAAATCTAAGCATTCTGTCTTTAAAATATATATTTCCTCCCATCCCCCCAAAAAGTTTTTATTACAGTAATTTTTAATTGTCAACTCGTGGTGAATATTATTTTATCAGCATCCCACCACCACTTTCCTCTAACTCCCGTATGGTCTCCAAGATGGCCTCCAATGATCCTCCCCTCCTGATATTCACAGCCTCACGGGGGGGTCCTCCAGGGTTGCTGCTCTGGGATCCAGAGTTGGGCTCTGTGATCAAGAGAATACAGCAGTGATGATATGCCACCTGCAAGATTAGGCTGTAAATGACACCATGGCTTCTGTCATGGTTGCTTTCCCAATCTCTGTTGGATAATTCACTCTAGGGAGGCCAACTGCTTTGATGGAAAGAGGCCTATGGATTGCCCACTGAAACTGAAGCTTCCAACCAACAGCTATAAAAGAACTGAGATCTCTTCCCAACAGCCACATAAATGAGTTTAGAAGTAGATCTTCCATCCTAGTCAAGCCTTCAGATGATCACAGCCCTCAGCCGA
Source organism: Herpailurus yagouaroundi (assembly GCF_014898765.1). Taxonomy (NCBI): domain Eukaryota; kingdom Metazoa; phylum Chordata; class Mammalia; order Carnivora; family Felidae; genus Herpailurus; species Herpailurus yagouaroundi. Next base: position 13,744,492 of record NW_024412444.1, read on the forward strand.
CACCCTGCATGCAACCTTGTGGGAGACCCCGAGCCACAACCATCCATCCTCCTGCATCCCTGACCCTCAGAAACTGTGTGAGACAATAAATGCTTCTTGTTTTAAGCCGTTAAATTTTGGGGTGATTTGTTCTACAACAACAGATCATCCAGATTATTGTGAAACATCCCAGACATCACATTATCTCATCTGTGAACATGTCAATATAGGTCTCTGAAAGAAAAGGACTTTTAAAGACAAAAGCCTAATAGTCATCCCACATTGTGCCAATCACAGCCACCGTTTGAATTAGGATCCAAATAAAGCCCCCACATTGTGCCTTGTTGAGGGGTTTCTTAAGTCTCTCATGCTAACTCCCTTCCTTATTTCTCTCACAGTTTTTCGTTAAAGGAACCAAGTTGTTTGTCATGAAGAGTGACTCAGAATCCACATTTCACTGATAACAATTCTCAGGTGTCATTTGACATGTTCCTCTGTCCCCTATATGTGAACTGGTGGTTACATTTAGAGGCTTGATCAGATTCAGGGCTGACCACTTATGGATGGATGGATATATTTACTTCATTTATGCTACTGTTACTTCCCTCAGACAAATGTCTGGTAGTCTTCTTGTGATGTTGACAGCCATTGATGCTCAATGCCTAGATTAGTTCACTAGGGGTCACATTTCAATTCTATCAACCCTCATCGTTTATTAAAAATTTCCAGAAATTTCTAGAAAGAAAAGGTTCCCTTCCTGCACTTTATTTTTATTTTGAGAGAGAGAGACAGCGAGCTGGGGAGAGGGACAGAGAGAGAATCTCAAGCAGGCTCCATGCTCAGTGCAGAGCTTGAGGTGGAGCTCGATCCCACGACCCTGGGATCATGACCTGAGCCCAAATCAAGATTTGGACACTCAACTGAAGGAGCCACCAGGCGCCCCACTTCTTGTACCATTTAGCTGACAGAGGAACCATTTGTAGAGGAATGTTGGATAAATGCTTGCTACTCTTCATTTTTTATTGGTTTCCAAAATAAATATTGGACCAATGGTGACCCTCTTTTTTTGGGTACTATTTTGAACGTGTGGTTTTGCTGCCTCTTATTTTTATTTTCAACATGGATTGTAACATACATCGTGTGTTTTGATCTGTTGCTAATTTTTTAAGGAGAGACTCCCAGTAAATCCATCTCTGGTCAGTGGAAGCGTCTTCCCTTTAGGGTTGCAACCAAGTCCTTTCACAAGAGTCGACAGCTTCCTGCTCTCACAATGGGCAATATGTGCCAGGTTAGTCTTGTTCATTTTCTGCCCTGAGCTAGAATCGGCCATTTCTTCAAGGAGCCCAATAAAACCCCCTTTGTAACCACTCACACTCCACAGCATCTGTGTTTTCCTTGGGTAACACCCGGGTAACGAGAGGGACGGAGGGACAGAAGAAAAAGCAAAAACGGGCTGACTGAAGAGTCAGAGAAGGAGCAGTCATGTGAGAAGCTCATGAAGGGCATAGAATGTGGGATGAATCTCACTCCAATAACATGGACAGCCCATGATTAAGAACCCTTGAAATGTCACATACTATACTTGATCAATTAATAAGCAAGAGCAGATCTGGTGTATAGACAGCAATCAGTAAGTAACACCAGTATATGCAAGAGTAACAAAAGCCATCAAGGAAAGGCTTACAGTAGTTTGATGCTACACAGCAGGAGCACTGAGGGAGGGCCCAGAGACAAGTTGACTAGGACATGAGAGTCACAGGTAGAGAAACAGCATGTGCCAAGATCCTGTGGCAGGACGAAACAGCGCACACTTAAATGATTGTAATAAACTCACTGAGCACAGAGAGGGAAAAGAAGCTTGGGCCTGGAGAGCCAGGAAGGAGCCAGACATGGTAGGAACTTGTAGGCAACATCCAGGACTGTTTTCAATGAATTATTAATTAGAGGCTGTTAAGGATCAGAACTCAGAGCTAAGATAGAATGACATAATATGGAACAAGAAGCCTTTCCCAAGGACTCCCAGATCAGCGGCAGGGGGGCCATGAGAGTAAACCAAAACACAGACCTCAAAGAAGAAGTGACAGAGGCCCAGGGCCATTCACACACTGAAAAACAAACTGCAGTAATCCACAGGAAATGGACACATGGATCCTCATCACAGGACGTGAGGTCAACACAGAGCTTTATAGATAACATGCATCTTCATATTCCAGGAAATTTAAGATTCAGTCACTGGCCAGGTGACCAAAAGAGCAGAAGAAATCTCTCCAGCAAAGAATTTTAAGACATGTGAATAAAGGAACTTTTTAGATTCACTGTCATTGTAAGATTAAATATCCAAGTTCTTTTTCCCAAAGAAAATGCCTCTTTTACAAATGTGCAGTCTACCTGACAGGTAAAAATGCAAATTAATAAACATGTATATTATAAGAAACCTTGTGGCTCAAAGTGACAGATCAACAGAATTATCAACTGTGCTAAATTCTACTACTTTGGTCTCTTTCCTGGGGACAGTCTCATAAGGTTCCTTATCTGTATCCACCTGTGCAGGTCACCCATGCTGCTCATCTTCATGTCCAGCCACGGAGGCACTGAGGCCACTGCCCGTGTCCACCAGCCACCGAGGATGCGGGGGCCCATCCTCAGCACACAGACGGCTGGTCTGAAGAAGGCAGGGTTGAATCATGTCCTACCTGCTGCTGGCATGCCAGTCACTTCAGCTGGCTCAAAAACGAGTTTCTCCGGGGGCGCCTGGGTGGCTCAGTCGGTTGGGCTTCCGACTTCAGCTTAGGTCATGATCTCACCGTCTGTGAGATCCCCGCATCGGGCTCTGTGCTGACAGCTCAGAGCCTGGAGCCTGCTTTGGATTCTGTGTCTCCCTCTCTCTCTGCCCCTCCCTCACTTGTGCTCTGTCTCTCTCTGTCTCTCAAAAATAAATAAATATTAAAAAAAATTAGTAATTAAAAAAAAAAAACAGGTTCCCCAAACTGAGGGTTGGTGGAGGGGGGGCTGGGGGGGTAGGTATGGGCTAAATGGGTGATGGGTACTAAGGGGGGCACTTGTTGGGATGAGCACCAGGTGTTATATGTCAGTGATGAATCACTAAATTCTATCCCTGAAATTATTATTATACTATATGTCAACTAACTTGGATTTAAATTTTTAAAAAGTAATTAATTAATTAAAAATTAAGAAAAACAAAAAGGTTCTCTCGTGGTAATCAGCCAACTGGGTGTCCTCAACCTGATTAGCTGGCCTCACCCCTTCCTGCAGCTGGTTGTCCTCCCTGGTTGTCAGAGCATTTTCTTGGTGCCCTGGAGGTTATGTGCTTCTCCTCCTGGTAGGCAGTAGGTTTGATGAGTTTAATTTAATCTCTACTCACCTCTAATTGAAATTAAAGGGACTCTACGAAGAAAATCATTATTCCCATCAGGTAGTGAAAAAAGCAAAGTATGCTAATCACCTGACATCTGGATACTGCGCTTCACAAATATAATCAAGGCAGGAGCAGAAGGAGGTCCATTATTTGGGGTTCAGGCCCTCTCTGGACCACCCCTGACTTTACCTGCACAAAGTCTATTTGCCATTTTCCTCTGTTGCATCGGGTCCTTTGGCCGCTTCTGATTCCAGGTGAGCTATAATTACAAGTCCCCAGCACTAGTGATTAATGTGATGGCAATACAGGAGAGGGTCTCCTGGATCAATCTAGAGAGGGCCCCTGTAGTCCGCCAAGGTCAAAGGTGTCCTGGCCAAGAAAGGTTTGGCCATTAAAGAAAAGAAGAAATTCTCTTCCAACTGGGAGCTCTTTAACACAAGCCACCTTATCAGCTCTGCAGGTTGTCAGGGTGTGAGCCCTGCTTCACTCCCTGAGGAGAGCAGAGGAAGGGGAAGGAGGCCCCGCTGGGAGAGGGATGAGGCTGGCACGACCTCGACAACAGGACAAGACGATGGGGATACCAGCATGCTTTCTTTAAACCTGTCCTTTTAATGTGGGCCTTCAGAGAATGTGCTACACACTAAGAGCAAGTTAATATGATGCCTAATCTTCTAAACAAGATAAAACACAAGCACCCCTCTAACATTATGTGTGCTGAATTCGTTTATTTCAAAAAGAAACTGTCACATGACTCAAACAAGGAATTCTGCAATAGGCACTGACTGATTTGATTTGATTTGATTTTTGACTCTTCTCCCTCCGCACCCTGCCAAAATCCGAATGTCCTCTTCAGGGTAGCACCATTTATTACATACAACCTTCCCTGAGATGGTAAGTCTGGCCCAAGTCTGCAAAGATTCTTCTGAGTATCCCAACCCTTTTAGAGAAAAGAATGGATGGCCACATGCCTCGGGCCTTATCCTTCCATGTTTCTAGATTTATGGAAACTTCTTTGAGCACAAAAGCAGGCATACTAAATTAACGAGCTGGCCTCTCTGGTCAGCACGGTAGATGAAATATGACTTCACTGCTGAATGATTTGACTCAAAGGGGCATCCTAAGGATCTTGAGGACAGAGACAAAAGACCACCCAGGTAAGGTGGTGCCAAGAATTTAGAGAGAGTCATTTAAGAGCTGCTTAGCAATGGTCTTTCAAATAACTTCCTGAAACAGAAATACAGTCTGAGAAGTGGTCAACAATTAATCTTCACAGATGACATGATACTTTATGTGAAACCCAAAAGGCTTCACATAAAAACTTTTAGAACTGATACATGAATTCAGAAGAGTCTCAGGATATAAAATCAACGCACAGAAATCAGTTGCATTGCTATACACCAATAATGAAGCAGCAGAAAGAGAAATCAAGGAATCGATCCCATTTACAATTGTACCAAAAACCATAAAATACCTAGAAGTAAACCTAACCAAAGAGGTGAAAAATCTATACACTGAAAACTATAGAAAGCTTATGAAAGAAATTGACAAAGACACACACAAAAAAATGGAAAAACATTCCATGCTCCTGAATAGGAAGAACAAATATTGTTAAAATGTCAATACTACCAGGGCGCCTGGGTGGCTCAGTCAGTTGGGCGGCCGACTTCGGCTCAGGTCATGATCTCGCGGTCCGTGAGTTCGAGCCCCGCGTCGGGCTCTGTGCTGACAGCTCAGAGCCTGGAGCCTGTTTCGGATTCTGTGTCTCCCTCTCTCTGACCCTCCCCCATTCATGCTCTGTCTCTCTCTATCTCAAAAATAAACGTTAAAAAAAATTTAAAAAAAAATGTCAATACTACCCAAAGCAATCTACATATTCAATGCAATCCCTATCAAAATAACATGAGCATTCTTCACAGAGCTAGAACAAACAATCCTAAAATTTGTATGGAACCAGAAAAGACACTGAATAGCCAAAGCAATCTTGAAAAAGAAAACCAAAGCAGGAGGCATCACAATCCCAGACTTCAAACTATATTCCAAAGCTATAAGCATCAAGACAGTAAGGTGCTGGCATAGAAACGGACACATAGATCAATGAAACAGAATAGAGAACCCAGAAATTGACCCACAAACATATGACCAATTAATCTTTGACAAAGCAGGAAAGAATATCCATTGGAAAAAAGACAGTCTCTTCAGCCAACAGTCTTGGGAAAACTGGACAGCGACATGCAGAAGAATGAACCTGGGCCACTTTCTTACACCACACACAAAAATAAACTCAAAATGGATGAAAGACCTAAACGTAACAGAAAGCCATCAAAATCCTAGAGGAGAGGGGTGCCTGGGTGGCTCCGTTCCACTTCAGCTCAGGTCATGATCTCGCGGCTCTTGAGTTCAGCCCTGACATTCATCATGACGTCAGCTCTGTGCTGATGGCTCAAAGCCTGGAGACTGCTTCCAATTCTGTGTCTCCCTCTCTCTCTGCCCCTCCCCCACTCACACTCTGTCTCTCTCTCCCTCAAGAATAAATAAACATTAAAAAAAAAAAAGATTTTTAATCCTAGAGGAGAAAACAGGCAACAACCTCTTTGACCTTGGTCACAGCAACTTCTTACCTGACATGTCTCCAGAGGCAAGGGAAACAAAACCAAAAATGAACTACTGGGACCTCCTCAAGATAAAAAGCTTCTGCACAGCAAAAGAAACAATCAGCAAAACTAAAGGGCAAGCTATGGAATGGGAGAAGGTATCTGCAAATAACATACTACATAAAGGGTTAGTATCCAAACTCTGTAAGAACTTAACAAACTCAACACCCAAAAAACAGACAATCAAATGAAGAAATGGACAAAAGACATGAATAGACACTTTTCCAAAGAAGAAAACCAGATGGCTAATAGACACATGAAAAAATGCTCAACATCACTCATCATCAGGGAAATACAAATCACAACCACAATGAGATACCACCTCACACCTGTCAGAATGGTTAAAATTAACAACTCAGGCCAACAACGGGTGTTGGCAAGGATGCAGAGAAACAGGAACCCTTTTACACTGCTGTTGGGAATGCAAACTGGTTCAATCACTCTGGAAAACAGTATGGAGGTTCCTCAAAAAATTAAAAATAGATCTCCCCTATGACCCAGCAATTGCACTACTAGGTATCTGTCTAAGAGATACAGGTATGCTGTTATGAAGGGACACATTCACCCCCATGTTTATAGCAGCACTATCAACAATAGCCAAAGTATGGAAAGAGCCCAAATGTGCATCGACTGATGAAAGGATAAAGAAGATGTGGTTTATATATACAATGAAGTATTACTTGGAGATCAGAGGATGAAATCTTGCCATTTGCAACAACAGGGATAGAACTAGAGGGTATTATGCTAACAGAAATTAGTCAGAGAAAGTCAAGTACCATATCATTTCCCTCAGGTGGAATTTAAGATACAAAACAGATGAACATAAGGGAAGGGAAGCAAAAATAATATAAAAACAGAGAGGAAGACAAACCATAAGAGACTTAAATACAGAGAACAAATGGAGGGTTGCTGGCAGGGTGTTGGGTGGGGGGAAGGGCTAAATGGGTGATGGGCATTAAGGGACACTTGTTGGAATGAGCACTGGGGGTGTTATATGTAAGTGATGAATCACTAAATTCTATTCCTGAAATCATTATTATACTAGGTGTTTACTAACTTGGATTTAAATTTTTTAAAAAAAATTCATGTGACTCTAGGGTGCCTGGGTGGCGCAGTGGGATAAGTGACTGACTCTTGGTTTTGGCTCAGGTTGCGATCTCAAGGGTTCATGAGATCAAGTCCCAAGTTGGTCTCTGCAATGACAATGCAGAGCCTGCCTGGGATTCTCTCTCTCCCTCTCTCTCTGCTCCTCCCCTGCTCGTGTACTCTCTTTCTCTCCCTCTCAAAATAAATAAACTTAAAAAAAAAAAAAAGTCATGTGACTCAAAATCCCAGCTCAGCTCCATGTAACTCCCACACATGAAATGCCATGCACAGAGCACAATTTTAATGTATTTAATCCAGTCTGGCCGTGTCCATACTTTGCCCTGGCCCATAGTGCCTTGGAGAGAAAGCTTTCAAAGTTATTGCCGCAGGAGGCTTGGCCGAGCCATGGGATCAGACTCCCAGATGCATCCCTCACCTACACATTCTTCCCTGTGCTCTGGGATGAGACTGGGCCACCCCACGCATCATGACCACACACTTGCAAAGCATAGCAACGCACTTTTGGGGGAAGGAGAAACCGTGAAAAGTAGATATCAGAGGTGTTTGAAAAGAAGATCCACATGTAGGCCCTGAAAAACTCTGGAACATAGAAGACAGACAGTCACATCTAGTGTCTCAAATGCAGCAGTTTTCAAACAAGCCTGCGTTAAAGTCTATCACACAAGCCCCCACTGGATCAGAATCTTGAGTTGGGCAGGGGATGGAAACAGATTTTTTAAAAAGTATTACATGTGGTTGTTCTATGCACTTTTGATTAAAATCTGTTGCTTTAAAGAACGTAAAATTTAAATGAGCAGCTTATACCGAAAAACAGACAGACAAAATCAACAAAGTAAAATTTAGGGTATTTATTACCATAGTTGTAAAATACTTCTAAGAGCTACCAGGGGTTAAATTGTGTTCCCAAAAAGATACGTTTAAGTCCTAACCTCTAGTTCCTTAGAATGTGACCTTATTTGGAAAGAGATCTACTGCAGACGTAATAGTGAAGATGAAGTCATTAGGATGGGCCCCTAATACAGCCTGGCCAGTGTCCTTATAAGAGACACAGACACACACAGGGAGAAAAAAAAGACAGCCTTGTGACAAGCGGGGCAGGGACTGGAGTGACTCACACATCTACAAGCCAAGGGTGCCAAGGCTTGCTGGCCACCATCACAAGCTAGAAGAGACAAGGAAGGAGTCTCCCTAACTGGCTTTAAAAGGCCCATGGCCCTGCTGATGCCTTGATTTTGGACTTCAACCTCTAGACACGTGAGGCAATAAAGTTCTGTTGTGTCAAGGCACCCAGTCTGTGATACTTTGTTACAGCAGCCCTCGGGAAGGAACACAGCACCTTGTCCCAAGCTGTCACCCACAAACCTTACTTGATTAAATGGTGTTCCTAGAAAAAGTTTGGAAATGCTATAAAATGAATTATCTAACGCTTCTAAAGAGTCACAACCCATGTATTTCAAAAGGCTCTGGGCAGTCTTGCAGCAAAGAAGTTTATTTAAATTTGTTTAATCTGTCGTTTCTAAGTTTTATTTGATCACAAAACCTCCACCTCCCTGTTCCCCATAAGCACCTCTATTCACATCTTGTCACGGAACTACTGTTTCCTCAAATATATTTTTAAGACACACTGGCTTGGACAATTAAAAACACGGGAAGTATGGTGCAGACTTGTGACAAACAAGATTGGGTGCTAGATTTCCATGCCAACCTCCTCACCTGATATGCAATCAGCACTTAAGACTTTTCTAACACCTTCAGATCCTACAGGAGTTATTCTCTGTATGTGTGTGCTAGGGCTGTGTGATATTGTGACTTCAAGTAAGAAATAGATACTCGGCCTTCATTCATCACTATTGTTGGCACAGGTCTCCTAAAGCCATTGGCATTTCCTATGTGATAAGAGCTACAAGGGAAGAAGAGTTTCTTTTGTTATTCATTGTAAGCCCCTTTCAGCTACACCCAAGTTTATGTTAATGAGGTGACTTTTGGAAAGCCCCAAAAGATGGGGGCTGGTTGTCAGGGAAACCAACCGAAATTAGAGGGTTGGAACTGGAGCCCTCCCACACCCAAGACCTCCAGTTCAGTCACCAAGGGACAATGACATAGTCAGTCGTATATGTATATAATGAATCCTCCATAAAAGCACAAAAGGACAAGATTTGGAATTTGGAGAGCTTCTGAGTTGGTGAACATGTGGAGGTGCCAGAAGGAAGGGAGGGAGGGAGGGAGGAGGAGAGAGAGAGAAAGAGGGAGAGGTTCTGAGAAAGTGGGGGGCAGGGAGAGCATGGCCCCTTCCCACATACCCTGCCCTGTACATCTCTTCTACCTGGCTGTTCCTGAGTTGGGTCCTTTGTAATAACCAGTAATCTAGTAAGTAAACTGTTTCTCGGGAGTTCTGTGACCTGCCATCAAATTAACTGAACCCAAGGAGGGTGTGATGGGAACCTCTGATTTATAACCATTGGGTCAGAAGCACAAGTGGCAACCTGAACTTGCAAACTGGTGTCTGAACGGGGCTGGGTGGGGGCAGTCTCATGGGAATGAGGCTTCAGTGGGAGGTTCTGATGCTATCCCTGGGTAGACAGTGTGAGAAGGGAGCTGCATCTGTGGGACACCCGGTCAGTGCCCAGTGAGAATTGGAGAACTGCTTGGTGGTAGAGGGGCCGCCATGACAAAGCGCCACCGACTGGGCAGCTTCAGTAACAAAAGTGTATTTTCATACAGTTGTGGAGGTTGCGAGTCCTAGATCAAGGTGTGAGCAGGGCTGGTTTCTCCTGGGGCCACTCTCCTTGGCTTGCTGCTGGCACCTTCTTGCTGTGTCCTCACATGGCCTTTTCTCTGTGCGTGCATCCCTGGTGTCTCCTCCTCTTCTTAGAAGGACAGCCCTCATATCAGATTATGGCCCCACTCGCATGACTTCATTTCGTTACTTTAATTACCTCTTTAAAAGCCCCAACTGAAAATATAGTTACACTGGGAGTTAGGGCTTCAACATAAGGATTTTAGGGAAACACAATTCAGTCTGTTACACTCTTCCAGCTGTTCAGTCAGGGGGCATAGGTCTCTGTTTTGCAGGTAAAAACAAAAACAAAAACAAAAAAAACCAAAAACCAAAAAAACAGACCAGAGAGGTTAAGTAAGTTGCTCATGGTCACCAGTAAATATCAGAGCCTAGATCACAACTCAACAGCCTCAAAGCCAAGGGTTCCTTTTCTTTCCCCACACTGCTCTGCCCCCTACTCCCAGCAAGCTGCTTCGGTGGTAAGGGAGACTCTTAACGTGTGATAGATTAAGCATTCTCTTTTATGCATTCTTATTGCTTTCTTGTGAAAAGAAATTTGAAAAAGACACTTTTAAATCTTCAAGAGCCAGTTCATCCCAGCAAGTCAAAACCCACATCTTTCAGGAATACCATCGGGATTCTCAGCAACGTGGTCTATTCACAGTGTGGTCTACACTGGTGTTTGTATCTCAAAGCTTGGTAAGGGAGGAAGAACCGAGTTAAATGCACAGACTCTGGAGCCAGGCCACAGGTGTTCGAAACCGTGTTTGCGTATGATGTTGGTAAAGTCTTTTCACCAATAAACGGGGAAAAGAGAACGTACCAGCCAGGGCTGTTTGGGAAAGTCAAACGATATAATAGACGTCAGGTCCTGAGCAAAAGGCCTGAAACTAGTAAATATTCAGAAATTGTTAGCTGCTAGTAAGGGAAATTTTAAAACCTTTTTACTCTTAAATGATTGCAGACTTGCAAGGAAGTTGCAAAAATAGTAACAGAGTTATGGAAACTCAGCTATGGAAGCCTTCACCCAGCTTCCTCCACTGATAACATCGGTCCCACCGCACAATTACTGAAACTAAGAAATGGACAAGAGAGAGATAATACTATTCAACTAAAACTACAGGCTTTATGTGGAATTCATCCATTTTTACAAAGTGCCTTATTTTTATTGAGTATATACTTTTATGGAACTTGATCACACGAATACACTCTTGTAACTACCACCACAGTGAGGACACAGCTGCCCCAGCACGAGGAACAAAGTCCCTGGTACTGGCCCTTTATCTTGACACCCTTCCCGCTCTCCAAACCCCTGGCAACCACTGATGGTTCTCGATCACTGTAATTTTACTTTAAGAATGTCACACAAATGCAATCTTACAGTATGTAACCTTTTAAGATTGTTTCTTTTCACCAACATAGTACCCATACCATCCATCTTTCTGAGTTGTCACAGCATCCACAGGTCTTTCTTTTTATTCCACTATATGGAGGGATTAGCACTTGTTTACTGGCTCACCTGCTGAAGGGCATTTGGGTTGTTCCCAGTTTGGGCAATTACCATGAAAGCTGTTACGAACAGGTTTTTCTGGAAATGAGTTTTCATTTTGCTGGGGTTCATATCCGTGAGTGGAATTTCTGGGTCATAAGGTAAAGTGTGTGTTTCAACTTAGGAAAAATTGCCACTGTTTTTTAGAGTGGCTGTTCCATTTTATATCACCACCAATGACCTAGTTGCTTGGCATCCTGATGAACATTTGATATTAGCTGTATTCTTCTTCTTCTTCTTCTTTTTTTAATTTGGGTCACGCTGATAGATATGCTGTGCTATTGTGGGAGTATTAAGCCCTCGGGGTGTGGTGCTGGGAGACTCACAAGGGGACCACCGTGATGCAGAGTGTGAATAAAAACAGCCTCGTGCCAGGAGCCACTCTGCAATAAAGACCTGCTGTGCTAAACACTCAGAAATGGCTGCTTTGCACACTGCCAGATTTAGGGGTGCTCAGCAGGAGTCAGGGAGAAACAGATCTCTGGGGAAACACACATGCCACCGAAGGTACAGAAGGTGTGCCCTCAGGCTGCACAGCCCCAATAACCCTGCCCAGGAATTTCTCCAGTGTGGCTTAATCTCAGTGGCAGCAAGAAAATACCATTTTAGTAAAAAGCTTAAAATTGGGGTCTTTGTCTGTTTTTCTCTTCTGGCTCCAAGGACCACACGTGGGAAAGACTGTTAAGTTCATTTCTAAGGCAAACTCAAACTACACTTTCCAAGAACTCATGCGAGGGAGTGAAGAAGGTCTGAAGGTATTCAAGCGACGCTAAGCCAGGCATGAAGCAGGCATCCATAGCAAGGAACTGCAGGCAGGTGCTTTTTGTTTTAAAGGATGCAGACACCATGTAAGCATTTTCGTTTTCGCCTTTCATGCTCTGAGTTGATGTAAAGAAGGATCGGAGACGAGGTACAAAGGGATCAAGCCATGTCTCCTTCAGGTCCCACGCCCAGGGGTCCAGCTTCCCTGTTTGTGCCGTGTGGGACTGTGTCTACAGGGCCACACCACCACCAGGGCAGGCAGCTGTGTCCTTCCAGTATGAACAACAGAGACTGGGACGAAATGAGCTTAGAAGGTGAGTCCACACTGGGACAAGATACATGGTGAAGAGCTTGAAACTTCTTGTAACCATCATGGGTTTCAACCAGCGTTATGAGTTGCGCTGTGTCCCTCAAAAGAGATACCCCCAATACCTCAGAGTCTTATGTACAAAGGTCACCGCAGGGGTAATTAGTAAGATAAGGTCGTAGTGGAGTAGGGTGGCCCCCTAATCTGATATAACTGACATCCTTATGCTATAGACTGAATGCATCTCCCCAAAATTGACATGTTGAAACAATCCCCAGTGTGGTGACATCTGGAGGTGGGGCCTTTGGAAGTTGTTTAGGAGCCTTATAAAAGCAGCCCCAGGGGCACCTGGGTGGCTCAGTCATTTGAGCATCTGACTTCGGTTCTGGTCATGATCTCATGGCTCGTGAGTTTCAGCCTCGCATAGGGCTCTGTGCTGACAGCTCAGAGCCTGGAGCCTGCTTCGGATTCTGTGTCTCCCTCTCTCTCTGCCCCTCCCTTGCTTGTTCTCTCTCTCTCTCTCTCTCTCTCTCTCTCTCTCTCTCAAAAACAAATAAACATTAAAAAAAGAGGGTCCAGAGAGATCCCTTAGTCCTTCCACCATCTGTGAAACAGGAAATGGGATCTCGACCAGACACTGAATCTGTGGCACCCTGATCTAGGACTTCCGAGCCTCCAGAACTGTGAGAAATGAACGTTTGCTGCATAAGCCATCCAGTCTATGGTGTTTTTGTTACAGCAGCCCAGAAGAAGACGCCTTACAAGAAGAGGGCCACAAGAAGACAGAAACACAGGGAGAGTACCATGTAAGGACAGGAAGGAAGTGATGTAGCTGTAATTATTGCTGGCAAAGCCACCAGACACTAGGACAGAACCCCCTACAGGCTTCAGGGGGAGCATGGCCCTGCCGACACTCTGATTTTCAGACTTCTGGCCTCCATCACTGCGAGACCATCAGTCCCTGCTCTCCCAAGCCACCCAGCGTGTGGTGCTTTCTTAGCAGCCCTAGCAAACCACTGCATACAGCAAGCTGTATGATTTTCAAGGTCTCCGAGATCAGTGAACTCTACCAACAAATCCACGGGCTTACAATTCTCTGAGGGCTTTGAAAGCATACAGTTTGAGGCATCTGGTTGTATTCTGCATTCTTCAGCCGTAGTCTTAGAGGTTTTACATGCGAGAGGCCCATGTCACACGTGCTCAGAAGCCACACTCTGGTGCACACACTGAGGCACAGACGCAAGGAGTCGGAGCCCATCCCTCTCCCTCCAGAGATGCTATGGCCGTGACACCCTTCAAGTGATAACCGTGCACACGCTCAAACTCACTAAAACGCTCACTTGCTGAGGCACCAGCATGCTTTGGTTGCAAGCAACGGAAACTAACTTGGTCCAGCCGGCTGTCAGATAGCTTTCAGAATCCATGGGAAGAGTCAGGTGCTGGCTGCAGTCAGCTGCCTCCAACAGTTCTTTCCTGTCTTCACTTCCCAGACTCCTGAACAGAAAGTCTCATCAACCTCTATGGGGGGAGGGATGGCGCAGACCTTGACGTAACAATTTCTCCTGCCAAGGCACTCTCAAAGAGGAGGCTGCATGCAGGGCAGCCCAACCCCACAGATGACCCCGCATCCGACTTGTAAAGGAGCACAGGCCATGGGACACAGTATCCCGCAGCTGGTGGCTCCATACCCAACAGACCTTGATGACACTTACTCATCAAGTTAAAAACTCAACTAAGTAAAAGGAATCCTTAATATTTTCCTCTCTTGAACGAACACCACGACTCCATGACAAACTGGCAACATCGTCTCTTCTGTTCTTCTGTAAAAATATTATGGGTCCTCCTTTGCAGGACCTCCCCTTGTTTGTTTGTTTTTAATGGTTCCCTGAATTTCTTTTCAAGCATGGTAACTCCTTGAACCCTGTTTCCCTGTGACTATAAGGCCCTTGCTTCCCTGCATATTGTAAGCATTTCCCTGCACATTGTAAGGAGCAGTGGGCATCTGGGGTCATCTCCGCATATACGGGAAAACCTGTACATTGGTATGTCAAGAGCTGAGGTGGGGTGGCCCCAGCCTCTGGCTAGTGAGCCTCTCATTTCTTCCCATATATGGATCTTTAATAAGTGGCCAGAACCATTTTTCAGATCTTCAAGCCAGGGACCTTTCTTCCACAACATTGGTGATCACTTTTCTGTAAACTTACAGAGATTTTCAGAAGTCATCACTAGCTCTTTGCAAATGAACACAGTTGGTCTAATTAATAGTACTACAGTGTTCACACATTTAACAAATTGAGAGATTTTTTAAAGGCTGTTTTAGTAGATAAAAATGAACCTTCTTCTGACTTAGCAGGGTAAAATGTAAGTGCTAAATGTGTCATACCTATTTCCGAAATCCCTTCTGAAACCCAAATTTAGTTATAATCGTGGCACCAGACATTTTCCTGTGGGAAGCTGTCTCTCACAGAGACCCAGGAAATAGTGAAATCACCACCATTGTTTATTTATTTATAACAAGATGTGCCCCCCACAAAAACTGCAGAAGCAGTGATCTGCATTGGTGTAGTTCTTCACAATTTAGAGCACCCTTTCACATATCTGGTGCCTTCAGGATGCCTCTGTGACCTTTTCTGCCCCTCCAAGAACCAGACCCTCATGTTTACTAACTCATTGCTGTATTCTTCTCCTTCAACACCATCCTCCTTCTTTCATGTTCTATTTACACAGAGAGAGAGTCATATTACTTACAAAAGCCAGCTCTCGTCTTTCCCCTTCCCAGAGAATTTTGGGGGTGTTACGATCTATCTGGATTGCTTCTCTTCTCCCTGGAACTATGCCAACATGGACACTTCAGAACAATTTAAATCCTTGTGGGGAAGAAACAGAGGACCCCACACAGTCCATCAAATTTTATAAGCACGCTAATCTACTTTGACGTTCCTTTGTATGTCTTCAGATAGCGCACTGTAGGTACAGTATGTTCATAGAGTACATGGGTACTGCATGGTATATATTGATACAGTATATACATGAACAGTCAACCTCACTGGTCATGGGCACCCCCATATATGGCCACTGAAATTAACAGAGTTCCCCCGAAGAGTACACAGTTTCATAATTTCGTTCTATCACTGTCCATTTTCAAAGCACTAGCAAATCCTGCCAACTCCATTTTCAGCATGGAGCTGAATTTGCCCCCTCCAAGGCCCAAGGCACCCCCCTTCTGCACTGAGGAAAACCCTTCTTTAAGGTCATTTGCTTCTATTCTGACCTGATAGGACCATTCTCCTCATAGCACTCAGAGATTTTTTAAAATGTACATTGCACCAGGCCACTCCCCCACATGATGCATCCCAGAAGCTTTAGATGTGGAATGTGACCTCCTCAGAACCCCAACATGGCTGTGGCCGGCCTCTGACAGGGCAGCTAGAGGCAGCCTTCTCTCATGCTGGTCCCCTTTCAGTCGGCAGCTCCTCCCAGACACCCTCCCTGACTGTGGCCCTGTCCCCACCTGCTTGCTCTCTGCCACCTTATTCTGCTGTATTCTTTTACAACACTTAGCTCTTTATTTCTGTGTGTGTTTGATCACTTCAACAGACATGTATCAGCACCTGTTATGAGCCAGGCCCTCACGGAGTTTGTACTCAGATGTGTGAGGGAGACAATCAACGACCAAATACAAGACAGAATTCATGGGGTAAGTTCTCTGCATGACTGTGATGTAGGGGAAGAGGATAACAAGGCTACAGTTTCAGAGAGGCTGGGAAGGTGTCTCTGAGGAGGCAGATCTTGAGCAGAGACCTGAGGCAGCCACGGATCTTGTCACACGGCTGTCTGGGCAGGTCTCTGCAAGCAAGGAACACAAGTGCCAAGACCCTAGGGTGGCAGCCAGTTCTGTGGGTCCCAGGAACAGCACGGAGGCCAGCGTGGCTGGAGCTGGGTGAGCGGGAGGTGACGGAGAGATGAAGTCTGAGAGACGAGGGGTGACCAGTAATGAGATCCTCGTTGGCAGGAGTCTAAGACCCTGAGCCACTGTGGAATGTTACACACACAGGGGGTGTGATCTGACCTTTGTTTTAAAAAGATAAAGCACCACTCTGCCCACTGAGTGAAGAATGGACTACACTCAAGGAGAAGCTGGGGTGGAGAAGCACGAAGGCAGGGAGACCAGTCAGGAGACCTGTTGCCACAATTTCAGGGAAAAGGGTGGTGGCTCAGCCCAGGGTTCAGTGGAGGAAGACACAAGGTGAGGGCAGATTCCGGTTCTGAGGAAGACAGAGGTGACAGAACTTGCTGGGGGTGGGAGGAACCAGGAAAACAAGGACGATGGCAGGTTTGAGGGCCTGAATCTTGAGAGTCTGGACCGCCATTTGCTGAGATGAGGAAGACGATAGGGGTGGGGTTTGGATGCAAGAAACCTGAGACTCCTGGTGGATATTCCAAAGGCAGGGCTGAGATCACGGCTGGAGGTGGGAGTGTTGGTATTACCAGTGTCAACAGTTCTGGTCTAATAATCACCTTGGTTATTATCCTTCTTTCTCCTCACACCATAAGTTACCATCTCCACAGGAGAAGGGACTTCATGAGTCTCACTCACATTATGCCTCAATGCCCTAATGGTGCCTAGCCCAAGGCAGACACTCAAATATTTGTTGAATTAGTGAGCAAACTAATACATATAAAAATCCTTTACGTGTATGAAAAAGTTAAATATTATTTGACCCAATTTCAATTCTATAAATTTATTCTAAGGAATTAATTGGGTACTCAAATGTCTATACATAGATTTAAATACCAAATATTTACAGCACAGCATTGTTTAAAATAGAAAAAAAACAAGGGGGGCACCTGGGTGGCTCAGTCGGTTAATGTCCAACTTTGGCTCAGGTCATGATCTCATGGTTCATGGGTTTGAGCCCTGCGTGGGGCTCTGTGCTGACAGTTTGGAGCCTGAAGCCTGCTTTGGATTCTGTGTCTCCTTCTCTTTCTGCCCCTCCCCCACCCATTCTCTCTCCTCTCTCTCAAAAATAAATATTTTAAAAAATAGATAAAAATGGAAAGCAAGTTATATTTTTCAACAATGAGAAGGTTAGAATGCTATGTAGCCATCTAAAATACTGTAGAATACTTCAAGGTCTGAAGGGTTATCATAATTTATTGTTAATTTAAAAAAGCACTTAAAGAACTTACAATCTACCTTTTTACCTGAAGCACATATACTTGATATGATGGCCTTCAGGATAAACACAAAAATATAACAGTTGTTTTGTTTTTGTTTTGATAATAGGACTACAGTGCAGCTGTTAAAATTTTCCTTTCTTCTGTTTATCCGTGTTCTTGATTACTCTGTGCACTAATAAGTGATAAGAAAAAAATTTTTTAAATAATATGAAAGCATCATTATACAGACAAAGCCTCACCGCTGCGAAGGAGCCTCTCAGCCTGTCTGTATTTGTGGAACAACTCTATATTTTGGAATCTTGGCCTCAAAGCCACCTTCCAAGTTGCCAGCAACACCCGCCTACTCCGCGGGATGAGGGACATGTTATCAAGTGCCCACGGGGTGCCTGACCCTGGGCCTGGGGCAGTGGGGGCAGTGGAAGGGAAGATGGTACCTGCCTCCGAGGGAGCCAGAAAGACGTCCTGTGATCATTGGAGGGGCAGGCCCTTGAGAGGAAGAGAGGATGGAGGGGTGGAGAAAGGCTGGCAGGTAGAAGGAATTCTCGGAAAATAAAAGAACTGAAGACAGTCTTGAACCCAGCTGAGCCCTGGGGCCCTATGTAGGAGGGGGCGGGGACAGAGCCTCCTCCTGGGAGAAGCCACCCACAGGCGCTCTGGGGGCCTGCTCCCTAATTCATTCTGCCTGCACTGCAATGCAGCTGACGCGCCAATTAAGGCAGGGCTGATTGAAGCCTGCCCGCATCTCCGGTTATTTCTTCCTTACACACGTTTGTTGATAGTGACACCGAACAGAGGGAGACCACCCACAAAAACCTTCAACTTCAGACAACAACAATGTCTAAACAGCCACAGACACTGCACTACTTCAAATCCGAGACTATGTGGCTGGTGTGTTTGAAAGGGTCCCGATACGGGGCCCTTTCCAGGGTGTGGGTAGTAGACTTGCCTCCTCTAGTGGTCAGATAAGCTTTCCTACCACCACAAGTGAAGTGGAAACAAATTTCGTATTGGCTAAAATAATACTGACAGAGCCCTAAAACTCAGTCTACCTACCTCAGAAATTTCTACAAAAACTCAAGACTCTCTTATTTACTATGTAAATGCTCTTTTTAAATGTGTATTATTATTATTTTTTTTTTTGAGAGAGAGAGAGCGCACGTGCACACAAGCAGGGAAGTGGCAGAGAGAGGGGGAACGGAGCCCAAGTGGGCTCCATGCTAACGACAGCAGGGAGCCTAACGTGGGGCTTGAACTTGCAAACCAGGAGATCGTGACCTGAACTGAAGTCAGATGCTTAACTGGCTGAGCCACCCAGGAGCCCCACAAATACGCTCTTTTGAAGGCATCTTATGAAGAGGTAGAAAAAAGGAAATATTTATTCTCAGGACTAATACATTTGAGATCAATCCCCGGGTTGGTCTTACAGCAGAACTCATCTGTAGAAAAGCCTGGCTCTCAGCTTAATACTCTGTTGTCACCATCTTGAAATTTTTAATGTTTGAACAAGAGGCCCCACATTTTCTTTTTACCAAGGCTGCAAATTATGTAGCCAGTCCTGATGACAGCCATGGCTTAGGGCAGACATAAGGACAAAAATCTGACACTGTGTTAGAAGACTGTATCCATTCATGGCATTTCTGCCCTATGTAAAGTCAACCCGTGTTCACCAATACCTGGTTTTACTTCCCAGTGTCCTGAAAGGCTAAAATAAGAACACAGAATTTTTTCCTTAACCAGTAATTGCTCACAGAGTCCTTCACAACTGTAAGCTTGATGTGCTAGCCACTCAGATTAACTGATGTCGAACATCAGAAAAAAGAGATTTAGAAGGCAGCTCCTAATCATGAAAATATTTAATATTTTAACTCCAAGGAGTCATACATTTAAATCAGGCTCCAAAACTTGGACTGGCAATGGCAATGAGAGATCAGAAGGTATGTGCTCAGAAAGCTCCTATATTCAGACAAATCCGAGCAGAATTGCTAGTTTCTATAGAGTGGCCGGAGCAAATGTTTTGGGGGTCATACTATATCCCAGTGATGTCTAATGGTAGGTTCATGGGCTGACTATAACAGAATTCTCTGAAAACTTGTTTTAAAAACATCCCGGGGCTCTAGGCTGAAAGGTTCTGACCTAGAAGATTTTGCATGGGTGGCTTGGGAATCTATACATTTTTTTTAATGTGATGCATGAGATTCTTAGGCCCAGCTGCCAAGTTATGATTATCCCCTATCTCAAAGACCAGAACGGAAATTAGAAAATATTTAAGTCAAAATGCTCTTAGCCAAATGTAACCAATCTCATGCAGTATGATGCATCTATGATGCAAATCTGGTGAGCGTGTGGTCTTGGTTAGCTACTCTGATCACACAATTCCAAGTGCATGTGACCTGGGTGTCACCAAAACAAACAAACAAACAAACAAACAAACAAACAAACATCCATTGGATCCTCAGTGAAAATGAATCAGAAGAAAACCTATGGGCAGGAAGATCAAGGGCAGCATCCCATAATGTAATGAAGGAAGGCTCCAGATGTGGGGGGTGGGCTGTATTTGATGAGCTGCTCCTTCTAAGACCTGCAGCTTCCAAGCACGGCTCATTAGATGTACACACAATGAAGCCATCGTGTGGGAGGCTCACATAGCTGATGAGAAAGCAAGCCAACAAGTGCAGTGGGAGGGCTCCATTTACGAGGCGGCTCCCTCTGTGCCTCGCAGCACACTACATTATCTTGGTTACCCCGCAGTCTGCACTTCCACAAACCTGTCCTTGAGGAAAAGCCAGGCACGTGGCTTCTGAGCCCCTCCCCCCCCACCCCCGGCCCCGTGGAATGATCATGAAAAATCAGTTCCAACCAGGGCACGCCGATCTGCGCTGGATGCTCTCGTTGAAGACCCAGCTAGCTGTTAACTGAGCTCAGTCCAGCTCAACTCGGCAAGAGCTTGCGGCAAATACACAAGAAAGCTGCTGGATTTAAGGTGAATATTTTAAGTATTATCAATAGAAGGACATCTCTCTGTAAAGACAAGGAAGAGGCAGAGACACAAGTGGAAACAGTTTCTGCTTTGTGCAGTGGGTGTGTTTCATGGAGAAGAGACGGCTCCTGAAGAGGAGACGGCAACAGGACCCGAGGACAGAAGCTCAGTGGGCATAGGGAGGAGGGAGAAGGCTGCAGGAGGTTCCTTCCGTTATTGTTGGGCCTTCTACCCAAATGGGCCATTTTATCTCATCACCCCTGCTCTCCTGGGAGGCGACAGGCCGCATCCCAGAAAAGCTCAAGGATGCAGAGCTGGCCAGGTTCAGGTGAGACGGCAGCTTCTACCTGGGAACTGCACTCAGCTCCCCCTGGTCCTGGACTTCAAAGTTGGGGGACTGCGCAGGGCCCCTGCCAGCTGGCCCACACCTCCAGAGCCCTTGACGGGCAGAGCGGAGGGTCCCGGCCTGGCGTCTGGACGGTTCCTCCCCAGGCTCAGAGGTCATGCTCGAGGCTGAGCCAGGGAGCCTGGCAGCCAGCCCCTCCCCAGGCTCTGCCTGTGTGGCCAGGGGGCCAGTGAATGCTCAGATTGCATCCAGACCCAGACCTGAGAAACAAGCGCAAGGTGAAGTCACGCGGCATCAAAACCCTGGGTGACCTCTCATAGCTCATTTTAACCAGCTTGGGCAAAAGCAACAGGCTTGATCCCCCCAGAAATGACTGAAGATAGAGGGCAGACTACAAGGTTCCTTTCCCACACTGGCAGGGTAACCTTCACAGGAAAGCCCATCATGTTGCCTGCCATGTTGGTTTTTTTTTTTTTAATTTTTTTTTTTCAACGTTTATTTATTTTTGGGACAGAGAGAGACAGAGCATGAACGGGCGAGGGGCAGAGAGAGAGGGAGACACAGAATCGGAAACAGGCTCCAGGCTCTGAGCCATCAGCCCAGAGCCCGACGCGGGGCTCGAACTCACGGACCGCGAGATCGTGACCTGGCTGAAGTCGGACGCTTACCCGACTGCGCCACCCAGGCGCCCCAGGGTTTTTTAAATTATTAATTGCTTTACTTGCTTGTAGGCTCCTGCACACTTAATTAATGCAATTAATAGCGATATTAGTTGAATCTGCAATACAACAAAATTGGGAGCACATGAGCTAATAGGTTATATCTGAGGTCACCTCCAATTAACAAGGACTGGCCAGAGCAAGATCTAAGAGAAACTCTGAAGTATCAGGGTGCACTCACAGGAAATGGCTAACATTCGCCCATTTTTTGATCTACAAAAAGAGCAGTATAAGACGGTCCCTCCTAATAGCTTTTTATTCTGAACAAGTCCCTGGATGAGACTGCACGGTGTGATTTCCTCTCCCACAGAGTCAGTGATGACCAAATGAAAGGAGAGATAAGACGAGGGCTTAGAAAGTAAGGAGTCGACACGCAAGCTTGAGGGAGGCATGACTTGTGTCCCCATTATCTTGATCAGACTTGTGATGTTCTAGCCAGTTACAAAGAGAGGAGCCAAGCTGCCTACCCCTGCGAGCCACTCAACAGGACAGGATTTTAAAATGCGCGGTGGGACCTCTTGCCAGCTGCACTTGCTTGTGTATCTTTCTATCCACGGCATCTGCCATAAGAATCACATGGATTTCAGCATAAAGTGAGGGTTTTTCAGACATGTGATGCTGGCCAAAACTCCAGCCTCTCGACTACAGTCACAAACAGTGTTATTCAAACACATCTCTGGCATGGCCTGTAAAGTGGGCTACATGCTGTGGGTCGCTTAGTCACATTTGACCCAAAGACCGTTCTCAAAGACTCAAAAACATGTGTGCATCCAAGCGTTGGCCTATTTCTGTGGCACGTTCTAAGGCAAAATTCCCATCGTCATTAACTAAACATTTGTGAAATCATGGATGACACATTCTAGCTTAGTCGCTGTTGCCACTAAAAAAGGCAAAGGGGAGCCTGGGTGGCTCAGTCGGTTAAGCGTCCGACTTTGGCTCAGGTCATGACCTTGCGGTCCATGAATTTGAGCCCCACGCTGGGCTCTGTGCTGACAGCTCGTAGCCTAGAGTTTGCTTCAGATTCTGTGTCTCCTCTCTCTCTGCCCTTCCTTTGCTGATGCTCTGTCTCTCTTTCAAAAAAATAAACATTAAAAAAAAAGTTTAAAAAAATGTCAAAGGGTGGGTGGCTGGGAGGTCATTTATGCACTTGAGAACCTGATGCAGAAGGCTCGTTCCTCTGGGAGAATGCTCTGGAAAGTGGCTCATCCTGGAGAGTGCAGTTTATCTTTCATACACTGTCTTTCTGTATGTCAACCTTTTGGGGTGAGAGGTATAGGAAGGAAGGGTACCACTGATTCTGTGGATGGAAAGGGCAGCCTTCAGAGGTAAGGTGGCCCACTGCCCCACAGCCAGTCCTGTGGCCAAGACGTGCAGCTACGTTCACCTTGTTCTCAACCACCAGGCATTTCCACCTCTAAAGTCACCTCCTCTCTCTAAAATACAGACAACTGGGGGCGCCTGGGTGGCTCAGTTGGTTAAGCGGCCGACTTCGGCTCAGGTCGTGATCTCGCGGTCCGTGAGTAAGCCCCACGTTGGGCTCTGTGCTGACAGCTCAGAGCCTGGAGCCTGTTTCAGATTCTGTGTCTCCCTCTCTCTCTGACCCTCCCTGGTTCATGCTCTGTCTCTCTCTGTCTCAAAAATAAATAAACGTAAAAAAAAAAAATTTTTTTTAATAAAATAAAATACAGACAACTGAGGATAGTTTAAATTCACCCCAGTGGCTCAAACTGCCAGGCTGAACATTAATGCTGATGGATATACATATATTACTGTAACTTTCCCCCAAATACCAGACACGCCAATTGGCTGCCTGCGTCTTCCTGCCTGTTGTACCTAAACAGCTTTTGTTACCCCCCTCCAACCCCCGCTCGCAAACATCAGACTGTCATCTCCCATTTTTCAACCGTCGCTTTGCCCACTTCTAACCTCTCCTTTTACTAAAGACTTGAGGCTCCATTTTTAGCTAGAGCAGGATGAGGAAACTAATATCCCTTCATCCCTTCACTCACCTACAGAGCAGCTCTCTTGGGCCCACGATCCTTCTAAGAGATGCAGCAGTAATAAAACGCAGAGCGTGAGAGTTTGCAGAGTAGACTTCAGGTTGCGGTAAAGGCGGGTAAGAGGCAGGCAAGTGGACAAATAAGTAAAAAAGAAAGAAATCTCTGTCACAAGAGCTTCAAGAATGGTAGCAGAGTGGCGAGGAGGAGGGGGTCAGGGAAGGTGACCTCTGGTCTAAGATGTAACAAAATGAAGGAGCGTGTCTCTTTCTTCCAGGAGAAAGCTGGAGGCAAAGAAAGGGGCAGGCAGGAGGCCCTGTGCACCCAGAGCACGGGGAGAGTGCAGACAGGCCAGCAGGGTGGTATCCCCCGAGGCTGCACTCACCTAGAAAGGAGGCTAGATTTCATTCTAGTGCTGTAGGAGACCTTGACAGGGTTTTGGCCCAAAGACTGGATCTGGTTTGCTCCTTTCTTCCTTCAATGCTCTTTAGGGGCAGCCTGTTCCAACACTGGATGGGCTGGAAATAGGAAGAGCATGGCATCATCCAGGAGGCCCCAACCGGTGGGGAGGGCAGAGAGAAGCCAGGTCAGCACACAGCCTCATGAGGAAACTACAGGGGTGCAGAGCCCTATCGTGGGTGGGAAGGAAGGTATCCTAAAGAGAATGGTATTTTATCTGAGATCAAAGGATGAAAAACAGTTCACCAGGCACAGGGGGTGCAGGGGAGGAGAGAGATAGTATGTCCCAGGGAGGGGAAACAGAATGTTATATAAAGGCCTGGTTTTAAGAAGGTGCACGATGACCTTGAGAATAAAGGGACTTCAACATGGCTGGGTCAGGAAAGAAAGAGGGAAGAAGGGAAGAGAAGAGAGAGAGAGAGAGAGCTAATGGAGAACAGGGGGTGGGAAAATGCCATAAAAGCAAGAGATAAAAACACAGGGATTAAACAGGAGGCTTATAATGGAAGACTGGATAAGGAGGGGCCTAATAATGCAATCATGCAAGTTGGGATGCTTCTTACCACTTAGACGTTGACAGGAGGGCCACACAGATACTTACTATCTGGCCCTTAATACGAGGGGATGTATCCCCTGTGGTTATGAGCAGGGAGTTTGCCCTTATCCCAAAACAACAGGGGGGACATGAAGGGAGGTAAGCAGAGAAGGCACAGAGCAGTTTTGCTGCATCACCAGGCCCCTCTGCCTCCGGCGCAGAAGCAGGTGTGCTGTAGGGAGGACCTCAGGCAAGGAACTCCGTATGGAGGCCACTTCTGGGATGCAGAGGAAGACAGCGATCATGGGGGGCAGGACCAGGAGACAGGCATCTGGAGCAGAGGTGTGGGAGAGAGCAGAGACTTGAGGAAGAAGTGTCAGTATGGGGTTTGGAGACTGAGGAAGGGACCCAGTAGGGACTTGTACGTATACATTTTGGGCATCTGGACAAAAGTGGGAACCATGCCTGGGATGGGGAATGCTGAAAGAGAACAGTGTCTCCAGATAGTTCTGCTGGCCCTGCCCTGCCCACCCAACTGCTTTCCCTTCAATGTCAGCTAACACTCAAATTGGTTAAAACTGTGTGTCAAGTGAGAGTCAATGGTCTCTGAGGGCTGAAGGGGTCCCATATAGGGTAAGTAGCTTTGGTCCCCCACTGTAGTCTAAGTAGTGAACAGATGTGTGTTCTTTGAGTAAATGAGGTGTGCACGTTTATGATAAGATATCTGAGTGTATCTGGGAAACTACCCCCTGGGGTCTCAGGGTTTGATAGTTTTTATTTATGCCACCCCAAAGCCCCACACAACTTGAGACATCAACACAGGGCACCAGAGAAGAAGCCTCGGGAAGAGGGCCATCTGTGTGTTTAATGGGATGCTGAAATGAAACACAGACAAGGCCACTGGGGCCCAAACAGCTGTCACCGGGCAAATCAAGGCATGGTCAGTGAAAGCATGGGGAGTAGAGGATGGAGTTTATAAAAGGTGGTCTCCATAGTGTTTTCTGGCTGGGGACTGGGGAAAATGGCGGGAGCACAACCACCAGGCCACCCCCAAGCAACCACAGGACACCATTTTACTTCAACAGTCAACTCCTTAGCTGAGTGGTAGAACCAAGAGATGGGAGCAGCACACACACACGCACACGCACACGCACAGGCACAGGCACAGGCACACACACAGCTTGCAGCAGACCTGCCATGTGCAGCCACAGAGAAGGTCAAGATAAAGAACTCAATGAACTCCCACATGGGGAGAGAAAAATGATGAACAAACTTCTGGATTATCATTTGCTTTACACTTCATGCAGACATGTGGTTCAGCCCTTTCTAGTAGGGCGGACACCACAGCTGCATAAGAATAGCTTATCACACAGACACCCCCAACACATCGTATTCAATGGCATTCTTTTAAAACCTAAA
The DNA here is from genome assembly GCF_014898765.1 of Herpailurus yagouaroundi. Classification (NCBI taxonomy): domain Eukaryota; kingdom Metazoa; phylum Chordata; class Mammalia; order Carnivora; family Felidae; genus Herpailurus; species Herpailurus yagouaroundi. The sequence continues at coordinate 13,770,635 of NW_024412444.1, forward strand.
TCTGAATTGGGCTTTCTCCACACAGCAAGACTGTAGTAGAATGAAGTACCGTTGAACCATGTGAGAAAGATAACCCTACCTGCTCAGGTAATGAGGGTAGTGGAAGGATCTGGAACATAAGATTGGTACTGGTGATGGGATTCTGTATATACTGATTGCATGTACCTGTGAGAGACATTCACACACTCTCTGCATCCCCCTCTACCATTCCTCTGCCAGCTCCGCTGACCATATGCATCTCAGCCCAGGGCTCCAGATGTATATGTTGGGAATAACAAAGGTAATAACCACGAGAATCAAAAGAGAAGTATTTCTGAATTGTTAAATACTGTACTATTGGTGGTATTATTTTCTTATATCCACCACTACTCACAACATATTTCCATGTTTTCTTGCCCTTAAGTCAAATAGTTCTCAGCTCACACAGAACCAAGCAATAGAAATCAGTGAGCTGTCCAGTCTATTCAAAGTAAAAATTCAGTCAAAGGTTCAGGTTGACTCAACCCCTTGTTTACCACAACAGTTAAATGAGAAGAGCAAATGAATATGACACAGTCTATTCAAGCTCTCAACCACCAATTTCCATGTGGCCCTTTCTGAAAGATTTTTAACCTGATGTAATGTATGTTCTTTATTCAATAACAGACCTCTTCCAGTGTTGTCTACAATCTAGACCAGCGATCAGCAAACTACAGCCCATGGACCATATGAACCTGTGCCAATTTTTGTAAATAAAGTTTTATTGGAACACAGCCTTGTCCATCTGTTTATGTATTGCCTATAGCTGCTTTCATGCCACAATGTCAATGTTGAGTCATTACAGCAGAGCCCACATGGCCCACAAAGCCTAAAGTATTTATTATCTGGCCCTTAACAAAAACATTTGCTGACCCCTGATCTAGACTCTTACGGAACTCATAATCAGCACGCTATACTGCAGTGGAGATTAGCAAAAAAAAAAAAAAAAAAAAATTGTGCTAAATTAATGGTTTTAACTCAAACTATGTAGCAGTAGTTTGGCTACTGTCAAACAAGTGAAATTTATCGAATAAATATAAATATATAACAAAGTATAAAGGTGGAAATAAATAACTGAGCATTATTTCTAGGATGCATCTCCTATAGAAACAGGCCTTAGACCACCATTTTCATATGTTTAACTCTACAGAGCTACTACACAAGGAATTTGGACAACTAGTAGCAATATTCTAATTCATGTAAACTCATAGGGAGATACGGATTTAAAATATGGCTATTATCTCTTGACCTTGATAAGCAGAAATCAGTCCATTTTCAAATGGAAAGATCTATCAAGAAATTAGCAAAAAGGACATTCTCACAACCATAGGAAGATAATTGGACTCGTATTTATAGACCTACAGAAATACTTTTTTTGGTAAAACATTTGCATTAATTTCAAGGATAGGGAATTAATTATTAAAAAATATTTTATTTCTGATTGCAAAAGGGGCTCAGTGTGGACATTTGCTATTGAGTGGGTATGAAGTCTTAGTTATGCCAGATGAGTATGTTCTATAAATCTGCTCAGAACTTCATACCTACAGTTAATCTAATCACACACCCCATTACTCTTTCATGCTAATATGCATAAACATACCTTATTCTTGTTTAAAGCTGCATTGTGTTAAGTTATATTGGGTCTAGAAGAATTTCTTTACATTTCAGTTGTTCCCAATCTTTCTCTGTGTAAGTTATTTTTAACGTACTCATGACACAATTCACACTACCTTTTATTAGTTCTGCGTTGAATGAAAGTGGGTTGGTATTTGTTCCCTCTGCAAACTTGCTCTCTCTTGGTGTGGGGGCAGCCACCACTCAGTGACATGCAGAGGGCTACTTTCTGCTTACAGCTCATGACATACCTCTCACTCCCATATCACTGGCAAGTGCACTGGAGGCCCATAAAGCCATGGGGGCAAGTTTTAAAATCTCGGGTGCCTCTTTTGACAGACCACAGGCTAGAAAACAATGGTACTGGGCAAAATTCAGTGATTCTGATGTGTACTTTCGTCAATGCACAGAAGTTCAATGTCTGTTGATCCCACAAGAAAAGGCCAAAACTGCCAAAGATGAGAGTTACATGGGACTCTACGATGGGTTGATTTTGCAACAAATATTCACAAGAGAATCTTAAACAGAGCCATGAAATTCAGTGGATTTCAGAACATCTTCATTGTAAAACCAGAGAAAGACCATACCACTCTCCTTCCTCCCTCCCCCTGCAGAGAGACCACAGGAGGTTCATTTTTGGGTATGATGAATGGGTCAGCAGGTCTGAAGTAGATTAGGATGAGAGTTTACTCATTTGAATTCTATATTTGAGCTCCAGGCTCATCCAATTTGTCATGGTTCCTTTCTCCTTAAAGAAAAAAAAAAGTCAGTAATCGGTACATAAAGCAGCAAAGCAAAATTCTCTCCACACAGCAAACAATACCTTTAAAAGACAAAACCAAAAACTTAGAACCTGGAGATCACTTGTTCAGGGAAGATGTGCCATAGGTTACTTCAAGCAAAATCACAGGAAGTCTGTGAATTTAGTTTGACCAAGGCCGGCATTTTTACCCTAACCTCTCTTCTATTTCGAGACTCACTAAGATGCTCTCCTCTTTCAAAAATTTTAAATGAATTTCATCAAATACTGTTTTACTTAAAATCATCTAGCTCTGGCTTCTCAGGATGTCACCAGCATATTATATGGTAAGACCAGAGCTTGATATCACTGAACTAAAGGTACATGACATAATAATCCCAGATGTCACCGTCGAGAAGCCCTTTCATTAGCTGGAAGTCACACTACAGTGGCCACCAGGGAAACAGCCATGAGATGAAAAGGTACGGGTAGGAAAGGATCTCAATTATTTGCTGTCATGAGAACTCATCAGGAGGCACATGGACATTTTGAGTGAAAGATGAAGATCACAAAGGACCTGGCACGCTGCAGTCAGAATTACTGAGCTCAGAGGATGGAAGGCTAGCATCACTGTGCGCACTGCAAATTCCACACAGGTTTAGACAGAAGGTCACAATCCCCCACCCCCATTTCACACACAACATGAGAGAATGTCTTCCAAGCTGCCATTCAGGGGATTTCGTCTAAACAAATGAGCACTGTCGACCTGGAATCCGGTAATTTCAACCGCAATCTAATTCAGATTGTTCTAGTTATCTTAAAAGGGAATGAGCTTCACGCTTTTGTTTTTAATGTTTCATGGATCTTCTATTGAAACAAAAAGAAAATCTGATTTTCAGTGAGAATCCTCTCCCAGTGGCTCATCTATTCATTCATTCATTCATTCACTCATTCATTCATTCATTCATGTATGCATGTATGCTTCTACGGAGCATGTACCTCATAGGTACTGGCTTGGTCACCCACAGTCTTTTCGTTCTGGAACACTAAGCAGGTCTGTCCAACAAAGGCCTGCCTTCTAGCCACAGTTACACAGGCCTGGACCATGCTGCTGACTGGGCTGCCCCACACACTGCAGATGGCATTATGCATCCAGGATGGGCATCTGGCCTAACAGAATCCATCAGAGTCCACAGAAGACACAGGGGAGGAAGCCGGGCAGAGGGGGGTGACTCCTGACATCACGTTTAAGGTGCAATGGGTATATACTCTTTCCACCCCAGGATTCTGCGGTTAGGTGAACTGACATAAATTCTCATTTTGCTTTACATGAATTTGTCAGTCTTTGTCACATGACACTGAGTCCTGAACGCACAACGGCCTAACATCAATTTGATGGTAAAAATGGAAATTGGTTCAAATTCACCAAAGGAACACACCTTTATTTTGAAATATCCCAATATTTCAATGGAATAAACGATTTGTCTTCTGAGATTTTCTCCAAATAAAAAAGCCTGTAAGGTAAAAACATTATAACCTCTTGCTATGAGAAACTGAATTACGACCAGTACTTTTTTTTTTTTAATTTTTTTTTTTCAACGTTTATTTATTTTTGGGACAGAGAGAGACAGAGCATGAACGGGGGAGGGGCAGAGAGAGAGGGAGACACAGAATTGGAAACAGGCTCCGGGCTCTGAGCCATCAGCCCAGAGCCTGACGCGGGGCTCGAACTCACGGACCGCGAGATCGTGACCTGGCTGAAGTCGGACGCTTAACCGACTGCACCACCCAGGCGCCCCAACGACTAGTACTTTTTAAAAGATAAATAAAGCAACCTAACACATTGGATTCACACTGATTTGATAAAGCCCCTTTTAATATCTCCTCATATACTGTAGATTTTTAATTAAACTTTCATTTTAATGTAACTATAGATCCAAATGTTGTCAGAAATAACACAGAGAGACACCATACATCCTTCACCCAGTGTTCTCCAATTACATGCTGCAAAACTACAGAACAATATCACGACCAGGATATCGACACTGATGCAGTCTGGCTATAGAACTCTTATGCTACAACAAAGATCCCTCCAGCTGCCCTTTTATAATCCCTCACCTCGCCCCTGCTTCCACCCCTAACCCCAGGCCACCACTAATCTACTCTCCATTTCTATACTTTTGTTATTTCAAGAATGGCATATGAATGGAATCATGCAAGATATATTATTTGGGGATTGGCTTTTTTTTTTTTAATAACTCAAGATAATTCCCAAAGATTCAAAGACTCATCCAAGCTACTGCGTGCATTACTGGTTCTTTTTTTTTTTTTCTTTTTTAATTGCTAAATACTGTTCTGTGGCATGGATATATTAGTTTGTTTAACCATTCACCTCCTGAAGGATATCTGGGTTGTTTCAAGTTTGAAGCTATTATGAATAAAGGCTGCTATGAATATCTGCACACAGATTTTTGCGTGAATGTAAGTTTTCATTTGTCTGAAATAAATGCCCAAGGGTGTGATTGCTGGAACACAAAATAACTGCATGTACAGTTTTTATGAGAATCTGCCAAATGTTTTCCAGAATGGCTATACCATTTTACTTTTTAAATGTTTATTTATTTATTTTGAGAGAGAGAGACAGAGACAGAGAGAGAGGGAGACAGAGAATCCCAAGCAGGCTCCCTGCTATCAGTGCAGAGCCTGACACAGGGCTTGAACTCAGAAACCATCAGATAATAACCTGAGCCGTAATCAAGAGTTGGATGTTCACCCAACTGAGCCACCCAGGTGCCCTGAGAATGGCTATACTATTTTACATTTCTAACAGCCCTGTTTCTCCACATCCTGACTAGCATTTTGGGGCTTTATTTTTTTTAATTTAAAAAAAATTTTTATTCTAGCCATTCTGATAAGAGTGTAGTGATATCTCGTTGGGGTTTTAATCTGCATTTCCCCAGCTAATCATGTTGAATATCTTTGCATGTATTTACTTGCCATCTATCTACCCTCTTCAGTAAAATGCCTCTTCATGTCTTTTGACCATTTTCTAATCAGATTGTTTGTTCTTACTGTTGACTTTGGGTTATTTATGTATTCTCTATATACTCATTCTTTATCAGATATGTGGCTTGCAAATATAACTGGAGAGGATATTTGCAAGCCACATTCACCCTTTCATCAGGGTCTTTCACACAGCAAAAGGTTTTTTTCTAATTTTAATGAGAGAGATCTATTGTATCAAATTTTCCTTTTATGGATTGTGCTTTTGCTATCAATAGATTCTGAAGATGTTCTCCTATGTTTTTTTAAAGTGTCAAAGTTGTCCACTTTACAGTGAAGTCTTTGATCCATTAAAGTTAAATTTTGTTTAAGTGGGGAGGTTTGGATCGAGGTGAAGTGTTTTTAACTGTTTTTTTTTTATTTGTACATTTTTTGTTTATGGATGTTCAACTGCTCCAGCACCACTTATTAAGGGTAGTCTTTCTCCATTGGATTATTTTTGCATCATTGTCAAAAATCAGTTGGGCATATTTGTGTGGGTGTATTTCTGTGTTCTTTCTTCTATTCCACTGATTTATATGCTTACTCCTTCATCAACACAACACTGTCATGATTACTGTAACTATATAATAGGCTTCAGTGTAGAGTAAATTGATTTTTCCTACTTTTATTCTTTCCATGATGGTTTTACTATTCTAGGTCCTGTGCATATGTAAAATTTAAAATACGCTTGTCTATGTCTACAAAAACCTTGCTGGAATTGATAGCAATTGCATTCAACTTACAGATCAATTAGAAAAGAACTAACATCTTTACTATATTGAGTCTTTCTATCTATGAACATGGTAAGTCTTTCCATTATTTAATTAGGCCTTTGATTTCTTTCAGGATCATTTTGTAATTTTTATCACACAGAACCTGCACATGTTTTTTTTTAACTTTATTTCTTTGGAACAATTGTAAATGGTATTGGTTTTTAAATTTCAGTTCCCACATGTTTATTGTTAGTATATAGAAATAGGATTGGTTTTGGGGTGTTGACCTTGTATATGTAACTTTGTCTAACTCATTTATTAGTTCAGGTTTTGCCTTTTTGGAAAAGTCTAGGGAATTTTCTACATATATAATCATGTCATCTGAAAATAGGGAGAGTTTAATTTTTTCTTTTCAGAACTGTATGCTGTTTAGTTGTTTTCCTAGTTTTATTGTACTGGCTAGAACCTACAACCCTATGTTGAGTAAGAGTGGTAAGTGTGGACATGCTTACATGTTCCCAATTGTAAAAGAAAAGGCTTTCAAACCTTTACTGTTAAGTTTGATATGAGCTGTCGGTTTTTGTAGATGGTCGATACCAATTTGAGGAAGTTACCTCTGTTCCTATTTTGATGAGAGGTTTTTGTTTTGTTTTGTTTTTTAATCATGAATGTGTGTTGGATTTTATCAAATGCTTTCTCTGAGTTAATTGCTATGATCATAAGATTTTCCATCTCTGGCCTGTTTATATGGTGAATTACATTGATTGACACTGATGTCAAGCCAGCCTTGCATATCTGGAATAAATCCTACTTGGTGGTGGTATATTATTCTATAGATATAGATATATACATAGTTAGATTTGATGTGCTAAAATGTTGCCGAGGACTCTTGCTGTAAGTTCATGAGGGTTATGGTTGGTAGGTTTCTTTTTCTCATCATGGAGTCTCCCCTGGAAGGTAACTATAGGTTTCTTTTTCTGCACCATTTTTGTCTGGATTATCAGGGAACCACTAGACTCATAAAATCAGTTGGAGGGATTTCCCTCCTCTTCTATTTTCTGGAAGAGATTCTGTAAAATTCATAGTAATTCTTTAAAGTATTTAGAATTGTCCAGTGAAACCATCTGGGACTTGAGATTTCTCTTTGGAAGTTTTAAATTATGAATTAAATTTCTTTAATTGTTTATAGGATTATTCAGGTTATCTATTACATCTTGGTTGGATCTTAGTAGCTTGCAGTTTTAAGGATTTGGTTCATTTCTCCTAAGTTGTCAAATTCATGAGTGTAAAGTTGTTTGTAATATTCCCTTATTAATAATTTTTAATCACTGCAGTTCTGTAGTGATATTCCCCATTTCATGCCTAATGTTGGTGATTTGTGATGTCTCTCCTTTTATTTATGTCAGTCTTTCTAGAGATTTATTAGTTTAAAAAAATTTTTTTTGAAGAACCGGATTTTGGTGTCATTGATTTTTCTCTGTGGTTTTCCCGTTTCAATTTAACTGATTTTTGCTCTTTATTATTTCCTTCCTTCTGTTTGCTCTGGGTTTAGTTTGGTCTCCTTTTTCTAATTTCTTGTGGTGTGAAGTTAGATTATTAATTTGAGGCTTTCCTCTTTTTAATATAAGGATATAGTGCTGTAACTTTCCATCTCATCACTTGATTGCTTTATGCCACATCTTTTGATATATTGTCTTTTCATTTTCATTTGGTTTTATATTTTTAAAATTTCCTTCAAGACTTCCATTCGGCCCATGGATTACTTAGTGGTATACTTTATTTCTAAGTGTTTGGAGATTTTTCTGTCGTCTTTCTGTTATTGATATCTAGTTTGATTCCATTATCAACAGAAAGTATGCTCTATATGATTTCAACTCTGCTAAAGTTATTAAGGTTTGTATTTCGACCCTGAGTATGTTTTATCTTGGTGAATGTTCCATGAGTGCCTGAAAAGAATGTGTATTCTGCTGCTGTTGGGTAGAGTGTTCTATAGATGTTATTTAGATCTTATCGGTCGGTCAGTTCTTCTATATCCTTGCCGACTTTCTGTTCAGTAGTCTATTAGTTACTGACTGTGAAGTGTACAAGTCCCCAGCTATAATTGTAGGTTTATCTATTTCTACTCTCAGTTCTATTAGTTTTTGCTTCATGTATTTTGAAACTCCGTATTTGAAACTCTGGTCCAAACACATCTAGCATTGTCATGTCTTCCTGGTGGATTGATTCTTTTATTATTATGTATTGTCCTTCTTTGTCTCTAGTAATAGTAATTTTCTTTGCTTTGAAGGTGGCTTTATCTGATATTGACAGAACCACTCCTGCTTTTTTTTTAATTAATATTTGCATGGTATATCTTCTCCATCCTTTTACTTTCAACATATCTATGTCATTGCATTTCAAGTGAAACTCTAGTAGTTGGCATATGATTAGACTTTTTTTTTTAAATCCACTTGCCAACCTCTGTCTTTTAATCCGTGTGCTCAGACCATTTACATTTAAGATCATTAGTGATACGGCAGGGCTTAAGTCTGTCAATTTATCCTTTTTCCTGTTGTGTCTTATTTTTTACATTCCTATGAGTTACTTTTTAAGTACATTCCCCCCTCTATCCGGAAGTAGAACATTCGTATGAAACTTGTCATAAGCTAAAATGGTGTAAAGAAAAGAAGCAATTACCAATAATTTATATGGAAACTTTTTTGAGTGTTCCCAGACCCAAAAATAATCTCCTAGGCTTTTCGGACACCTTAGGACACATCTTGCTAAGGGACACACAAAATAAACGGAGATAAAGCACAGATGCTCACAGACAAGGTTCAAAGCTCTGGAGGCTTCATGCAAAGTTGCGAAGTGTGATTCCTGGGGAAAGAGCTTGGCAGGACGGCTCTCACTGCTCAGGGTGCACCCTGCCTCTATAATAACTCACAGCAAAACAAATGCTGGATGCTATTTTTGCTTTTTGTCTTTATAAAAGTGAAAATCCTCTCCAGATATCTTTCGGTTAGCAAAAACAGGTGTTAATGTAGGTCTTTTATAAAAGCAAAACAGTGTAAAGTGAACTTTCAAAAGTGGAGGATACCTGTATACCTCTTTTCATTGTTTTCTTAGTTGCTCTGGGTGTTGTAATATGAATATGTAATGTATCACTGTCGACTGATATCAGCACTTACCACTTTCAGAAAGATGTAGAAATCTTATTTCTAATTAGGTCCTTTTACCCTCCATACTTTAAAAATATAATCGGCTTAAGTGTTTCCTCAGCAACAGTGGCTTCTACATCAGATGATGCTATAATTTCTGCTTCAATTATCAAGTATGACCTAATAATCTCTTGATAATTAGGATACTCTATTACACTTATTCCTATTTTTACCCATTCCAATATCTGTCCTTTTTGAAGATTCAAGCCTCTTTCTGTTATTTCACTTCTATTTAGGTAACTTCTCTAGCCATTTTTTTTCTGGGTAGGTTTGCTGGTAAAAAATTTTCATAGTTTTCTTTCATCTGCATATGTCTTTACTCTCTTCATTCATTAAACACATTTTCACTGAATACAGAGTCCTGGATTGATGGTTGTTTTCCCTGAATACTTAAAAGATGCTATGCCACTTCCTTCTGGCCTCCATGATTTCATATGAGAAGTCTGCTGTCATACAAATAGGTAATCTAAGCAATGTGCCCCTTCTCTCTGTGGCTATCAAGTTATTTCTTTTCCCCTTTTCTAATTATATTTATGATGTGCCCTTCCATGGAGCGACTTGGGTTTATCCTATTTGGAGTCTACTCAGCCTCTTGAATATGTCTGTTTATGCCTTTCACTAATTTTAGGAAGTTTGCAGCCAACATATCTAGTCTTACTCTGCCTCTCCTCTGCTAGGACTTTTGTGCTATGAATGTTAGCTCTTCTGTTATCACTCCACATGTCCCTGAGACTGTTCATTTTCTTCCAGTTTATTTTCTCTCGGCTGTTCAAATTGGGTAATTTCTATCGATTTGTCCTGAAGTTTACTGATTTTGTCTTCTGTCATCTCCACTCTACTACTGAGCTGGTCCAGTGAGCTTTCTATTTTGGTGACTGTATTTTTCAGTTCTATAATTTCCATTTGGTTCTGTTTAATAACTTCTATTTCTTTGCTGAGTTTTTTTTTTTTTTTCACTTGTTTCAAGAGAATTCCTAATTGCTTGTTGAAGCAATTTTATAATTTCAACATCTGATTCATGTCAACATTGGCTTCTGTTGATGGTCTTTTCTCATTCATGTTGTGATTTGCCTGGTTTGGGGAATGACTAGGGGTTTTCGACTGCTTTCTGGGCACGTTAGGTTTTATGTTACAAGACTCTGGATCCTATATAATCTTTTTCCTAGCAGCCAGTCTCTGTGTTGAGGTATAGCACAAGGGCCCAGTGGATGCGGGTGAGGTGGAAGGTCGATTCCTCGTTGAGCCCTGAAGGGGTGGAGGGCTGCCCACTACGGTCATCCCACTGGTGTTTGTGTGCAGTAGTAAAGGTATTGTCAAGAAGGTTTTCTGTTTGAGGCTACCCCCTTCCTGGCTGTTAGGCTAGAAGGAACAGGCTTTTCTTGAATTCTTTTTTTTTTTAATTATTATTTTTGGTCTCTGCCTATTGTAGGTATGAGAGGGAGGGTCCTGGAGTGCTCCATTCAGACAGATGGTGGGAATCAACAAGAAAACCCAGGGCACTCAGCTTATGCATTTAAGTCCAGGAAGCTCATCTTCCTTTTTCACCTTCCAGAGTCTTCCTATTCTTGTTTACTGGGTTACCTCCAGGGTTTTTTAGTTGTAAGGGGAAGAATCTGATTGGAATACGGCTGTTCCTCATTGTCTGAATTAGATGTCTAGATACATTTTTATATTCAAAACTGATCCAGTCTTCAATATTCACACATTTCCAAAGACAGTTTTAAATAAATGCTTAGCTTGCTTTATCTAACAATCTTTTTTGCCTTTCATAAGACTCCATACATCCAAATATCACACTGCTCCTTGTTTATTTGGGAAGCAATCTGAAGGGAGGCCATGACCATTTTAAGCATCTTTTCTAAATTTTTATTTATTTACTTTAGACAGGGTGGGGGGCAGAGTGAGAGAGAAAGAGTCTTAAGCAGGCTCCACACTCAGCACGGAGCCCGATGCAGGCTTGATCCCATAACTCTGGGATTATGACCTGAGCTGAAATCAGAAGTCGGACACACAACCGACGGAGCCACCCACGCACCCCAAGCATCTTTTCTATTTAATGTTGCAGGCACCATCACTGGACACCTATCTGAGGCTCTGGAGGATATTCCAAAGCTATAATATTGGGAATGGGGCAGAATCCAGACCCAGGCAATGGTCAAACAAGGGGAAGGTCCCTAGGAAAGTTTGGCTATAGGTTTAAATCATTCATTCCCTACAAAGTGACCATGAACAAACATTCCCTAGATACACCTGCTCTTTGAGCTACAATGCACTTCTTCTACCCTCCTAACATAAAGCCTATTACAGTGTTTCTTGCCCCTCAAATTGAAGCTTGGACATTAGCTCTGGTATAATTTTTCCTTCTCACTCTGTGTTCTAGCTGACATGAATTTCTCCTAATCCTCTGTTGTTCACTCCCTCAGAAATGCCACCTGCACCTAAGATGCCACCAATGCCACTCCCTGCCCACTTGAGCCACGAGGGGTCTCCCCAGAACAGGCACAGTGCCTCACAGAAACCTACCCTGGCAGTGCCCTGAGCCACGTCGTGGGAATCTGCTCTCCAGGAGAGGAGCAGCCTGTCATGGCAAATACAACGAAACAACACGAGTAATGGCAGCTGTGTGTTCTAGGAGGTGTGATATTGTTGCTACACAGCTAATTTGACCTAAATTGTCACCCGGCCCTGTAGGGGGTGCTATAGTGGTACCTATAGCGGTCTGTACTCATAAGTTTAAAGATGGATAAGGGGAAAAAGGATTTATTTTATAGAAACCTATTCTGGGCATTTTCCCAGAATGCTCCAATAGGAAGAGAAACTTTTACCCCATTTCCCAAGGTCCTCCTTTAACACATCCTTCATTTGTTCCAACGCTCAGAGCACTGAACACACAGCAGTGAGCAGACATCATCCCTGTCCTCATAAAGCTTACCTTCTAACCTGGGAGACAAGTTACCCCCATAGATACCCCAATGATTATTTAATCAGCTGTAGGAAGAGCAACAACAGATTTAACAAGTGGGTTCAATTTTCTTTGAAATCTCAGCAAAAGCTATTTTCTTTCAATGGTTTCAACATAGGTATCAAGCATGACACAGGAAGTACATAAAGCAAGAAAAAGTAAATCAATGCAATCATTTCAGAACTACTGAGCTTCTGAACTCAATGTAATTATTTTACTGCCATGATTAAAGGCAATACATTTGATGAGTTCCTAAAAAGTAGAATAGAATTAGCATCAGCCACTACCATAAGGGAGAGTAGGCCATGCCATGACCCCTGATGCACCTGCCCGGCCACAGACCCTACCTCCTTGTTTGTCCTGTCAGCTTGCACCAATGTCCCGTTCAGGCAAGGTTCCACATAGTGAAGCTCCTCATTATACTGCAAAGAGATGAAATAGCCAAGAGAACACAATTAACCATTTTAGTGGTACCAAATAACTGAAGGATACATGCCAACAAACAAAAAAGCAACATAACTAGGGGTTCGATTCGTTCACATAGGTGACTTTCTCAATCGGTGCCCCTATATAAAATTGTGCTTAAGTGCCCAATATTCTTTCCTTGTTTGAGGAAGGAAGTTCTAGAGCATGTGCTGATATATGGCAGCGTTTAGGGTGTATACAGTTAACTGACAGTCCTTCAGGAGTGGCCCCGTGGCCATGACTGACAGTGCATGATCCAGGTGGGATCTAAAGAGCATCCCAGACTTGGGCAGATATAGTTCCAGCTCCTGTCTTTGGTTTTACGGAGCCAAAGGACCCGTGTGTGGGTCACACGTGAGTGACAACAGAATCGAGGAAAGGAGAGGACCTTGATATTCCCCGGTCACTCTGGGAGGCTCTGCGGGTATGGGTCAGAGCACTGCTCATGAGCAGTGACACCACCTTCCACACAGGCCAATGCCGACCTTCCCATTATTTTTTATCCCAGAATACCCAGAATATGACCATTTGTTTTTGTCCAAACTCACAACTAGGGAGTGGAAATTTGAGTGCTCTTATCTTCACTTCTCTCATCAAGCATGATTCTCCGCACTATGGCGAGGCTGGGTCCTTCTAAAACACAAATTGGATCACGCTGCATCCTGCCAATCCCATTCACACTTTCCACTGCTCTGCAAATCAGCCTTGCCAGGGTACGGTAGGGCTCTGGACACTTGGCCCTGTTGACCTTCCCAACTTCGCTCCTTCATTATCCCTCCCTAGAGACTTGGCACTGGCAGCCCTAACTCCCTTCCTGTCCTCTGATATATCCCATCTTGTCCTCCCACACAGGGCCCTCTGCCTGGAGCCTTGCTCTGGCATCTCCCAGCTGATTCCCATTCATCCTCTGGATCAGCTCATTCCTGCCTCCTCTGAGAAGCAGCCTGTGGTGTAGGTGAGGCTCCTCTCCTGTAAACTCCCAAATCCTAACAGCCTGGTGCCTGGATCCCTCACCACAGGTGGGGCCACACTGTAAGGGTCCATATCCGGTTCCTCAGTATGTCCCCTAGTGACAACGACAGCGGTGGGCTCACAGTAGGTGCCCAAGTACAACGTGTTCAAATGAGTGTCATCATGTTTCCACTGCAGTGACCAAAAACCCAGCCCGGAGCTCCAGAGGAAGGGAACCAGAACCACCTCTCACAGGCCCAGCTCTCAAGCAAAGTCTGGCTAAGGGGTTTGGACTTTAAGTGTGCGGAGTGAGGACCATGGAGGGCTATGCACAGGGAAGTGGGGGAAATAGAGATGAGCTTGAGCCCACCGCTTTTGGACACACTACAGGGACAGACTGAAGAGGGCCAGAACTACAGCTGCTACAACAGTGACGGAGATTATCCTGTTCCAGTGCCGAGGTGCTTGCTAATAAGCAAGTAGGAGCAGTGATAATACTGACATATGCAACTCACTGTTAGTGAGCCCTGACTCCACCTGGGCACAGACTAGACTTCATTCACGGGACACCTCAACCTCCTGCGGTAAGCCCTTCCAATTACTCCCCCTTCACAGATGGGGAAAACGGGGCAAACCAAGGATGGCCAACTTGCCCAAAGTCCCTGGGGAGTATACAAGGGGTGCAGTCCTAATTCAAACCCAGGTAGTTTGACCTTATAGCTACTGACCTGAGGACCTCAAAGTCCCCAATTTCTCTTCTCTGGCCCCCAAGATTCTATGCTTTCTATCAGCCTGACTTTTGCTTCCTCTTTAATCTTGGTTCTTAGTCACAGAAAAGCACTTGAAAAATTGTCGCTCAATGGTCATAGAGCTTAGATCTCCTCTGAGGAGGCATGGACTAAAAAAAAAAAAAAAAAAAAAAACACATTTACACAATTCTGAAATTAGCCCTTGACAAATGGGACCATGACTTTCAGTCCACAAATGGAACATCATCTGAGGATCCAGGAAGCAATTCACAGTCCAACCTGAAGAAGAGTCTCTCCAACGTTCTCAGTCCATATTGGACTGAGGTGGGCAGTTGTTGAAAAAAAGCAGCTATTTCCCTGTCCTCTGTCTCCCTTGCTGACTGAGTTGGTTGAGAGTGACAAGATACCCATTCCTAGGGGCGCCTGGGTGGCGCAGTCGGTTGAGCGTCCGACTTCAGCCAGGTCACGATCTCGCGGTCGGTGAGTTCGAGCCCCGCGTCGGGCTCTGGGCTGATGGCTCAGAGCCTGGAGCCTGTTTCCGATTCTGTGTCTCCCTCTCTCTCTGCCCCTCCCCCGTTCATGCTGTGTCTCTCTCTGTCCCAAAAATAAATAAACGTTGAAAAAAAATTTTTTTAAAAAAAGATACCCATTCCTAAAGCCTGAAGCAAAACCAGACTTAGCCAATCACATCTATCCCATCCTCCTCTGCTAAAAGCATGCTTTCCTAGCTTGTCTTGAAGCTAGAGATGGTCCCTTGATTCATTCCCAGGCAACTAAATGTAAGGGTTCATTTTCTGGAAAGTTTAATGAGTTTTTTTCTTGCCATTATGGGAAAACTCTCCTCTACCCAATGCCTTCCTTCTCTCCTTCCTTCCCACTTGGGATGCCATTGTGGGGTTGTAGCAGTCATTGTGCAACAATGGGGGTGACAAGATTAAGAATGGAGAGCAAAGGTCAGGAAGATGGAGCCAATGTGGGTCCTTGAGGACACTGTTGAAGCATCATACCAAACCTGCAGCCGCCCTGCTCCACATCTCTTCCGTGAGATTATGAGATGCCTATAGGCTAAAGCAGCCTTTATTCAGGTGTCCTATACCTTGCAGTCCCAAACTTCCCAGTTCCATTTTCCACGTAAATTTTAAACTTCATCTACATTCTGCCTAATATATACCATCAATATTGATTCCTGGGGTTGTGTACTCTGAGGCGGGAGTCAGGACACTTGGGTCCACATCTACCCTGCCATATACTCCCTGCGTGGCCTTGGGAAAGACACTGAACCTTGGGTCACAGATTCGTATGCATAAGAAGGTGCTAATTCATCTTCTGTTTACCCTCCAGGGGTTCCTGTGAGGATCCAGTGAGGCAACAGACCTGAAACAGCTTGGCTAGTGTAAAGGTCCATACATGTGGGGGGCTGCAGAGGGGGCTGGAAAGTAAAGAAGACCAAGATGTTCTTGCCCTCATCAGGGAGGAACATGTGCAGTAATCAAAACCATGCTCGCCATCGCTGTGTGAGCCGTGGCCACAGTGGAGGAATCTGCTCTTCTGAACCCCCGCCAGCTTGTTAGTGGCATCATCCAAGCTTGCAGTTGACTAATTTCCCTTGACTGCATCAGGATAAAGCTATGCTGAGCAATCTGGTGTGTATCACCAAAGGGAGCTGGGCTCAGCCGTCCGTGTGAGGGAACGGTGCACACCAGGCAGCTGTGCCGAGGAGGCCCATGGGCCGTGTGTGCTCACCATGCTCGCCGCACTACCCACTGCTCCTCCCTAGGGGAACGCCAAGGGCGCCCTGTATGTGAAACTGTTTCCACGCTCCCAGCAGCTCGCCGTTTGGAAACCTTCCAGTTCCTACAGTTTAATGGATGTTCTCTGGATTTCTACTTGGTGAAACGATGATGTGGGATGGCCAGATCAATTCACAACTGAAGATCGGGTCAACTCCAGCCCTAAGATCCAACGGCCTGATAAACAGCTCTCCTTCGTCCCTACTTAAACAATCAGACATCATTAGTCTAAAAAAGAGACGGATGCAGTGTGCACTGTCGTCACTGGCCACGTAGAATTCTCTTCTGCCATTTGCTTTTGCACCCTCCCACTGCTAGGAATGAACCCTAGAGAGGCGCTCAGCCATCTCTCTCTCTCCCCCCAAAGTGGGTAGTCCTTCCTGTAAATCTCGGGGAAATGGGAAGAGTCTCTTAGCATGGTGGGAGAGAGCTGAGGCAGCCCCGGAGATGGTCAAGCCAGTCCACCAACTACGTACTAAGAAGGTAGACAAAGAATTTTCACCCCTTAAAGAGCTAGGACCGCCACATGGTCACATCTGTTTCTTTCTCCCCTTCTTCCTTGTTGGCTCTCCTCTTCTGATTCACACACGGGTAGAACAGTAGAGCCAAAGCAACAGAGGCAGACAGCCCCGAGTTCAAATCCTGGCTCTGCCACACACCAGCCGGGTGACCTTGGCCAAGGCTTCTCAGCTCTCTGAGTCTCAGTATTTGTGTTGGGGAAATGGGAATTGTAACTGGATTTCCCCCCATGAACTCACTGTGAGGATGAAAAGAGGTAACTGGGTGAAGAGTCAACACAGAACTCAGCATATAAGAAAGAGGAAGACGGCATCTGGATGCACAAGCACAAGGAACCAAGAAAATATATACGTGAGTGTCATGTGTGCTACTAGAGAGAAAGACCAACAGATGTGGCCTCCAACTGGAGCTGACATTTGCTGAGTAGGAAGGGGGTGTTGAGGACAGGGGTCACAGGCCCCGACCTCCCCTGGAGAGTGAGGCGCTGCGTTCGTTGGACAGAAGTGCTGTGGCCATAGGCCCACGTGACTGTCTAAATACCCAAGATGGAAACCACCACGGTGCACAGCTGCACACTGTCCCACTCCATGCCACACTCTGAACCCTCTCAGTGACAGGGGTCTGTGGCAGACATGGAGTCAAGACAGTGCAGCCGGCTTACTGCCAAATCCCCTCCCAGGAAGGCATCTGCCACCGGGCCCTTTGTTCCTTTGTTTGTTCACTGAATAGTAACTAACCTGCTAGGTACCATAAAACATAAAACACTGACTAAACTTGCACGTGAACATCATTGCAGAGTTCTCATGAGCCAATTTTTCCTACTTGTATCCATAAAAAAATATGCTCATTACATCCAAAGATATTGCTTTGGAAGATACTGTTTCTCCTTTTTGTGATAAAAAAGTGCATATCTATGGTGCTGCCATGGTCCATCCAAAAAACAAAACCAGGCTTGATGTAAACCCGTGGTCTTCTTCAGGGATTAGACTACCACCCACTCTTCTCTCCTCTCGGGAACTGTTCCTCCCTTCCTCCCAGGCCAACCACACAACTCTGGGCTCTGACAGTGAGGACACGTCACCACCTGCCTTTTCCTTCCTTCTGCACAATCCCTGCAGGCATTCGTCACCTCTGTCATTTTAAAGACACAGCAAAATCCTCAATGGGAAGTTTAATGATCTGAAATAGGAAAGGCGAGGTTTAGGTTTCATTAAATGAATGGCCGGAATGTGCTGGAGAAGGATCTAAAAATAAAGAGTTAAGTGGGCCGGGCTCGCCCACCAAGGCTCACACAAGTTTTGGCACTGGTGTAGGATCGTGCCACATGTTGGCTCACAAAAATCGAAGCCTAGAGCCCAGGAGTGAAAACCAGCTGACTCTGGGCTCTGGATGATATTGAGAACTCAACCCTACTTCGTGCCGGAAGCTGGGCTGGAGGATGAAAGCCATGGAGCTTCCAGGCCTAACAGAAGAAGACCATTAACTGCCTAAAAAAGAGGATGAGGGGAGACCTAATCAAGAAGGGGGAAACTTTAGGGGGATGTCCCTATACATCACTCTGCAGCTGACCCTCCACGTCCTCCGCTGCCTCCAGGTAGAGTTCCAGTTCTTTGTGTGGGTTGGTCTGGCCTGCCTCTCTCAATCCAGCCCCGTTCTTTTTATCATCAACCCCCCCCCCCCAGCCACCAACCCCACCTCCCACATTCTCCACCCCCCTTCCAATGCGTCCAGAAAATAAGCTCCTTTCAGGTGTTCCCACCAGGCCCAGCCCTTCAGGCCAGTACTTCCTGGGGGTTGGAGAGGAGTGACTACCTCCTGCAAAGAGCAACTTCCTCCTCACCTGTGCATTCTCCCCGCCTATCCCATCTCCTGCAGAAGCCCCCTACCTTATTGTTCCCTTAGTCATCACTTTTTCTAAGACACCATCACTGAGTCCCCAGCCTGCCCAGCTCTGTGCCCTCCTAGAGCCCCTCACTGCACCCTCAAAGATCACACTGCCCCGACTCTGCCCTGAGCACCTGCTTCCTGGATGTCTCCATACCTAACACTCACACACACAAAACCTCAAGGTCCACAGCCTGTCTTCTTTAGTTGCAAAGGCAGCCTTAGTACTTAACACTTCACTCTTAGCACTCAATAGTATTTGTTGAAAGAATAAATAATCAGAACAAAGAGATGAAAGGCAAAGATATAGAGAAGATTATGGAGGGAAAAGGAGAGGCACAAACCTGGGGGGGGGGGGAACTGACACAGAAGAAAAAACAAAAAACAACAAAAAAAGAGAATCTCTATCCCTTTCAAAAAACAGATAAAAAGTAAATGAACTAAGTGGGTACATTTTAGAGAATCCTAAGTTACACACACACACACACACACACACACACACACACACACACACACCCCAAACCACAGAATTACAAGGCTGGCATGCTCATGCAGGGCAAGAAACTGATGCAGAATTGCTGGAACTCCATTAAATATTTATACGGTTTTATTGGGCGCGCTTTTGATTAAATAACCTTTCGAATGAAAATGTGTAGGGTTTATGTAATGAAGCAGATGAGCCCACAGTATTTTCAGCAGTACAGGCATCCCAGGGATCTTCTGCATTAGAGGAGCTTCCTGTGTAATTTGAAACACAACTGGACGTAATTAGTAGTACAGAACAAATGAGCACTGAAAGAAAATACCAGCCTCATACTTTTAATACGGAATCGATTACTTTAAAGAGTAAATCCGTAGCAGACAAAGCACTGGAGGAACGGTTCTAAAGAAAATTCTGCAAATTAAAACCAGGGCACCAGAAAGTTCTGGGTTGAACTAACAAATGGTGCTCTTCTCTATTCAACTCGGCACAAACACAGGCTGCAGGAAGCATTTAAATTGATTTAACAATATCAGTCCAGTTAATACTGTGTTCGTTTAATGCATGGCTTAGGCTTCTGTAAAACCATTTTTCAAATTTCAGCATCGGACAGAATTAGCACCCTCATTTTTATGATAATATTGTTAATTTAATGCATGGCTTGTAGTTAGACTTCAAAGCAAATCAGAAAAATATGCCTTTTCTCTTGTCAGTGACATCTCTCTTCATGCACCAGTGGTTTGACCTTAAATTTTAACTTTGGCTGCACAAAATCACTCTCTTATTTCTTCTACTCTTTTATAATTCACCCATTTAGTTCATCAGTCTTAGATTTTGCAATACCCTGTCCGTGAAAGCTAAAACAGTTTCTAACATTATCGTTTCACATTTACTCTCTGGAAAGACCTGAATTGGAAGCTTTTCAGTATAATATATAAGATGCATTTAGCCAATGAGCTTAATACAAACATGCACACGTGCACACAGGGCTGAAACAGCCAAGGAAAGACTCTTACTATTTACATCTTCTCCCCCCCTTCCCTTATTAAGGCACTGAAAACCAAGGGGCAACAATGAAGTAGATCTGTATAAACAAATACCTAGGATGCACATGGGCTCCCAACACTGAAAAACAAGAGTGTATTCTTTACTTCTCTCTGAAACTCTGAAATGTCTCCTCAAACATCTACCCAACGAGCAGGAGAAAGCGGACAGTGTAATGAAAGGTGAAATGATCATGTCCTCTCCCATAAATGGACTCCAGCCGACAAGAACAGGGCACTCAAACAGATTTGTGGGGCATTCTGGATGGAGTTTCAAACCTCCCATCGTCCTGCACGTACAAGAATCTGCAGTAGGGTCTCCCTCTAGGCGGAGGCAAGTAACCATTCTCAACAGACTGAAAAACCTACATACACCATCTTACTCGAGCAATTTTACCAGCGTAGAAACCGAAGGTAATGGAGGAAAAGAACACCACCATGATGTGGCAAGGCAACATTGGTGAAACATATTTAGGATTGACAGAGACAATTCAAGGGAATGAACATGGACGTTTGCCAGTTACAAATCCACTATTTAGAACTCTCAAAATGTTGGCGTCATGGACTGAATGTTTGTGCGCCCTCCCCACAGTTTCATGTTGAAGCCTTAACCCACAATGTGGAGATGGGGCCTTGGGAGGGGGTTAGGGCTAGGTGAGGTCATGAGGATGGGGCTTCGTAACTGGCACCTGCGTAAGAGGAGACCAGGATAGAGCTGGCTCCCTCTTTCTCTCTCTCTCTCCGGGAACATAGGTGAATGGCTGTCAACGAGCCAGGAAGGGAAGCCTCACAGAAACCAAACCCTACTGGACCTTGATATTTGACTTTCCAGCCTGTACAACTGTGAGAAAATAAATTTCTGTTGTGTAAGCTACCCACATTATGGTATTTTGTTACAGCAGATGGAGCTGAGTACTAAAGGCATACCTTGTTTTATTGTGCTTCCCAGAGTCTGCGTTTTTTTCACAAGGTTACTTTCTGAAGGTTTGTAGCAACTTTCTGCTATTTTTCCAATAGCATTTGCTAACTTTGTGTCTGTCTGTCACATTTTGGTAATTCTCGCACTATTTCAAACTTTATTATTATTATATTTGTTATGGTGATCTGGGATCATCAATGAAAGCTCAGATGATGGTTACCATTTTTTAGCAATGAAGTATTTTTAAATTAAGGCACATACATTGTTTTTTAGACCCAACGCTATTGCATACTTACAGACTACACTGTCATGTAAACATAACTTTTATATGCGCTGGGGAACCAAAAATTTGCCTCGTTTTATCGCGATATTCACTTTACCCACAGTGGTCTGGACCCAAACCCGTCATATCTCCAAGGTACGCCTGTGCAGTTTCTAAGTGTGTAACCATTATAAGACCCTACTTAGTGGACATTCTCGTAATACCTAAGTATGTGCATGCCTTTTGGTGCAGCAATTCCACCTCCAGATATTATTCAGTAGAAGCACACCCAACCCTGCAAGAATACATGCCCAAGTCCGTTCTCTGCAGTACTCTCGAGCAGAAGAGAGACCCAGAACAGCATGACGTCCAGCAAAGGGGGACTGGTTAAATAATTAATGTCAACTACAGGGTGATGAAATGCTCTGCTCTTCAAATACACTTGCTTGCAATAAAAGCATAGAAGCAAGTTGCTGAGTACTCCGGAAAACAGGATTCTACTGCTGGGGAAAAATTACATATGTTCATATACTTGGAAAACCTTGAAATATGTGGCAAACAGCAAGAGAATAGCAACTTTTCTGATTGTTTAAAATGTTTACATAAGTTGCCTGTAATAAAACAATCAACGTGTAAAAGTCACTGTTAATTAGTGGTTCCTTTTCTCACCCCGGGGCTTTTAATATAAATTCACTAAAGAATTTGATCCATTCTCTTACCCCTTAGGGGGACAGCCTTCACAATTTTACTATTGAGGCTTCAAATAAAAAAGTTCAGAGTATCTTCCTAATCGCCCAAATAATTATGTAAATGGTCTTGAAGTTGATCATTTATGTTGAAAACTTACAAGCAGATGTACAGTGAGGGTTAATGGGACCTCTAATGGGTTTCTTTATATAAGGGGACAATTTGGGGTAAAAAAAAATTAATTAATTTTCTTCCTTAACTATTCTATAATAACTAGCATGTCTGCTTTTAATTATCTTAATCACTCCGTCTTCATTATTGGGTTGACACTGTTTGTATATCTTAATGAACTTACAGAGATTATTTCAATCGATTGGTTTTGTTAACAGAACAATAAATCCTGACTGATAAAGGATCCACAATGTAATTAGTTAGCACTTCTTATTATGCTAATTTATGATACTTCTGTAATGAGTAATTAAAGATTAATAAGAAAGATAGTCCCAAATTAGCTGCTTCTTATCTGTAAATGCTTCAGGATGTGTGGGGATCAGGCTACATTTGCATATTCACAATGAGACTGGTAACTAGAGTAGCTTTTCTGAATTTAGAAACCCGAAGTTCTGTCTGAAAGTTTCCTTAAAGAACTGTGCCCTGGGGCCATAGAATTTCACAGCAAGATGTTTGAGTCACTCAACTATGATCTCTTCACTTCTGCTCAGGAAGCAGGATGAGGTAAAGCCAGACAGTTTCTGAGTTTTTACTGGGCCACTTTTTCTGGCTGTGTGACCTCTAGCTGGTATCTTCTTTTTATTATTCTTATTATTAACTTATTTTAAGAAAGAGAGAGCCTGCGGGCAGTGGGGGATGGGCAGAGAGAGAGAAAGAAAGAGAGAGAGAGAGAGAGAGAGAGAGAGAGAGAGAGAGAGGCAGAGAGAGAGGGAAACAGAGAATCCTAAGCGGGCTCCATGCTGACAGCACAGAGCCCAATATGGGGCTCAAACTCATGAACCATGAGATCATGACCTGAGCCAAAATCAAGAGTTGAACATTAACCGACCGAGCTGCCCGGGCACCCCTAGATGGTAGCTTCTACCTGTCGGTTCCTCTGTGCCCAGAGCTGGGGCGAAGATCCCATGAGATCCCCCACATGGGACACTCATGAGGGCTGGCATAAGGTGGGCGAGGCAGCTTCAGGGATTATCCTTTCAGCAGTATTTACACTCTCACTATTTGCCAGGCACTGTCTCGGGCACTGGGTATAGTTGAATAAATAAACAAGCCTAACCCCTGCTCCCATGGAATCTATTGTTCTCCTTCTCTTCCTTTTCTTTAGGGATTTTAAAAATCTGAAGCTACAAATCATGGTGGCCCACAGTTGTGCCTTCCTGCTCAGTCTCATCAGAAGCATGCGGGCAGGACACTAATTCGAGCCATTTAAGTGCCATTTAAACACCCGTGCCCTCTGCCTCGCCAATAAAAGTAGGCTCTGTGCCCATGCAGAAGGCTGCCTAGATACAGGATCCCATGATGACACATCTGCTCAGGAGCCTGGGGAAGCCACACAGACCACAGCAAGGGCATGCTTGGAGCCTGTCTGCACTACTCTTCAAACAACACCCCTTCTTTCATGTCCTGCCATTGGGGGGGGGGAGGCTCCTGTGCCCCAGCTCAGGTAGTCCTGGCAGCAACTCTGCAGGTAATATGATTACTCAAGCTTCAGCTGACAGTTTGCCTCAAGATGTGCAGCTTGCTGTATGGGACAGAACTATTCAAAACTAAGTCCCAACCCCGAAGCACACACTCTGTTCACCACACCACGTTGCCTTGACTGCCTTTTGCAGCCACTCAGTGTCCTAGGCAGAGGTGGTGCGGCAAAGCACGGGTGACTACCAGGCAGGAGCTCCTGGTAAAGTACTCAGGGAAAAGAAGCAGGCTTGTTGTGGCTATAGTTTTTGGAAAAAGAGTAGGAGGGACATAAGGTGCGTGATGAGACTCACACCAGAGAACTGGGGAGAAGAGGAAAAAGAGCTGGAAATGGAATTCAGAAGCCATTGCTCCCTTCCAGGAAGCATGTTATTACTATCCTGTTTGGGTCCCGGGTCTCTCACCTCCCTGTTCTATAACCTTGGGCAAGTCACTGGCCTTCGCAACCCCAGCAGCCTCATCGGAGAAAATGCAAAAACTATGCTAAAATTGCCATGAGGAACAAACGACCACGCAAATATGAAGGGTAAGCGAACGGCATTCAGTATGCACTTAATAAACGCACTTTTGTTTATGAAGCTGAGACAAAGGGTTCTGTGAGCCTTAAACAGCTCTCTACAGCGTAGTTGTTTTGTCATCATGATTAGTATTCCTATCATGGTCTTCAGACCAAACCAGCTTAAAGTTAATCTCCACTAGCCGTCTGAGGAATATCTTGCAAGACCTAATTCCCCAAGGTTCTGAAAAGGTTGGCTCCCCAGGAAAACCAAATCTGGTGCTACTCTTCCAGATGGCAGTGCCTGAGTGCGAGGTGAGGAGAGGAAATGTGCTCGACTGCTTTCCCAGACTCTGAAAGCCATTCCGACATCGTGATTCAGGGAGCTCACATGGGGCTAACTGGTCCTCATCTCGGGCAGGACTTCTAATGTTGTGTGTACAAAAGCAATGAGAATGTGAACCGGTTGCTGCTAAAAGATCAAATGAACCCAAAGCGCAGAGAAAGCACAAAACAGCTGCACTCACAGCAATTATGTTGAAAAAGTCATCATCCCCCAGCGTATCCAGAATAGATGAGACGGTTTGCTTTGCAATAGTCAGACGGAGCCCTTTCATGCTGCCACTGACGTCCACTAAAATGACCACGTCTTTCGGAGAAGTCGCTGCTTGGATGTACCTAGGTCAGGGGAAAATTAAGCAAAAAATGAATTATGAACCTCTCCACAAGTTCTCTTTAAAAAGTAACTAAGAGGTTTGACCATTTCCTACCATTTTCGGTTCCTGCAGTCAAAGGCAATGACTCCATTCTCATCTGGTTCCCATTTAATCCCTAGAAGAAAAATACAGTTATGAGAAACCCAGGAACTCCAAATATTTATTCATAGCATTTCAAGGCTGCTCTGCTTTGCTGATTGAACAGACAGGGTGAAAAATCACATGCAATGACCAGCTCATCACATGCTCCATCACCGGCTCAGGGAAGGTGCTTCAGGGCTAGAACACTATAGCAAACATGGCCTTAGCTCAGTTGCTTTAAGGCCTGCTGGAGAGTGGGGACATCTTCAGTAACGTTTGTCTCTCAGGGAAGGACAGGACTCCAGCCCCTTCCCGTGGTTAATGATGAAATTAGCCAAGGTCATTTCTCACTGTCCAGCAAGTTGTTGAACCTGGCAGCATCACTCATAGACTTCGGGGCAGAGTCAGGCCATGTCTCTGGGTCCAGGTAACGCAATGTGTGTAGTATGGCAGGTAGGAGCTCGATACATTTCCATCTTAGAATATACACAGGCCTGGGGCGCTTGGGTTGCTCAGTTGGTTAAGCGTCCAACTTTGGCTCAGGTCATGATCTCATGGTTTGTGAGTTCAAGCCCCGCATCGGGCTCTGTGCTGATAGTTCTTCAGATTCTGTGTTTCCCTCTCTCTCTCTGCCCCTCCCCTCCCCTGCTCGAGCTCTGTCTCTCAAAAATAATAAATAAACATTTAAAAAAAAAAAAAAGAATATACACAGGCCTGTCTTCCCCTCACTCTTGTATTTACCATCAGGAATACTGGCCTGGCTTTCTACAACTGAAATGGGAAAAAATGGTCCTAATTATGCTGCATTACAAAGTTTGAATTTCAGGCTTTGAAGCTTGGGGAGTTTTCCCCATGTGTAAGATAGGATCCCATATCCTTCATCTTGTGGTTTGCAGACTGGTCGGGATACATCCAAGGTTAACATTCTCTATTTACAACTTGGTTTTTAAGAATAAAATTTCATTTAAAAAGAAAAGTGCTCCCTAAAAATAAGATAGCAAATCATTGTTTTCAACCATTAATGCTGCTCAGGAATGGATTTGAAACACAGACATTAGAGTTAAGAAAATAAAAAGAGAAAACTGATTTTCACAGGAGGAAATCCTGACTCAGATGGTAGCAGTGGGAGTCTCCTTTCCAGTTACTGACGGCCAACTTTCTGGACCACACTGAAATAATAATATGTGTCTGAGATAACACTCCCAAATTATTACTCAGAAAACCATGAGATGACCGTTCGTTACCCAAAAATCATTTTATTCTGTTCTCCTTGTACCTACATGTCCCACCTACAAATGGGCCTAATGTGAAGAGTTTCCTGTACCAAATCAGAAAACAGAAGTATGAGAAGCCCCTGCCAATTGAAGGTCATTAGGCAATGAAGGTAAAGTAAAACTGACATGATTTTGCACACCAAGAGACAAAAACACAATTTATTTAAAATATAATGGAAGGGCACCTGGGTGGCTCAGTAAGCTGGGTGTTTGACTCTTGATCTTGGCACAGGTCATGATCTCACGGTTCATGAGATCAAGCCCTGAATTGGGCTCTGCACTGACAGAGCAGAACCTGCTTGGGATTCTCTCTCTCCCTCTCTCTGTGCCTTTCTCCTGCTTGCACATGCTCTCTCTCTCTCTCTCTCGCTCTCGCTCTCGCTCTCGCTCTCTCTCTCTCTCTCAAAATAAATAAATAAACGTTTAAAATAAAATAAAATAAAATAAAATAAAATAAAATAAAATAAAATAAAATAAAATAAAATAAAATAAAATAAAATAAGATACACTGCTTTGTGTAAAGCCAAGTATAGTTAGGATAGCATGGTCTTAACACACACTGAAATTCTACCCATGATGAGGCCAGGTAATGTTCCAATTTATAATTTCACAAAGAATTGGTTTTAGCCCAAATAAAGATAATTATTTTATAACATGTTGACCCATGGTAGACCTTCAGCGGATGTTCGTTTCTCAAATTAAATTGTGGTGACTGTTCTTAGACAAGGACTGTGTCTGATCTTGCTTCACTCCTCCCCACTTTGCTGTCCTTCCTCCCCATCTCAGCCCCATCTCTGTGTGCCCCACTGGGACAAGAAAATGTGTAATTCGTTTTACAGTTCCAGCATTTAGGCTAGGGCCTGGGGGGAAGGGATTAATGACACTCAGTGCTCTCCTTTTGGATTGAGATCATTCCCCTGCACCTGCACGTGGGCTTGTAACTCCTTCCAATTCCAAGCACTGCCCTACTAGGTGCTTTTTGAAAAAGTTGACATGAAATGAGTCTGTTGGGAAAACCTTATAAAGGATATAATTCCAAGGAAAGTGGAACAGATGGGACAACCCCAGAGCCTTGACTGGGAAGGACAGGCCTGGCCCCTGCCTGCCCTCAGGAAGCCTCATGCTGGGCAGGGAAGCTGGCAAAGGATAAGTAATCCCAGGAACCAGAGATGTCACAAAGGAGAAGTGCCTGAGGCTACATTAGTGTACAAAAGGGGATTCCAATCTCTAATGGGAAGAAGGATCTTCTTCAAATTGAGAGCAGAATGATAGTATATTAGTTTTCTAGAGCTGATATAACAAAAGTCCTACAGATTGGGTGGCTCAACAGAAAAGAACTCTCTCTCAGTTCTGGAGGATAGAGGTCTAAAATCAAGGTGTCGACAGGGCCTAGGGAAGACCCCTCCCTTGTGTCTTCTCAGTTTCTGCTGGCTCCCAGCAATCTTTGGTGATCCTTGACTTGTTGCTTCATCACCCCAATCTGTGCCCCTGTCTTCCCTCTGTGTCAGTCCTCTCCTCTTATAAAGGTATCAGTCATACTGGATTTAGGGTCTACTCTAATTCAGTGTGATCTCATCCCAACTTACTTATTTACATCTGCAAAGGCCTTAATTCCAAGTAAGGTCACATTCTGAGGCTCCAGGAGGACATAAATTTGGAGGGAGATATTATTCAACCCACTACATATGGGTAGGACTCATAAAACAAAAGTGGTGGCCACAGGGTGAACAAGAATATCCCAGGCATAAAGAATGAAATGTGCAAAGGTCCTGAGATTGAAAAGAGCATGTCAAGTTCAAGGAACCGGAGGAATTCTGGTATGGCTGTGCATAGAGAATGTCTCTGACAAAGGTAAGGAGCCTGGGTGGCAGCAGGACCCATGAGACCCAGGCCTTTCCCGGTCAGGACGTGAGGTATACATTGAGTGGGGATTAAGACAGTACCTTGAGACAGTTCTAGGCATAGTGGCCTAAGGTAGAACAATAAAGGTCATAACTTGACTCAAGTCAGGACTGGATGAGCACCGAGGAGACATCTTGCCCAAACCTGGCACTTGGGTCAAAATTTTCAACTCATAGCAGGGACTCCAGTCTCTCAGAGTTCAAAAGATTTTCCTGAGATTGCCAGTTATGACCATAGGACTTATTTCCCAAATGCAACGTCACCATGCTCTTCCTTACACAGGCGTTACATGAAGATGTCCTATGAGAAGTCCTCCGGGATGTCAGCATAAGTTGAATGAATAAAAGTAAAACTGGTTTCTATGCCATGGGATGGATGCCGTGGGCCTTTAATCTGTTTATAGCATCTTGAATCTCCATAACTGGCTCAGCAGAGGCAGCATTTACCAAACTAATTGGACCACTGAGCCCTTCCTTTCCCAATCTCAAAACAAAATGTGTTTTTGGAGGCAAACACCAGGCAACCCTGTCTCAGCTGGTACTATCTCCCCTAGGATATATCAACTTTTCAGTATATAATTTTTTGTACACACGGATATTTTGAAACTGTTCAAAGAACTTTAAATCACCGAGAAATAACAGTCGGCTCATCTTAAATCTTTGAGAACCAGGAAATTGATACGTAGCCAAGAAGCACCCCATGAGCTATATAATTTCTGGAATTGCCACTATGCCTTTTGGGATCCCACCCCGGTTGGTTGGGGAATGAATCTCAAGATAAAAGGAATTATGTAGTCATTGGCTCAGGAAGACTTTGAGGAGGGAAGCAATAGAGAAAAGAAAGGGAGCATAGCTTTGTGATGTATTTATGCCAGTTCCCTACTTAGTCACTGTGTCCCACCGACTATAGCCAGCGACCAGCTTCGCAGAGAGGCAGTAACTCTACTGTATCTGAAGAGGCAGGGATGCTACGAACAGTGCGATGAGACCAATATGTCTGGTAGATTTTGGTCCACTGAGTGATTCATTCATTCAAAAATATGTACTGAACACCTATACACTATGTTATTGTTGATGATGGTACCAGAGTGATAGCCAAACGTCTCTGTCCTCCTGGGGCAGATATCTTAGCAAAGGAGATGGGGATTGAAAGCCTGATGGCTCAGGATTACAGGCCAGAATTCGTATTTTATAGATTAAGAACTGCCATAAGAACAAAGCATGAAAGAGGTGCTAAAAACATTAACACCATTACCAACTCCCTCCTATCCTGCTGGTGTGGCTTGGTCAGTTAACCCCTTGGTCTGCTTTCTCATTGGTAAAATGCATTTTATAGTAGCTCCAGCCCATAGAATTATTGAGGATTAAACCAGACAATGCTTGTATAGATGCCTAGGACAGTGCTCAATAAATGATGGTCACTATCACTATGATCAGCATTAATATTAATATTATATTAATATTAACCATACTCCCAAAGACGCCCAAGGATGACAATGAAATAAGCAGAGCTTTGATAAGGCCTGAGTAACAAATTCTGCAGAGCTCAAAGACCCGTTATCTGTATTTTGTTGCTGTTGTGGCTGTTGCTGTTCAGAAGAGCCTAACCAGAGTTCTCTCTCTGCTCAGTGAGACCTTTTTGTAATACAGGAACTAAAAGGTAGGCCAGTACCTTGGAAACTGGGTATCAGACTACAGAAGTCTTTACCCATAGAGTTACACAGCTGAACATGCCAGCTACTAGCCAAATGTGGCTGTTTAATTTTAGATTTAAGTTAATTGAAGTTAAATAAAACTCATATTTTAGTTCCCCTGTCTTCGCTAGGCACATCTCACATGCTCAATAGCCACATGTGGCCGTTGGTTACCATAACAGGTGCTATAGATATAGAACACTTATATCATCCAAAAGACAGCGCATGGAAGTGTTGCCACATGGCTAAAGGCCCTACACTGAACTTGTAAAGGCCTGTGTAAATCTATTCAGAAAGAGACAACATCATCCCAGGTACTTTATTAGGGTGATGTTGACTAAAATCCCCCTTCTGAGAACTCCATGCTCCCACCTACAGAAGTTGAGACTGCCCTCCTTCTTAGTGATCCTCTAGCACCTTCTATTTCCCCCATGTTAGCATTAAACACACTGTACCATCATGACCTGTTTACTTGTCTGTCTCCCTCATGTTCCCTGTTACTTCCTTTGGGGATCCCCACCAAGCGAGGCCACAGTAATGTAATCCTGATCAATCCCCATGGTTTCAGATGGCTAGCCCTACCACTGTCCAGTCTCCCTCACCTGAGGCTGTGGGCATGTGACCCAGACCAGAATAATCCTTGGACTTACATCTAAGCCACTAGGACAGATGCTCTCTCTTCCTCTGGGACCATAGTGAGAAATAATCCTGCAAGCACACAGCCATATTCTCCATCACTAGGAGATCACCTGCCAGTGAAACATGGTCAGAATAGAGGAAGGTGGAGAGGAAAGAGGGAAGGAAAGATTCAAAATCCAAATGACAATGCTGAATACTGGATCCAGCCATGTCTCAAAACAGCACATTCCCTAGAATTCAAGTTACCTGAGCCAATAAATGTATTCCTTGCTGGAGCTAGCTAGAATGCAGTTTCTGTCACTTGCAACCAAAATCCTGAGGAATGCATTTTCCCACAAGAGGGAACTTCATGAGGGCAGAGACCTTTTCTATTAAGTTCACCATTTTAGCCTCTCATACTGCTTGGAACAAAACAAGAACTCAGCACACAGTGAATGAAGAATGAAGAAATATCCCTTCTCTTTAAGAACATGCAGACTTACCACTGATCCGTACTATTATACCACTCTAAACATGGAACGAAGTTTCCTGAAGATAAAAAATCCTAGCAAAAAAACGTCCATGAGTCATTCTTCTAACAATCATTTTGTGTCCAAGAGACAAGAGGTGTGTTTTCTGTTCAGAACCAAGCACTGAGTGACCGCAAGACATTAATAGGGCAGTGAAACACCATAGGACCATGACTCGTGTCTTTACTAGCACAGAAAAGATGCAGGAATTTTACAAAGTTAAAATTCTGCCACAAATGTCACAAACATGGTAAGTATTTCTGAGTCGATGGCTCTGACTGATTAAAAACCTTGTACATAAATTCATCTCCCCTGTTAGATACACCCTTCATGAGGATGTCCTTTTGTTATGAACTGGATGTTTGTCCCTGCCACCAAATTCATAGGTTGAAAACTAACATGACCCTGTGTGACAGTATGCAGAGGTGAGGCCTTCCGGAGGTACTTAGGTTTAGATGAGGTCAGAAGGATGGAGCTCCCACGGTGGGATTAGTGCCCTTCTAGGAAGAGTAAGAAATACCTGAGCTTTGGCTCCCTACCATGTGCAGCTACAAGGAGAAGGTAGCCATCTGCAAGCCAGAAAGAGGGCTCTTACCAAGAACTAAGTCTGCCAGCACCTTGATCTTAGACTCCCCAGACTCCAGAACTATGAGAAATGAACACCTGCTGCTTAAACCACCCAGTGTGTGGTATTTTGTTATGGCAGCCTGAGATGTCTACTGCACCCCCCACCCCGTTTTTTTTTGTTTGTTTGTTTGTTTGTTTTTGGTTTTTTCTTTTCAAATTTCCTCATGACCATAGTTTAAGGACTTCCTGCTGGCGGAGACAAAAGATGATCTATGGTTTCTTCTTATCAGCTCCACCCTCATCCAAACACCACGTGGTAAGATGGTAAGAGGTCCCTGTAGCTTCATCTATGGATCAGCCCTCACCCATGCTTTATTTTCAGCAACATCTGTGTTAAATTTGCTCTCTGTTGAGTGTATCAAAACAGATTGCAATTTGGTGACACTGGAACTTTAATAGACCACTGTTTATTATAACATTATCTTTACTAGGATGCTTATTGTTTAAATTTCTGTGAGCTCCAGGAGGAACCACGTGTGCCCCGCTGAACACAACTCTTGGGAAATGTCGAATAATCTGGCAAAGCAGACACTTGGCAGGCAAGTCTCAGGGGACAGATGCTGTGTGCAGGGCAAACGGCTCCTCGAGGCGGAGGCTGGCGGTCTCTGTGCCTCAAAGTGGGAAGACATCAGGTGCCTAGTCTTACTTAATGAAAACATAAAAGTCTCCACTTAATTGCTCCAAGATTATGCCGGGAGTTTTTTCCTTCTTTTAGGTTGAGCTTGTTAATTTCTGCAGCTGTGATGTTGGCACAATTGCAGCCTCGAGTCCTGTTTTCACAACTTGTGAGCAAAATTAAAACTTCCCTTCTTAATTAAAATTCAAACCAAGCCAGAATTAAATTCTTATTGCAAAGTGGAGGTCTGGGGAGGCCTCAGGAACACCTGTTCCAAAGGTATGATGGACAAACTCTGATGAACATACCATCTGAGGGTGCTTTTGGCGGCCCTGAAGATGAGCTGGTGCCATCGGCGGTGCTTGGGCCAGTCCGAGCTCTTCCTCCGAGGCGGTCAGCTCTGGAGTGGGGAAACCTCAGTTCATAGTTTCCATTTCTCTTTTTTTTTTTCTAATTTTTTTTTAACATTTATTCATTTTTGAGAGACAGGGTGCAAGCAGGGGAGGGGTGGAGAGAGAGGGAGACACAGAATCCGAAGCAGGCTCCAGGCTCTGAGCTGTCCACACAGAGCCCGATGCGGGGCTCAAACCCGCGAACCGCGAGATCATGACCTAAGCCGAAGTTGGACGCTGAACCGACTGAGCCACCCAGGCACCCCTCACATGTTCCATTTCTTACCCCTTTGGTCAGAATTTAAAATTCAGCCCGATTATGACTTGTTCCTTTCCACGGTAATAACAATGATGATAGTAACTATAGTGGTAGTAATAGTAATAAAGCAAACTCTTGTCCAGAAAGATCAAATATGCTGTGTCTCACACCCCAACTCCTCACTTTTGGTGCAGCTCGATGAACTGCTCTATTGAGAAAGATGTGGAAACCACGTGCAGATCTAAATGCCTGTGTGTGTGTACGGACGCCATGCTACCGCGCCTATCTGGACCATGACAATAGATATAACAGATTTGAATTTAATCTTTCATTTTCTCCTAATGGGAGGGGGAAAATTTAACCCTGAACATGAAAGAAAAATATCACAGGGTCATTAATCTCAATCATAATTCTCAAGGCAGGGATACTCACCTGGATACTGCCTAAAAAAGCCCTTTGCACTTCCAAAGTACTGCCATATGAGAGACGGGTCACGATCAAAGTTATCTACGAAAACTTTGTTTAGGGATTCGGACCAATAAACCCCATTGACGATTGCTGGGTCTGAAAAGAAACAGAGAGAAGAGAAAGTTACAAACCAAAGTGAGAGAGAACCCCGGCTGGCGTCCCTTGGAGCCGGCAGATAGCAGCAGCATGAGACTCATCTTACAGGAAGCTGTGAAGAAAGTTATAGCTTCCCAAACATTTAGCTCCTGGGAACTCCATACATCAGGGATTCCTCATCCTGCCCAAGCCCCCAGAGCCACCCAGGAGCCTTTATTGATGACTCCTTACTTGAAAAATACATCCCTTTATTTGTAACTTTCAACCTTGTACAGCACAGAGTTCTTGAGAAAGCAGAGAGAGACCTTCTCAGCATTATTTTCCACCTTTTGCCTCTCCTGGGTCAGAACCCAGCAATAAAAACAGGAAAAATGTGTTTTCTCTCACTGAAATGACCTCAGCCAACATGGTCCTGTTCCAATTCTCTTCACCTCTGACTTAGAAGTTTACTTTTTTAAAAAATAAATAAATAAATAAATAAATTGCAATTACATAACTACATCTCTCTACCTCTTTTGTTCAGCAAATGGTGAACTCCAGGAGGGCAGGAACCATTTCATGTGGTCTTCTGCTGTGCCCCTTTGACCAGCACATGGCAGAAATTCCAGACATTTATGGACACATGAAGAGATGAATGGATGGGGGTGTCTGGATGGCTCAGTTGGTTAAGCATTGGACTTCGGCTCAGGTCATGATCTCACGGTTCGTGAGTTCGAACCCCGCGTCAGGCTCTGTGCTGACAGCTCAGGGCCTGAAGCCTGCTTCAGATTCTGTGTCTCCTTCTCTTTCTGCCCCTCCCCTGCTTGTGCTCTGTCCTGTTCTCTCTCTCCAAAATAAATAAACATTAAAAAAAATTTTTTAAAGAGATGAATGTATGGATAGATGAATAAAACAAAGGTTGCTCATCACAACCGTCTACTCTTCTTCCCTTGTGATCCCATGAATAAATCTCTTTTCTTCACCCTTGGCAGCCCAAAGCTAACTCTTTGCCTTCTGTCCACAGATAAAAATTAAGGGCAAAGGCAAAGAAGGACAATAAGTTTTGTTTTTTTTTTTTGGCATAGTGGTTGAAGAAAGATGGATCACTAAGGATGCTTGGTGACCATCCACTTTTTCTTAAACTTCTTAAGATCCAGTTTCAAAATGATGCCACATAAAGCATAATTCTGTTAAGAGGGGAGATCACCATCCAGTCCCAGCATGATGAGCGTAAGAATGACAACAGGGTGAGCATGTTAATGATGAGGAAGAGGAGGGGAAGGAGCAGAAATCTTTACTGAGTCTCTCCCGTGGTGCAAGCACGTACTTAGCTCATCTCCCATTGCCTCTACCACAGCCCTCCAAGACAGGCGCCATTAGTAACCTCCATGCTCCACAAGTAGAAACGGAGTACCAAGAAGTTAGGTTCTTTCCTAAAAGCATCCAACTCATCAGTGACAAAGCTTTTGATCTGTGATTTATAAATGGGATAATAATACACATCTTAAAGGGCTATTTGAAAGGCTAAACAAATCTACAGAAGACGACAAACAGCAAAAGGCATTCAGAAATTCATCAATGGAGCAATTCCATTCACCTGGATTCCAACACCCTCAACAGAACTTCCTGTGGGACCCAAGTCACAGAAATCCCACCATGGCATCTTTATTCCAAAGATTCCTGCATTCTACACCAGGGGGATAAAGACAGATTTGGTCACTCTAGTCCTCAAGTTGCGTAGTAAGCCAACTAGCAAAATAATGCTAGAAATGGTCATGTGAATTAGGTACAGTGACAAGGAAACTCACTGTTGGCACAGTGCACCCCATCCCTCCTCCACAGTGGCCTGCCCATTGCCAGACTGCTGCCCCCAAGATGCCCATCTGAAGAGGTCTGAGAAAGAGCCCACAAAATGGCGCCTAACCCAGCAGGCAGACATGGTGTCTTGTATTGTCTTACCTCCAGCCTGTCTTATTCTTTCAGATTGCTTACCCAGATTCCATAGACAAGTGGGATTCTGAATCTCACCTCAACGTAAGTGCTCAAACTCTTATAAACTATAGTAAACCACATCATAGGCTCGGAGAGTGAAAATGACCAATTCAACCTTTTACCACAAAGTAATTTTGAGAAAGACTTTATCCTCACAATCCTGGAAAATTTTTTGCTCCTGTACAAGCTTGACAATAATTACTGTGACTCACTCCTTGTTACAAAAGCCACTGAAATTAATCCACAAAGATGTAAATACAATAATGACACCGAAAACTCCATGGTTCTTGCCTCCTCCATCAATGGCCTCAATTATGTTGCCATCATATAAAAACTTTCCACAATTAGAAGCAAAAATTCCATTTCCCTCACTCACTGTCTCAACATGTTAAGCAGTCAAACAGTTTCCAGTTAGAGATTCTTTTTTCTTGACTGTGGTTTCTTTGGGGGTAGTAAAAGGCCACTCATACCCCAAGGTGGTCCTAGAAACTTGGGGTTGCCCCTTGGGGACCTGTGAGCACCTTCAGAAATGCAAAAAGAATTGTGATGGTCAGAGGTTATTTCAACAATCATTTTGACACTAAATGTCGCTCTGAAATTATGCCTCTTTAAGAAAAGGGGGCTTTGATTTTCCCAGGGCACGGTGAACAAGGGCAGGAGAATCACTAAAGAATATGGTCTAGTTAAAATGAGGGCTGTGTTACACACACCTATTTGATCAAATATTTGAGATAACATGTCCTCTGGCTTGTAAAACAATCACAGTATATTGATTTCACAATCTTGCTTAGCAAGCAATTTTAATAGAAGGGAAAATCTCGAACTGCTGTCCATTATTCATCGTCTAAGAGATGAAAAGAAACAAGAAACAGGAAAATGCTAACGTTATAAAATGGGGCCTGCATCTAAATATCTGGGTTAAAACAGACACTAAAACTTAAGTTAAAAATGGTTTTCCCAACATCACTGGCAGAGAGCAGAAATGAAAGAGCCCAAAGGGTCAGTGCCACCCATCACATCCTGCTTACCCAGGTCCTCAGATCCTTCCACTGTCTACTGAGGAGGAGGTGAACATGACACTGTGGGCCACATCCCAGCCAGATGTTCCCTCTATGGCTGCTGAGCAGGTGTGCTTTTTTAAGGTCACTTGCAAAAACAACAGCATCATCCTAAGCAGGTTTCCCTTCTACTTGTGTGTGTTTTGTTTCTACCTTTGTTGAAAAGCCCTCCCCCTCTGTCTCATTTAGCATTCTTCAGGAGTCTCAGACTAATCTGAGCGTGGGTTTCACTTCCACCCCTAGTCTTCTTAGGAGGTTAATGTATTGTATTAGTTTCCTGTGGCTGCTATAACAGATTACCACAAACCGAGTGACTTAAAACAGAAGAAAAGTATTCAGGAGGCCAGAAGTCCAAAATCAAAGAATTGGCAGATTGGGTTCCTACCAGTGGCTCTCAGGGAGACTCTGTTCCACGCGGCTCTCCTGGCCCCTGGTGGTCACCAGCAACCCTTAGTACTTCCTGCTTTATAGACACAATCGCTCCAATGTCTTCCTCCATCTACCCGCAGCCTTCCCTTTGTGTACCTCTGTGTCATCTCTTTCTTTAAGGAAACCAGTCACTGGATTTAGGGTCCACCCTAAACTCCAGATGAGCTCATCTCAAATCTTTCACTTAGTTACATTTGCAAAGACCCTGTTCCCATATAAAGTCACATTTGCAGGATGTACTAGAGGTCAGGACTGGGGCATATCTTCCGGAGGCCACCACTCAACCCCCTGCATGTATTCAGACTCCCTTAATTATGCTACATAATATACCCATATTTCATGGTTTGTATATGTTCTTTTTAAAATCTGAGTTTCATATGGGTAGGGCTTTTTCCTAGTGAAAGATCCTTTTAATGGAAACAGTTCAGATTTTCACGTCTGCATTATAATTTTACAAGCTTACCATTCTTCTCAATCTCTGTTGATAGGTCCTACCTACAAGGCTCTCACTTGGACTAACCTCATTTCCCTTAATGCCTCATTTCCCTTAATGTGTCAATGCCCAGTTTTCTGCTCAATACAGTGAGCTCCATGTCACATGGTCATTTTCTCCAATGTCCCTGTCCATTCAGTGTCAACTTATTATTCACAGTGGTCAACGTGAAGTCTAGCAATAGCAGTTCTGCTTCCTGCTTCCTCTACCTTCTGAGAGATTAAATTACCTCCAATGCCAGTCAGAAATTTATCAGATGTTCAGCTTTTTAGTAGAACAGACTACAAGCAGATGTTTGGAGAGTAAGAGTCCCACACCACCTTTGTGATCTATTTGCAATTTGCATCTGAAAAGCAGCTCACACGTCCCTGCTCTGTCTTTATAATGTACCATATAACCCATAAAGAATTTGTAGTTTCCTTCTTTTATTTCCACCCAAATAACTGCTCTCACCTGTGCTTCCCCATCCCTCAACAAGTTTGCACTTCGTTACATGGGGGTTTTCTGATGTTACGGATGGCCGATGTTCTCTCTGCATCCTCCCCTACACACTCACACACTTTTCCATTTCTGTTCTGTATCTTTGAGTGGGTAGCCCCTCTTGTCATCCTCAGTCAATCAGCCCTTTGGGTTCAAGCAAATTAACGCACGTAAAGCACTCAGCACAGCAAGTGGCACACACAAAATGGTCCATACACATTGGCCATTATTTATGCCAGGCGTGAGGAAATAAATAAGGTCCCAAGAAGATCACCCCACTTCTTCTATCCCTGTTTTCTGCAGCAAGAGTCCCTGCACAGCATCTTAATACTACAGCATGCCAGTGTGAAATGCAGGCTTTGGAGTTGGGAGTCTTGGATATGAGACCTCACTTGGCACTTGTTAGTTAGTGGCCTTGGGCTTGTGACTTAGCTTCCCTGAGCCCCATTGTCTTCTTTGACCAGAGTGGCTTTCACTCAAAGGTTTCTGAGAAAAGGCACATAGGGTGCTCAGCAGAGTGGTACATCACTAGTCACAACTCTCGGGTGGGTCCCCTGCTCCCCATCCCGGGCAGTTCCACTCTCCTATAGCTATCCAGATGAAACTTCACCTAAGCCTCTTCCTCCCTTTCTCCAATTATCAGGGCAAGGTACTCTTGACAACTCTTACATTCATTTGTTCATCCAATGAATATTCACTGAGTACCAACTACATTGGGCATTCAGCAGTGACCCAGGCAGACCATGAAGTGGACATTTCGGTCTGAGGAGGGGTGACAATGGGCACATAAATGAAGGTTCCAAACAGAAGTGGGCGTGACAAAGAAAATAAAAAGGGATGGTAGGCTTGAGAGTTACCAGGTGTGGAAAGGGGAAAGGGGAGTTACTCTAACTGGGTGGTCCAAGATGACCTCTTTGAGGAGAGAGCTGAATGCTGAGAAGGTGTCAGTTTAAAAACACCTTGGCCAGCAAAAGCTTTGAGGCAGAGCGAGTAGCAAGGGCAAAGGCCCTGAGCCAGGAAGAAACCTGTGTCCTGGGAAACAGCAAAACAGCGAGTGTCGTTGAGGCCCCGTAAGCAAAGGGGAAGAGGTTTGAAATTGGGCTGGCAAGATGGGCAGGCTACGGTGAAGGTCTTAGCAGATGGACAAAGTCTCCTGCCAAGCATACATTTTCTCACAGACATAATCTGTACTCCACCAGTGCCAAGGCTCACTACGCTTTTATTCATGGTTCCAAAATCAAATTTCTTGTCTTATGAAATCTATAGCCAGCATAGCCTACTTCCTTCAAGCAATCAGGATCTTTACGGATGCCTTAGCACTTGGGTTTCCTCTCCAGACCTCAAAGTCACCTGATACGCTCACCATCTTTTTTCTCAATATCATTTATTCTCCAGTGAATTAGCAGCATCACTGTATTAATTTAAACTTGACATTTTCTACCACAAAATATGGGTCCATTTCTAGCAAATCTGAGTGTCCATGAATAATTACAGGCTAATCTAGAATTACAAACCACTGTTAACCCAAAAACCATTGAAGGGAACGGTCTGAATTCACGTTCAACTGGGCTTCTGAAGCGTGGCCCTTGTAAAGAAGGCTATTTCCTGCCTGAACAAGCTAGAGGAAGGGTCTTAGGTTTGCCTAAAGGTCTTTGAAGAGGTGTGACTCCTGGATGTGAAATCACAGCAGGCACAGGGGACTGAGTCCACACAAGAGCTCTTCTACAGTGTCGCACATTGAACCACACGCAGAGGGAGAATGGCTGGAGAGTCTCTGTGTCTCCCATTTCAGCAAGTAAACGCTATCTCTCGTTCATTCTAAATAGGTCATAGATTAAATAATGAGTAGTTTTGATGCTAATTATCAAGCACTTATATATATTGGAAAATAGCCACTAATGTGTGTTGAATTATAAAATAGACTTATTTGCCAAACATTTCCCCTTCCTCTAAACTTAGTGACGCGCTACATATTAAATGCAGGTTGCTTTCCACAAAGCTGGAGTCAATTTCTGGCAGTCCTGAAACCAAAGGGATGAGGAGGATTCATGGTCCAATGCTGAACCACTCTGCATGGATCTGGGAAGCAAAATGAATGGGAAACACACTTACCAGTTTGGCAAATCCCAGAAGGTGCTGGACACCGTCTCAGACTACTGCCTCAGCATGACAGATGTCAGGATTAATTGCCCAGTGAGATTTCACATCAATGACTCCACTTGTTTGTGTGATTTTTTGTTTGTTTGTTTTGCCTTAAATATATCAACTTTAAGTGGCCCTTCTCCCTTAACATATTTTAAATTTTGTGGAGAAATTCCCATTTCTCCCTCCTCATCCCTCTTATTACCCTGGAATAAATCATTTTCAAGTCTTTGTTGGAGATATTAAGAAGAAGAAAATGATATGACAGAAATCAAAGTATAACGATGATGATGACAGCAGCAGAGGCTGCCATTTCTGGAACACTTGCAACGGGCCACGTCCTATGCAAGATGGCTACCAACTCCTCTTCCTACCCCATTTTCCACATGAGGAAATTGACCCTTGGAGCACTGAAGTTCATTTCCCCAGGACATCATCACCTTACCCACGGGAGAGATTAGCTACGTTCCTCATCTAAACTATTAGATGAAAGATGACTTGCGTGGAGGCCTTGAACTCTATTTACTGCCTACCAGACAGTAAGTAGAGGGAGGGAAAAAGGGAAGGCACAGGACGTGTAGTCTAGACACCAGGTAGCAGGTGGCTCACAGCAGGCTGCCTGTCCCCAGCTGTCAGCAAATGAATGGAGTGGGTGGTCCCTGGAGAAAGGGGCTGGGATCAGGATGTCTTCAGGCAGGGCTGGACACGGCATCTTTGCACCTAATAATGCTCAGGATGTGTGCATGAGCTCAGGAGGACACGGTGAACGAAGAGAGGGTAGTGCTGGGAACCAATTCAGAGCTCTCTGCGAGAGTCCCCTTATGCATCCACCTTGGGTTCTCTGCTGCAGAGCCAGAGCCACCAGGGAAGGTCTTCTGTCACCACCTGCATTTGGATTTGGGGTCTGCTTGCAGAGGGGACATTTACAAGGCATAAAATCTTGAATAACACACTCTAGAGTGAAGATAAGCACATCTCAAGAGGCTTCTGATTCCAAAATGGCATTTATGATAAATT
Organism: Herpailurus yagouaroundi; assembly: GCF_014898765.1. Taxonomy (NCBI): domain Eukaryota; kingdom Metazoa; phylum Chordata; class Mammalia; order Carnivora; family Felidae; genus Herpailurus; species Herpailurus yagouaroundi. The sequence continues at coordinate 13,811,741 of NW_024412444.1, forward strand.
GTAATTAAGCCAGTATTCACTAGCTAATTTAAAACATCTCTGTCTTCAAAGATCATTTTCTCACTAACCAAGTCTCCCTTCAGGTCTGTAATGAAAAGCTGAAGGACCAGAGCCTCATTCCTTCTTGGGGATTTACTCTGGTTGGAAAGGGAACAAACCTCATCTTGCACAGGTTCAGAGATGGGGTGAGCATGGAGGCACCATTTTCCTACCACAGTACCAGAACAACAACAGCCTTGCAAATCCCTCATAGCGGTTCCCTGGAGCTCAGCATCCTGCTTGAAAATCTGTGCTACGTAACACAGCTAGACCACTCAGCTTGCTCCAGAAGCATCAGTCGTTCCTGCTAACCCATCACACGGAGATTGTACCCCACTGCGTGGTGCCCCAAGATGCTCTGGTCTGGCCCAGGATCGCTTTTCAAATCCGCTTCCCTTCCAGCTTCCAGCATCCACCCACATCTGCCCCTGGCCAAGCTCACTAAGGCTTCTCCGTTCTTGTATTTTAATTATTCCATTTATAGCAACTAGTTCTACTACCACTGGACAACCTGGTTAAAAGGTGTACATCATGTACTCATTATAGTATGGATTGTTTATTCACTCATTCAGAAAACATTTGCTGAATGCCAGGAACCATGCTAGGATTTGGGGATAAAATAGTGGGCAAAACCAAACATGGCCTTTAACCCAACGAAGCGTACAGACCAGTAGGGGAGGCAGACAACCCAGGAATTACCTAATTGTGTATAAATTTACAGTCATGATTAGTATAAGAAGGGCAAAACACAATGTTAGGAAACATGCTCTTAGGGGAGGTCCTGCTAGCCCAGATTTGATGGAGCTGGAATCTTCAGAATGAATAGTCATTCAGAGGGGAGGGGCAAGGCACTGCTGGCGTGGCGTTGCCAACTCTAAGTTTAAATACCCACAGTGCAGAGGACAGAAATGAGGCTGGGGTAGGTGGGAGGAGTCAGGGCCAGGGGACCAGGCAGGGCCTTGAAGACCCTGGTCTGCAGTCTGCTGTCAATCTCAAGAGCCATGGAGGCCCCTGGAGGGCCCAAAGACAGGGCAGCAACACCCTTGCCATTTGGAGAGGCAGGTGGTCGAGGGTGGAGGGAGTGTGTATAGAGGCTCCTGCTGTCGTTCAAGGGGGACATAACGGTGCCTGCACTAGAATGACACAGTGTGAGAAAGTCAGTGGTATGTAGAGAGAAGGAGCTCAGCAAACATGTGAGGGTCCAGGTTTTGCACTCTGAAAGCCAAGGTAGAAGCCCTCTTTGTCACAGTCCCAGTATCTAAGCGGGGAGTCCCCAGCAGCAGGGAGCCTGGACAACACCCTCCTGAGCACCGCACCGAGGGGGAGTTAGCCCAAGGGGAGCTGGCATGCTCCTCACATCGCACACAAATGGGAAAATCTATTGACGGCAACAGGGAAAACTATGTCCCCAGACAGCTAGACTGTCCCAGATTTGCTACCACCGACTGTTCTGTTGTAACAGTCCTCGGAATGTACGTCCTTGCCTGCCATTCTTGCAGCACGCCTCTCACTGACAGACGTTATTCATAAGCAGCATGAAAGAATGGGAACCAATAAGAATGGAAAATCCTCGACCACCCACATCGGGGTATTGCAAACCTTCAGTGAGGCTCTCCTTCTGGGTACAGCTATGCATCCACATGGCCCCAGCTGCCCTCACCCTCATTCTCCATCATGCTCATGGCTCCGGGGAAGGCCCATACTGTTTCTGAAAGAAGAGGCAACTGAGTCCGGTGAGGGGAGGCCACGCAGCCAGGGAGGAACTAGGCTGTCCCTTCACCTAAAGTGTTCCTTGGCAGTGGGATTTATGACACTCAGCCCTGGGCCTCTGCCCCAAAATCACTCCTCTTCAAAGTAAAGCCAAATAAAATCTTACCCATCAGTCAATAAACACTTAAAAAAATCTAGGGTATTTGAAACCTTGTCCTATGTTCTGGGGCTGGGTAGGGGGACATAAAGAAACAATTCTGGAGAAAACTGATGTTATGACAAGTCACACACAATAAAAGACAACCCCAGTGGGAGAATATATAGCTGTCATCCTTTAGTAAGAACCCATTCCTGATATTCACACAGAAAGTCTCCTCTAATTTCAACCTTTGGGAAGAGAGAAAGAAATTTAAACGTTCCTTCTTTCCATCTTCTGGACAGGCCTGGCTCCCAGTAAAATATGATTTTGTGGAGCCTGCCATCTGTACTGATGCTATCAGCTTTTTATTGATATTTAATATAAACAGGACCCCGAGGCTAGCAGGTACCCTGACAGGGTCTGAAATATAATTGCCAAGGAACCATACAAATGCGTGTAGCAATTAAAGAACTGTCAGGGATATTGCTGGTGTGGACACAGAGCTGCGGGCTGGATGAAGGAGGGATGTATGCAAGCAGGGAGGCAGAGAGAGCAGAGGGCTGTGGGAAGGAAATGGGTGGGAGACTCGCACATCCATCCTGCAGCAGGCCCAGAAATCCCACACAGGGAGATAAGGGGATTATGGACATTCAAAAAGGGAAATGAAGCTGGGTTTCACTTGGTGTTTGTTTTCAACACACAAAGACCAAGAGCCAGCTCTCCTGCCTCTGCTCTGAGTTTTATACTGCAGAGACAACATACAGCCAGTCTTGAGTCTGGCTTGGGTGGGGGATCCCAGGATAGGGCATAGGAAGGAATTTGTTTTCTGCACGGCTTTTAAGAGTTGTCATAGTGGCAGAAGGCTGAAAAACTGGCTGTGGCTAAGAAAGATGGGGTGCATGGAGATGAAAGGGGAGTTCTGAGTGAGGAAGAAGGAAAGACAGGCCAGTTGGAGGGCCAGGGCCAACAGAAGAGGAATCTGAGCACAGCCTTGAGGAGGACCAAGGAATGCTTTTTGCCAGTTCTGGTTGCAAAAGCCCTGCCCACACCTGTGGCTAGTACTGACTTCACAGGGAACCCAGCGGTGGTGGGGATGGGGATGGGGACGGTCACGGGGATGGAGGTGCAGACACGATCTCCACCCCGTACCAGGATCTCTAGTCATCCTTTGAGGGGCCCTGGAGCTTTGGCTTTCGTGACTGGAAGACATGGGGTGAGAAAGGGAGTGGTACTTAATGAATGGCTTGGGTTCGGGGATCAGAAGAACCAGGTTTAGTAACAGAACCATTTGTCATAATTTGCTCTTGAATTCCTAGGAGAGGAGCACCTTTTCAAATGGAATGCTGCTGCCAGAGATCTGGGCTGCAAATAGCCAATGGGGTAGTAGAATAAAGGAATCTTAATCTCCTCCTTCTTGAACCATGGATGGAGAGGGGTTTATGCCCTGCCCTCACCCCTTCCCAATATACACGCACACATATGAGCAACACGTGCACACACACACACACCCTACAACCCGCCCTAGACAAGCGCCTTTGAGTCGAACACTAAGGAACTTGTAAAGACTTTAGTAGTTAACATATTTCTTGGGGTGCCTGAGTGGCTCAGTCGGTTAAACACCTGACTTCGGCTCAAGTCATGGTCTTGCAGTTTGTGAGTTCGAGCCCTGCATCGGGCTCTGTGCTGACAGCTCAGAGTCTGGAGCCTGCATCAGATTCTGTGTCTCCCTCTCTTTCTACCCCTCTCCCACTTGTGCTCTGTCTCTCTCTCTCTCAAAAATAAATAAACATTAGAAATGAAAAAAAAAACATATTTCACAATGTTAGAGAAGTTTTAACCAACACATGGAACCACAGATACTCAGATCATTACTCAGAATGGGGTTATTTTTACTTAGTTAGAAACAAAGAGTTGATTTAAAGGAAGGCATTAAGGAATCATACAGGTGCTGGGTAGAAACAGGTGAAATCATGAGTGTGGCCTGGGAATGACCGGGGCTGGGAAAATGCAGCTCTAGTGGCTCCGAAGAGCAATGCCCACCATCTCCTCCCACATCTCCCCATGTAGGAAACTCACCTCAAAGCCTTAACAGTGTGTGGGATGACAGGGGACATAGGCTCCCATTCCTCATTTCAAAAAGTTGTGTTTTTTTCTTCAATAAAATATAAATACATCCTTTATGTATCCCTTCTCTCAACCTGACAAACTCCTGAAGGCATTCAGACCCAAGAATATAAAACTGTAGATGTGGTCGCATCATGAAGGGCATTCCAAGTTCTACACCCTGAGAGTGTGTAAGCAGGAGTCAGAAATCATCTGAGAAAGTGCAGAAAGAAGCCCCAAGAAGCAGATCGTGTTCTCTGCTCGTAAACTGCAGGGAAGATCCGCCCCCCGTCCCCACACACCCCACCCCCCGAGCTCCTGGGAGGAAGCCAATTTCATGCCAAGGTGGTTTTGATGGATATGGCACCAGGGGGCTGGGTTCACATGGCTAGAACATTATAGGAATTTGCTTTTGATGCCCAATTTCATGTGAAGATCACAGGTCGTAAACTCCCCTGGACTCTACCACTGGAAGTTCAGACTACTCCCCAAGAGCATGATACACACTGAGAATAATGCCAGCTGCCAATAATGTTGACCAAGTACTATTAACAATAAGGTTCCAGCTGTCTTTCCACCCGGTCGTCCTGCAAACACTTTCATTGGTTATTTCTTGTCTTGCTGAACAATAGCATTTGGGCTCAATTAATTGAGACCAAATGACTGACTTTATGGACCTTAGTAGCAGTGCTCACTGACTCCCAAGTGGCCCCTCCTCTTGTCATGAAACATCGCAGGGAATAGGTTTAATTCTGTTACGTGATTTATCACTAGAATAACTATACTGTTTATCATCCAAACCAAATCCCTTTTGATAAGGGGGCCCCTTTTTATTAATATAGAGAGATAAGCAGTATCAAGTAGGTCTATCCTTGGCAAGCCAAAACAGACAAGCACCCCATTTAGAACTCACCCCATTCCACAGAGAATGGAACTGAGTGACTGTGTGTGTGCATGTGCGTGCGTGCACTTTGATCTCTGATGTGATCATGATTGCTTAAGCAAAAAGGGTTAGAAGCAAGAAATCATTCCTGAAATAATACATCAAACGCTTACTTTTAATACTTGGCCAATCATTGCATGTAGGATCATGGCCTTTTGAGCACTGAGGCAGTTTGCTAGCAGTGGGCATTCAGCATGCTTTAGACACAGCCAAACTGTTTAGCTGATGGGAGAAGAGCTGAAGAACATTCATTAACCCACTACATTGCTTAACTGGAGGTTACTCAAGAGTGTTCTACTGTAATTAAATCGGTGCACCCTCTAATTCTTAAAGTTGGGAATCTTTTCAATTTAAAGAACCAAACATCCTACTCAAAATACCTTAAAAGATATTGGCTTCTAGAACTAAGAAGATGACGGGTAGGAATGGTTAAGGGGTAGACTTATCCCAAGATGGCCAATTATTTCACCAAGGACCCAGTTACTTTCTTTCTGTCCTGAATCCCACTGAGTTGGCTGCATCCTCAGACCCTTCCTCTCACACAACTGGCCCTTCTCCCTACAGCCTTTGCCCCAGCATCTCCGGCCGTTCCTTTCATAGGGTCACAAAACTGCTGCAGCACTTAGAGCCATCAATCTTTTCCCCACTCTACTGAGGGGTAGAACGTGAAATCTCCAAATGTCTCCTTACATTTATTGACTTTGAATATTGTAAGCCCATCCCTGAACAAGTCAGCATGGGATGGGGATGGGGCATGCTGATCCACCTGCTTGAACCTGTTAAGTCCTGGGTCTGATTTCAAGTCCAACATCCATAAAGGATGGGTCCCGAAAAGATATTCAGGGTGCCACTGGCAACAAGAGGAAGGTAAAAGTGCCAAGCCATAAACATCTCCTCCAAGGTTCTGATATGGTCACTAACACCCAAAAAATCGACTCAGAGGCCACAAAACCCATGTGACTCAGTATTTCCCCAACTACTAATCCACGTAAAGAATTTAAATTTGGAGGGACCATTTCCCAAGTGAAGCATTTCTATACCATAATGGTATACAAGAGGTATGTTGAGCATTCTAAAACTGCATGGCAGACAGAAGGAACTTTATCAAGGGAAGTTTAATGCAAAAAGATAGATCTCTTGGGATGCAAAGAAAAACATCAAAGAAGAGAAAAAGAAGTATTTCATGGGAAATAATGCTACAAGTCCAGCAGATTACATGCTACAAAAAACAATGAAAAAGAAGAATGTATTCCTACTAACATAAAACCAACAAGACCAGACATATTTAACAGGAACTGCACCCAAAGAGGAAGAAGTCAGTTGCTACAAAAATGATGTATGATCTTTGGTTAGGTTTATTCCTAGGTATTTTATGGTTCTTGATGTAAAAGATCTGTATGCTGAAACCTATAGAAAGCTTATGAAGGAAATTGAAGAAGCTACAAAGAAATGGAAAAACATTCCATGCTCATGGATTGGAAGAATAAATATTGTTAAAATGTCAATACTACGCAATGCAATCTACCCATTCAATGCAATACCAATCAAAATTGCACCAGCATTCTTCTCGAAGCTAGAACAAACAATCCTAAAATCTGTATGGAACCACAAAAGGCCCCGAATAGCCAAAGTAATATTGAAGAAGAAAACCAAAGTGGGAAGCATCACAATCCCAGACGTTAGCCTCTACTACAAAGCTGTAATCATCAAGACATCATGGTATTGGCACAAAAACAGACACATAGATCAATGCAATAGAACAGAGACCCCAGAATTGGACCCACAGATGTATGGCCAACTAATCTTTGGCAAAGCAGGAAAGAGTATCCAATGGAAAAAAGACAGTCTCTTTAACAAGTGGTACTGGGAGAACTGGACAGCAACATGCAGAAGAATGAAATTAGACCACTTTCTTACATCACTCACAATAATAAACTCAAAATGGATGAAGGACCTGAGCATGAGACAGGAAACCACCAGAACCCTAAAGGAGAAAGCAGGAAAAAATCTCTTTGACCTCAGCTGCAGCAATTTCTTACTCAACACTTCTCCAAAGGCAAGGGAATTAAAAGCAAAAATGAACTATTGGGACCTCATCAAGAAAAAAAGCTTCTGCACTGCAAAGGAAACATCAACAAAACTAAAAGGCAACCAAAGGAATGGGAAAAGATATTTGCAAATGACATGTCAGACAAAGGGCTAGTATCCAAAATCTATAAAGAACTCATCAAACTCCACACCCGAAAAACAAATAATCCAGTGAAGAAATGGGCAGAAGACATGAATAGACACTTTTCTAAAGAAGACATCCAGATGGCCAACAGGCACATGAAAAGATAGATGCTCAACGTCACTCCTCATCAGGGAAATACAAATAAAAATCACATTGAGATACCACCTCACGCCAGTCAGAGTGGCTAAAATGAACAAATTAGGAGACTATAGATGCTGGAGTGGATGTGGAGAAACGGGAACCCTCTTGCACTGCCGGTGGGAATGTAAACTGGTACAGCCACTCTGGGAAACAGTGTGGAGGCTCCTCAGAAAATTAAAAATAGACCTACCCTATGACCCAGCAATAGCACTGCTAGGAATTTACCCAAGGGGTACAGGAGTGCTGATGCATAGGGGCACATGTACCCCAATGTTTACAGCAGCACTTTCAACAACAGCCAAATTATGGAAAGAGCCTAAATGTCCATCAACTGACTAATGGATTAAAAAAAAATGATGTGGTTTATATATACAATGGAATACTACTTGGCAGTGAGAAAGAATGAAATCTGGCCTTTGGGCATTGGATATTAGGCTAAGTGAAATAAGTCAGGCAGAGAAAGACAGATACCATGTTTTCACTCATGTGGATCTTGAGAAACTTAACAGAAGACCATGGGGGAGTGGAAGGGGGAAAAAAGTTACAGAAAGGGAGGGAGGCAAACCACAAGAGACTCTTAAGGACTGAGAACAAACTGAGGGTTGATGGGGAGTGGGGGAGAGGGGAAAGTGGGTGATGGGCATGGAGGAGGGCACCTGTTGGGATGAGTACTGGGTGTTGTATGGAAACCAATCTGACAATAAATTATATGTAAGAAAATGATGTATGATGGGGCAAGCCTGCAGAAATGGAGATTGACCTCCAAAACCTTCAAGGACAGGACTACTTACAGATTTTCAGCTGAAAGTGTTTTCATAAAAGTGTGCTTATAAGTCAAGGTTTGAAAAATCTTTTCTTAAAAATTTTAGTAGCCCAAACTTTGTTATTTTCATATTTGTAGAAATACTTGTTTGGAAAGATCTCCTAGTAATAAAGATGCTAAAACTTAAAAAAAAAAAAAAAAAAGGATGCTAAAACTTTTAATATACTGATGCTGATCTATGTAACCAATTTGATTAAATAGCTTGGAACCTATTTTAAACTTCCAGAAGTACAGAGTAAATCAAAACTCCAATAACATTTTGGAGTCCTAACACATTTGATGACTAATTTTATTACAGCAGTTCACTAGAAATAAGACAGGCCATCTCTGCAGCTAGTATCCAATTCCACGTTCTCATTTAATCCACCCTGATTTCACCCTTTGGTCTGTTTGATTATCTTTAAATGGCTTGTTTCTCTTTGGTATGTGAGTTAAAGGACATGTAAGATTAAAGGTGCTGCTATTCCAATACCATTTACATTATTAGAATATAACAAAGTGTAAGAACTGAAAGCTGTGTTACTCATGGAGTGTCCCAAAGCAAGGGTATCTGTGATACCCAGTCAACGTTCACAAGGTCAAAATAAAGTCTAGCTTGGTTGCTGCATGGTCAGGGGATGGGTGGAATCAGCAACAACAAGAACAACAAAAGATGTGAAGAGAGGATGATAAAGCTTGTTTCAAAATAATAGCCCATCATAAAAGGTAGAAATATTTAAAAGAAAACATGTTACTTAAAACAGATATTTAATTTAATTTTAAGTTGTTCAAAATTCGTTCTCTAAGATGTATATTTACCACATATACATATATGGAGATCTTATCTCTTACAATTGAATTAGGGATAAGACATAGTTAATTAGCATATGGGATCAGTAAAAATTCATACCAGAGGGTCAATCCAATCCTGAAGTCTAGTTAAGGAGAAAAGGGAAGAAGGGCAAGAACAAATGGGCCCTTTCGTCTTGAAGTAGCTGACTACAGTGCACTGAAGGGTACAAAAAAATTAATAACTTTCTGGGCCCTTAACTTTCTCCAGACATTGTCTTTAAAGGAAGAAAAAAAAAGGTTCAAATGTTTAAAATCTCTCCAAAACTATTAGCAAAAACAATATGGAAATATATACCAGATGCACAAAGGCATCTTGGGATGAATATATTAAGGACCCACAACTGCAAATTCTAAAATCTATTTAATTGTGCCAAAAAAGAAAGACCTTTCGATAAACAAAATGCAGACAGTGTTTCAAAAAAAAATCTTGAGGTCTTGAGCCAAGACTATTCCTCAGCTGGATATTTCAGACTCTAACTAGACCACCATAACAGACTTTGCTGTCTCGTTGGCCACTTTGAGAATAGCGATAGAGCTCCAGCCTCAGTCTTACTTGGGGAGAGAGTGGAATAATAAATGAATTCTGCAAGAAGTTTCCACTCGGGGCTTTTTATCTTAGACCAAACATAGAGCTCTTTTGTAGGGGGAAGACAATGGGAATCACCCTCTAAAAATAATTTTATTCTTTCCCTTAAAAAATAACTTTTCAATTAACCAAAAACCAAATGACCAAAAAGAAAAAAAAAAAGAAAAAAGAAAAAGAAAAGAAAAAAAAAAAAAGAAATTCACCCGCATCCTGTAAATAATCACTGTTAGCATCCTGACATAAGGCCATCTACTCCCTTCTCTGTATGTTTTACTTGTATAAAATGGGAGTGGGCTATATGTACTCCTTTCCAACTAAACCCTCCCTCTCTGTTCCATTTACTAGCTTCCCAGACCACACACATTGCTGTCCTCAGTAATAGCAGTATACCATTCCATTTCAAGTGGGGAGAAGGAAAGGAGGCTGTTTTCATGAGTGACATTCTTAGCACCCAGAGAATTTGCAGGGATTTGATTTAAAATAAATAAATATACTGGGCACCTAGGTGAGTCAATCGACTGAGCATCCAACTCTTGATTTTGGGTCAGGTCATGATCTCAGAGTCATGGGATCCAGGCCCGCATCAGGCTCCATGCTGAGTGTGGAGCCTGCTTAAGACTCTCCCCCCACCCCCTCTCTCCCCCTCTGCCCCTCTCCTACACTCGCACTGTCTCTCTATATAGGAATGAATGAATGAATGAATGAATGAATGAATGAACAAAAACAAACAAACCTTCCTCACACGTATGGGAAGAAAATTGCTGGTGTGCTGAGAAGCAATGCCTGTGTCTTCACTGCAGTAATGTGGACAGGAGCCAGTTCACAGTCCTCACCATATCCCAAATCATCCCCCACACCTCTTGCTCACCCTCTTGCTCTTATACATGGTATCACTGTTTTAAATTTTCATTATGAAATACTTTCAGACTCTAAAACAGTTGCAAAAAAGGGGGGGGGGAGGAATCCAAAATACCCTATATCCAGCTTCCCCAAATGTTAACCTCTTACTTAACCACAGTCCAATAATCAAAACCACAACACTCACACAGACACAATACCAACACTCTTTACAGATCCAATTTAAATTTCATCAACAGCCCTGCCGCTGTCCTCTGTCTGGGCCTGAAACCGACGTTAGCTGTCCAGGATCACACACGACGTTAGCTGTCCTGTCTCTTCCGCCTCTCAGCAAAGGTCCTCAGCCTTTCTTCGTCTCTCCTGACCTTGATGCCTTCCACCCGCCCACGCAGCCTCGTGTAGAGGTGACTTGAGAGACTGTAGAAAAGGACTCAGAAGGACCCTGGCAGGTATGTCACTTTCCCAGTGCTGCCTCTCACACTTCCGGAAGTCAGAAGTCTGAAGTCAAGCATCGGAGGGCTGGTTCCTTGGGAAGACTTTGGGGGAGAAACTGTCCCATGCCCCTCTTTACCTTCTGGTGGTTCCTGGCAATCCCTGGCATTTCTACACATCCTCCAAATCTCCACATCTCTCTTCACATGGCCTTCCTCTCTGTGTGCCTCTGTGTGTCCTCTCTTCTTACAGGGACACCTGTCATTGGATTTAGAGCCCATCCTAAAATCCAGTACGATCTCATCTCCAGATCCTTAAAAAGTTGCATCTGCAAAGACCCTATTTCCACACAAGGTCACAGTTTGAGGTTCCACGTGGATACAAATTTTTGAAGGGAATATTATTCAATCCACTGCAATGTCCTTCAATTTGGTTGTTTCAAAATATATATTCAGGACAATGACTAGGTTGAGCCCTGTTCAACAATTTCTCACATCACCTTATTATAAGACAGCAGGAGCAGGTGAAAGGATTATTCTATTTCTTAGACTAGTTTCAAACAAGCTCAAAACACCCATAGGATCTTGGGGAAGATAATGGCAAATTATATTTAGTTTTACATTTGGCATTTCAATTATAGATACAACTCGGCAGCGGCTTCACAGCTCACTACTGTTTCTTACTCTAGCTGAAAACATACCCGCAATCAGTCCGTTGATGAGAGGAGAAATATAAACACTTTTGTCTAGAAGGAAGCCAGAGTTTGAAGCTGCTTCTGAATTGGATGCTCTTGTAAGAGGTCATTATTTCCAAGAACTGCCAAGACTCTAGTTCTCTGCCTCACAGGCCCCGTGAAAAGGACAATTGGGACAATCACCATGTTCAATAGCCCGGCCGCCACTTGATTAGGGAAGGAGATGAGGTTGGCTTGGCAGGATTTATTCCCAGCAGAGACTCACTAGGGGAGAGACAGCAGCTTGTCTTTTTCAAGATGTCTGCAAATTAAGTTGACCGTAATTTTGCTACGACTCATAGGGTTTCCAGGCTCACTTCTTTTTCTCCTTCTGAGTAAAACGGACCATGGTCTTCTTTTCCAGCACAGCAGCAGAGCCTGCTCCATGGCCGAGATGCCCGGTCACAAGCTGGCTGACCCAAAGAATACTCTCCAGCACATCTCAACAGACGAAGAGTCTGACGCATTTCTTTCTTGGCAATTTCAGTATTCAAGCAGAGAAGACCCCTCAGGCTCACAGTCTGTGAGCCACTGTCCCAGTGCCGAGTTTACCAATTTCAAAAAGATAAAGCTTTGCAAAGAGAGATGAGGAGCACCTGGGTGGCTCAGTTGATTAAGCATCAGACTCTTGGTTTCGGCTCAGGTCATGATCTCATGGTTTGTGAGTTTGAGCCCTGCATCAGGCTCTGTGCTGACAGCGCAGAGCCTGCTTGACATTCTCTCTCTCTGCTCCTCCCCTGCCCACTCTCTCTCTGTCTCTTTCTCAAAAATAAATAAACTTACAAAAAAGGAAAAAGAAAAATGAATAGTCACAGCGCACATGCCCCCCCCCCCCCCCCACACACACACACATACAACTCACACAAGCACCGTCATGTATGTGTCCGCATGGAGGTTTACTCTGGCTGAGATGTCTTTGGTCAGGGAAGACAAAGAGATGCAAGTCTTCCCATGGCAACTGGATGCGCGCCACACACATGCTCATGTGGGAAAAAAACCACTTAATATGCACTTACGTCACACATACACACACTCAAAAAACAACAGAATATACGTGATCTTGGCGGTCCTGGAAAGGGTACCATGAACAGTTCACCAGGCATTATCTGAGTAAGAATTAACACAGGAAAAGGGAGAATGGGTTCAATTTCAAAAATGTATCACACTAAAAATAATGACAACAGCCTTGTATGTGTACTTGGCATTTGCTTAAGCTCTTTTCATCCTTTGGTCCACTTTTTCCTATTATAGGTCCCCCATGCACATTTACAAAGGAGGAGCCTGGGGCAATAGACAACTTTAGTCATTTACCCAAGCCAGTACCTTTAAAAGGCTGTGGAACATGAATGCCGTCAGCAAGGACTGAACACCTTAGTTTGTTCTAAGACATCTAACATTTGATTCTCAAAACAATGGCTGGGTGGGCACTCATGTACTCCCCATTTTACAGATGTGGAAACTGAGCTCAAGTGGCTGAGTAACACGCCTAAGGTCACAGAGTTAGGAGCAGAGCCCCTTAGGTAGGTTTTCTGGACCACATTTTATTGGCAGAAACCAATGCAAAGAGAATAATTACGGGGGCCACATTTCCAAAAGCTCAAAACAATCCATGCATACAGAATGTGGACCCCTCCGCTCCTGCTGCATAAATAAAGCAGCAGCCTCAAGAGAGGTGGGCCTGGGGTCTCACGCATATGGGCGAGCCTTGAGAAGAAGATAGAGGACCCTGCGAGCTCTGTGCATCTCTGTACCACAGCCAAGGGGAATGAGAACAAAGCAGCACAGGATGACAGCAAATTCCTCAGAACACTGGCTAAGTGTGTCAGGGTAAAGCCGGTCTCTCCTGGAGGAAGCAGTGATGAATGCCCAGAAACTTGGCAACCTCTCTCCCTGCTCCCCCGAATCCTCAAATCCCCTCCGCATGGTCAGAGGGGGATTATGGCCCTGACAGGGTGTCCTGATGACAGAGGAGTCCTCCAGGGGAGCAGAGAGGAAGGGGAGGGAAGAAGGGCCGAGGGGAAAAAGGAAAAGGAAGATCGTTGTGTATCCTGGGAATGTATATGCAGCACGGCGGTGCTCGATTCATCAAGGGATGAGTTGAGATTAGTGTTCACATCATCTAACTTGCCCAATGTTGCTCTATGTCAAGCCCCTCGGAATGCTGGAGGGCAGCCCACGCCGAGGACAGCGGCAGCAACACAGGCAGGTCCTTAATTACCTGAAAGGCCCAGGGAGGTGATGTGACCTGTGCAGAGCCAATTCTCAGCAACTCGGAGACCAGAGCCCAGACTGCCTCCTGGGTTCTACTCCGCAAGTGGACACAGACTGGATGGGACATGTGCAGGTGTGGATGATGGTGAGCTAGGAGAGCATGACCACGATCGGGGGCACAGGTCACAGAGAGGAACCAGTGCTGCCCACTGCACCGCTCTACCCCCCTGTGTGGCGGGACCAGAACCGGGGCAGGGGGTGGGGGCACCACGCTGCTTCTCACCAAAGCGATGCCACAGCAGCTATCGATCCAGGCCAGAAGCCAAGGCAGAGGTGCCGCTCTCCCAGGGCCCTGGGCGCCAGCTCAGGTCTGCCGCCACTGTGGTGGCACCCTCCCCACGTGCTCTGTCACTGCCTGTCTATAGGTGCTGCCTGCCCCCAAGAAGCAGGGACCTCACGTACCAAAATCAAATCCCCACTCGATTCAGGTATGAAGCCCTTGGATCTCTGCAAAACAGAGCACACCGTGTCTTGTTCTCGCTGTGATCGTGAAGTTAGGGATGCCTCGGGGAAAAGCACTCAGCACAGCGCCTGGTCTATGGCAGGCGCTTAAAACGATATTGCTGCTATTAACATCTAGCTTCTGAGGTGCCCTTAAGGAGCAGTCTACACTCCATGTGGGAATAACTGCCATGCGCTGGTGTTCCAAGGGGGCGGTGCAATATGAGGGCCAAGCTGACTGCTCAGGGCCAGGCTTGCGGGGGAGACTTGAAGCTAAAAGGGACGGAGTAAGTTTTGCTGCATGGCCTGGGCTATACTCCTCCCCATGACAAATCAATAAAGGCCTGATGCGAGGAGCTCTTGTTCAGGCTGTGGGGAAGGCCTGACCCTGGCCTTCGGGCGGGCCGGCCCACCTGCAGGGATCTGGCCACCTGGGAGTTGTAACCATCATCGCCAGGATGTGCTGCTTGCACACACTCTTAGAAAGTGAGCCCAGGAGCCAGGCCAGCGTGGTGTCAGGCTCTCCCAGTCCACGCGCTCAGGGGCCAGTGCAAATCCTCAAGAAGCCTCTTTGGAAAGTCACTTCACGTGACTGTGTGTGTGCTCTAGATGGCGTTTTGAAATTCCAGAACCAAGGCTGGCAGCAGGGTCGGGGGAGCAGGGGAGGGGCGTCAAAGGATCCCTTTGCTAAGTGCTTGCACACAGTGGACAATGGTATGTGCTTTAACACATTACCTTGCCAGCATCTGCCTCACTTGGATTTATTCATTTATGTGTGTGTGTGTTTGTTTTTCATCCCCCTGTGAGGCTGGAAATTCCATGAGAGCAGAGAACCAAGGTCATTATCTTTTCCAGCGTGCACAGAGACTGTGGCTCACTCAGTGCTGTCAAACTGCACAAACAGACAAAGCAAGTCAAAGCCAGGGCCTGTCTGATCCAACAGGAGGAGATACAAAGAGCCACTTTTAGATCTGGACAGTGTGTTGCTTACCTAGACAGAAAAAGGAAGCCACAGCACCAGCCAGGTCCCTGTGGTTCTTGTCCCCACGCAACAACAGGAATGACATGAGATAAAAGGGCCAGATGACTGCAGCGCAAGTCGTTGCTGAGGGGCCCAATGTAGGCTACAGCCGGGTGGCTTTATATTCTGCAGCTCTATTGGGGGGGGGCAGAAAGCCCCACTCCTCATCAGAACCCAGAGGAGATGGCAAGATGGCAAGTGTCTCATGACAGCCTCCCAGGGAGACAGCAGCTCCTCACATGCGCAACCCTCCCATTCTCTCCTGTTCCAGGAGGATCCCAAGGCATCCAGCCAAGACTCAGATTCACTGTGGTTCAAGCCTTTGCTATTGTGGTCTATTTAAGTAACAAGCAAAGACGCCAGGGCACCCTGGTAGGGCTAGTCCCCTAAAAGTGTAAATGTTCAAGAAACGTTTGTTAACTAAGTGATTCCTACGAGGTGGTACTATTAACACCCCCGTTTTACAGAGGGGCAGGTCAGGGTGCCAGGGAAGTACTCTCCCAAGGTCACGCAGCAGGAGAACGGAGAATAAGAGCTGACCCATGCCCTGGTGAAGTACCAGCGCCCACTTCCTTCTCGACGACACGGTACGTCTCTCAGAGCCAGGGCTTGAGAGCATGGGCGTGCCAGGGCAGGGTGACCCTCACCACTCACATGGCCACTCCAAGAACTCTTCACACATGCTGATCCACATGCTAGCATCCCTGCCTGTCCACCTCTCTGTGCCCGTCTGTCTCTTCCTCCTTCCATCTGTCTCTCTTTCTCTCTGCCTCACTTTCCTCATCTGTAAATGAGAATAATACTCAGCTGATAGGATTGGAGGGAGATTATTATTAACAGGAGTCATACCCATTTGTTGAGCATTTATTAACACACGCCAGTCTCTTGGGAGCCAGCACTACCTCTCTCTCACTGAGGCGTGGCCACGACAGCCCCATTTCACAGATGAGAGTGCTTACGTGCTTCTCCAGAGTTAGCGTGGTGCTGTGCAGCTGTGAACACTCAGTGCGTGGCAGCTGCTTATAATATTAATGATAGCAAAAATAATAATGATAATAATGGAATAGCTTTTAGCTATTCTATCAAGTAAGAGAAAAGAGAATGAGACAAAAAGAGTTAGGAAAGATCCTTCTCAGAAACGCCCAGTGTCCTCATCTTGTCCTGTTCTCGGCCAGGATCTCTCCCCAGCACATGGCGCTCTGTGCTGCCCAGGGACAGCCTGTGCCCTGACCACCTACCCTAAACTGGGTCACAGAGCAGCAGGCAACGTGAGCCAGGGAAACAAGAGTGATATCGGGACGCATGGTCACCCTGCAGAAAACACATTTACTACTGGCCGGCAGGCCTGGATGGCTTCTGGAGTGGTTTCGTCAGGGGATCTTGGATGATCCCTGGTGGGGTGAGTCCAAACTGTCTTTGAGATTGCCCGGCTCCCTCTCTGAATACCTTAGTTCACACACAAATGGAAAGTGGCCCAGCCTACCCAAATAATTTTCCAAACACACAAGATCTTTTAAAAACGTTCACTGTATGATTTCACTCATGTGGAATTTAAGAAACAAGCATAGGAGAAGAGAGAGAGACAGACAAACCAAGAAACAGACCCTTAACTATAGAGAACTGATGGCTACTAGAGGGGAGGTGGGTGGGGAGATGGGTGAAATAGGTAATGGGGATTAAGGGGTGCACTTGCTGTGATGAGCACTGGGTGTTATTCGGAAGTGTTGAATCACTATATTGTATACCTGAAACTAATATAACACTGTATGTTAACTAACTGGAATTAATTTTTTTTTATGTTCACTGTAGAAAATCCAGAAAGCATAGAAAGAGAGAATAAAAAAAAAAAACCCAGCAACCCACAATCTGAGTTACCCACAAGATTATCACCTGTAACACTGGGAAACACCTATCTATTTTACCACCTGCCCAGCCCCACTACATAGAACAGGGCAATTAGCGCATGAAACATGCCAACATCAGCTTGGTAATTTTTTATTAGCTCTATACCATAGGGTTAGAGGTAGAGGCTGAAAACTGGATGTTTTTAATAACTTTTATTTCTGCTCTAGGGTAATTCAAATGGAAAGCCCACATTTTTAGATGGATTACTTAAGTATAACCACAAATACTCATATATAAATAGCTCTTAGCACTAAAAACCTCCAAAAGATTCTCTCCAGGTTGAAACTTCTAATTTTCTAACAAATAACCTTTTGGTACCTTTTATTTTGGCCATTCTACCTGGTGGCCACTTCATCTGTTCTCCAGACAAGAATGAATTCAGAACTGACACTGACAAATTGACCAGCAGAAGTTCTGGTCATGCCAGACATTAGTCAGCATCCTGACAGGTGACCTGTACACCTCGAAACTTCTACTTTCAGCTGAGCAGTGAGGCCTGATATGAATCCCAACTTGGGCCAGCTCACCAGCTCAGGACACAGCTTGCCATCATATATTCTTTCAACAAACACTCGGCAGCATAAAGTGATATCTCTATGATCATTCATAACTTGATATTGTTTCCCCAATAGCAGCCATTATCAAAAATGTAAATCAAGGAATAAGAGCTTAGCATCAGCATAAAACCAAGGAAGAAGTAAGGACAGAGAGAATAAAAACAGAAGTCATATTTTAGCCGTGGGTCCTTATAAAGTCCAAGGTTGAAACACTGTTATAATGAAAAACTTATGTCTTTATAGACTAGAATTTTAAGGTTCTGAATCAAGAAGGTAACAGAAAGTGGACATTATAACACAGACAGGCACCAGATGTTTATTTATTCATTTAAATATTTCTTAGAATTTGAGGCACCAGTGTGGCTCAGTCGACTGAGCGTCTGACTTCGGCCCAGGTCACCACCTTGTGGTTCGTGGGTTCAAGCCCCACCTCGGGCTATGTGCTAACAGCTCCGATTCTGTGTCTCCCTTTCTCTCTATGCCTCTCCCCTGCTCACACTCTGTCTCAAAAATAAATAAATACTAAAAAACATTACAGTAAATAAATATTTCTTAGAATTTAATGGATGTGAGGCATTATTTGAAAGTAGTGATTCTCATATTTTAAAATGCATTAGAATCAATTGAGGGGCTTGTAGAACACAGACTGCTGCTTCCCCCTCTGCACCAGAGTACCTGATTCAATAGATCTGGGAAGGACCCAGGAACTGGCACTTCTAACAAGTCCCCAGATGGTCTTGATGCTGCTGTTCTGGGACCACAGTATGAGAACCACCGTTCCAGGCTATAAAAATACAGCAGAAAACACATCAAAGCCCTTCTCCCAAGAAGCCTACATCCTATTAGTATGATAACAATGAAGCATAATGTAATTTCATCAGTGACAAACTTATCTCCATCATGAACAATAAAGCCAGAAAAGAACCGAGGATGATCAAGCAGTTTTAAAAGAAGATGGTTAGAGAAGGCATCTCGGAGGGGGTAACCTTCAAACAAATGAAGTGAATGAAGACAGAGGCCTTGCAAAATCAGAGGGGAAAGCACTACAGGCAAAGGAAGCATCTCATGGGAGGAGCCCTGTGTGGTAGCAAGCTTCAAACTTCCAGAACAGCAAGACCAGTCTGAGTAGAGACATGCAGGAGAGGAGTTACATGCAGGCAGAAGGGCGGAGTAGATAGGCAAGATTTACTGGAGGGGATGGGTGGAAAAATGATGTGACATGATTGCTGATTAAAACAAAACAAATCAAAACAAAACAAAACCACCAAAAAACCCTTGGCTATTCTGAGATGTGGAAAGAAGGCTGTCTGGAGGAGAAGACCAGCTGGGAGGCACTTAGAGATGATGTTGCTTGGACCAGGTGGTTACCCGCAGTTCTGGTTGGAAAGGAAGATATCCTGCAGGGGGCGCTGAGAGACTTCCTGTGGGACGTGAGGTGAGAGGAAGAGAAGGCTTATTAAGGATGACCACAGTGTCTTGTCTTGTTTTTATTGGGGCTGGGGGAAGGCAGATGGAAAGAAAACATTTATTTGGAAACATTCTCAAGCCTACAGAAAAATTGCAAGAATAAAAATAGCATAAAGAGGGGTGCCTGGGAGGCTCAGTCGGTAGAGTGTCCGACTTCGGCTCAGGTCATGAACTCGGGGTTTGTGAGTTCAAACCCCACATCAGGCTCATTGCTGTTGGTGCAGAGGCTGCTTTGGATCCTCTGTAACTCCCTCTGCCCATCCCCCGCTTGCACTATCTCAAAAATAAATAAAAACTTAAAAAATATAGCATGAAGAACACCTGTAAACCCTTCTAGATCCGCCCACCCTTAACACTTTATTCCATTTGCTTCAACATTTGCACACTTTCCCCATAGACACACACACACACACACACACACACACACACACACACACACCCCTTTCCTTTCCAAACCACTGAAGAACAAGCCACACACATTGTGGCCTTTCCTCCCTAAATACCTCAGAACCACAATGTTCCCAGCATGTTATGTCCAGTTTTACACATGTGGCTGGTTGGGGTGGTCATGACACTGGGCTCAACAGAAAACACAGTATCAGCCCATGATACAACCCAGCTAAGAACCAGCACAGCTGGGACAACATGAGAAAGTCAGTAAGCCCCACATAGCACGATTCCACCAATACGTTGTGCCAGAGCTCCGAGAAGAAGGTCAACAGGATGCAGGAGGCTTTCAGAAACACAGCAGAGCTCGAAATGAGGGTCCATGCACAGGATTTTAGACACACGGGAGAAAGAAGGGAAGAAATGCCCAGCAGCGGGGAGGGCAGTCTGCAC
The DNA here is from genome assembly GCF_014898765.1 of Herpailurus yagouaroundi. Lineage (NCBI taxonomy): Eukaryota > Metazoa > Chordata > Mammalia > Carnivora > Felidae > Herpailurus > Herpailurus yagouaroundi. The sequence goes on from NW_024412444.1 coordinate 13,831,814, forward strand.
AGACCGTGAGGAGAAAATAGGCATTGCACACACAAGTGATAGACAGAAGGCTACCGTGTGCTGGCAGGAACTTGACGACTGGGGTAGGAAATGGGGTCAGAGACACAGGATGGGCGGCGCATCAGAGAGAAAAGACACTGACAGGCAGCCCAAGGATGAACCAAAACAGACAATAGCTCTGGGTCTGCTAGTTCCAGGAACTCCAATCACTGGTGGAGGGATTTTACATTTCCAAGAGGAAAATTAGCATGACAAGGACAGTGGCAATAGGGCAAACAAGCTGACCACAATTCCCTTCCCTACATTTTCCCATGTTGCAAATTTCTTTTTTTTTTTTAATTTGTTTTTAACGTGTATTCATTTTTCAGAGAGAGAGAGAGAGAGACAGAGTGCAAGCAGGGGAGGGGCAGAGAGAAAGGAGACACAGAATCTGAAGCAGGCTCCAGACCCTGAGCCCTGAGAAGTCAGATGCTTCACCACTGAGCCACCCAGGCGCCCCTGCAAATTCCTAATATATCTCCTATGGACTCCTATTGGTCAGTGTCCCACCCAAGCAATTCAGGTTTCTCAGTGGCCAGCCAATCCTTCTGCTTTTGAACCGTGACATCTGACATTCCCACAGAAACACACTGAACTTGGCCACTCAAACTCTGCAGCTCAGCAAGCAAAGGGGTCCTCCCCCCAGTGACATTTCCAGAGCCTGGCTCTCACTGCCATGCTCAAAGACGAGCTTATTCATTCCAACTTGATAAATGCAGGTAGTAATCAAAAGTTCTGCTTGTACAAGGGGAAAAATCTTCTGAGGGTATAGAGGCAGCTCAAAATGAGATGGAAATGTGATGAACCACTGCCATTTTTTTTCTATTAAGCAGGGTTTTTCAATTTGCCACTCAAAGGGAGCTATGAATACGCTTCCATCATACACCCCTATCAACTTCATCTAAAAGGCAACTGGGCCAAGAATACCTGTATTCCTGAAGCACGAGAACTCCCAACCCAAGTTTATCCCCAACCGGTGTGGAGTGATGGTAATCTATAAACAGCAGATATGTAAAAATCCTCCTCTGAAAGGTACAGAATGCAAAAATAGGAATCAGACCAACTGCTAGAGCATGTCCTCCACTCCCACAGCTTCTGATAATCTATCCTTGACCAGAACACAAGGCAGAGTAAGAACATCTTGAAGGCCATGGCAGCTGCCAGACTATGTCTCTACAGGCTCTTCATGGGCTTTGGTTCTGGTGTCCTGAACTCTGTTTTTTAAACCAAAAAGGACCCATCTTCTCAGGACTATAGCACAGAAGGAAAGTATTCTCTGGCCTGCTTGGTCCATTTGGCCAATCCGGGTGATAGTGGAGTGTGTGTCTGGGGCAGGGGCCACAACAAGGCATATCTATCCTTTTATTCAGCTGGGACAACGCAACACAATTTGCCAGGTGTCCATGTCCTACAAAAGATTTCATAGGCAGGGAATATTGTATATGGTTGAGTATATTCATAAGCTGTGCGACCCCAGGAGAGTTGCTGGCTATCTCTGAGCTCCATTCTTTATCTATAAAATGCAGATAAAACCACAGCTGATCTTCAGAGAGGTGCTGTGAAGACTGAAGGAATTATGTTCAAAACCCCCATGCCTGGTACAGAGTACATACTTCAAAAATGTTAATGGCATTATCAGTTGAGTCCAGATTTCCTATCTTACTCTGAAGACACACAGGCTTGGTCTGGGCTATTCTTACGAGGTGCTGAAGAAGGGAAGGAAGAATTTCCCCGGGGTTGCTTCTGTTTTACACTATCCACAGGTGTGTCTAGAGCCTTTCAGAATAGAGAAAAACACTCCTTTCTTACTCCCTTCCAACTTAATCACATGCATGGAATATGTGCCATTTCCTGCTTCTAGGGGCTCATCAAGTCTATCTGTATCCTTCAGCCCACAGCTGTAGAGCGCCCACCAAGTGCTGGGCTGGAGACCTCACCGCCGACAGGGTGGCAGAGCAGCCCCGAGGTGATAACACAATGCACGGTGCCTGCAAGACCAGAGCACTGGGGGTAGCGCAGGAGGGACACCTGGTCTCATCTGTGCAATCAGAAGGGTCTTTCTGAAGCAAGTGACCAAGGAACTGAGTGATGCTGAGGCCCTCTCAGAAATGAAGCCTTCCTAAAGGAACCTCAGCCTAAGGTCCTATCATTCTCAAATCTTTGTCCTGGGCACTGTCATGCCTTCCCTGAAAGCATGGTAAGAATTCAGGACCCTGCCCAAGGCCAAGGGCAAGTGTCTATACCCAGCATTGAGGAGGCCTGGCAGTCAGCTAACTCTGTTTCCAACCCTGAGATTCTTACAGCCACAGGCGCTGTGCCCTGCCCACCAGTCTACCCCACATACCCAAATGCACAGCCCTGTATTCTTGATGACCACCTGTGAAATCTAAAATATCCAAAGTAAAGCAATTTAAAAAATTATTAGTAAACATCCCAAACCAGATAAGAAAAAAACAAAAATCAGGGGTGCCTGGGTGGCTCAGTCCATTGAGCATCCACCCTTGATTTTGGCTCAGGTCATGATCTCATGGTTTGTGGGATCAAGCCCCACATCGGGCTCTGTGTTGACTGTGCAGAGCCCACTTGGGATTCTCTCTCTCCCTCTCTCTCTGCCCCTCCTCTGCTCACATGCGCGCGCTCTCTCTCTCTCTCTCTCTCTCTCTCTCTCTCTCTCACACACACACACACACACACACAATAAAGAAACTTAAAAAAAAAAGAAAAAACAAAAATCAGAGTTACAAATAAAGTAAGATAATCAACTAGAAGGATACAAACCTTTCTTTAAGCTCAAAACTTACTAATTCAAAGAAATAATAGTTTGGTTATTATTATATAATACATTATTATATTGTATTTTTATTTTTTTTATTTACATGTTTTACCATGTTACTCATTTACTACAACAACTTTCTGGGGTGGGAACCATTCTCACCCCTATTTTGTAGATCAAGAAACTGATCTTTAAACGACATGGTACCTAAGATCACAAACCGTTAAATGTCAGGGCTATAACTCAGATCAAAAGCCCACGCTCCCATTCATTCATATTACACTAGTAACCCTAACCCTGGATGCACCCAAATTTCCTGGGATTTTCCAAGCCCTATCCACATCTCAGACTTTCTAATTTTCCAGAGGGAGAATAGGCACCTGGTTATTTAAGAAGTACCCTGACGGGTGCCTGGGTGGCGCAGTCAGTTAAACATCTCACTTCGGCTCAGGTCACCATCTCACCATTGGTTGAGTTTGAGCCCTGCATCAGGCTCTTTGCTGTCAGTGCAGAGCCTGCTTCAGATCCTCTGTCCCCCTCTCTCCCTGACCCTTCCCCACTCACACTCTCTCTCTCTCTCAAAAATAAACAAATATTAAAAAAAAAAAAAAAAAAAAAAAAAGGACCCTGAGAGGTTCCACTTTTGGCACAAAACCATGTGGAGCTTCTCAGACATGCTCCCCAGTGAAACTGGTATAAATTATTTTTAATAATAATTTAAAGTTTCTAGAAATTATACTAATGGCATACAGTGCATTAAGAAACAATTTGTTAAAGAAAATCCACTAAAAGTCAGAAGCCCTAAAGTCTACTCTGTTTGAACCAAGATACACTTTCTCCCTCTCTCTTCCCAGCTCAGCAAAACACAAATTCCACTGCAGACTGGTACAGCCAAGATACAGGGTTCTCTCTCTCTCCCAAACTGGCAGATGTAAGGCATTAATCCTTAAAGGGGCACAGTATCAGCTTACTTGTTGCTAAGGCTATGTTCTGAGCATGCACAGATGATAGGTAAGGGGGCCCTTCTTCCACACTGCCTGTACCCATAGGATAAAGGCTTACCTTGGGCTCAGCACACAGAAAAAACTGGGACTCTCACTTTCCTTTACTGGACTTCTAAGGTGAAGGTTCTATGCCAGGAGAGGCCAGCTGAAAACACTTGAGGGTACTGCTTCCCTTTCCAGTGAGCATTTAGCTCCTAAAGCATAGGTGTCACTTAGAAAGAATCACACCATTGTCCCACCACCAGCCCCAAAGCCATGACTCAGGGTTGAAAAGTGACGAAAAGCAGGTCACAAAAAATTTTTGAAATCTCCTCCCAAAGGAATTGACTTCATTTACAACAAAGTGTGGGGAAGTCCAAGCCTAAGGAATTCTCACCAACAGCAGAGCTTATAGTGGAGACAGTTGGTAGGAGACTGACAGATACATTGGAGATAGAAACTAAACTGTAGGCTAGTAAGTTTGCTGGAGAGAATCTGAGGAAGAAACAACTGGGAGAGAACAATCTCAAACACTGACCTGCTGTTCACAGGAGGCACACTTTAAATTTAAAGGTGCAAACAGATCAAAAGTAAAATGATGAGAAAAGCTATTTCACGCAAACAGCAACCACAAAAAGCTGGAGTGGTTATAGTATTATCAGACAAAATAGACTTTAGAGTAAAAAATGTTATTAGAGATAAAGAGGAACAATTCATGATGATAAAAGAGTAAATCCATTAGGAAGATATAACAATGTACACGTATACACACTGAACAATAGAGCACCAAATTTTATGAAGCAAAAACTGATAGAAATGAAGGGAAAAATAGATACCTCAACAATAATAGTAGGGAACTTCAATATCTACTTTGAATAAAGCATAGGACAAGTAGGCAAAAGATCAAAAGGTAAATAAAAGATTTAAACACCACTATAAAATAATTAAACCCAACAGACACCTACAGAACACTCCAACCAACACTAGTTGCACGCATATTCTTCTCAAGTACACATGGAACATTATCCAGAATATATCACAGGCTAGACAATAAAACAAATAATAAATTTAAAGAACTATAAATAATAAAGAATATATTTTATTACCATAATGAAATGAAATTACAAGCAGTTACAGGAAGAAACTCAGGAAATTCACAGATAGGTGGAAACTAAATAATACATTCCTAAATAACCAATGACCAAAACTCATGGGATGCAGCTAAATAAGCAGCAGAGGGAAATTTATAGCTGCAAATGCTTACGAAAGAAAGATCAATCTTAAATCTAAATCCCTACCCTAACACAATGCTAAAAGAAAAGCAAACTAAACCTAAAGCAAGCAGTAGGAGGGAAAAAAGAACGGGAATTAATAAAATGGAGACTAGAGGGGCGCCTGGGTGGCTCAGTTGGTTGAGCATCTGACTTGGGCTTAGGTCATGATCTCGCGGTTAGTGAATTCAAGCCCTGCACCAAGCTCTGTGCTGAAAGCTCACATCCTTGAGCCTGCTTTGAATTCTGTGTCTCCCTCTCTCTCTCTCTCTCTCTGTCTGCTCCTCCTGAACTCATGCTCTGTCTCTCTCTCTCAAAAATGAATAAACGTTTAAAAATTTAAAAAATAAAATAAAATGGTGAACAGAAAAACAATTGACAAAATCAATAAAACCAAAAGAATATTCTTTGAAGAGATCAATAAAGCTGACAAATCTTTAGCTAGATTGAATAAGAAAAAGAGAGAGGGAAAGTCAAAGTATTAGAAATATAAATGAAAGAGGGGACAGTACTACCATTCTTATAGAAATAAGAAGAATAAGAAAAAATACTATGAATAATTATATACCAATAAAATGGATAACTTAGATGAAACGGACAAACTCTTAAAAGGACATATACACCTAAAACTACTCAAAAGGAAACAATCTGAACAGATCTGTAGCAAGTAAAGAGATTGAATTATTAATCAAAAATATACTTCAGAAGGAAAAGCCATGACCAAGATGGTCTCATTGGTGAAACATTTAAAGAAGAATACCAATTTTTCAAGAACTCTTTCAAAATAATAGAAGAGGAGGGACCTATTCCCCACACATCCTTTGAGACCAATAATAACCTGTCAAAGACATCACAAGAACACTACAGACCATTATCTCTTATGACTATGGATTTAAAAAAAATACTAGCAAAACAAATCCAGCAACTCTTAAAAAGAATCATACACCATGATCAAGGGAAATTTATCCCAGGAATGCAAGGTCAGTTTAATATCTGAAAAACAATGTAATGCACCATTACAAAAAACAAAAGTCACATGATCGTATCAACTGATGCAGGAAAAAAAAATTGAAAAAATCCAACATCCTTTTGTGATTAAAAAACACTAAATAAACTAGGAATAAAAAAAGAACTTCCTCAACCTGATAAACAGCATCGACATAAAACCTACAGCTAACATCACACTTAATGGTGAAACACTGGATGCTTTCTCTTAAGATCAGGGACAAGACAAACATGTCTGCTCTCACCACTTTTATTCAATGTTGTATTGAAAGTTCTAATCAGGGTGATTAGGAAGATAAATAAGTAAATCCATAAGAAAGAAAGAAAGAAAGAAAGAAAGAAAGAAAGAAAGAAAGAAAGAAAGAAAGAAAGAAAGAAAGAAAGAAAGAGAGGGAGGGAGGGAGGGAAGGAGGGAGGGAAGGAGGGAGGGAGGAAGGAAGGAAGGAAGAAAAGAAAGGAAGGAAGGAAGGAAGGAAGGAAGGAAGGAAGGAAGGAAGGAAG
>NW_024412444.1:13838395-13959919 GCF_014898765.1 Herpailurus yagouaroundi
GAAGGAAGGAAGGAAGGAAGGAAGGAAGGAAGGAAGGAAGGAAGGAATCCAGATTGGAAAGCACAAAGTAAAATCATCTCTTCACTGATGGCATGAGCTTGTACACAGAAAATCCTAAAAAATCAGTTAAAAAACTATTAGAACAATAAACAAGTTGAGCAAGTTGAAGAATACAAGATCAAATATATTAAAATAAATTACATTTCTATAAATGTGCAATAAACAACCCAAAAATGAATTAAAATAACTTCATTCACAATAGCATCAAAAATAAAATACTTTGAAATTTATTTAACAAATAAATGCAAAACCTATATTCTTAAAACTACAAAACTATGTTGGAAGAAATTAAAAATCCAAATAAATGGAAAATATCTCATGTTCATGGACTGGGAGATTTAATATTGTTAAGATGGTAATACACTCCAAAGCAACCTACAAATTCAGAACAATCTCTGTCAGCATCCTGGCTGACTTTCAGATAGAGTTGCAAGAAATCCAGAATAACCAAAACAATCTTAAGAAGAAAAAAGTTGGTAGATTCACACTTGCTTATTTCAAAACTTATTACAAAGCAATAGTAATCAAGACTGACATAAGGATAGGCATACAGATAAATTGAATAAAGTTGAAGATCCAGAAATAAACCTGTTTGTCTATGGTGAATTGATTTTCCACAGAGAGGCATGACCATTCAATGTAAGAAAGAATAGTCTTTTCAACAAATAGTGCTACGACAACTGGATAGGACAAGCAAAAGAATGAAGTTGGACCCTTATCTTATGCCACAAAAAATGAACTAAAAATAGATCAAAGACCAGAATTTAAGGGCTAAAACTATACAGCTCTTAGGAGAAAACATAGGACTAAAGTTTCATAACCTTGGTTGAGCAATGAATTCTTAGCTATGATACCAAAAGCATGGCAACACAATTTTAAAAATACACAAATTATACTTGATCACAATTAAAAACTTTTGTGTTTCAAAGAACACCATCGAAAAAGTGAAAAGCCCATAGGAGAAAACCCATAGGAGAAAATATTGCAAATTATAACTGATATATTATACACAAATCATATCTTATATCTAGAACAAATTAACAACTCTTACAACTCAATAATAAAAAGACATCCAATTAAAAACAAAGGATCTAAATAAACATCTCTCTAAAGAAGATACACAAATGGCCAACAAGCATATGAAAAGATGTTTAAAATCATTAGTCATCAGGGAACTACAGACCAAAACTACAATGAGGGGGCGACTGGATGGCTCAGTTGGTTGAGTTTCTGACTCTTGATTTCAGTCAGGTCATGTTCCCAGGGTTGTGGGATCAAGCCCTGTGTTGGGCTCTTCACTGAGCATGGGGCCTGCTTGAGATTCTCTCCCTCCTTCTACCCCTCTCCCCCCTTGAACACTCTCTCTCTAAAATAAAAACAAAATTAAAAACAAAACCACAATGAGATTTCTCACACATCTATGGTTATAAACAAACAAACAAAAACCCTGACAATGGGAAATGTTAGCAAGAATGCAGAGAAATAAGAACAATGCTGGTGGGAATGGAAAATGGTTCAGCCACTGTGGAAAACAGTCTGGCACTTCCTCAAATGGCTGAACACAGAGTAACCATAAGATCTAGCAACTCCACTGCTGAGTAAATACCCAAGGGAAATCAAAACAGGTCCACACAACACCTTGTAATTGAATATTTATAGCAGTATTACCCGTAAGAGTCAAAAGGCAAGAACCTAAATCCCATCAACCGATGAATGGATAGATGATATACAACAAACAGTAGTATATGCTACAGATGAATATTATTCAGCCACAAAAAAGGAGTGAATATTGAATCATGTTACAACATGGATGGGTCCTGAAAACATGCTAAGTGGCATAAGCCAGTCACAAAAGATTACATATATACAATTACATTTATATGAAATGTCCAGAAAAGGCAAACCCACAGAGATGGGAAATAACCTAGTGGTTGCTTACGGCTGGGAGGCATGGGGAGGGGGTTAGGTGGTTGATCCCTAAAGGATACATCTGAGATGATGAAAACGTTCTCAAATTGACTGAGGTGATGATCGTACAGCTCTGTGAATACACTAAAAACACAGAGGCGTACACTCTGAATAAGCAAACTAGATCTCGATAAAGCTGTTGTTTGTTGTTGTTGTTTTTATTTAAAAATCTTTTTTAATGTTTATTTATTTTTGAGAGGGGGGTGGGGCAAAGAGAGAGAGAGAGAGAGAGAGAGAGAGAGAGAGAGAGAGAGATTGAGACAGGATCCAAAGCAGGATCCCGGCTCTGAGCTGTCAGCACAGAGCCCAACACGGGGCTCGACCTCATGAACCATGAGATCATGACCCGAGCCAAAGCCGAACGCTCAACTGACTGAGCCACCCAGGTGCCCCTGTTGTTGTTTTTAAAGAAGCTCTCTGACTGATTTTTGATGAGTAAATGGCGTGAAGTGAGAACCACTGCCCCACCCTCTGCTGCCCAGTGTCCCCAGGGTCTCTGTTTAGCACCGAAAATTACTTCTGGCTCTTTTACACCTTCATGATGCTGGCCCTGGACTCAGTCACTTCTGGGCTTTGTAAACTGCTCATGCGTTAGAGACAAGTACACTGACAAAACAGCTACGTGAAGCCCCAGGTTCATCTGCCTCTAAGATCAAACACTAAGGCCAGTCCTCCGGCTGCTGGGCCAAGACACGGACCCCTCAGCTCTCAGGCTGGGAGAAGTGCCAGCCCAGCACCTCTGATGGATGCAAGTGGCCTCTTCTTGGTAGCCCAGAGTGTTACCATATGAGAAAGGCTGTTGGGGGTGGGGGGGGAGAGACTGCGTGAGCCATTTTTGAATTATCAGCTGTTGCACATGTAAATACCTATACAGAGGGTTACTGAAGCCATTAGGAATTTCACTTGTCCTTTTGTGGACCAGCCTCCTCACTGCCAGCCATTACCACTTCCACGGTATTGAGATCTCTCATCTTGGTATTTTTAACTCAGACACACCAACCCCTAAGGGATGTGTTCAGACTCCTTGCTTCTCTTCCTGGCCAGGACTGCCCTGGCCCCAGCAATCTCCCCTCTACCATCTGACACTGGACAAGCCCCCCAGTGGCCTCTGCTTAAGCTACTCAGCACCAGCACACAGTTGTACTTCTCAGCAAATAAGTTAATCATCACTACCCATTTAAAATCAGACTTTGATCTCCATCCTTTGTCAACAGAACGTCTGACTTAGATTTCTGTCAGTTGAGCTAACGTAAACCACATCTCTCCGACGCAGAGTATCTCTGAAACCGTTCTTCCTAAGTTGGCCATCCATTATCCAGAAATAGATGCCACAGGCCCGGAAATGGAAGATAAAGCTCTTTTTGGCACAACCTGAAAGTGTATTACGTGTCTCCTATGACTAAGCTATTTATTAAGAAGAGAGACTTTTTAAAATGGGAAAAACATATTACCTTTGTTAACGCGTTCTCTGAAAAGGGGACAGAGCTCAGCAGAGGCTCCACACCACTGTTTGGAGGTCTGACTTCATCTCAGATTCACGCTGGTGTGGGTCTGCTGGTCTCCAGACTCTGATTCCATGAAAAGAGCCATCCCTGCCTGTCACATACTAGTATGTTATGACCAAGAGCACATTAAGACTCTGGAGGATGGATGGGAGTGTCCACCCAGTGGCCTCTGGGCTGACTGCGGTCCAGGCTCAGTCCCCATCTGTGAAGCCCCCTTGCTTAGCAGAGTCACCTCTGTTAACACCTAGGGATGAACCTCTAATTTATAAATGGCCCGTGAGGAGTGCCCTTCCTTAGCGATAACTTCTTGGCAAGTGGGGAACAATGGACCTTCATAACACCCACACTGCACGTGTGTGGTGCCATTTCATTTCTCACCTGTCACCGGACGGAAGCCAGCAGGTGGAAGCCCGTCCCCGCAGACAGGCTGGCTCGGAACTGTGTGAGTGTGCCTCGCTTGTGCAGACAGCACATTGGGCTCCTGCATCCGGGACGATCCATTAGTTTTCCACCCTCCTCCTCTGAGTCCTGTGTTTGCTCAAGTGATAATGTACTTGTCAATTCCTAATATTAGCTAATAAATGTCATTTCCAAATACTTTACACAACTCTGAATTTGAAGGATGAAGGTGGCTTTTCCTGTATAAGTAAAAAATAACCATCAAACCCCCAGTCCTGTCTCCTTTTTTATTAACTTGAGTGAGACTTGGGAGGGGGAAAACGGGTGAAAAGTGTCAAAAGGTATTTCGTATCTTGACAGTTGAAACAACTTCTGGTGGTATCTTCTTCTTCAAACTCTTTAGAATGAGCTACAGGGGCAAAGAAATCTCAATTCTAGAATGAAATGTGTCAGCATAAGCACAGAACATTTCTGGAGTCACACTCTCAATAATACCAGCCACTAAAATAACCAGCCAGGTGGCTGAGGCCAAGGGGATCCTGGCCTGGACTCTCTCTCTTCCTTCCTTCCCCCTCCCCCTGCTCCTCCCCTCCTCTCTCCCTCTCCCCTCCTTTCATCCTTCTCCTTCTCACTCCTTCTTCCTTCCCCCTCCCCATCCCTCCCCTTTCCTCTCCTCCGCCATCCCTCCACTGCTTTCTTCCCTCAACCCTCTCTCTACTGCTCCTTTCCAGTCTCTCAGGTAGCTTCTGGCCATCGGACTATGGGGATCCTGGGCCCTGTGTAATTGACTAACTCTCACAGAGGTTACCAACTGGTCCAGTCTGGCAGAGCAAGGATCGGACCCCAACCCTGCACTCATAACCACCCAGAGACACAGCAGCCATGGTGCTGGCACTACACCTGCCAGTGAAAGATTCTACCCCATCCAACTCACCCCAGTTTAAAACCAAAAAAAAAAAAAAAATCTCTGCAGACCCTGAAAAGATTCCATCAAGAATAATTATGGAAGCCACTATGTTTCATTAGAAGGAAGATTCACCCGAGAATACGAACCCCAGGGATTCTGAGGGCTATGAGCTGGGGTGTAGGCTGCCACCCTCATCGTCTCTGCTGGGATACCCAGGGAAACCCTAGGCTCACTCCTTAGCTGAGCGGGGTTCTGGTCCCCGGGCTATGGGAAAGCCCCAGAGGTCCTTAGCCAGCTCTAGGTGTGTGAACCAAGTAGGGAGTCAGAGCAGCTAGAATCTGGGACCGAAGCCAGGTAGCCAAGGGGTACATCAGGAGAGATGAGGCAAAGGCCTAGATCTCTCAGAGGAGAGTTAGAGCCCCCAGGCATCCAAGAGAAGACATACATCTACCCACTGCTGAGGTCACTGCCAATGAGCCACGTTAAACTGCAGCCAAAAGAATGCAGAGCCACCACACCTGGGTAATACTCGGTGTCTACCTGGCAGGTGCTGACCAGGAACGATGGGCATAAGCCTCAGCCCTGAAGGCTAGTCACCAACTCCACACGCTGTTTCAACATTCAAACCACCAACTCAGCCACACTGATGCTTCTCGGCTACAGGTCGGCCTGTCACTGAGAACAAAAGCCATGGAGCCATCATGATCGGGCTGTGACCAGGCTGAATGTCAGTGAGGAACAGCCTGGGTGCTGGGCTTCCCCCTGACCCCTCCCTTGGGAGACTCCCAGTACTTATTAAACCATGGCAGATAAGATGACAGGCTTTGGAGTCTGGCAGAACTGGATCTGAATTCAGACTTGGACAAGTAACTGCACCTCCCTGAGCCTCGGTCTTTTCATCTGTAACATGGGTGAAGCGTGGCCGTAACGGTGGCTAATCCTCTCTGAGCCTTCCGACATGCTAGAGTATCTGTCTTTCTCTCATCTCGTCCCCACAAAAACACCACGTGTTGAGTTGCACACAGTTATTCTCCCCTGAGGCACAAAGTGCTCAAAGATGTTGCCTGAAATCACACAGCAGCTGAGTGATGGAGCCTTGATTCAAGGCTGTTTGGCCTCACAGCCCATCCACTGAGCCACCAGACTTGATTATCTCCTCCTCATGGGGGTGGCTGTGCGGGTCTGGGGAGACAGTGTAGACAGAGCACTCCAGGCAGCACGTGCCCACAGTCAGCACACAGACATGGCGACTGCTGTCCTCCCTACCCATCGTTACCCCCTCAGGAAACACGAGCACCTTGATGGAGCTTGTGTTGGCACTTACTCGGTATCAACTTGTTTCCCTCAAAAGGAGTAAAAAGAATGACGCTTCTCTGTGAGTTCTGTGTTTCCTGCATGCAAAGCTGACAGTTCTGTTCTTTAGTGCCCTTCTTTTCATTCATCACCATGGCCCCAAACAATACTTTAAAAACTAGTGCCTTTGGCAGCCTGTGAGGCTCACTCAGCCATTTGCGAGACTCCGTTCACAAAGGAAAGGGCAGAGCAGGAAGAGCAAAGGAGAAAGACCATTTGGGCTCAGGGCGAAAAGGTGACTTGGCCACTTTTTTTTTTTTTTTTTTTTTTTTTTTTACTGAAAATCTTTGGGAGGAGAGTAAACTGGCAATAAAAAAATTAAAAAAAAAAAAAGGAGGGGCGCCTGGGTGGCGCAGTCGGTTAAGCGTCCGACTTCAGCCAGGTCACGATCTCGCGGTCCGTGAGTTCGAGCCCCGCGTCGGGCTCTGGGCTGATGGCTCGGAGCCTGGAGCCTGTTTCCGATTCTGTGTCTCCCTCTCTCTCTGACCCTCCCCCGTTCATGCTCTGTCTCTCTCTGTCCCAAAAATAAATAAACGTTGAAAAAAAAAATTAAAAAAAAAAAAAAAAAAAAGGATAAACCCTTATATAAGCTCATCTATTCGAGCCAGGCAGACATCCTGTGAAGGGAGACATGGCTAATGAGTGAAGGATGGGGAAGGATCCCGAGGCAGGTGTTGCCAAGGGATGCGGGGGAAACTAGAGAGACAAGAACAGAGAGTGTGACATCCTGTGACACCCTGTTCTTGAAATCCGAGAGATCATTCCAGGAACACTGTCAGGCCTCACTGAGCAAACAGCTTCTAAGCATTCTTTAAAGCCTGGTTTGTGGAAAAACAAACAACCACCACCCCATTCTATGCGTACCACAGGAGGGCTCAACCAAGTTCTCCCTTTCCTCAGGGCTCCTGCCCCCTCCAAGGAAAGCTGCCCGCCACCTCCCTAATGCTGGCCTGTCATGGGCACCTGACTGGTCCTGAGCCTGTGCCCCAACAGCCAGGCCCTCATCACCTCATCTGGGTTCCCGAGGCCCTGTGTCCTGCTATTTACCATCCTCTCTGCTGCCTTCGATGGCAGTGAATGGACGATATGAAAACCCACCCCAGAAGAGTCTCTGAAGAATGAGAATGATCCAGCTTCCTTGGACCCAGCACCGTGCCTTGAATAAAGTAGACCTGAGGGAAGATGTGTCCACAAAGATTCAACTGTAGAGGCTCTGCTTCAAGCTCTAGGGAGGAAAGCGCAGATTGAGAGCTGGAAGACTTTTTAACTCCAGTCCAAGTTTTGCCACGTAAGCGTCTCATGGCTTCAATCTCTCTGGGATGTGGATTAACCCACCTGCCAAAAGGTAAAGTCACAGTGTGTTGTGCCTGTCTGCATATGGAGATAGACGAACATCTACATGTGGACATGAAACAGGGCAGTGGCAGCTGATGAGGCAGAGGACACTCAGGAATTGTACTGTGGTGAAGCAAGAGGGGAAAGAAGAGAGTAAGGTCAGCAGAGCGGCTCTCCCACTTCCAAGTGCAAGAAGAATATGAGACAGTGGCCTTTGGAGATTATGAAAGGGAGCTTTCCCCATCGCACAGAGAATTATGTGTTGAAAAATAAGTAAAGCAACCAAAGCCATTTTTACTAGAGACCCGCCTCAAATATCTGAGGCACATTTTTGGACATCACAACTTCACTAGCAGGCATTTTGAGGACCTGGTGGCACAGAGCAGAGAACACACCTGCGAGTGGGTGTCCTGTCCCCAATGCCTACCTGTGCCAGCAGGCATCCTTCAGGTAGCGAAGATGCCATCTCTGACTGATCCCAATCCCCATGACACATGTCACCAATGCTGGCCAGGCTTGATGAGGGGACCTGACACAGCAGGGGCTGGCTGGGACACACCATTGGCCCCCTTAGCCCTGGGCCTCCACCAGGGACTTTCTCACCTCTGAAAGGTACACTGAAGCCCAGGGACAGCTGACCTCATGGCCCTTCTGCGAGTTATCCGAGATAATGCCCACAAGGGAGCACAAAACGAGACTGCACGCTGCCTGCCTCTGCCTGGAAACCAAAAACCCTCACTTCTAATCCTGGTTTTCCATCTGACCCTTGGAAGCACTGATACATTTTTTTCCCCAAGTGCAGAATGTTCTTCATGTTTGAGGCAGGGCATCCCCATGTCTGCAACACTCGCCAGCGGGTGACTGGGGTATTATGGAATCACTTTAGAGGGAGCACATTTCTCTTTTCCGAGGCCAACATCGTTTGTATGAAAATAACCACTTCCACCGTAAGGACACAATATGACACTAAATACAACCTTCAACGAAGGCAGCGTCCACGCACAAACAACTTACTCAATGGTTGTCCTGCCTCAAACAAAACCATTGTCAACCATGGCCACCACGAAGCCAAAAGAACTATCAGCTGGAAAGCCAGTAACAAGCGACATGCAGGTGTTTTCCCACATACCTGAAAACTACTTGTAGATGAGTAGCTTTTGTAAATCAAGTTCTTTTGTTCCTTCGCTTTTAATTGGCCCCAAACAACACATGTTCATGATAAAACATTCAGTATGAACAAAAGGGTGAAAAGTGGAAAGTAAGTACTTTAATTTCCTGTACATCTCTCCAGTAATGTTCTCTATATGCAACCATTTATGTATATCCTTCTCTCTCTCTCTCTCTCACACACACACACACACACACACACACACACACACACACACACACATACACTGTACTGTGCATTTTCTTCTACATCTTCTCCTCTGCTGCACCACTGGGCCTTCTACCTGGGCACACAGAGCTCCAGCTCACCAGCGTCTCCTGATCCCAGAGAATCCCATGCCTTCTGAGAAACTG
The DNA here is from genome assembly GCF_014898765.1 of Herpailurus yagouaroundi. Taxonomy (NCBI): domain Eukaryota; kingdom Metazoa; phylum Chordata; class Mammalia; order Carnivora; family Felidae; genus Herpailurus; species Herpailurus yagouaroundi. The sequence goes on from NW_024412444.1 coordinate 13,847,444, forward strand.
GTGGCTAGCCCGTGGTAACGGGATACCCAAATGAACTAAATTTGGAGAAAGCAGACTCATACAACTGAACGGCCTTCTCTGTGGTAGAAACACATGTTCCTTGAATACCTCATGTACACAGTGGACCACCAAGTGTGACTAATGTTACACAGCATCTCCTTCCTTGTTTCACCCCAAAACATTTTCTCAAGGGCCCCTTAGCAATATATTGTGCAACCTGATCCCTCTTCCTGCAACACCCCCTGTTCTACCCCTCCCACCCCAGCCCGCCATCAAACCATCCTCCTCACCCTTCCCCAGGAAAATGCCTTCTGATCGTGGTCATCCCTCACCCCTACATCACCATGGGCCCAGTGTGTCCCCCACCTTGGGCCACACTGTCCCTGGGCCACAGCGTCCCTGGGCCACAGCCCCCTTCTCACAGCAGCCCTCTGGTCTCACCAAATGTTGAGTGGAGGGCTTACTTCCCACCTGCCTCCCGGCCGGCCTCTGAGCTTCACGAGAGCACGGGCAGCGTCTCCCCATTCTTCACCAGACCTCACCTCACCTCTCATGCCTGAGATCTGCACCCAAGAGGTGCTCTGTGTCCATTAAATCAATATATGGTGGCAGGGTCCCCGGGTCCCAGCTCTGCAAATGTCACTCCAGCCACTACAGTGGAGGAATTTGCTTCTCCTGAACACCCTGTGGGGATCTTTCTGGTGAGGTGAAGAGCCTTTCTGCATTGCGAATCATTATCTCCTCACCCACTTGTATGCAGTCTGGCATGGCAGGTTTGCAGGATTAAATGTGGAACTGTCTCATCCCCCGACAGAAATATCCCTAACGTGTGAGCAGTTGGTACCCACTGACATTCCGGTGCAGAATTTGCTTTACATTTTTAAAAAGGCTCTCTGCCGCAACATTTATTTTGATCAGGGGAAGAGATTGGGAGTGTTTATGTAAAATAAGACGGGTTTTCATTTATGGAGCGTTTTTGCACGCTGAGAAGAAAATCGCACACTTTGACAAAACAGGGCCTTGCATGTGCGGCACATGTTAAGTGTGCCTGTAAGCAGGCATGACACGGCGAACTGAACACTGGGGCACAGCCAGTGGGTGCACTGGCAGGACACAGGACACAGTATGGAGAGGCAGGTGTCCCAGTGGTTCTGAAGACAGGGCCAGGGTTACATGCTGACTTGCCCATTTCCCTCACTGACTCATCCTCAGCAGGTCTCAAAGCTTCAGTATTCTCACCTGTAAAATGGAAACAATAAGGGCTCCTACCTCACTGGGTTGTGGGTAGGACTGTATTATATCCGGCCATGCGTGTGCCTGCACGTAGCATGTTATCCAGAGGGGACATACTGACAGAGGGAGACATCAGTGGACTCACGGGCAGGTGAGTGTCTCCAAGGACAACGGGTAGGGCGTCCTGGACAGAAGATTCCATTAACCGGGAGCTACAAAGAGGGGAACCGGTGCGAGACGTGAAAAGGAAGAAAGGTTGCTTCATGTCCTTTCTAAGGGTAGTGCCACCAAACAGCTGAGGGTCCCCAAAAGGAAAGCAAAGAGCATTATTTGAAGCCTTATAATTGATATCTAATTGACATTGGCATCAAGGTTCCCGACAGCAATATACTGCTCAGCCACGTGGCCTGAGCAGTAGGGCCTGGACTCACAGAGGCTGCCCGTGTCCGAATCTGAACACAATGAGGCAGAGGAGGGCAGGGGTGAGAGCCGGGGACCCGAGGGACCCCACCGCATACAGAAGGTGCTCCTGGGCTTCTGATACCCACAAGCAACTCTCGGTCCACACAGTCTGCCGTTCACTGAATTTTCTTGATGTAAACTCCAGTAATAAAAGGCCCTGCAAAGTTCAGGACAAAAGAGAATATTACCTTGTTGGGTGTCAGAGATATGCCCAGGAATAAGCCTCAGCATCGTGGGCTTTTCAATGCCTTTCTTGTAGCAATACTAACAAAAGTGACTCTTAAGCTTTTACACGGTACCAGCCACAGTGCCGGCTTCACGGGGCTTGGTTTAACCCTCCCCACCCCCCGGGAGACAGGTGCTGCCAGAATGCCCACTTCATGGGTGAGCAAGCAGTACAGCCTGAGCCCTCGTGGGGGCGCCCAGGTCTTCACTGCGGCAACAAACATGTGTCACCTTCACACTAAGACCAACAGCACGCCCCTGAACAAGCCCCACCCTGAGCCAGCGCCTTACAGGGAGGGCTGCTGAGGAGGCCTACCCACATGTTTCCCCTGACCTTCCCCAAATCCTGGAGGCTCTGCATGCATTTCCAGCAGAGCGGTCCCCTTCTCGCTCTTGGGGACCTGCGGCATATCGTGGTTGGCTGCGTCAGTCCGGGGACAGTGGTCCTACCATTTTCCTTCCTGGAACACACCTGACTGTCAGCAGGGCTCCAACACTCACTGCTATCACTTTCGGAGTGTGGAGGGTGGCTCCCCGTCCCAACCAAAGACAGATCAGAAAGCAAGCTCCTATGAGTGGTGTTATCATAGGAATGACTTTGAATTCCAAGTCATTAAAATTAAAAAAAAAAAAGTCACCTTCCAACTCTATGATTACTGTGACATTTCATAAATGTGGAGACACCAGGTGAAAAAAAAAAAAACCACACACAATTAGCAATCACTCCTGTTCTTACAATGTCCTTTACTGCCTGGGCACCGGCTTGTAGACTTCCTCTTAGCCCAGATTCAGCTCCCATCCCATTTCAAGCCTGCATCTCAATTTCTATTATTCAGAAAAAAAGAGAGAGATTACAAAATACAAACAAAGTAAAAGACCCTGAAAGTATTACCTCATTAGACATACATCTAAAACTATTGTCTTCAAAAGCAACACTCCCCTCAGAAATCAAATTCAAATAGAAGTAGAATGTACAGATCAACAAGCAGGAAATAAAACAAAAAACAGAAAACAAAAAATACCAATCCATTTATGACGACCTGTGGGAATGTGGGAATCAGGTAGTAATGTGGGAATGTGGTGATGCGGGAACCAGGTAGTACTGTAGTAATGCAGGATTCAGGTAGTTATGTAATAATATAGGACTCAGTTCAGGTCAGTGGACAATCTTTCCTATTCCATTCCTTCTGCTAGGTTCCTAAGGGGATGGAAGAAAACAAACCAGCCTCTGCCTTCAAGTTCAAGGGGAGAGAGTCAAATGAAAAAGGAACCACTACACTGGGGATATAAGGACAGGTGGCTATTCTGGAGAGCAGAGTTGAGGCCAGAAGAAAAGACAAGTCACTAGTGAAGCTCACAGGAAAGGACAAGCCTGGCTTGGGCAGGGGCAGGGGGTGGGGGCGGCCCGAGGGGGCCGCCGGGTCAACCCCGGGGGGGGGGGGGGGGAGGACAGAGCCTAAGGGGAGGCTGTTAGGAGAATGGAGTCCTAAGTCCATGACCAGGAAGAGGAGGGAGACAATAAACGGGCATGCTTATCAGCCTATTTGCACTTCACCCTACAAACTAAGCCGAAGGGAAGCACAAGGCTGTGCCCGGGTTTGGGGGCAGGGCCACTTTAGGAACTCCCCTAGGGAACACGGGGCTAGAAACTGCTTCAGTGTGAGAAGCCAAAGTGTATCAGTCAAGTGTCTGCATGTGCCAGATGCTATGCTGGGCGTTGCACGCTTATCTCCTGTAATCTTCAAATGACACTCCATACCTCACAGATGGGGAAACTGAGGCTCAGGGAGGTCACTGCCTTTCTCTAGTCCACCAAACTGGCACCTCTAGACTGTGATGCAAGCCTTTGGGCCTGCCATGCTCCAAAGACGCCCTGATGGCTCTGGAAAGAGCCTGGAAGTGGACCAGAATGGAGGCAGCGGCCTCTGCCTGGGTCAGTGCCCAGGGCGAAGGAGACTGAAGGAATATCAAAATGTTTCAGAGAGCCTCAGGCAGGGGCCCTTCCCACTTGCTTTTTAGGATATGGCCCACTAGCACCCAAAATCGTGTGTTGAGTTTTACCCCGTTTTTGTGTGCCAGACCCAACTGTAGCACAGAGGCCATGGAAGGCACGCCCTGGAATGCTGTCATAGTAGGTGGTGAAGGATGCTGTAGGTGTGCTGCCTACCACACAGGGCTGGTGGCAGACGAGATGATACAGCTAAGGTGCTCAGTACAGGGTAATCAACTCATCTGTTTGTTCATCCATTCACTCAGCCACGTATTCAACAAGCACAACTTCTGGGTTAAGCCTAAACCTGAGCCTAAGCCTAAGCATTAAAGGGCATTGTGGGCACAGGACACCCTCCTTCCATTAACACCACTTCTGAGACACAAACCCGTCACACACACACACACATCTATGCAGACCTATGTTGGTGTAATGCATGCACACACACACACAAGTGTGAAGGAACTTCTAAAAGAACTTGTACTCAGCCACTCAAACCATGAATGTCAAGACAGAGTTAGTTATTCTGTGACATGAAAATATGACATCTAAACTAGGAGAGAAGAAATGTGAGTACTTCAGGGTGACAGCTGTGGAGTCACTTGCGTGCATCTTGCCAAACACTTTGGTCCTGCTGCTCTCGAACTGACGAAACAGGGGTCGGGAAAGTTCACCTGGTCTTGGTGAGGATGCAGGTGCCAGAGGGCCATGTGGCGGGGAGGTTCCCTCCCTAGGACCAAAGCAATGTGTTCAGGCCTGACCTCTGATCTTGACGCCTGATTCAAATTTCTGGCCACAGCACCAGCACATTCACTTAGTGTAGGGAGACAACATGAAAGCAAGATTCAAGCCTATTCCAGAAGCTTCAGTTCAGAATTCCTAGGAGAAAACAAACCGCGTAGAGTCTAAATTTGTTTCTGATATCCTGGAATCTGTCTATCTCTGTCTCTCTCACACACACACATGCAAAAACAAAAGTAAAAAATTTTAAATCCATCTTTTTTTCTTGTTTGGCGCTCTCTTTTTTTCTTCTTTCCCCAGTTTTATTGAGAAATAATTCACATACTCCATTATGTACGTTTAAGGCATAGAGCAAGATGGTTTACACATACTGTGAGATGATTACCACAGTAAGTTTAGCTAACATCTGACTTTTCGTGAGCCTTGATTCCTTACACTAGTATTTGCACATTTGAGTAATGGGCCTCCTCTTCCAGGTTTGCCTTGGCAGACTCAGTTCTTCAGCAGTCAGCCCAATGGGGGTTTCTGGGTGTGACTGCTGGGAATGTGTTTGGGCAGGTGGTACCTGCTATTATGGTCTCTTTTCAGGAAAGGCAACTGCGAGAGCCCTGAAGACACGGGTGGGGGTGTGCCTGGGTGGCATTGTTGGCCCGGTCCCCAACCCGAGTGACTCTGTAGGAAGGGCACTGTGCTGGCCTGGATTCTCTGGTCAGGCTTCCGAGACGGGTGGGCCTGGGCGCTATGTTCAATGTTAGGTGGGGCTATGAATTAGCTTCCCTGCCCTGGCAGGGTCTCAGGCCACGGCCCAGGGCTTGTACAGCTCATTGTTTGGGGGCCCGAGTCAGGCCCGAGTGTGCACCGATTTCCCTGGTTAGGGGAGGCCACCGGTTTTGCTCTGCAGACGGGGGAAGCCATGGCCTATGCTCTGTGTTCAGAGTGCCACCGTCTGTAGGGCCGCTGAATGGGCTCTGCAGCAACCCCTGGGCTCTGTTAGATTCCCGGGTCAGACAGGCTGAAGGCTCATTTCAGGGAAGGTCACGGCCACAGAGTAGACTCCCTGCCTGCCAGAGGCCGGGGGAAGAGCAGCTCTTAACCCAGCAAAGGGCTTGTTGTCCTAGCTCGGGTCAGCTCGCAGCCCAGTTCCCTGGCTGAACGGGGCCACGGGCCTTGCTCCGTCTGCTCTTCCCTCAGCCTGAGTGCCCCTGGGCCACACAGCTTCCAGGCGTGGTGCCAGCCCTCTAGTCAGGAGGGGCCTCCACGGTGGGCGCGGTTATATCTCAGCCCCCTTGCCCGGGTGGGAGGTGGGGCACAATCCAGCCTCCTCTCAATTTCCCAACAGGCTCTCAAGATAGGAGGGGCCAGGAGCTCAACCTCAGCCTTGGCTATGCATCAGCCTTCTTGCCTGTGCACAGCACGGAAGCCCGCATGCCCAGTGCTGGCTGTGCCCTGGGGGCGAGGGGGGTCAGCTCTGCCATCCTGCCTCTTGGCACACGGCTGCCAGGAGTCGTGGCCAGCCCTCCTGGTCACATGGGACCGCAGCAGCTGGGGCTGTGACTCAGCACCTTGCAGAGTGGGGGCAAACTGGTCTCTGGACCACCCCAGAGCCCACCCCACCAAGATCTCTGGTCAGAGTCCGTCCCTGACTCGGTTGTGCAGAGGAGGAGAGCCGCCGGCTGGGGTCACCGCTTGGGCACTGCGGGCGGGAACTCGGTCCACCGAGACCCGAGTGCTGGTTGTTGCCAGCCCCTCCCCCTTCTTCATCACAGTCTGATCCCCAGCATCTGGGCCCCGAAGATTCCCCTGCAGTCCCCGTAGTGTGAGATCAGGGTAGGGGCTCCCCCAAAGTGACCCACGATGCCGGGGAAGGTTGGTTGTCACCCCTGGGCTTTCCTTTCCAACCGGTAGGAACGGAGGCTCTGGGGGATCTTCCTTGGGGTGGTCCTGCACTGGCCCGGGGGAGGGGAACGGGGTGCGCGTGGAACTGCTCCTCTTACCCCCTAACGCTGTCTGTCTTGGTCTCTGTGGTGCGGGGGTGCTTCCGCTTCAGCCCTGCGTTCTGGGTTTCTCTCAGTGGTGTCTTGTTGGTGAGTAGATGTTGGCCGTTCTCACGAGGGGAGCAAAGTCAGGAACAACCTATATCACTGTCTTGGTGATGTCACTTTTAACACAGCTCTTTAAAAGGTTCATGAGCCTTCCTGCACATCAAATGGCTCTTAGAAAACATTTAAATGATTTCCGTGTAAACAAATCAGAAACATATGGATTAAATCTCCCTTACAATATACACATGTAATTAAGGGGAGAAGTGCTTGGCAAAGCGTGTTTTGCGATTTATCAAACCCAACATGTGAAAGACAGGTTGTGACATCTGACAAATCCAAACCCAGCAGTCCTGCTCATCCGTACAGCAGCAAGCATACTCTGCTTCCAAGCCAGGGACCCAAGTCCCCCTCACCAGACCTCTGTCCTTCCCTGGGCTTTTTAGAAGAACCTACTGGGTTGTAGCAGACAGACTGAATCCTTGGGTTCTGCCACGTTGGCTATGGGTCTCACTTTCCTTAGGCCTGTTTCATTTTCAGGGGTTGGACATTCTCCCCTGCCCCAATACGCGCACGCGCGCGTATACACACACACACACACACACACACACACACACACACACACACAGAGGAGAGAGCTGTGCAACCCAGTCCACTTGACCAGACACCCTGCCGGGGAAAACAAGAAGAAGAAAAGGTAGCCTAGGTCATGCCCCTCTCCCACCTCTGCCAGGCAGACCACCTCTCTCTGCTATCTCCCTCTTTGTATCCTAAGCCAACAGTTGGGAGCCTTTGTACTTCTTAGGCCAAAAATGTTTGCAGGGCTGATATGCAAAAGCTTCCTGGGTCAGCAGCTCACCCCAGCTCAAGTGGGAACTCAAGTCATTGAAATCATTAGGCTGTGTGTCATGGAAGAAAGGGGGAGGAGGGCTGGCCAGAGAGTGGCCAGAGACAAGACTCAGGAGAAGCGTCTGGGGTATCACTACCATGGGGACTTGTGCCCTGGCAGTGCCCAGGGAGAGTTAGAGCTTCAGAGGAAGACTGGTGATAGGCCTAGAGCTGAGGTTCTCAGCCTGAGCAAAAATTCCTATATCCTAAAGTGGACAGGAAGTGACTGAGCCCCAGACAGGGGACCCTGGGGGACCAGGTCCTTAATTTCTCAGAGCTATGCCCAGAGAGGCATCAGAGGAAGCTGGAACCCTCATCAGGATGTCGAGATCCACCCTGGCATGAGCCTTCCTACCTGTGTGACCTGGAGCAAGTCACGGGGCTTCTCTGACCCTTCGTTTCTTCATCTGAAACACAGACACGAGAACACCGCCTCAGTGCCCTCATGGGGCTGAAGAGGAAAGAAAACAAGGCCAAGGTGCTAAAATGACGCAAAAGTTTAAACAGATTAACTTCTAAGATTTGCATTTTTTATCCAGGCTAAAACTGCCAAGAAAGAAGCTGTGACCTCTGCCTCTCTGTTGCTTGGTCTAAAAATACTCAGAAGCTATAGGCTTCGTTCCCTCCCTGCTGACACCCCCCAGCCGAATCATAGAGTCATGTGTGTTTAATGTTATCTATGGGCACATATTGAACCCGTCACCTTTTCTATTCCACGGTTATGTTCTGGCTTTCCTCCGTCTCAGAGGCAGCACCACTGTTTCACAGTGATGGAAGGAAGGAGGGAAGTGTGGGAGCAGAATGGGACAAGGAAGGTGAAAACTCTCAGACTGGCAGCCAAAACCCCAAAACAACCCAGCATCATGGAACTGCCCATTTGTGTTCATCCGCAGCCATGACAGAAGATGTAAGCAGAGGCTTACAGTCCAAATTCTGGTCTATATCCAGGTCTTGGGTTCCAAGCCCTTGAGAAAAATGACTCCCAGTCTACCAACCCAGGCACTGAGGTGGTGGGGGGGTCCAGACAGGACACAATGAAAATGCCTGGTTCTAACCCTGCCTCCGCCTGAAGGTCCTCCTCTCTTACCCATAATTGCGGTGAGAATTGAACAAACTCATATGGTCACAATAATAGCAGAGTGCATTGGCCTTCGTCAAGTACCAGGCTCCCTGACAGGCCACATGCTTTACCTGTGCTATCTGACCGCAGCCCCATGACATGGGTTGTACTTTCCAGCCAGCAGGTGACAGGAGCCAACATCAGTGGGTGAGCCACTCCTCCCCAACCCACATGGGCATCGCTGCTGCCATGCTCCCAGTACTTCCATAAGGTTAGGATTGTTATTCCACTTGCTGTAGAGCTAAGGATGCTGAGGATCGAGGAGAAGAGAAACTAGCCCAAGCCTGTGTACCAGGCAGTCACCATGCACCAAGCATCCTTCTAAATGTTTAACTCGCACCGCAACCCCCTGAAGCAGGTCACTGGGATTATCGTCTCCAATTTAAGTTTGAGGAAAATGACGCACAGACACTTTATGCAGTCACAGGGGCACTGGTGGGGCAAATCAGTGCAGGAGCCTCACCAGGCTGGCTCTGGGTGTGACTGACCCCTGGCCACCCTCCTTCCCCACCATTTTCCAAGTCTTATTCTCTAGCTCTCTTGGAGAGTCTGTGAGTGACCCAATGTCCTTTCAAAAGGTTTCTTTTCCATTTAAATCAGCCAGGATATGTTTCTGCTGCTTGTGAACACCATGGGAACACTACAACCAGGGTTGACTTCTCACAGCCCAGGAGGCATGGGCACTGGTATCTCCCAGCTGATCCCACATCTCTAGAAAACCCAATAAGCAAGAAGCATGCTGTTTAGGGCAAAGTGGGGCACCAGGCTGAACCAGCAGGGTGCCCCGCCCTCAGAGAACTCCAAGTGGAAAAGGAAAAAAAGTATGCAATGCACTCCTGGGACAAAACAATGCTAAAACCAAGGAATAAACCCAAGTCACGTAATAAAAGAGCGAATGAAAGGTTTACTGAACTGGTTTTGAGAAGAACATTCACGTAAGGAGGAAAGAGGAGGCAGGGATGACAGAAATGGAGTGAAACAGGGCATCATGGAAGAAAGACAAAGGTATACTCCATGAACTCTCACCTGGGTGCACAGAGGTGCAAGTGGGAATAAAAGGGTAGGTTGAGAGCAGAGTTTTTCTTTCATACACACATATATAAACACACATACACAAACTATACACATGCCCACATGTAGGCATGCGTACATGCACATGTGTGCATGGGTGTGCATGTGAATTTTACACCATTTCAGCCCAAAGAGGACTTAAAAAAGAATTCGGTTTTATCTGAATCTACTGTCAGACCATCGGTGGTCCTCAGACAAGCATCCTGCCTCATGCTTTACTCGTCCAGGCAGTGGAGTTTCCACGGCTCCAGAGGCATGGGCAGCCATTCTTCAAAGAAGTGTCACGGGCAGCAAGATGCACAGGCTGGGGGTGCCAGAGTAGCCCCTGAGCAAACCTCTACTGAAGAAGGTTCGTGAAGAAGCTGCTGCATAGGGCACCACAAGGATCCTAAGACACATTTCTAAAGACTTGGAATGTGGCTCTTTGAATTCTCATGGCTTGCCCACGTGCCATGCACTCTGATGCCCCAGTCTCTCGCAGTGCCTGTAAGAAAGGCACCTGGAGCAGGGGCATATGCTGACCTGGGTGAACGGCCTGGTTGCAAGGCCCAGCCAAGGAGGCGAAGAGCAGACTGCGACAAGCAGGTAGTGTTTACCAGCTGTGTTCAGCTGTGACAAGAAGTTATGCCAAGAGCACAGCACACAGCAGCTCGTAGGCAAGTATCAAACCACCCTGCTACGAGCCCACTCGGTTATGTCCAAGCTGCCTAGAAAGCGGACCCTGTACCGGTTTCCTCTGTCAGGGCAAGATTTCTAACCTAGGAATGTCACAGCAGTCAGCGACCAAGCTCTGAGCACGTGTCCCACGTACATGTCATCAATAACTAGATCTGAGCTGGCAAGCCCTCTTAACATGAAATACATTTCTGCAGCTTGAAAAGAAAAAAAGACTGTTTGAGGCTGGTTTGAATTAGGTGGAATGGAGACAGGAATTTTCCTAAAGTCCCTTCCTCTCCCCCTTGGGCCGCTAGCTACTCACTGCTTGGCAGAGACAAGATCCAGTGCCTGGCTGACCTCAGTCCGTGACCCCACGACCTAGCTGGGGGACCAGTGAGTCTGGGTAGGGGTGGTAGGCAGGCCCTACAAGGGCTGCTGAGGTTGACTTTAAATATTATTACCTACTTCCATGGTTCAAGTGATCTATTAAGATTCTGCCTAGCAAGTCTCTTAGCCCTGATTCTGCAGCCTGTGTGATCAATGGCAGTGCTGGTCCCTTATGTGTTGCTGCCATCGAAAGGTACAATTATGCCTTTAAAGCTCAAGGTGCAATTAAACCTCTATAATGGTGCTAATGGCTCGAGTAACCTTGAAGCAGCTGCCATATTTTAAAAGATCATTCTGAATTGTTTTATGCCTGAAACTGCTCTGTAAAATCTTGTTAATTTTTCATCTTCAGTTGAGAATGTATTTAATGCTGAGAGGATGGCTTTCTTCCAGCCACACTGCACAGAAGGGGGTTTCCTTCCTCAGCTAACGGGATCACCCTGGAGGACTAGGACGAGGTCCTCAACCACTGGACGAGGTTGAGCTCAGCCCTCTAAGGAGGCTTAGACTCTAAGGGATCTGTCCTAGGGAAGAGTCCAAAGTAAAGATTAGGTCACAGGATATAGTCCAGCCCAGAGCCCACTAGGGACAGTTCAGCCCAGCATCACTATCTCTAAGAGAGACAGAGAAAGACAAACATGTGGCTGCCCACACGAGCACATGGTCAGGTTCCGTCTTGGAGCTCCCACTGCCCCCAGATGTCTGTAACTGTAGCCAGCAGGTGACACACACAGCATTCTAATGATCTCATTACCTATCTATTTCCCCCAAATAAACTGTGACCCCCCCTAGAGGGAGGGGCTCTGTCTGGTTCACCATGGGGTCCCCAATAAATGTCAGAGCAGTTAATAGATGGGATACCGCCTCCTCTGAATTTTAAGGATGGGCAGTAGGTAAACCGGGAAGGGAGCCATTAGTAGCACGGCCACAAAAGACAAGCACGAGAAGAATGTTTCAGGCATTGAGTTAGAAATTCTTTAATCATTGACCAAGCTCTTCAAACAGTGATCTAGAATAATTTAGAAACGCGATTTATATTCACGGTACTTCCCGACAACAACAAGAGCAGCTCAGATGCACTGAGCACTTTCCATGAGCATCTCGTCGCAAAGGCTGTAGACACATCATTCCATATCCTCACAACAACCCCCGGAAGGGAGGTGGTATCCTTGTCCCTATTTTACAGAAAGGGAAACCAAGGCTTGGGAAGGCACAATTACCTGCTTAGGATCACAGAGCTGACAAGAGGAAGAGTGGGACTCAAACCCAGAGCCCTTCTCTTGACCACTGCCCTCTGGATATGACACTGAAACTGGGTGGGTGGTGGAATCCGGCCCCCAATGTTTTAGAAAGCTCGGCGGCAGACAATGCGGCAGATTTTTACTTTGAAGATGCCATGGCTCTCTGACTTACTTTTCCAGGAGGATGGCTCTTTTTGTAGGAGCCTCCCAGGCCTGAGAACGCAGAGCAAAATCCTACTCACTAAAGGTGAGGATGAGGAAGGCAACATCCTGAACTTAACCGCATTATTATGAGATGGACACAATAATTATCCACATCCTAGATATGTGGAAACTAAGATCTGAAAAGACAAGATGATGCACCCAAGGTCACAGTCAGTAAGCGATGGATGCAGGACCAACCAGAGGCAGTCTGAGGCCAGAGCCCTGTCTTTGGACATTATAATCTCAGGTTCCACAGGCAGATGGGAATTTGGGGGAAAGAACTCTAGAGTCTATGTGAAGGCTGGATTTGAGCAGATTCTATATTCAAACCTGAAAACAAACTCCATTCTACTTTGTGTTCTAGGCAAAGACCACAGCTGATCCTGTCGCAACCCCAGGGGCTTCCGATCCACTGAAGCATTATAAGAAATGGAAGAGAAGAGAGAAAGACTACACCTGGGGTCAGTGAACTACAGCCTGCAGGTCAAACCCAGCCATCTGTTTTTGTAGATAAAAAGTCTGTCTGGAACACGGCCATAGCCGCGGATTGATGTCGTGTCTACAGCCGCTTTGGAGCCAGAACTGCAGAGCTGGGTAGCTGCAACAGAGACTCTATGGCTCACAAAGCCTAAGTTAGTTACTATCTGGCCCTTTACAGGAAAGGTTTGCCAGCCCCTGGATTCCACGTTAGACTGCTCGATGCACACACCAGCTGGGGAAACAGTGAGCCATCTCCAGGCACAACAGGCATGCACACCTCACCTATCCAGCTCCCACTGACACGGCCAGCTTGTAGTTGTGTTTTTCATAAAACCCAATACCCAAACCAGCTGGGGCTGTCCCTCACAAGTCCTGCCCTTCACCCTCTAAAAGGAGCCGCAGCGGTGAGTCTTACCTTTGTTGTACATGTTCGTTGGCACCTGGACGTCACTCAGACTGATGTTCACAGGCAAATTATTAAAATGGTCATTTGGGGCTAAGATGAATTCCTTCCCCAGCTCCAAAAAATTCCCATCTTTGTCCCTTTCGTTTATCAGCACAGCATTGAAGTATTCATACTGAAAGAGAAAAGTCAAAAGGCATTGCTTGTGGCTTAGGGCATACGGCTGTGAACTCAGACAGACGTGGGCACAGGTTGCGGGCGGTCCCCTACACGCACGGATCCTGCTCTGGTCACACTATCTCTCTTAGTCTTCCCTAATGTCTATGGCTGCTTTTGCACAGATATGATAGCGCCATATAAATATTCCCGATGTCATAAAATATTCTTAGAAAACCTTACTGCAAGGAGCTGCACGGTACTTTTTTATATGACTACAGAGAAAACTGCCCTAAAAATATTTTAATTCTTTAAAGTTCGAAGATAGACCCTGCCCTTATGCAGCCTACATTTAAGTTGAAGGAGACGTGAAGTCAACAAAAAGTAAGTAAACCTATAGTTTGTCAGGTAACCAGACTTGCTACAGAAAATAGCAAAACTGGGCAAGGGGGAGAGCAGTAGCAGAAGGGCTGCGTGTTTATATACGGTGTTCAGGAAAGGTCTCAGTGCTGTGGTGACACTCACGCAAAGACTGACGGACAGGAGGAACAGGTTGTGTGGGCACCTGGAGGGAAGCACCCCAGGCAGAGGAGAGATCCCAGGCAATGAATGGCCCTTGGATGGGAGTGTGCTAGTGTGTTGTATACATAGCCGTCTCATCATCAACATAGTCACCGTCACTATCAGCATCATCTAACATATACAGAATGCTTACTTTGTGGCAGACATTATTCTAAGTGCTTTTCACATGCTAACTCATTCAATTCTCCTAACAACTCTATGAAGTAGGTTTTGTGAGTATTCCCACTTCACCAGTGAAGAAACCAAAGTAGAAAGAACTGACATATCCTGTCAAAGATTACACACCTGATGAGCAGAGCCAGAATTCAAACACAGGCACTCTACTTCCAGAGTCTGTGCTCTTATCTACTGAGCAGTATTCCAAGATGGTAGGTATGGCTGGAATTATGACAGAGAATTTGAAACAACTATGATTAATGGGGCACCTGAGTGGCTCAGTCAGTTAAGTGTCTGACTTCGGCTCAGATCATGATCTCATAGTTCGTGGGTTCGAGCCCCGTGTTGGGCACTGTGCTGACAGCTCAGAGCCTGGAGCCTGCTTCGAATTCTGTGTCTCCCTCTCTCTCTGCCCCTCCCCCACTTGTTCTCTCTCTCTCTCTCTCTCTCTCTCTCTCTCTCTCAAAAATAAATAAACATTAAAAAAAAAACTATGATTAATATGCTAAAGGCACTAATGGAAAACGTAGAAAATAGGTAAGAACAGATGGATAATCTAAGTAGAGAGATGGATATTCTAAGATAAGTGAATAGGATTTATGGATAAGTGAAATGAATGACAGCAGTGTTATAGGAACAGGAGCAAGAAGCTGGGAATACTGGTAGTTAAAAGCTACCTATAGTACCCATGAAGTAATACAAGATTATTTAAAAGTGGACTTGAATTAGCTGTAAATGTATATTGCAAAATATCAGGCAACCACTAAAATAATATTCAAAGGAAGTATAATTTGTATGTTGAGAGAAGAAATACTAATTCATATAAGACGCTCAATTAAATTGAAAACAGGAAATCAATAGGCAAACAATCAAAGAAGGCAAAAAAAAAAGTAGAAGACAGAAAACGAGAGAGAAGCAGACGAACAAATAGAAAACAGTTACAAATATGGTACATATTAATCCAACTATATTGATAATCACTTTAAATGTGAATGGTCTAAATGCACTAATTAAGACGCAGAGACTGCTAAGAGTAGATGAAAACACAAGACCCAACTATATGCTATCTACAAAAAACCCACCCTATACATAAAGAACAGACCGAGTAGAAGTAAAGAGACAGAGAAAGATATACCATGCTAACACTAATCAAAAGAAAGCCAGAGTAGACATATTAATTTCAGACAAAGCAGACTTCAAAGCAAGGATATTCCCAGGGAAAAAGATGGGCACTACATAATGATAAAGGGATCAATTCTCCAAGAAAACATAACAATTCTCAATAGTATAGACCTAACAACAGTGTGTTAAAATATGTGAGGTAAAAACTGACAGAACCACAAAAAGAAATAAATGAATTCACAATGATATTGAATACTTCAACACCCCTCTTATCAGTAACTGACAAACCCATCAAGCAGGAAATTGGTAAGGATATAGTTAAACTGAACAGACCCATCAAGGAGATCTAATTGACATGTATAGAATACTTCATCCAGCAACAATAGATTACACATTCTTCTCAAGCTCACAGGGAACAACCACCAAGATAGATCCCATTCTGGGCCATAAAACACACTTTAACAAATTTAAAAGTACTGGAATCACACAATGTCTGCTTCTATATTATACTGGAATTAAACTAGACATCAATAACAGAAGGATAGCTGGACAAATCCCAAAATATTTGGAGATTATGGAACATAATTCTAAGTAATACACAGGTCAAAAAAAAGAGTTTCAAGAAATTTTAAACTGAACAAAAATTAAAATACAACTTACTAAATTTGTGAAATGCAGTAAGAGCTTAAAAGAACATTCACAGCATTGAACACATGTGTTAGAAAAGAAAAATAATCATCTAACCTTTTACTTCAGGAAACTAGAAAAAGGCGAGCAAATTAAATCCAAAACAACCAAAAGAAAAGAAATAATTTTGTTTTATTTGCAGAACAGAAGTCAATGAAATTGAAAACAGGAAATCAATTGAGAAAATGAATAAAATCAAAGGTTGCTTCTTTGAAAAGATTCCTTACAGTGAAAAGATATAAAGCAAAATCAGGCAACAGAAGAGACTAACTACAGGGGGCAAAGTGCAGAGGAATCCACATTCAGGTTTTCAAGAGTTCTCTCCTGGTGCAATCACATAAGATCCACTAATTCTTCCAGTGCTGAGCTGTGACAAACATCTGAAATGCTGCTCACTGGGGAGGCTTGATAAGACTCAGTGCTAAGGACATTTATTGCGGGGTGGTCATGTAGCAACACTATTTACCAACATAACTTCACTGAATTTATAGAACTCTGCACCTAATAACTGCAGAGCACATATTTTTTTACCAGATCACACACTGGGCTACCAAACAAGTCCCAGTAAATTTAAAATGAATGAAATCCACATATTATGTTCTCTGCTAATAATGGGCTAATTTTAGAAGACGATATATGATAGTGATATGAAAAATATCAATGATATCTAAGAAAAGATGGTGTCTACAGAAACCCCAAAGATTTGGGAATTAAACAGCACACTACTTCATAATACATGTGTTGAGGAAGAAAATGACATGGGAAACTGGAAAATAGTTTAAAACAAACAATGAAAAAATATCAATATTTGTGAGATATAGCTAAAACACAGTTTAGAGAAAAATTTACAGATTTAAAAGATTATAGTAGAATAGAAGAAAACTTTAAGATGAATAGTCTAAGATACTCCTGTAAAAAGAAAAAGAAGAAGAAATGAAACTCAATGTTGAAAGAAGGAATAAAATAAGAGATAAAAGGAGAAACCATAAAATGGAAAAAAAAATAACGAAAAAACACCAATGATATCAACAGTTGTTTTTTTTTTTTAATTTTTTTTTAATGTTTATTTTATTTTTGAGAGAGAGAGAGAGAGTGTGAGCAGGAGAGTAGCGGAGAGAGAGGGAAACATGGAATCTGAAGCAGGTTCCAGGCTCTGAGCTGTCAGCACAGAGCCCGACGCGGGGCTTGAACCCACGAACTGTGAGATCATGACCTGAGCTGAAGTCGGACGCTTAACTGACTGAGCCACCCAGGCGCCCCATCAGTTGTTTTTTTAAAATGATTAATGAAAATTTTAAACCCTAGCTATATTGATGAAGAAAAATGTAAGAAAGTACAAAATACCAGTAGCAGGAATAAAAGAGGAAACACTATAATAGATCCTACAGATAATGAAATAAGGAAATATTACAAACCAATTTATGCAAATATTTGGTAACTTGAGTTAAATGTCTATTCCTTGAAAAACAGAAACTACCAAAACTGACACAAGAAGAAATATAAAATATAACTGGCTCTATATATACACAAAAATGTAAATTCACAATTACTAGCCAAGCTAATATAAACAGCTCCAGGTTCAGATGCCTTAAATGATGAATTCTATCAAATATGTAGGGAAAAAATAGAAACTATCTGATATACACTCAGAAAATTAGAGGGAATACTTCCCAACTTATTTCATGAGGGCAGCATAACCCTGACACCAAATCAGAGATGAACATTTGAAAAACTGTATTACACACCAATATTTCTCATTAACTTAGATGTAAAAATTCTAACACAATATTGAATCAAATCCAACTACAATTAAAAGGATAATACATCATGACTAAATTACATGATAATTTACATAAATTTCCCAGGAATTTATGGTTGGTTTATTTGAAAAATCAATCAACACAGTTCACCACATGAACAGAATAAAGAAGAAAAAATTGCATGACCACATAAATGCAGAAAAAGCATTTGAAAGAATTCAACTTTTGCTCATCCTAAAAACTCTTAGGAAATTTGAAATAGCATAAATGTCCTCAACCTAATAAAGAGCATCTTAGAAAAAAACCTACAGCTAACATTATATTTATGATGAAACACTGAATATTTTCCCCCCAAGATCAGGAACAAGGCAAGGATGGGTTACTACATCTATGTAACAGTGTACTGGTGGCCCTGGCAATTGCAGTAGGATGAATGAATGAATGAATGAATGAATGAATGAATGAATGAATGTTTGAATGAATGAATGCCATAGGAATTGGAAAGGAAAAAACTGTCTTTATTTGTGGACATGACTGTCTATGTAGAAAACCCTAAGGAATCCACATAATCTACTACAACTAATGAGTTTTAGCAAGGCCACAGGATAGGAAATTAATAGACCAAAATCAATTGTATTTCAATATACTAACAAAGAACAAATGGAAATTGAAATTCAAAGAACAATAACATTTACAATAGCATAAAAAGCATTTAAAAATTAAATATAGGGGCGCCTGGGTGGCGCAGTCGGTTAAGCATCCGACTTCAGCCAGGTCACGATCTCGCGGTCCGTGAGTTCGAGCCCCGCGTCAGGCTCTGGGCTGATGGCTCAGAGCCTGGAGCCTGTTTCCGATTCTGTGTCTCCCTCTCTCTCTGCCCCTCCCCCGTTCATGCTCTGTCTCTCTCTGTCCCAAAAATAAATAAACGTTAAAAAAAAAATAAAAAAAAAATTAAATATAAATATTTTAAATTATGTGCAATACCTGTATACTAAAAGTTACAAAATATTGCTGTGAGAAATTTTAAAAGGTTTAAATAGATGTAAAGAGATGCCTTACTTAAGGATTAGAAAACTTGGTATTAAGATGTTAATTCTTTCCAAATTGATCTAAAAATTCAATGAAATCACAATCAAAATCTCAGTGGTCTTTTTCTAGGAGTTTCCAGGTTAATTCTAAATTTTACAGAGAAATGAAAGGGATCTAGAATATCAAAAACAATTTTGAAAAAGAAGAAAAAATCCAAAGAGTCACATTTCCTGATGTTAAGTCTTACTATAAACCTAATTAATCAAAACAGTGTGGTATTGGCATTAGAATAGACAAACAGATCAATGGAACACAGTCCAGAAATAAAGCTGTACACATACAGTCAACTGAGTTTCAATAACGGTACCTACATTATTAAATGGGGAAAATATTTTCAACAAATTGTGCTGGAACAAGTGACTTAACCATAGGAAAACATCCTCACCCCTAATTCACAACACACACATTATTAATTCAAGATGGATGATAGACTTTGATGGAAAAGCTAAACCTATAATATTTCTTAAAAACAAAAAATGATAAATATCTTTGTAGCCTTTGGGTAGGCAATGGTTTCTTAGGACAAAGCACTTATAATTTTAAAAATTGAGAATTTAGGGGCGCCTGGGTGGCTCAGTTGACTGGGCGACCAACTTCGGCTTGAGTCATGATCTCACGGTTCGGGGTTTGGGCCCCGTGTCGGGCTCTGTGCTGACAGTGCAGAGCCTGGAGCCCGTTTTGGATTCTGTGTGTGTGTCTCTTTGTCCCTCCCCTGCTCATGCTCTGTCTCTCTTTCCTTCAAAAATAAATAAACATTTTAAAAAATTGAGAATTTAGATTTTAAAAATTTCAAAACTTTTGATCATTAAATCCATTATCAATATAAAACAAATAGAAAAACCATTATTGAGGAAAAACAATTCATAATACACATCTGACAAATGACTTATACCCAGAATATGTAAAGAACTCCTATAATTTAAACATCAGTGAAAATAGAAGGCCAAAGAGGTAAACACCTTCCAAAGGAAGGTATTTGAATGACCAATATGCAAGCCAAAGTGTGTTCAACGTGATTAGTCAACAGGGAAATGCAAAATAAAACACCAACCAGATGCAATTTTGCATCCACTAGAAGAGCTAACATTAAGTTTTCTGAAAATACTACATGTTCACAAGAATGTGGAGTAAGCCGAAATCCTATACATTGCTCACGGATATATCAATAACTTTGGAAAAACATTTTGCCATTGCTTGTAAAGTTAAACATGTATCTACCCTATGATCCAATAATTCCACCCCTAGGTATCTATCCAATGGAAACACAGCCACCAAAATATTGTGTGAATGTTCATGGAAGCGCCATTCACAATAGCCCAAAACTAGAAGTGCCCATCAACAGATGAAAAGATAAACAAATCTGTGATACATTCATACAGTGGATTGTTACTCAGGAACCAACTACTGATATACTCAAAATATGGGTGCATTTCATAAACGTTTTGAGTGAAAGAAGCCAGAAACAAAAGTGAACATATGTACAATCCCATTTATATGAAGTTCTAAACAGGCAAAATTATTACTCAATAGTAAGAACAATCATGGGTTGCTTCTGGGCAGGAAGGTGGGGAACCACTTCAAAGAGACATAAGAAAACATTGTGGATTGCTGGAAATGTTCTATATCTTGATGAGGTATGGGTAACTCAGGTGTATTCATTCATCTGTCAGTACTCATTGAATTGTATGCCAAAGAACTATGTATTTTACTGTATAGAATTTATGTTTCAATAAAAAAATTTAGTCACAAAGACTTCAATTTTTTAAATTATTAAATACAAAACTTACAAAAACATTAACATTAAGGCGGGGGGGGGGTGGTAGCTCAGTCAGTTAAGTGTCCCACTTCAACTCAGGTCACGATCTTGTGGTTCAAGAGTCTGAGCCCTCCATCAGGCTCTGTGCTAACAGCTCAGAGCCTGGAGCCTGCTTCAGATTCTGTCTCCATCTCTCTGTCTCTCCCCCGCTCACGTTCTCTCTTTCTCAAAAAATGAATAAAACATTAAAAAGAAAAAAGCTTTACAGAAACAAAACTCAGTTTAATAAGTTCCACCCACGACGATTTTTTTGAAACATAATTTACTATGATATAACACCCAGAAACAAAAGAAATCATACCTTTCTGCTGAAACATAAATCCAGGGAATGCCTTACCAAGCAGAAACACCTTGTCTAGCCCATGAATTGCCTGCACCAAGGGGAGGCCCCTTCTTCTGAAACGCTCTGCTTTGTAGGAAACTTGTCAGTGGAGATTCCTCCCACAGCTCCATGTTAATTGAGATCTTAACCTTCCACAGACCCAAGTTCTTCACATAATATTACAATGGTTTTAAAAACTCAAGCTTTCAATGCCATTGTTTCATTATAACTGAATGCTAAATTAACACACAGAGTCTCAGGCTGCTTGGTGAAGGCCAGTGCAATCATGGTTCCTGCACAAGGCTCTCTGGAGGCAGCTTCTAAACTGCCATTTAAATGAATAATTCACACAGCCCAGAATGCAAACGAAGAAAGAATGGATGCACAGGCAGGATTTCACTCAATGTTGCTCATCATTCACCACCGATGACTGGGGGTTCTGTGCCTCCTCCCCAAATCCATTTGTCCTTCCATATTGATTTTGAAAAGCCTGACTCCGTGCAAACAAGAATCATTTCTTGGCCCTTCGAATTCATCACTATAATTATGGGGCTCAGTGGCTTTGTCCATATTGATCAAGGAAAAAATAATGTTTAATCCATTTCAGTATTTCTGAATCCCTGTAACCCATGGAGTCAAAGTAAATTAGTTCTTTTGTGAGTAAATCTGATAGCCTACTAAGTGTGAGGGGGTAAAAAGGACACTAACTCAGGGGACAAAATGTAGTAAAATATACCAGGGGCAAAATGGTGGGTGTGCTGTTCCCCAGAACCCAGCACAGCACCAGCTCAGAAAGCAGTGGTGTCTAAACGTGATTCAATAAGGCAGGGGTAAGCATACTTTTTTCTGTAAAAGGTCAGGTAGTAATTATTTTAGGCTTTGTCAGCCATGGAGTCTTTACTGCAACTCCTCAACTGTGCTATTGTAACGTGACAGCAGCCACAGACAATATATAAAAGAATGGGCCTGTCTGTGTTCCATTCACACTTTATTTACCAGAAATTTACAAAATTAAAAAAAAAAGGTTTGGCCTGCAGGCTGTAGTTTGCCAACTCTTCAAAGGAAAAAATAAAATTTTTGAAATAAAAAATTTCCAGCTTGACTAAATCAAGCATTTCTTTCAATAAAAATTTTGAGCACCATGCTGAACAAGAACAAAGTTGGAGGACTGACACTTACCCAACTTCAAGACTTTCTACAGTACGACAGTACTCAAGACATCAGTATTGGCCAAAGATCAACAGAACAGAAGAGAGAGCCCAGAAATAGATCCACACAGAGGAAGTCAACCGATCTTTGACAAAGAAGGAAAGACAGTCCCTTCAACAAATGGTGCAGCAACAACGGGACATCCACATGCAAACAAATGAGTCTAAACACATCCTTCAGGGGTGCCTGGGTGGCTCAGTCGGTTAAGTGTCCCAGTTAGGCTCAGGTCATGATCTGGTTCATTAGTTCAAACCCTGCTTTGGGCTCTGTGCTGACAGCTCAGAGCCTGGAGCCTGCTTCGGATTCTGTGTCTCCCTCTCTCTCTGCCCCTCCCCTGCTCATACTCTGTCTCTCTCTCTCTTTCAAAAATAAATAAAACATTAAAAAATAATAACATAAACACAGACCCTTCGTAAAAATTAACTCAAAATGGATCAGAGACCTAAATATAAAATGCAAAACTATAAAACTCCTAGATGAGAACACAGGGGGAAAACCTAGATGACCTTGCCTATGGTGATGCTTTTCTAGGTAAAACGCCAAAGACGCGATCCATGAAAAAAGTAATCGATAAACTGTACTTCATTAAAACGAAAAACTCCCTTCTGTTCTGTGAATGACACTGTCAACAGTATGAGAAGACTAGCCACGGACTGGGAAGAAACAATTGCAAAAGACACATGTGATTTGGACTGTCACCCAACATATACCAAACATTCTTAAAAGTCAATAATAACGAAACTAACAACTGGATTAAAAGATGGACTAAAGACCTTAACAAAGAGCTCCACACAGGATACAAGCAGATGGCAAGAAAGCATGTAGAAAGATGCTCCACATCATATGTCATCAGGGAAATGCAAATTAAAACAACAAGACACCACTACTTGCCTATTGGAATGGCCAAAATCCAGAACGCTGACAACACCAAATGCTGGCAAGGACGTGGTGCAGCAGGCGCTCTCTTACATTACTGGTGGAAATGCAAAATGCTACAGCCACTTTGGAAGACAGTTTGGCGTTGTGTTTTGTTTTGTTTTGTTTTTAAACTAAACATACTCATACAATATGATCCAGCAATCATGCTCCTTGGCATGGATCCAATAGAAATGCAAATTTACGTCCACACAAAAACCTACACACGGATGTGTATAGCAGCTTTATTCATAATTGCCACAACTTTGAAGCAACCAAGATGTCCTTCAGGAGAAGAATAAACCGTGATACATCCAGACAATGGAATATTATTCAGCACTAAAGAGAAAGGAGCTGTCAAGCCATGAAAAGACAAGGAGGAACCTAAATGCACATTACAAATTGAAAGAAGCCAATTTGAGAAGTACTATGTAATTCCAACCATATGACATTCTGGAAAAGGCAAAATTCTGGAGGTGGTAAAAAGATAAGTGGTTGCCAAGAAAGGGGGTGGAAAGGGATAAATAAACAGAGCACCGAGGTTTTTCAGGACATTGAAAATAGTCTGTATGATATTTTAATGAAAGATGCATGCCATTAAACATCTGTCAAAATGCAGAAAATGTAAGACACCAAGAGTGAATCCCAAAGTAAACCATGGACTTTGGGTGATTAGGTGTCCACGCAGGTTCATCCTTGGTAAAACGTACCATCCTGGTGAGTGATGTTGATAATGGGGGATGTTATGCACCAACAGATGTGTAGGGGAAATCTCTGCACCTTCCTATCAATTTTGTTGTAAACCTCCAACTGCTCTAAAAATGCAGTCTTTTTCAAAAAAGTTTTGAGTAAGATCTGCCTCTATATTCATTCTTAATTCATGGGTACTACCTACCACCTATTATACTAACATATGAACGTTATAAGACAAACTGCACAAATAAAAATAAAAGTGAATAGGAAAAAAAGTGACATATTCTCCTCAGGCATCTCAGTGGCTCATTTTGTGTACCCCTGGGTGTAGAATTTCTCAGCAGTGCTCCAAAGCAGCATTTCCAAATGATGACCTGTGCCACAGAAAGCCACTCCGTGGATTATTCATAAGGAATGTTATTTTAATGTGCACCATGGTGAGCAAAGTTTGGGAAACACAGGAAGAACTGGGGTTTCTTCATTTCAGGACTTCTCAGGGCCTTTTAACTCATTCTGAAAGCATACTATGTGCACTTTGAATATCTGGGCTGAGAGCTGTCCTTTACAGCACTCCTCAAACACAGCCGATCACGTAAGTGTCCTTCTCAGCATTTACCAGGGCGATTTACCCCTTTACAAGTACCTGTGCGATGTTTCACTAACGCGGTTCCCCCGTGGGACCTGTTCTGCATCGGCAGGAACCTGTGTTTACTCACTGTTGTATCCCCAGCGCCTAGCACCTGTTGGCAGAATAACTGATCGAATGACCAACGTCAGAATCCATGTGGTCACCAGGCCTCTCCCTGGAGCTACCTTCCTAAGACACATCTTTGCAGTTGGCTCTTCCAGGCCCTGTGGTTCTACGGAATGTTCTCAGCAGGGAGCTATAGGAGCCACACGTCGTATCGTTGCACAACCCGTGTCACAAATTAAAACAGGAAAGGGTATCCAGAGTAATGGGGTCAAGGTGATTCCAGAAGGGGCTGGAATTGCTGGTCTGTGCTGATCACCATAAGATGAGGAGGAAAAGGCAGGAGCTCTGTGATACCTCCACAACCATGCCTGCAGCTTCCCCGGGAGCGGTCTGGGCATCCCCCTTCTGGCAGAGTCCCTCTCCTTCAATACACTGTCACAGAACATGTCCACTTCAGTTCTGACATCACCCCTGCCAGGGAAAAGAATTCATTGCTCTACCACTCTGTCAGCTATAGAATCCAACAGCTCAGGCCTTCTCATTGATTTCAACTAGATTCCTGTCACCATGCAGAGTCAAGTTTCAGATTCAACAGGAAATATCACTAGAGGACAAAAAGGTTTCGGTTGGTGTGAGCACTCCAACTGGTTGGTGGTGACTGCCTGTACTCATTGCGAAGGCTTCTGAGGCTGTATCTCAACGCAAAGACCGCATGCTTTTCTGGTAAGGGTGGCCCAGCCTCTCCCACACCACCCACATCCTTGAAAATGCATCCCTTCCTAGTTTAGGGGTTGGCAAACTGTTTCTGTAAAGAGCCAGATAGTAAATATTTCAGGCTTTGCAGGCCAGACAGTCTCTGTCACAACATTCAATTCTGCTGTTTTAGCAAAAGTAGCCAACGGCGATCCATCAACAAATGGGTGTGGCTGGGTTCCAATAAAACTTTATTTACAAAAACAGGCAGCTGGTAGGACATGTAGTTTCCTGAACCCTGCCCCGGTTCGCTCTTTACTCCTTCCAGGTGAGAGGGACCTAATCTTCTAGTCAAGATGTCCTAAGGCAGTGCTTCTCAACTCCAGCTGGGGAGCTTTTCGACATCCAGATGTCCAAGCCAAACCTCAGGGAAATTACATTTGAGTCCCAAGGCGGTATTTTTTCAGCCTGTCCCGAGCGATCGCAATGTGCAGCCCAGGCTGAGACACACTCTTTCCAAGGGTGACTTCCGTTTCCCCTTCCTGCGGGGTAAGTTGCATAACAGAACTACAAGGCCCCACCACAGAGGGCTTGCTTCATGGGCGGGAAGTATCTGCTCCACACATTTTGGCTTAAATTAAATCCTGCCTATAAAGTTCTCCAGTTGTCTCCTATGCGTGTGTCCTGTCGAGCCAACCGACTGTAAACGCCCTGGAAGCTGGGCCTGTGTCCCTCTCACCTACTTGCCAATGATCCTGAGGACAATTCCAACTGGTACGATCCAGCCCTAGGCCCAGACCACATGGTCAAGCAAAAGTAAGTACCCAATGAGTAAGTGAATGGATTCGTCTGGGTTCCCCAGAGAAACAGAACCATTCAAAAGAAGAACTTGGGAGAAAGAGGGAGATATGGATTTATTAAAGAAATTGGCTCATTTGACTAGCAAATCCAAAATCTGTAGGTTAAGCTACTACAGTCTTGAGTCTAGGTTCCGCAGGGCAGGCTGGGCAGGCTGGAAACTCAGGCAGGGTTTTCGTGTTGCAATCTTGAGGCACAATTGCTTCTTTCTCAGGGAATCTGTCTTTGCTCCTGAGGTTTTCAGCTGGTTGGGTGAGGTGCCCCTCATTATGGAGGGTGATCTGTTTTTCTCAAAGTCTACTGACTGTAAACGGTAACTGCATCTGAAAAATACCTTCACGGCAACATCGAACTGACGTTTGACCAAACAAACAACTGGGCACCATGGCCTAGTCACACGGACATATAAAATTAACCGTCGCAATGACTGTCCCCTCACAATGCAGTGCGGCAATTGCCTATCAGCTGGGCTCCCAGCTAGCTTCTTATCCCCTACCATCCATCCAGGCAGCAGCCAGTGATCGTTTAGAAATGTGAATCAGACTGTGTCACTCTCCAGTGGTTTCCTGCCACCCTGCCACCCTCAGAATAAGCCCTTCCCTGGGCTTTGAAAGACTCTGTTCTTTGCAAGGCAGCCGCCCACCTGGTGCACCTGGTCTCCTGCACCGAATGGCCCGTCATCCCACTCCTGCCACACAGCCCTCTGGGCTTTAGCCCCAGTCCCCAACTCTTCCGGGCAGGTAGCAGCAGTGCCCCGGGATTCCCTAAGGCACTCTCTCCTCAGTCATTATAATAAACTCTGAGGCTGGCCTAAGCTCACTTGAGTGGGCTTCTGTTACTTGCAAGCACTGCGTCCTAAATGGTACACTCATCACATCCTGATGATCAAGGACCTACCTCTAAGAATCTACGAGGAAGACTTGCCTCAGCACCCAGGCTCCACATGGATGTGTGCCTCCAGCCCGGTTGGGTTCCTGTTCTGTGCACATTCCCCACTTGGCCCGGTCACTGGTTTCAGTCTCTACCCAGCCAATCATCACCCATCCACCCAATCATCACCATCTCTCCCTACCTGATCTTTATGTGCTTCAACTTCCTCACCTGTAAAGTGAGGCGACCATGAATTCCTACCAGCTACATGTCAAGCTCCTCTCACAGGCGAGAGAGCTCAGTCAAGGGCAGCTATTGTTAAGGACTGAACCTCACCGGCAAGATCCAGGGCTCTCCCATTCCCGTGACACCTTTCTCCTCCCCAGTCACCCTGCGTCCTCTAATCTCCTCTCCCCAGTCAGGAAATCAGTGGCAGTTTTGGCTCTTCATCGCATTTGCTCCTCTGGAAGGCCTTAGAGGGTTTGTTTGGGGTGGTAACCCCCTAAGGGCAGGCAACACCCATGCATCCCAGGATTTCAGAAGCTTCTGTCCTTCCCAGAGACACAGCACCTTTATCACCCCCCACATCCCCGACAAACACACTGCCTGGAGGTCCTAGGTCAGGTGGTAGGATGAGTGAATGGCTACAACACTCCTCATCTGTACTAATTAGGGAAACATTTTCATGTTTCACCAGCCCTGGGAAGAGCCTTCCCACTTCCTGCCTGGAATTTAGTTCCCAGCTAGGGAAGCAATCTGGGTGGGCCTCCTGATTCCTGTCCCAGGGACCCCTCTTGTCTGGATTTCACCCTGTGCTCTGTTCTAGAATCAGGAAACCAGTCGGGTACAGCAAGAAGAGGAGGGGCTTTGGAGCCTGATGCCCGGGTTGAAACCATGTTTGCTTCCTAGGGGCACTCTAACGTCTCTACCACTCAGTTTCCTTGTCTGTGAAAAGGCAATGGTGATACCTACCTCTTTAGGACTTTCTGCAGATTGAATGGGATAAAATGTGCAAAAGCAATGGGCACAGTGCCCAGAGCAGGCTCTTAATATGTTTTGGTTCTCTCATCTTTTCCTCATTTTTTTCCCCCTTCTCTGCTCTGGGATGATGGCCAGATTTTTACAACTTAGATTAAAAAATAAAAATTACTAGGAATATTAGTTCCAAATGAGCCAAGCAAATACCAAACTCCCAGTGCATGTGTATCCTGTGGGGAAGTGACATCTATCGCTACTCACGCGTGCCCCTCTCCAAAGGTCTAGTGCTGTCTGGTTACTATTCAATAATCTCATCTTCTCCTCATGTGTGAAAATTGATTTTTTAATGATCTGTTCCAGAATATTTCTAGGTATTAATGTTACGTTAACTCATTTATAATTCCCCAAGTGTCACAGTTGTTTGAAAAAAAAACAGATAATGAATATGCGTCTCCCAGCCATCTGGAATCTCTGGCCTCTTGAGAATACTCCGATACGAACAAGTATTAACGGCCTGCTTCACAAGCTACTTATGCAGGCCTTGGACTGCAGCTTCTTCCTGCAAGCTCGTTGGCCACTTGGCATTTAGTTTCAAGAGACTTGGAGTGGAGCACTTCACTCCAGCATGCTGGGTTCGAGTCCCAGCTCTGCTGCTTAGTCACAATCTCTCAGTTACTTCATCCGTAAAACGGGATCACAACCACCCACATTACAGTGGAGTCGTTGTGAGAAATAAATAAATAGAGGGGCAAAAAAGAAACAGCACTCAGTTCAGAGCTTGACTCACAGTAAAGGACTGCGCTGTATAAAGCTGCCTTCTTCTGTAGGTCAAACACCGCTGTTTATTGGTAATTTCATAGTTCCAGCTAACAGGGTTTTGACAGATGGTAGAAGCCACTACCAGGTGGAGCTGACTGGCATACAGAGGGCAGAGGGAAGCATTTGAAAAGGCAAGGAGAGAACACCATCATCTCTCACCCCCCAGTGGTGGGCTTCCCAGCTGGTCCTCCCTTACCCACTCTGCCCAGCCCCCCAACTTAGCACCCCCTCGCCTCTGTTCCCTCCACCCAGCCTCACGGGTCTGTTAGTCAATCCACTGCTCCATGGTCCATGTGGCCTCTGCCCATGCTGTTCCCTCCATCCAGCTGCCACTTAGAGAATCCTCATTCCTCCTGAAATCCAGCCCAATTATCTCATCCTCAGTGCAGCCTTTTCCGACCTCTCTGACTGGGGACCCCCTGATGGGTGTTCTTGAACCACTTATGTATAGCACTTATCCCAGGGTCATCACACAATTACCCACATAATTATCTGGTTGAGACAGCCTCCATCTACAGTGTGAGAATTGTGTCTGCAGGGACCATTGTGTTTTTATCCTGTGCCACTTTAATCCCAGCACCAAATACAAGGCCTGGCCCACAACAGGTACTCAGTAAAGATAAATGAAGGAACAAGAAGGGATGAATGGCCCATGGAAGCAATGCCCTACAGTGGTCCCCAAGACAGGATAGGAGCTTTGAAGAGCTGAGAGCAGCCACCAGTGAGCCAAGCACTGGCCTTGAGAGTCAGGGGGTACTGTTGGAGGAACTCACATGCTCTAAGGACCCAGGACCCTCTAGGGCTTATCTGGCTGACCACTCGGTCTGACACCATGCTGCAAACACCTCCATGAGCTCCATCAGGGCCTAAGCCCTTGCAAGGAGATGTCAGACTAATGGACACCTCAGTGTGGCTGGGCCCTTCCATCATTCTTTTCATTCATCAAATGATTTCTGGAGGCCTCCTATGTGTTGCCTCCAACCTTGCCATTCCCCTCTCCCATCAGCAGCCAGAATGATTATTCAGAAATTAAATCTGTCAATGCTTAAGCAATGGCTTCCATTGGTGCAGGATAAAACCCAAGATGCTACTTGATCTAACTCTTCCCTGCCTCCCTAACTCAATCAGAAACACTGGCCATCGCTGGATCTTGAAATAGCCAAGATCAAGACCACTTCCATCTCAGGGTCTTTACATTTACTGTCCTCTATGGCTGGAATGTTATCCCCTAAGACCTTTGCTAGGGTGGCTTTAGTTCCAAGCATAAATGCCAGCTTTGAAGCAAGCCTTCCTAAGCAACCCCCCAGCTATAGCTTTCCAGTCACCGTCAAGCCCAGTGAAACAGAACCCTGTGCAATGATGGACATATTCTATATCTGCACTGTCTATATAATAGCCACCAGATACTTGTGGTTACTGAGCACATGAAATGTCACTGGTGTGACCATAGAACTGATTTTTAAAATTTCATTTCACTTGGGGCGCCTGGGTGGCGCAGTCGGTTAAGCGTCCGACTTCAGCTCAGGTCACGATCTCGCGGCCCATGAGTTCGAGCCCCGCGTCGGGCTCTGGGCTGATGGCTCAGAGCCTGGAGCCTGTTTCCGATTCTGTGTCTCCCTCTCTCTCTGCCCCTCCCCCGTTCATGCTCTGTCTCTCTCTGTCCCAAAAATAAATAAACGTTAAAAATTAAAAAAATAAATAAATAAATAAAATAAAATTTCATTTCACTTCACTAAATTTTAAATTGCCATACATGGGTAGTAGCTACCATATTGGACAACAACAGGCCCAATACCCCCGTTTTATTTTCTTTATTGCACTCAATATCTGAGGTTCTTTTTATTTGTTCATAAGTTTATGTACATCATCCCCCATTAAAAGCTTGAGCACCAGATGAATATAGTGACTTTTTCTATCTTGTTCATAGCTGGAAGTCCCATGCCTGCAAAAATGTCTGGCTGTTGGCAGGCACTCAAAAGTGTTTGGAATACATAGGCTTGTGTCAAATAAGGTATTGATACAAAGGTATCGATTGATACAAAAAAGGTATTGATGGTGTTATCTTCACCATCAATCTCAGATGGGTCCAGATAACATCCATCTGAAAGCAGGGGTTTCCACCCCAGGATGTGTGCCCCCAGCAATTGTGAGATGTGTCACATTTGTTACTACTAATGATGGGAGAACTCACATTTGCAAAGTACTGACTTTTCTAATTAGTTAGAGTAGATTTAAGGTTATCTGAATAATAAGCTGCAATTATATGTATCTAGATTGATCTTCTTGAGTGGGAGGGAGGGGAGGTGACCAACAGCTGGAGGAGAAAAACTGCATATGGGAGTCTGTCTCACAGATGAACATCATCTTTCAGGTAGGAAAAAAACAGCAAATGTGATGAACAAGAATGCTTTGGTCTGTTCAGCATCTCTTCTCCCTTATTTCAGTAATGGAACCCCAGATCTCGGACATAGGGGGAGATGTCAATCAAGGGGGTTGTCACACTCCAGCATATGACCCAGGCTGACCCATCAGAGTCCTTTCTCAGGCAGTGCAATGGTCACTGGGAGACTGACATCCCCACACCCTTTAGCAAGGGCCACAGGTCACAGTGTTGCTGCTTCAGGCTGTCAGTGGCCATCCACAGCCCCATATAGAGATCAGTCTTCTGGGAATAAAGCCACAGAGAAATAGAGCAAAGGAAGAGTGAAGTTTGATCAAATGATTCTGGTCAAATCCTTGACTCTAGTCATGCCTAGAGGCAGCGTCACATCTTGGGATTTCCAAATAAGTGAATCAAAGATCCCCTTTTGGTTTTTGATTCTAATTTGACTTGGATTGCTGGAGCCCTGACCAAGAGTTCAGAAACGCTGACATTAACTCTCCATAAGATTGACTTCCCTGAGTCTCAGTGAGGAACAAAAAACATCTACTCATGTTAGTTTTGTGTGTCTTTTTTTTTAAAGAAGTAACAAAATTTATCCTATGATATAAAAGTGCTTGATGGAATTCAAGGGACTGAAAGCAGCCAGGCCTCAGGAAAAGTCTAGAACCAGAATCACAGACTCCTGGGCCAAGGTCTCTCATTTCTCCTCTCTGTTCCTTTCCAGTCTTCTTTCTACAGACTGGCTTTCTTGGCCACTGGCCCACAGAGCAGAGTAAGACCCATAGATTCTTCATGTTTCCATCTTTCTACTCGGACATGAGCTCAGGATAAACTGAAATTTTTTATCGAATTCCCAAATCCAAGGTGAGGGAATGTAATTGGGTCACCATGTGTACGGTGGTCCTGGGATGGGTGAAAGGGTGATGAGGTCAAGCTATACAAACATGGTTCTTGGGGCTCACCCGCATGAATGAAGGGGCTATTAGGGGTCTCTGGCAGAGACCTCAAAACTTGTATACTATACTACGCTATAGAGGTTTTACAAGGACTTACTGAGTTAACATACTGTACATGAAATCATCTGTAAGATATCGTTGACTGGGGACATGTGGGTGGCTCAGTCGGTTAAACACCCGACTTTGGCTCCGGTCAGTCATGATCTCATGGTTCGTGGGTTCAAGCCCCGCATTGGGCTCTGTGCTGACAGTTCAGAGCCTGGGGCCTGCTTCAGATTCTGTGTTTCCCTTTCTCTCTGACCCTCCCCTGCTTGTGTTTCTGTCTCTCTCCCTCTCTCAAAAATAAATATTAAAAAAATTGATCATTTTATAGCTCACACTCAAGAACTGATGGTTCAATAAGAACATGTGACCTCTAGGTCCAAATGAGCAAAACAGCTTACAAGACTAATCATCCTATAATGAGCTCCTTCAGTGTCCAATAAGCAGACTTCTTGGTTAAAGTAAAAAAAAAAAAAAAAAAAAAAATCACCTACGAATTTGAATACATAACTGAGTAGTAAAATATGGAATAACAAGACTCAACCAGGGTACTTGGGTCTTAGATCATGTGCTTTATGCACGACAATATGTCCTGCCTCTAAGACAAATCCATATTTGGGGGGCTGCCTATTTGTAGTATTAAACTACATTTAAAATTCTCTACCTAAGTTGTTCTTCTTCAAAGGAACTCTCATAATTCCCAATAAACTAAAAAAAGTTTCATCATAAAGCTCAATTTAAGTACGGAATGATCACTCCCTAATCTCTACATATCATGATAACTTTGCTCTTCTTACTCAGAAGAGTTAAGAAGTAATGAAAAGAGAAACACAGAATATGTGGCCTCATTATGAAGATTAGTACTGCAATTTAGAATGTTCCAGCACTTAATATCACAGTGGTCCAGTTGCTCCGATGATTTACTTCTGCATTTCTCACAGGATGTTAATTAGGGGATGAGATATCCAAGGCCACAGCATACACACTGCAAAAGGAGGTGACATCCACTGCCAGTTTCCAAGGTAACGAATTATAACAATGTCTTTCCCATTACTACCTAGCCATTTACAAACTGCTTCTCAGATAAAGAAAAAAATAAGTTATAACTCAACAAGTGTAGTTAGCACTGGTGTGCCTAACATGTAGTGCTGGGTTCCCAAAGGCTGACTTAGTGTATGCTTGGGGTGGGGATATTTGGAGGATCAGGGTAAAGAATGGAATGAAGAGAAACCGTGAGCTTTTCTAGGCACATCGAGGGTATATAGAATTTTGCAAAATCTAGAAAACAATGTTATATTTTCAACACACAGTAAGTTCTGTGTTATTTCATAAAATACCAGTGTTAAGTGAAGCTACCTGGAGGGTGATGTGCCCAGGTACGATACTGTGTCCTTGCTTTGGGTCTCTTAAGGTCTTTCTCACACTCTCCTGTACCATCTTACCCCATGAGGAAACTGCAACTCAGCACAATTAAGTAATTGCTTGAAGGTCCCACAGCTACCCACAGCGAGGAGGCGGCAAAAGCTACTTAGGAAACCTGATGTGACCAAGTCCAACACCTACGCCATTTTTGGTTGCTCTGGGCTACTTCCCAGAATTCCAGCTTAACAAGGTATCATGGAAGAGGATGCAGTTCTCACAACATACCTATATCACATGTTCTCTTGTATTTAATGAGTGTTCTGAATACGTTTGAGTGAACTGACCTATTTGAATTATAGTAAGTTGAGGAAATGAGAGGTCTTGAGTCAAAAAAGGGAAAACAAGAAATTAAATAAAAGGACATTCCTTAAGGATTCTGCAACAATTACTCAGGAATAAGATGGATGATTGTGAGGTTGTGAGCTTTTCCTCACCCAGCCTTCCCTGTTTATTTCTGTTATTGTTTTAACTTCATATGACAATAAATAAATGGAATAAAAAAAAACTGAACATCAAAATAACAAATAAGGGAAGGCGGTAAATCCATTTAGTGCTCTGACACTTCATTTGAGATAATGTTTTAGAGAAAATGGATAAACTCTTCCGTGCTGACAATACAGATCAGGAACGGCTCTGTGGCAGGAGAAAGTGACTTCAATTTCATCTTGTCAATGGAGGTTAACCTTCTCTGTAACCTTAACAAGGTCCATTCCTACCAGGCACGCTACCAAGGCTCTAAAACACTTCTACCTAATACACTACAAGATGCTATTTGCTTTAGAGGCCTCTAGGATCAAAAAATGGGAGTTTTTTCAGGCTGCCTCTGTGGGTACCTTGAAAAAAAAAATCATGGTGGGGCATAGTCGAGCTATCTAGACTTCAAACCGGCAACCAAATCTTACAGAGGTTGTGATGATGCAAATATACACAAAACTCCCCTTAAGGTTAACATTTGCCCAGTGTTTTTCAGTCCCTTCTCTATCAATTTAAAATAGCAACAGCATTCTCCAACTGCCAGGCAGTTTAACGGGACTCATGATTCATTCATTTGCTCTCTCAGTTAACCTTTGCTAGGCACCTGTTTGAAACAGTAGTGCTGAGTACCCCCATGTAATCTCCTACATTCTCTAGCATCCTTTATAGTCTGTGTAGGCCATGTAAGTAGTTTGGCCAATGGGTGGTGAATAGATGTGACCAAGTGTCACTCAATATCTAAAGTACTTGAGAGAGAGCTCGGTATCACACACTGTCTTTTCCCCCTATAGCAATTCCAGTAGCTTCATATTCCAGATAACATAATGGAAGGTGCCTGGGTCCCTGAGTCTCCCTCAGGAAGAGAAATGCCCTGGAAGCTCATGGACACACAGTGGCATTTACATAAGCAAAAAAATAAACTAACCCCAGTATTTCAGGTTTGTTATACTGACAAATGCAGTTGGGCCTCGGGCTAGGCATGTGAAAAGATGAGAAATAACATAAATTCCTGCCCTCGTTTATTCAAATCAAAGAAAACTGAAAATAAACCCATAATTTCTATGGGTATCAGTCTTTTATAAAAATATGAGATTGGTTTAAACCACCTCAATTCACATTCAGATCTCCCCGCTCACTAGTAATGAAGGCATTCTATTTGGTTGAAAGCCTTCTATTAGTTTAAAAGCTCCAATTGTTGAACTATCAACATCTATAGGAGTGTAATAAAGGATGGAATAACTAAATGTTATCAAAGCAGAAGCTATAGCCAGATTAACATTCATGAGTTTACCCACCACTGTCCTATTCATAGTCATTTAGAAATACAAATACAATAATAAAAATTTCTACTTACAAAGAAGCCAAATGCTTCTTATTCCCCCACCCCCTCCAACAAATGACAACGAAGTCTGGAGTTTCTTTTATGGCATCTCAATTCTGCTCTAATTATTATGGAAAGAAACAGCATTGGAGAGTTACCAAATACAGCAAATGCAGTTTGTTGGGAATTGGAGTTATAACTTACATACTTATTGATGCATATTTCTCCCAAGTGTTCGCTCTAAAAAGGAGAATATATTTAATCCGCCAACGCAACCCAAAGAAACGTAAATATATGGCCGTTCAAAAGGAAAAACTCATTTTCGAAATCCCCATGTGTATATTTTAGCATCACTTAATGAAAATTTTGTATAAACCAATAGACCTGATATGGTAACGTGGTATGAGGACGTTTGCACTCATAAAGATCCATTTATATAAACTAACACAGACATTGCTTAACCCCTCCAAGCATCACTTCCTTCTCCTCAGAAAGCTACACATTAATTCAAATTTATTCACTTCATAAGGTCTAAGCAAATGGAATTCAGATAAACTCATCTAGCAACAGAGTTGCCTGTAGTCGGGGGTGGGATAAAATGAGAATGTCTATTAGCTTTCAACTGCTCTGGAGGATGAATGCCACGTACGATTTTTGGAAAAAGATGTAAAAGCTGGGCTTTCGAGAACAAATAGCTGTGGAAGAACTGAGAACAGTTAACAATCATTTCACATGCCTGAGCTGTTCTGAAGTCTTTGATCTGCCCCAGAGACGCCACAGAAGCCAGGTCACTGAGAAGCTACCCTAGATTCCAGGGCCATTGTGGAGTGTTAGCCACCGGTTCTCCAGAAGGTGGTAATGGAGATCACACAACGTATCCAACTGCTTGAGGTTTCCGAGAAATCCTGCAGGCAACCCAGGAACACACTGAAAACACAACTCTACTTTGGCTGTGCAAGTGAGACACCAAAGGTAAGAGAAGTTTTGGAAGAAGACAGGGATTGTCCCAAAGCCTTGGAAGACAAAATACATGTGTGACTTCTCATCAAATGTCTTTCCTGTTTCATTACCCAAGGGTGGCCTAGCCAGAGGCCATTCTTTCATGTTTGCCTTCTCAGAAGCAACAGCAGAAGTGCTAGCCATCTCCAGGGATCTCAAATTCCAGGAAGCCATCGAGAAGCAAGCATCTCCAGACCTCACTGGTTCTCCCCAACAGAGGCAAAGCCACACCCATGACCCGAAAGTGTCCCAGGGCCCAGGGATTCCTGTGGTCATCACAGACAGGAACAATCTCAGGCCTGAGTCAGAGGGCTTAGATGTTCTGCTCAGGGTTGTTTCTGCACCTGGGTGAGTCTTCAACTTTTGGAGCCTCTGTCTCTGCATCTGTCAACCAGGCATTTCCATCGGATGACCTGAGAGTTTACCTCCCTGCTTCCATACACTTCAGATTCTGGAGTTTGTTCCCAGGATTTTGAGGCTTTTAACACCAGCCATCACACGGGTATGTGGAAGCAAAAGTCCACATTTTCCATCAAAAGTGCCCCAACTGGAGAAAGAATTAAAGTGTCCTTGGAAATCAGGAGGCAGCCCAAGGTGACTAGTCACAAGCATGCAATTCCTGAAAGTTCCATGTTTAAGCTTACAATTTTCACACACATTTTATTCTATGACTTATTTGTTTGCAACCCTGCTTTTATGATTTTTCTTATTATAAGACCTCCATTTCACCAACTGAAACCTGTATTTTCTACTACCCAGGAACTGAAACAACACTGGCGATGGGACAAGGCAGTAAACTAGGATAAGAGAGCATAATGAAGTGATCTGAGACGCAGAAAAACTTTTTTGATTATGGGATGTGGGCTCAGTGGCTGCAAATCCCCATGGTTCTGTACCAAGTGACAATCTCAGCAAAAGCACTTTATCTTCAAAACCCCAAGAGAAGGCATGATGAGAAATCAAAGAAATGCATTCTCAGGGTCAGCGAACTGAGTGCAATTGCTTCAGGAGTGCATGTAGTATCAGCTGAGAGGTGAGGAGGAAGCGTTAAGTCCTATCATAGACTTGACTTGTGTGAGCCTGTGCAGACACATGAGATTTAGGGATGAGCAGCTTCCTGCGAGTCTTACATTCTGATGAACAATTAAGGGGAGAAGAAATTCTCCTGGATTGTTACAGAATTAACCCTAAAAGAGAGAAGACAGCCTGCTGAGGCAGAGCTGGATTTCCCAGCTTCTGAAGATGATACGATGTCGGACTGAGTAAGTACCTATAAAAAGCTTGAATAATAGCTGCCCACTGAGCATCCTAGAGCATTTATTCCTCCAAGATCTGAAAATACATTATTCAATCCTGTGCTTTCAAATATTTGACCATGTTTAAAAACATGGCTCATACAACATCTTCCTTTAATGAAATTTTTTAGTAAAATAATGTGTGTCAATGACAGTCCTGTGGCTGCAGGGCACAAGGATTAATGTGGGGCCGTCTAGCCTACTAAGCTCTCACGTCTCTGAGTAGGCAAGGGAAGAAAGGTGACAGCTGATGCACAGGACCCCACTTTCAAGAAACAAACCAAATGATGGAAATATGGGAGAGCTGAGTCCAAGGAACACAGGCGGGGAGCAGTTTCCAGAAAGTGCTATAACTAAGGTTCCCTGAACTCCAGGCTTTCTTAAGCCATGATCAATTTTTGCTGTACTGTATGACCTTTTCTCTTCCTTAATTAATAGTTTTTGTATCATGCTGTTATTTTAAAATTTAAATATACTCTTTAAAAGGTAAGTTTGGGGGCACCTGGGTGGCTCTGTCGGTTGGGCATCTGACTCTTGATTTCAGCTCAGGTCATGATCTCACACTTCCTGAGTTTGGGCCCCACATCAGGCTCTGTGCGCAGACAGCATGGAGCCTGCTTGGGATTCTCTCTTTCCCTCTCTCTCTGCCCCACTACCAGGTACATACTCATGCTCTCTCTCTCTCAAAATAAATAAACAAACATAAAAAAATAAAAGATAAGTTTGTATCACTACTATAACTGGAAAAAGTTGTATTGTGAGCCATAAAGTAGAAAGTAACCATAAAATTACAATTAAAAAAAAGCAGTGGTATTAAATTCTAACTAACTACAGCTGCTTTCTCTCTCGGTTAAAAAATGAAAATAATCAAGAATTTAAAAGATCTTGAAGATGTATTAATACTAAATTGAGACTTTCTTCCTAAGGTTGTCAGAGGCATTAACTGAAAAGGAGTAAGCCTATCAATGCTGACCCAAGGTCCCTCCCTGTGAAAGTGCCCTCAAACTCTTCTTGAGTAGCATCCATCAAGTGATCATGCAGAAGAGGGCACATGTGGGGAAGATGGCTCCATGTCATGGGACGGAGGGTCCAACCAAGGACTTTCAACCTCAGAAGAGGGTCCAATTTGAAGTCCAGAAATCTCTAGGAACTATAGGGATCAGACCAGAGGAGAGACGACCAGAAGACAAGCTAGCAGACTAAGCCAGACACCCATGCAAGAGACCAGGGCACCTTAGAGCAGGATAGGGCTATGGGTGCATAGGGCCAAAGGATCAGGTGAGATAGTGGAGATGTAGAGTTTGACAAAACGTGGTGATTGATTGAGGTGGGCACACAGGAGGTAGCAAGTCAAGGGTATTCCTCAGATGGCTGGCTGGTGCAAATGAATGAATGGTGGAACTATTCTTAGAGAGAGGAATTGCAACAAGAGAAGTAGGTCGGGGGAAGACGGCCGTACAGTTTTAAATAAGTAATCATGGGAGACAGAGAGCCTGGCAGGGTGGGTAATCCCACAGGCCCTGGAGTTGAGCTGCATGGTGTCAAATCCTGTTCTGCCACTTACACTTACTAGGTATTACTGTGATGACCTTGGTCAAGCTGCTAACCTACATAACTGTGCCTCAGTTTCCCCAACTCAAAAAATTGAGGATAGTTGTTTCCCCACAGAGTGAGGTACTCCATGTCAGGTACCTATCTAATCCCTTTACATATGAATCAGTACACTCTGAGTATTAGCTATCAGTATCATTCCTAGAAGACCAATTTAGCCAGATATATTTGCTGACCAATGAACATCCTCAGAGTGACCAATATGAGCCATGGCCCTGAGCTAGTCTCTGCTGACCTTCCCTGACAGGCCCAAGCCACCCCCATGTTGTCCCTGATGGGGACATCCAGCCACTAAACTGCCATCCTATCTACTGCTTCTTGACAGCCAGACTTAGAGATGCTCATGTTACCACCCGCCTACATCTTTATCAATAAAGAGAAAGGGATTATTGATTGAAACCTTTACAAGCTGTGAAACTGACTTAAAATCTAGGCAAAGGCATTAGTTATAAACGAAGAGGTCCACTTTTTATTTGGTTTGATTCTCAAAACAGGGTTGAAAGAGAGACAAAGTTAGCCGTAGAGAATAATAGTTGATCTTGGTGGCTCCCTGGTGACCCCAAGAAGAGCCCAAGGAAACTGATGGTACCTCCCAAGTATGCTGGCTAACTTTTTTCAAAGGAGATTTCTTCACTTATTCTAAGTGAATGGATTTCAGTACCAAAATCTCAAAGCAAACCAAAGCAAAAAGCCCTTTATTCCTGTCTCTCCCCTTGCTGCAACTGAGACTTTCCACATCATTTGCAACTTTGCTGAAGGAAGTGATTCAATTATCTTATTCTCCAAAGAGCAGAATCACTGGCAGGCCTTCGAGATATTCTGCCCCAGATTAAATGAGGACTCTGGTGGTCATGAAAAGTGCATTCCTTCCTTTGCAACTCACAAACAGACAGCTACAGTGGCAGTGAACCCAGAACAAAGCTAAGCACTGGGAGAGGAACATAGTTCAACCCTTCAGCCTAAAGCTCCATGGGCACAATCTCTCCCCTGAGCTCCTTCATTCATTCCCAACTGGCTCCACTATTCAAGGTAATATTTTACTTAGATTACAGTTCTCCTGAGATTCTGTGCTCGAAGCCACAGTGAAAAGTTTTGATGCCAACATTTTCAGTGTAGAGTAAGTTTACAAATAAAGGCTTATGGTTATAAAATATTTCCGGAGCTCCACTAATATTACCACTGGATTACAGAGGCATCCTGTGGGCTATGTTGGCCAGTCCCTTAAAGCTTCAATCAAAGAATAGAGAAACTCAGCATCTCAAAGGGATGCACACAGTAAACAGTGTTCATCCCTGGAACTCAATCTCACTTGGGCAATGAAATATTCAATTTAAACGTATTCTTCTGCATACATTGAATTCTGGTGACCTAGACTACCTTCCCTCTTCTGTTTGCCCTGAATAGTTTCATTTTAGCATATTCCCTTTCTTCCTTCTCTTATTTCTCTCTTTCTCTCAATCTTTCCTGCTTCCTTCTTTCATGAATCTCCTTCAATTACAGCCAACATTTGCTAAGTATTGCATGCCAGGTCCCCTGCTAAATGCTTTTATGCATCGCTTGTAATAATCACCCAAAGATAAGAGGTATTGCCTTAGTTCATTTGGACTGCTATAGCAAAGTATCTTTTACAAGACTGGAAGGCTTATGAACAATAGAAATTTATTTCTTACAGTTCTAGAGACAGAATTCCAAGGTCAAGGTGCCAGCATATTCAGTGTCTGGTGAGAACCTGCTTCCTATGTGACTAAACCTCTTTCTGCTGTAACCTCATATGGCAGAAGAGTTGAGGGAGCTCTCTAGGGTCTCTTTTATAAGGGAACTAATCACAGTCATAAGCCTTCCCCCTCATGACCTGATCACCTCCCAAAGGCCTCACCTCCAAACACGATCACATTGGGGTTAGGATTTCAAAATATGGATTTGAAAGGAAGGACACAAATATTCAGTCCATATCAGGTATTACATTATTATTAATCTCTATTTCACAAATGAGGACCCTAGAGTTTGAAAAATTAGGCAACTTGCCCAGAGTCTTACAACTTGCCCAACTCTCCTTCAAGCTAAGACTTGAAGCCCAGTCTGGCTAATTCCATAACAATTACTCCTCAACCACTGAGCTTCTCTCTCCATCACCTCCTCCTCCTTTTCCACGATCCCAAGTGGGTTCAGGCAGCACTGATGTATTTCCAAGACTCTTCCCAGGTTTATAGTTCACAGCACAGAAGGGAGCCCACATTGGTTGTCAATGGCAGCCCACAGAGTTACACCCCCATTCAGATGCCATTTGGTGCTTTGCTTTGAACTTATTTTCCTGGAGACAGATCAACTGAGGCAGTGGTCTATAACCTTTTGTCAGTGAGGACTCCTATTGTTGTTTATTTGTATGGGGAGGAAAATGCTGCCCCGACTGCTCACTTGAAGACAACGGACCAAAAAAAAAAAAAAAAAAAAGAAAGAAAGAAAGAAAGGAAGGAAGAAAGGAAGAAAGGAAGGAAAAAAATAGCTGTTTTTCTTTTAAAAAGTTAATTAAAGTTGATTTTTAGTATGGAGGACTTTATGGGGTTTCTAGCAAATAGGCTATAAGCCACAGTGTGGCAAAATCCACCAGGAATCTCTGAACTTTTCTTTTTATATGATCCTTGTTTCTCAACCCAAAGATAACACCACAAAATGATGAAGCAAACCTTTCGACACTGGATTGTCTGCAAAATCCCAACCAACTGTCCCAAACTTTTGAAGGGCACCCACTTTCCTAGCTCTACTCATAATTATAGTGTTGAGCAACTATCGAAACTCAACACGGCTCAGAAATCACAACATTATAATGAAGTTGGTCCCTTTTTACAACTATTTTATATTGATTGTACTAACCTTCTTCTTTTAAACTTTTCCACATGTTTAAATCCATTTTTATTTTAAAAAAATAAGTAACTTCTGTTTTTTCCCAAGACCCCAAAATAAATAAACACTATATATGAATAACACTTGTAATGTTACTAAGCGGTGCCAGCCATTGAGGGGAAAATGTTGGCCCAGATCAGCAATTCTCTTCCTTCCAAAAATAAAAAAGGCAACAACATCAGCATAATTACTGGTTTGTTTGGGTTTTTTTTCTGTTAGGTTGTGGTTTTCTTGGTTACAACAATGGGCAATATAACCAGAGTAACACTAATATCATTATTAAAGGAGTCCTGAAATTAGCAGAGGTAAAACTCAATTAATTTGATACTTTACTTAAAATTTCTGTCTGTTCTCTACTTAATTCAATACCAAAATGATGACAATAATGATAATAATAATAATAATTTTACATGACACTGCTATGGTAATCAGAGTTCTAAAGATGGCCCTATCCAAAATTCTTGCCCCCTAATTATTCAATTAAACATTAATCTGGGGCTATTCTGCTGATGGAATTGAAGTCTCAAGTCAGTTGACCTAAAAATAGGAGATTTGGGGCTGATCCAGTCAGATAAGCTCTTTAAAAGCAGAGAGTTTTCTTTTTCCCCCTGCTGTTGGCCAAAGGGCAAGTCAGCCATATCTGAAGCACAAGAAGGTTTCAACCTGCCCTTGATGGCTTTGAAGATGAAAGGGCCACATGTTAGGGCCAGAAGGCAGCTTCTAGGGGCTGAAAGCAGCCCCCAGCCAACAGCTAGAGGGTAGGGACTATAGTCTTACAACCACATGGAACTGAATTCTATCAATAATTTGAGTGAACTGGACGGTGGATTTTTTCCAGAGCCTCTAGATGAGAACCCAGCCCAGCTAACATCTTGATTTCAGAACTGTGAGACCCAGAAACCAAGGCAAGCCTACCCAAATATGTGACCTACAGGAACTATGGGATAATAAATTGGTAT
This sequence comes from Herpailurus yagouaroundi, assembly GCF_014898765.1. Taxonomy (NCBI): domain Eukaryota; kingdom Metazoa; phylum Chordata; class Mammalia; order Carnivora; family Felidae; genus Herpailurus; species Herpailurus yagouaroundi. Next base: position 13,890,367 of record NW_024412444.1, read on the forward strand.
TGTTTTGGGGCGCCTGGGTGGTTCAGTCAGTTAAGCATTCAACTTATGCTCAAGTCATGATCTCATGGTTTGTGGATTCGAGCCCCGCATTGGTCTCTGTGCTGACAGCTCAAAGCCTGGAGCCTGCTTCAGATCCTGTGTCTCCCTCTCTCTCTGCCTCTCCTCTGATCACACTCTGCCTCTCTCTGTCTCTCAAAAATAAACACGGGAAAAAAATTAAATCAGTATTCTTTTGAGCAGCTAGATTTGCAGCAACTTGTTATGCAGCAATAAAACAGCAACATACCTACTATGTGCGTAGCTCTGTCCTAGGGGATTCCAAGAGGAAATATACTCACTTTTATATGGTCAGTTACTGAGCAGTCTTCCTCCCAAAACATGATCAAAGAGCGTCTCTTCCTTCTATAAATCCACAGAGTTGTGTGGCATCAAGTCCTTTTGTGAAAAGTCAGAAGCAAATGAACAACAGGAAGGGGTGCAATCAAATAACAAATAGCAGGCTGAAAACAGCCTAGCACTCAGCAGATTGGAGGATGGCAGAGCATCCTGGAAGAGTAACTGTGCACTGAACAACCAACCAGGTTCCTTAGAGAGCCATTTGAGGATAAAATAAAATAAAATAAAATAAAATAAAATAAAATAAAATAAATCTGCATCAGTAATTAGATTCTACCTGACATAAACAATGGAGAATTGTATTATGGGACATAACAGGAAGTCCCATGTTAGGGCAGAGCATGGCTGGTTCAGTCGACAATGACTTGGAACACCCAAGTTCTTTCCACTTCTATCCTTTGCCAATCTGTGATTATTTTGTTTCCTTGTGGGTGGAAGATGGGTAGAGCTGCTTTGGTCTTTGCATTCAGAAACGATGCTGTCCAGAAGCAGAAGGTTAGGATCAAGGGAACATTTTCCCAGAGGCACCACAAACAGATTTCCCCTCAAGTTTCATTGTCCAGAGTTTGGTCTCATGCCCAAACCTAAACCAATCATGTGCAAAGGAAATAAAGGAAGGATAAGCTTTCCCCAAAGGGAAGAGACCCCTGGAAAAACATACAGGATTTCCAAGAGAAGTAGATTCCTAAACCAAATCAGGGTTCTAGTAGGATGGAAAAGAGGGGTAAAGATGCTGGGTGGGCAACCAATAGAATCTAGTGTAGAAGTTCTGAGCACAGGGCTGGCACAAAATACACACTCAAATGTTGGCTGTAATGTTCATTATTTGTGCCTTATATCATTTAATCCTCATAGTGATCCTAAAGGAGAATTGTTGCTGTTGTTATTTTCATTTATTATAGTTAAATAAACCAACTTTCAATGAGATGCAATTATCCATCTTCAAGGAAACCGCCCTAATACAGAGCAGAACAAGAATTCAGACCAGGATCCGGTTGATACTAATTGATCCAGAAATTGTTTCTGCTGGAAAACTATAGCCTGAAGAGTCTAGTGTAGATTTTTCTAGCCTCTTTCAACCAGGCTGGGTGACTGTGACACAAATCTGGTTGAGAATTAGGACTAGGAAGTGGGGACAGGTCACTGGTGAGAACCCATGCCACACACCCAGGCTCATCAAGAGAAGAGAACACTGGAATAAACTCAAAAGGGAAAATACAATTTTTATTAGCCTAAGTCACTCCCAAGTGGAACCCTGGGGGCTTTCTTAGACTGCTTCCTTGATCCTATCTTGCCCTGGAAAAATAGGAGATGTGATGATCCATACTACCAAATATTTTTCTTCTACCACTGATGTTCCAATGTTTCTCCCAAGCATATTATAGCTTAAACTATAGATTGAAACAAAATGATATTTTTTTTCTCTCTAAAATGTTTGTGTCTCATCTTAGAGAGAAAGAGAGAAAAGGACAGAAAGTGTTAGATTTTCCCTTTGTTGTCAGGTTCAACCAAGATAGAAGACTTCCTTTTTTTGTTGGTATTAAAAGGGATGCATTCTTAAAATGATTTTGGTTTTGATGTCCACTAAGTACTTATTTTAAACAATTTCCAGGGACAGGATCATGCACTTATCTCTTTGGGATGGCATGCTGTGACAGACAGGACTCTGCAGTTGCAAGTGACAGAAAAAAATACAAGTCCAACTGATATAAGCAAAGAACAGCACTGGCTTATGTAACTGAGATATCTGGGAATATGACTCTAAGGCACAGCTGGATATGACAAAGCCTCAAATAATGTCATCTAGATTCTGTCTCACTCTTTGACTCTCAGCTCTACTTTCTTCTATATAAGTTTTGCTCTAAATCAGGCTTTCTCCACAGAGTGGCAGGATGGCTTTCATAGCCCTGGGCTGAAATCTTTGTAGTAGAAAAGAGCATGTCTTCCTCAGTAGCTCCAGCAAAGTCCTAGTGTTGGGTTCTGATTGGCTCTAGCAGGGTCATGTGTTCATCTGTGAACCAATCACTGTGACCAGTAAAATATCACTCTTTGGCCAGACATGGGGCAAGGCATAAACCCTGTGGGCTGATGGATCCCCAAGGAAAATCAGGGGATATTACTAAAAGAGGAAGAATGGTCACTCAGCAGGCAAATCACTTTCAATAATAAAGCTCCCTTCTTACAATGATAACACATTCTTGGGGGCACCTGGGTGGCTCAGTCGGTTAAGCGTCTGACTTCGGCTCAGGTCACGATCTCACGGTTCGTAAGTTTGAGCCCCACATCAGGCTCTGTGCTGACAGCTCAGAGCCTGGAGCCTGCTTGGGATTCTGTCTCCCTCTCTCTCTCTCTGTCCCTCCCCCACTCACACTCTGTCTCTCTCAAAAATAAACAAACATTTAAAAAATTTAAAAAAAAAAACAATGATAACACATTCTTTATCATATTACACCAGCCTAAATGACAACCCAAATTCCATCACCAAGCACAAAGCCACACTTATCAAATGAGTAAAAGACAAGGGACAAAGATGGCTGACACCATATTCCCTATGCAGCAACCATGAGGAGTAGTTTGAGTGACTTCTTTATCCTACTCTTATCAGACTGAACCCCACAAAACTGCCATTTTTCATAGGTTAAAATTATTCAATATCATCAGTGGCATCTGGTTCATCCTCAAATGATGAATGGATTCTCTTTAATTTCTCCAAGCCCATTCATAAATAAGCTACTATTTATGTAAAACTGTACCAGGGCTTTAACTCTAGCCATAAAGGTTAAAAACCAAGTACTTCAGTGAACTATCTTAAAAAAAAAAAAAAAGTAACTATGCAAAGCTATAATATTAGAAAGCAGATCATAAATTATCAGGGATGAAGGATGAGTTAAGGAGACTATCAAGGGGTACAGGAGAACTTTTGGGGGTAAAGGAAATATTTTATGCAGTGAATACAATTACTATAAGTGGTGGTTACACAACTGAATGCATTTGTCTACACTCATCAAACACTTAATTTTTTTAAGTTTATTTATCTATTTTTAGAGAGAGGGAGAACGTGAGCAGGAGAGGGGCAGACAGAGAGGGGAGAGAGAGAATCCCAAGCAGGCTCTGCACTGTCAGCACAGAGCCTGATGCAGGGCTCGAACTCACGAACCGTGAGATCATGACCTGAACTGAAATCAAGAGCTGGGCGCTCAACCGACTGAGCCACCCAGGTGCCCCCAAACTGAACACTTATAATTGGTAGATTTTATTGTATGTAAATTATACTTTATCAAAGCTGACCCTCCAAAAAATTAAATTTAAAAAACCCACCTTATGCAGTAGTGTTCTATTGGCAAAGAAACTAAAGCTACCATATATAACGATCTGGCCAAGAATCGGCGGTGGGGGGCGGGGGGAGTGGGGGCGGTGAGAGCTGAAGGGCCCTCAGAGACCTGTTGGTTCAGCCCCTTCCCATATTGACTGAGATGGTCATCTATCTGTGCCGGCCTACCTGGCGGGCTCTCCCTCTCCCTTTGGTAATGGCAGCTTAATTTCTGTGATCTCAGCCCATGTGGCTGACCACACCTCCGGATGCAGGAGAGAACCAGTGCACAAACTATGCAGCAAAGCGCATGTCCTCAACACGCACGGCAGGCACTTTGCAGAGTGAAGCTAATGACAGGAAGACCTAGGACTTTTGTGAAAATTCTGTGATAAGAGCAGCCTTTTCTCTGAAAAAGAAGCAGAAAGGAGAAAAACCCAGCATGAATTACCTGAGAATGAAGATAGCACAGAGGAACAGGGAACGGAGAAAGAGAAAGAGTGCCCAAGCCCTGATGACATCTGAACTACCCGTGAATATAGCAGTTATGAGAGCCAAACAGGCTCTTTCAGACTAAGCCAGTTTGATTAGTGTGCTCGGTCACGTGCACCCGAAAACGTCCTATTTGTGTAAATGTGGAAAGTGAAAACCCTCAGAAGGATAGCATTGTGAGTTGAATTATGTTCCTCTAAAAGATATGTTGAAGTTCTAACTCCAGGAACCTGTGAAGATGGCCTTATTTGGAAAGAGGATCTCTACAGATGTAGTAAATTATGATGAGATCATACTGGATTAGGGTGGCCCTAAATCCGATATGACTTGTGTCCATGTAAGAAGAGACACAGAGATGTGGACCCACACAGAGGGAAAATGGCTATGTGAAGACAGAGGCAGAGATGGGAATGTCACAGCTGCAAACCAAAAACATGACAAGGATTGCTAGTGAACCACCAGACGCTAGAAGGGGCAAGGAAGGAGCATTCCCTAGAGCCTTCAGAGGGAGGTCAGCTCTGCCAACAACTTGATCTCAGACCTGTAGCCCCCAGAACCATGAGATAATAAATTCCTATGTTTGAAGCTACCTGTGTGTGGTACTTTGTTATGGCAGAGCCCTTGGACACGGACACTGATTCTGGTACCGGGAAATAGCAGGTTGCTGTGACAAACACCTAAAAATGTAGAAGTGGTTTAGGAATGGGTCATGGGTTGAGGCTGGAAGGATTTTGAGGCACAGGATAGAAAAAGCCTGGATTGCCTTGAGGAGACTGTCAGTAGAAGTAATGACATCGCAAGCAATTCTGGGAAGAGCTCAGAAAGAAGAGAGAGCTACAGGAAAGCTCTTTTCATCTTAGACAATAAATATATCATTAGGAACAGAATGTTGCTAGAAATAGGAACGTTATAAGGTTCTTCTGGTGAGGCCTTAAAAGGAAATTATGAACGTGTGATGGACAGTGGAGGAAAGGCGATCCTTGTTTAGAAAGTGGCAGAAAACTTGGCTGAGTTATGTTCTTCTGTGGACTGGAAAGCAGAATTTGTAAATGATGAACTTGGATATTTCACTGAAGAGACTTCAAAGGAAAGCATGGAAGTTGTGGCCTGATTTCTCCTTGCTGCTTACAGTCAAATTTGAGAGGAAAGAGATACATTGAGAAAGGAATTGTGAAACTAAAGAGAACCAGCACTTGGTGATTCAGAAAAATTTTCACCTATCCAAATAACAAAAAAATGAGAATGTGAATTCTGGAAAGAATACCAAGAGTGTGGGTGAGCCAACTTTTGGCTACAGAGATTATGGGTGTGAGTCATGTATCCAATCAACCACCTCAACAGGAGCAAGGAATAGAGATGGGATCATCCAGGGAGAATCTGTGCAAAGCCCTCTGTTTTACTGTCACGGACCCCCCTGACATTCATGGAAGACTGTTACATCAGTAGAAATACTGTCAGTCTGGATTGGAAGAGACAAGAGATGAGACAAAGGGAAGGAAGAGTGACTCAAAGGGAAGAGCCACAGATTCAGAGGCCAAAGAAAGTGGGACTCAAAGAGTGGGGTTGCCACCTGGTCCCAGGGTGAAGCCTGGAGCTAAAATTATTCTCAGGGCTTGAAACCTAATGAAACTTGCCCTGCTGGGTTAAAAACTTGCTTAGGATTCCTGATTCCTTTACTCCTTCCAATTTCTCCCATTTGGAATGGGGATATCTATCCCATGCTGGTCCCACCATTATATTTTTGGAGGTAGATACCTTGTTCCACAGGTCCATAGATGGAAAGGGAATTTCGTTCCAGGATGAGTTGTATCTAGAGTCTCACCCATACCTGGTTTAGATGATTCAGAAGATGAGAGTCGGGGCCTTTTGGATTCATTATATGTTTAGGGGAGATTTTTGATTTACAGTCAATGCTGGAATGGGTTAAGATTTGGGGGGTGTTGGGATGGAGTTGAAAATATTTTGTATGTAGGAAGGATGTGAATTTTGGGCAGACTGTTATGGGTTGAATTGTGCCCTCTGAAAAGATATGTTGAAGTCCTAACAACAGGTACTTGTGAATGGGCTTCTGTCCTCCAGAATCATGAGATAATAAATCCCCGCTATATTAAGCCAGTGTGTGGTACTTTGTTATGGCAGCCCAAAGAAACTAATACAAAGACTCACTCAGCTCCCCAGGGTCAATCAATGGCAAACCTGTGAACTGTGAACCTGATTTGTAGATTGATTTAGCTTACAAAGAAAAAATACCCAGAATTATGTAAGTAAATACCTTCAGAACAGTTTCTTCCATAAACAACTAGTTGTTACAATTATTGCATTTACAGATAGAATGCCCAAAGAGGAAACAAATAGTACAAGAGCTTGTGGGTGTATATTTATTTAGATACAGAGTGACATAAAATTGGCACTGAGTTTATTACTTTCCTTGATATACGGAAAAGCAAACTTGAAACAAAATTAAAATGCCAAATTAGCAAATCTTTTTCATTGAAAACATGAACACACTATGTTCATTGAGTGGAATGAAGTTCACTTGCCCTATATATTCAGCTACATGTAGAGACAAACTCCTGTATTTAACCAGTTCTTCAATAGTAGCCAATGAGAGCAATTATTTTCCTTCATACTGCTTATATCAGAAGCCAGAGCACTGTCTCTCCTGTGTTTTGTACTATCCACTCCCTAAGAAGTATTAGCTGAGTGTGATTAATAACAGAACATGTACCGATTCTTGGATCCAACTCCTCTGTTCCATGTTATTCCAAGGTAGCATGCATAACTGAAGAATTCAAAACTACGGTTCAACTATCACATTAAAAGTAGTTTGCTTTTTCTTGTTTTTCACTGAAAGGCTGATTGAGTGATACTGACCACTGTAAAATACATAAGACAAAGTCTCATATGGCTCCATTATTAAATTCATCCTAAGTCAAACTGAGACATGAAGAGGCACAAGATCCCTAAAGATGAACAAATCTCTTCAGAGATGACATATGACGCCCCCCCCCCCCAGACAAATAGAAGAACATAGCTCACCTTGCAGCTGGAAAACTAAGATGCTCTAATTATGAAATAATGCAGAAGTGAAGCACCTGTCACTAAGACCTGAGTTCTGGACAACAGAGACAGCTGAATCCATCTGGTTCGCAAACACCCTGGAAGTCTGGGATGGTTTGATACACGGTTCGGTGGTGACCAACGAAGGGCAGACAGACCACACTGGTAAGAACATGACGTCTGCTCATTCATCTTCCCTCTTGTTAGCTCACTGGCACTTTCTGCAAGGTGTGGGCCTTTCAGCAGCCCTATTTTACCTCTTGTTTCAACCCTCCAGTTTTTTTCATAGAACCAGACCTCTTCTCTCCTTTTGACCTAGGGAGGACATAACTTATCTGAGAGTGAAAACAACCCACGGGGAAAAGAAACTGAGAGAAGTTCCTGATGGCATTGTTCAAATGTGTCCACGTCCTGATGGCAATTGTTTGAATCCCTGGATTGAACATGGTCTAGACTCTGAGTCTAGAGGAGATGGCTCCTCCTGTTCCAGGAGAGAGGCTTCTGACCCAGGCCTTAGCAACCAGTGCTCAGTGGCCATCTCAGAGCTGGACATGTGACTTAGGCGAAATTTATCAGGCCAATCAGAGGTAATGATCCTCAGTTCTGAGATGCTTAGGTTGAACTCCCAGGGAAGAAGATTCTTCTTTTCCACTCAGCTTTGGGCCTGGAAAATAAAGCTAGTGCTGTGGTACCTCAGCCTGCCTGAGAATGGACTAGCCCAGGAATATGGGGCTGAATCATGAACACAGGATTCAGGTGTTCTTATAACCTCATTAGAGACCCTGTATTCATGGTCTTATTCATAAACTTCTATGCTATTTTGAGTTGATTTTTCTGTTCTATCTAATCCACTAAAAGGCATTTTCTATTGTTAAACTCAGTGTGAGCTGCTTGTTTCTAGAACCTTCTCCCAGAGGTCTTATTGAATGACCTGAATCCATTACCAAGGGCTCCAAGGCCAATAGTAGAATGCTCCTTCTTGGAATAATCAGAAGTGTCATTTGAAATAGCTCCAAAATTAGTTCTCAGTAATATGTCACTATAAGAAAGACTAATCCTGGTACAAAAACAGACACTGAAATCAATGGATCAGAATAGAGAACCCAGAAATGGACCCACAAACGTATAACCAACAAATCTTTGACAAAGCAGGAAAGAATATCCAATGGAATAAAGACAGTCTCTTCAGCAAGTGGTGCTGGAAAAACTGGACAGCAACATGAAGAAAAATGAACCTGGACCACTTTCTTACACCACACACAAAAATAAACTCAAAATGGTTGAAAGACCTAAATGTAAGACAGGAAGCCATCAAAATCCTCGAGGAGAAAGCAGGCAAAAACCTCTTTGATCCTGGCCACAGCAACTTCCTACTCAACACATCTCCAGAGGCAAGGGAAGCAAAAGCAAAAATGAACTACTAGGACCTCATCAAAATAAAAAGCTTCTGCACAGCAAAGGAAACAATCAGCAAAACTAAAAGACAACCGACAGAATGGGAGAAGATATTTGCAAACAACACATCAGATAAAGGGTTAGTATCCAAAATCTATAAAGAACTTGTCAAACTCAACACCCAAAAAACAAATAATCCAGTGAAGAAACGGGCAAAAGACATGAATAGACACTTCTCCAAAGAAGACATCCAGATGGCCGACTGACACATGAAAAAATGCTCAACATCACTCATCTTCAGGAAAATACAAATCAAAGCCACAATGAGATAGCACCTCACACCTGTCAGAATGGCTAACATTAACAACTCAGGCAACAACAGATGTTGGTGAGGATGCAGAGACAGAGGATCTCTTTTGCATTGTTGGTGGAAATGCAAGCTGGTGCAGCCACTCTGGAAAACAGTGTGGAGGTTCCTCAGAAAATTAAAAACAGAACTATTCTATACCCAGAAATTGCATTACTAGGTATTCATCCAAGGGATACAGGTGTGCTGTTTCGAAGGGACACATGCACCCCCATGTTTACAGCAGCACTATCAACAATAGCCAAAGTATGGAAAGAGCCCAAATGTCCATCAATGGATGAATGGATAAAGAAGATGTGGTATATATGTACAATGGAGTATTACTCGGCAATCAAAAAGAATGAAATCTTGCCAGTTTCAATTACGTGGATGGAACTAGAGGGTATTATGCTAAGTGAAATTTGTCAGTTGGAGAAAGACAATTATCACATGATTTCACTCATATGAGGATTTTAAGAGACAGAACAGATGAACATAAGGGAAGGGAAACAAAAATAATATAAAAACAGGGAAGGGACAAAACAGAAGAGACTCATAAATATGGAGAACAAACAGAGGGTTACTGGAGGGTGTGTGGGAGGGGGAATGGGCTAAATGGGTAAGGGGCACTAAGGAATCTACTCCTGAGATCGCTGTTGCACTATATGCTAACTAATTTGGATGTAAATTTAAAAAAATACAATACAAATATAAATAGATAGATAGACAGATAGACAGACAGACTAATCCTCATGGCTTTCTTCCACCACTGCCAAAGCATCATTGTCAAGAGAATAGGGAAACTGGACTCTCAGGCCCATATTTGCTCTGATATATAACTGTGACTTAGTAAGAATCAAGCGATGTCTTGCCTGAGTGTCAGCAGAAGCAACAGATGGGTGCCCTCCTGTCATCATTCAAGGCCAAGAAGACTCTAAACAAACAAAAGCACTGTATGGCTCCCAGGCCACAGAGGCCCCACCACATCACATGAGATATAGAGTCTTCACTTCTGTGGTCTGGTTTACCAGCCTTGTGTATTCTACATTTGACTGACATGAAAACAAAACACCGGAAATAGTTCACTTTCTGGAAACTTCCTCTGACAGCCACTTGAGGTTCTGAGATTTGAACCAGTCTCAGTACCCCTCCTGAAACAGCCTTTGAAGCCCCCAATGTTCTCCTCAGACAAGTTGCCTTTCCAGGATTCCCCTTTTATTTTCCTTCCATACTTTCCCCATGCTCATCATCTTGGCAAGGAATTCAGCATTAATACTCTCACCCGGCATAATACAATCTCTCAGATTTTTCCCCCCTCAGATAGAGGACTTTTAAGAAAAACAAAAACCTGCAGCTGCCATTCATGTGGCGGTTTTAATCTATTTTGAATTGGAACAGATGAGCATTCAGAAAAGTTGTGTAATGCGGATCAAAGGAAAAATGAGCTTGGAACGCCTGGTTCACAACATTTGCAAACAAGGACGGTCCTGTTGGCTGGAAAAAGCGCCTATTGTGTAACTAACTGAGATGTCAGTGCTCAGCTTAAAAAAATGCTCCTCCCGAGGTGTCCTTGTCCCAGATCCCACCTTGAAGAATCTGGAATGTAGAAACAGCCTCATCTCTGGAGCACACGGTTCAGACACATTCCGTTCCGGGGGAGTCAGAGGTGCAGAGAATACTGTGCGGGGCTGGCACGGGCAGTCACACCAGACCACTCATGGCAGGCAGCCCAGCACTGCAGGAGGGATGAGAACGTCATCCTCAGCCTGGATTCCAGGATGGCTTAGACCCACCGTCTGATGCCTCCTTAAATATCACCATTTAGGAATCCAGTCGTTTTGACTATACCACAAATGGGATTGGATCAAGAAGGCGCCATACTCCTCAAGGAAAGGAAACAAAAGGACAACAAACAGAGGGAAAATACCCATTAATTCTGGGTGGTAATCTGGGTATTTGTTATATTGCTTATTGTCCTTTTCTGAACGTTTTTAATCTTTTTTTAATGTTTATTTATTTTTGAGACAGAAAAAAACAGAGCATGAGTAGGGGAGGGGCAGAGAGAGAGAGGGAGACACAGAATCCTAAGCAGGCTCCAGGCTCTGAGCTGTCAGCATACAGCCCGATGCGGGGCTCGAACTCACAAACAGTGACCTGAGCCAAAGTCAGATGCCTAACCCACTGAGCCACCCAGGCACCCTTAAACGTGTTTAAAGAAAAACAACAGTGCAGTGTAGAAGAGGCCTGACTTGTAGGCCTAAACACCTGGCCTCTGGCCTCTTCCCTCCTCCTTACCACCTGTGGGGCCTCCCCTGATTCAGGTATTTCTGGAGACTTCCTTGTTCCCTTCTGTGCAGGGAGTCTTTCTTCTCTCTATGCTGCACAGATTTTCCTCCATGACAGTTCTTGACCAAATTCGCCAAAGTTTGGGAACGGACAACCTGAACAGGTAAGGGCATTGATTCTGATCGTGTGCAGGTTCGAGAGGAAGACATCAGGTCAATCAGGAGACACAGAGGGTGTCAAACTCAAAGCATCTTGTAAAACTACAGACTGGCAAAGACATGTGGAGCAAGACGTGAAAATGTCTCCTCTTCTATGAACACAGGTGGATGAAACCTAGCATTGAGGCAACTATACAGTGAATGCTGGCAGCCCAAACTTGCCCTCGACCTTCTTCGTTACTAGAGCTGTTTCTATGACTCCACTGCATCCACTCACTCAGTCCGCTCAGAGAACACCAGTGGTCACCCACATGCTGGGACAGCTTCTATGATGGGCACTGCAGGTCAACAAAAATGAGGCAGCTCCTGCTGTCAGCCAGCTCTGGACAAGCAGGCAGAGGCCCTGGGAACACTCAGCCTTTGGAACAAGGGAGTGGCTGCAGTCACCACACAAATACAGCACCATCAGGCTCCCACCCCCTCCTGCCATGCCAGATGCATCCTTTTTGGCTTTTCTGAGTACCAAAAGTAAGACAGGTTTGAAACTAAAAGCTTACACATAACAGAAATGAGACCCAAAAGCTGTAAGCATCCCAACACTCGCCACCACCCCTTTCCTCCAAGAGATGATCGTTACTGACAATAATAATCACTCATGTACATTTTCTATTTTCTCCCCATTCATATACAAACGTGTGTGTGCATGTGTATTTATATACATGTAACACATATATATAGATACCTGTCCCTTTATCTATACATCCCATACACATATATCTATATAAATATACAAATGCATATACATACAGCCTATACATATTCTTCTGTGTTTTGCTTAGAAAGTTGCTTTTTTTTCTATGAATTAATATAGTTCAGGCCTTGTTACCTAATAGTATGCAGGTCAAGAGTTCTAGAGACCAGAGGCTAGGATCAGTCTGCAGGTCTGTTCTGTTGGGCCAAAGTAGTAAGGTCTGCACAGTGTTTTAAATTTCAATTCATTGCCAACACTTTTTTCAGTGAGGTGGTTCACTTCAAACTATGGATTTCCAGCTCTGACAACAGTGGACCTACCTTTGCACACGGCAGCAGTGGTAGGAGCTGAGCAGTGGTGACCCTCCCCTCAGAGAGGACACGGGTTGTGCTAGTCCCAGCCCCTTCCCCTGCCATCATATTCCTCATGTGAGGTTGAGAATCACCACTGTTTACCATCCAACACCTGTCTGGCTCAGGTGGATTCTGGGGTTTGTATCCTATGGCACATGAAGTTCTGACTCATTTATGGCAGGCGGAGGCCCACTGCTCAGGGACAGGGGTAGGAGTGAGGAGAGGAGGATATCATGGAGGATGTAGGATCTTAGCTGCACTTGGAGAGGTAGACTCTTCTCCAAAAAAGAGGATATCTATCTTTAAAGTAATAGCAAACAGGATTGCTATTTTTAATAAAAGACAAAACCCTAAAAGCAGTCCTGAGCAATGAGCCAAGTTCTGAGTAAGGAATCGTTAGCCCCTACAGCCATGTTATTCAGAAACATATAGCTCTGAGGGTCTCAAAATTCAGGCCAACCACTAACTTAAAGACAACCAAAGTGACAGCTACATGCTGCTGGCAGCTCTAAGAGCCCCCTGGGGAGGAGAGGTTCAGCATTATGGGGCTCCAACTCATGTTACTTGATCCCCTTGATTTGTTTACCATCTCAGGAGGCAGTCGTCTGTGGACAATAGGAAGTGGGAATGTGCAAGAAAAGGAATAGGCTAGGGGCACCTGGGTGGCTCAGTCAGTTATACGTCTGACTTCAGCGCCCGTCATGATCTCACAGTTCATGGATCTGAGCCCCCATCAGGCTCTGTGCTGTGAGCACAGAGCCTGTTCCAGATCCTCTGTCTCCCTCTCTCTGCCCCCCCTCGGCCCCCCCCCCCACTGCTTGCACCCTCTCTCTCTCTATCTCTCAAAAATAAACATTAAAAAGAAAAAAAGGAATAGGCTAGTTTATGAAAAGGCCCACTGCATCAGGCAGCAGTTCTTTAGTTGCAAGCAAAAGATACTCACTGTAGCAATTCAAACCAAGAGAGAATGTTTTGAAAGCGTACGGGTCACAGAATCAACAGGAAGACTGGAGAATCAAACTTGAGAAAGAAGGCATGAGGGCCTCCATGGATTTCCAAGTGGCAAGAAGTATTCACCTTATAGTCAGGAAAATGACAGAGAAAGAGGGGGACATTCTGTTCAAACTGAAGTCCTGAAACAGTCTGACAGGCCAGGTCTGGGTCTAGCTTCCCTCTGGCTAACGGAAAGCTGGGAAGCTGGTTACTATCTTCAACCAAGGGCATTCACTAAGGAAGCATCCAAAAGAAGACGGAAATAGATGATAAGGGGGAAACAGGGCGTCACACTCACTGTCTGTTACACCACACGTGGACAGGTCTCCACTCTTTCCTTGCTTTGGTGGCAGAAACGGGGCATCACCTGGTGGTTTTGCATCCACCATCAACACTGAACAGCACAGTGAAGTCCGGAAGCAAAGAGAACTAGAGTACATAAAACCGAAATCCTCAGTCTGCTCTCCCCAACAAAACAAAACAGCAGCATGTTTGAGAACTCTATATAAGCAAAGATGACTTTGTGGCCACTTTGATCTGTGACCCATGATGCAGATCAAAAGAAGAAACCGTGAAAGTTGTTTTCCTTCCCAATCTCTTCTATCTGCCTGGATTAAAGACAAGACACGGCAAGAGACAAACACGAAGGCTGAACACGACACGACCAACCCTGTGAGGAAAGGAGGCCAAACCCCTGCCGGCCGGCCACAGATGGAGAACAGAGCCCTGTGCCAGGGGGTCCGTGGAAGCTCTGTCTCTCTCTTCCCAGTAAACACTGAGCAGACCTGTCAGGTGAGGGCAGGAGAGCATCCCAGTGCAAGGGGCCCTTCCCCCCCCCCCCCCGCCAATCTTGCTAATTCCTCCTAGCAAAGAAGCCTTAAAGAATTAACAATCACAGACGGGGATACCTTATATGGTGATCCAGTATACAGAAACCGGAGCCTGCCAGTCATGAGTTTTGCAACAAATTTACCACAACCTAAGACACTGCCTAACATGAACTGTGCCTCATTACCATGCCCGCCCGCCTGCCCGCCTCCCCACCACACACAGACACGCATATACTTAGACGACAAAACTAAACAACCCAGGAAAAGGCAGACAGCTGGTGGTATGGAAGAATTCCTGGTCTAGCCTGAATTCCCTGGAGGCTGGTACTGGCATAAAAAGCTGTCCCTAAAACCTCTGCCTGCACGTAGTCTCTTTCACCAATAAAGTAAGTTGATTCACGGTGATTTTCTTCATCGACAGTTCCCCTTTGCCTTCTTCCCCACAGACTTTCATTCAGTTACCTGTGTGGTGTGCCAGGACATACATTATATCATTAAATGTTGCACACAGCCCTTCTCTATAAGCAGCTACGGATGGCCATTTCTATAGGAAGGCAGGCTCAGGGAGATGTAGATCATGTTCAAGTTCCCAAGCAGCTAGTTCCACAATGCATCCAAAGCCCAAGGTCTTTCTCCACTAGGTCTCTGACCTTCCTTCATCTGTGGCTGGCCACAAGTAAGATGTGAACCCTGTTTCTCCTGGAACCTGGCCCAATGCTGCACATACAGTAAGTAGCCCCTTGTTCTGTTCATATATATTGAATGGACATGCAGATGATTGGATTAATGGATGAATAAATGATGATTAAACTGCAACTGAATTGAGCTAGATCAACCAAGCAGAATGGTTCTTCTAACTCTTCAGCTAAAGATTTGATGAAGCTGTGTGGATTTTAATTCATTGACAGTATATGCAACTACAAGGAATGGAAAAGCCACCCAACAACGGCTTGAATAAGCACGAGCTTTGCTTTCTTTTCATGAGTAACAATGTCCAGAGTGGGCAGCTAAGGGCAGGTGCAGTTCAAGAATAGCATCGAGGTACCAGCTTCTGCCATCTTCCTAGCCTACCATCCTTAGCCGATGGCTTTCATCTTCATGGCAGTAGAACGGCTGCTGCACCTCCAGGCATAGATAGCACATGTGTTCCAGGCAGGAGGGAGAGGAAAGAGGAAACGCCTTCTCTTTACAAACCTTTATGTTGTTAAATGACGGGAGACACCTGCTCCAGGAGCATTTGTCAATACCCCATCAGTCAGAGCCAGGTCACTGGACATCCGTAGTTGTACAACAGGCTGAGAGGTCACAGAGAAGGCAAGGGAGAAGGGGGCTGAAACAGGCTCTGTGAGACATCCTGTAGAGTCTACCACGATGGGTTCATTACTTAAGTCTGTATCGATAATTCAAGCAAATTCAAGCAAAGGGAATAGTTCTTTGTGCTTTTCTTTGTTCAAGAGTCAATATAAAACAATGCATAGTTAGAGACTTGAAAGTAAAAGTTTTTGTGCCATTACCATGCCAATCAAATATACCATCCTTCGTAATTTATTCACCCCATAAGCCCTTGTTGGGTCAAGGATAATTTTTTTTTTTTTCAGTGAATGACATGTGGCACATTAAAAGGCACTTAAAAACATTTATTGAGTTGAACTAGATCACATTTGTCTAACAATGAAGAAGAAAGCATTTCCTGAGTGCTGAGTGCAATGATTCAAAAGAAAGAGAAGGCACAGAACTACCTTAAAGACTTTATAATCCAGCAAGAGCGTTCAGGAACACAAGCATGTACTACAGAACAGTCACTTGCTAAACCATGGTAAGGTAGGAAAGAGAAGCCTGTGAGCAGTGGGGTTTGACCTGGGCCTGACAGAGAAACACCTACCACTGCTGACATCATTCCTAACACCACCCTCAGCCCCCGGGACAAAAGCTCAATGCTGGCTGCTTTGCATACCAATCCCTCAAGTTGGTATGACCCCTCCACACACACAAACTCCAGATGCTTAAACCCAAGTCTGCCTGGGCTGAGCTGGATCTCCGGAAATGGAGAGAAGACAGGTTGGGGAAACCCCAGAGAAGAAGCAAAGCAGGAACACGGGTCTGCAGTGTGAGTAAGAGGACAGTGGGTCACAAGCCTGCTAGGCGCTGGAATGATCTACAGGGCAGTGAAGATGAACCTGGCCACACAAGGTCAGAGAGCCATCTGAGTGCAAGAGGAGGTCTGGACTTGTGAGTATCAGAGTATCAGAAAGACCCAAGTGTGACAGTGGTGTGACATCATTGTTACCTTGGAAAAGCATATCACGCAGCTGTGAGGAGGGGAGAGAGGAGGGACAGATGGGAGGGGAGGAAGACAGTGAGGGCTGCCTCCACCCTTCCTAATGCAAGAGGGTGAGAATTCGGTCTCCTGTGGCAAGGAAAGTGTACATCTCAGGGGTCAAGCGCAGACTTACCTTGGGTGGTTTGCCAGCCACCAGCCTTCTCTGCAACTACCTCCCCCTTGAGGCGTGTTTTGTGACAGAACCTGTCCTCTGGCCACAGCTTACTGAACCGGGGCTTATTGAACCACAGCATGCTGACAAGAGAGCCACAGTTTCTCCCTACTGGGAATGTGGGGTTGGCACTCAAACCTTCACTGCCAGCACTGGCCTCAGAAAGGCACGTAAGTTCAGGGCTGGGGTCCATGCTCCTGGCAAAGCCAAGAAACCGGTGTGAAAGAGGCTGAAAGGAGAGTGGCAGACGCTAGTGGGTGGGAAAGAGAGTACCTTGGCTTCTAAGAACTTCCCTTGTCCTGCCCCAGGCCCTCAGGAGACCTTGTTATTCTGCTGCCCAAGGTTTCAAAAGCTGACTCTCTATCCCGATGTTCTTTAAAAATTAATCTCATCTGTGGAGGTTAGCGTGAGTGGGTTTATTCATTTGCAAGCCCAGTAACCCCAATGGAGACAAAGACATTTCAAAATAAGACATGAGAAGGGCTGGACAAAGGTGACTCCAGGCTGCTAGCTGTGGTGTCCAGAAGATGGGAAGTGGGCACCTCCAACTGCCATTAGACTCACGTGATGGAGGCACTGGGGAGAGTGATGAACCTACTTTTGTAGCTGTTGATCTTGAGACGATGGCAAGGTTTCTCACCCATGGAAGGTGGAAATATGGAGCCAATCAATGTCACCAACCCATACCTGGTCAAAAATTTGGTACTGGTATTCCCATGAATCTTGTACAAAGTTACGGCACAGGCACAAAATTTGTTTCCTCATTAATTCCAATACTCAATTCTTGAAAGATGCTACCAGAAAACAGAAACAAACTGTATATTTGACCAAAGTAAAAATGGCAGATTAATCTTTTTGGTGTTATATAAAGCTTAGATCAAGAACATCATTTGCAAAAATGATCACCAATCTACTAGTGCCTCCCTTAATGACTGTTAAATTACCCCTTTAATAGATAATTAATGCATTTAATGTCTCACTATAATGATTACTTTTATGCAAATTTGACTAATAATAGCTGACAAATACACTATCCCCTTTATCATAATTTAGCCATCTACACGCCCTTACTACAGAAGACAGGTCATCTTAAATGCTTTTAATAATAATCCAATTCAGTTTTTCCTTTAAACAAAGAAATATGCATTAATTACACACAGATTTCTCAAAGAGTTTTCCCTCCTCCCAGAGAGTTGCTCTGAAAATCTGAAGTAAGAGGTCATCCTCACTTCCCAAGGCAATGTTTTCTTAGGAGAATTTTCAGAACTTAAAATTATTTGTAAAAGTCTTCATGCCCTTATGTGGGAGCTGATAAAGGTACATCACCCATCCTAAGGCATATCATGAAACATAAATTAGGAACTAAAATTTCCTACATGTCAGCTTTCGAATTATTTTACAGTCATATTTAAGAAGTAACCCACAAGGAAGTGAAAAAGAAAAAATCACTTAGAAACCAACAGACTTTTCCTCATGCAAAGGGCATCATGATAACAAAGCAGTGGCTCCATCCAGCTTCCTATCCCCTTCTGATGGAGTTAACAAAGCCCTTCTTGTCCTCAGAAAATCTTTAGTCATTCAATCATCACTAATTTATTATAATTCTTTTTGTCTCTAATATTTTCCTGAACACAACCACTACAAAACTGACATACACACTCTGCAACTGATGTAAACACTATGTACAATTGACACCAATGTATCCTGTCCCCACTCCACCAATGGTCTGTGGGCCATCCATACTGTCTGTCCACTTCCGGCCAGTGAATGCTAGTGTACCAACCTGAAAACACTCTTAGCCACAGAGTGTCTGTTTCCCTTGCCACCTGAGTGCAGCACTGGCCTCTCTGGCTGCCATTTACTTGGCTTACTGACTAGTTTAGCCATCTTGGCTGACCAGAGAGGTACAAGGGGTCATGTCCCTCCATACCTTAAGGAATCAAGAAGAGAACAAGTTTCCTAGTTCCCCTAGGAATCCTCAAGGATATGGATCTATGAGCAATCCGGGGTCTGTGGACATAATGACAAGATTTCTTGAACATCCTTGTGATTTGGGAGGGGCAACAAGCAATGTCTGAACCCCTAGGCTCAAGGCCTGCTGTGATGCAGGCACACATCGTCTGATTTCCTTAGGGCTTGCATTTCCAGGAAAGCAATGGGATCTGCAAGAATCTAACTCAGCATATGGGCCAGAGTGAGCCAAGGAAACAATACATGAGAAAATACCCAAGGGGTTTTATTTCAATTAGAAAAATTCAAAAACAAACACACACACATACACAAAGAGCTTCCAACAAGCATGTCCATTATGCATTGCCTGTAATGGCTAACCTGAAAAAATGTCTTGAAAATCATCTCTCAATAAAAGAACAGAAAAATAAAGTGGTGCATTCATAGCTAGCACAATAGTTACGAGGAATCGTTGTAAAAAGTATACTGAATAAAAAATAAAAAAGAAAATTGCAGAATACCATGTAGACTATGGAACCAATTCTGTAAAATGCTCCTAAGCCAACACTGTGCATTTTGTAAGGTACATACACAGGTGTGTAATCATGTTTTGAAAAACCTCAGGAAGGAGAATGACCAATTTGGAATAGTGGTCGTTGCAGGTATTACAATATGGACACATGACTTATGAGAGTCTACTGGTAGAGAAGCTTCTGGTGACATGTGGAAAACTTGAGGGCCCTCTACCCTCCCCACCTTTTCCATTTAATTGTCTTCTATGTACTTCCATATACACTAAGCAGCACATTACGGTTCATAACTTTTACTTCAACCATAAAACACGATTTAAGAAAGGAAAGTCTATTACATTCACACCTGTTTTTACCCATCCCAATGTTCTGTTCTTTCCTTTCTGAATTCAAGCCCTTTCATTTAGAGAATTTCCTTCAGCCATTCTTTTTTAGGTAGACCTGATGACAACAAAATCTTTCAGTATTCCCTACTCTAAGAATTCCTCTACTTTGCCTCATTCCTGAAAGATATTCTTGCTAAACTTGACAGTCTCTTTCTCTCGGTATAAAAAAAAATATATCATACCATTTCTGGCCTCCTTGGCTTCAGAGGAGAGACCACAGTAAATCAAACAGGTAATTTCCCCTATAAGTAATGAATCCATTTTTTTCTTTGACTTTAGAAATTTAATTTTGATGAGCCTTCATGTGAATTTCTTTTTGTTTATCCTATCTGGAGTTTACTCAACTTCAGCTCATTGGATCTATAGGTTATGTCTTTTACCAAACTTAAGAAGTTTTCAGCCATTATTTCTCTGAATACTTTTTCAGTGTCACTCTCCCCTCTCCTTCACTGTCTCTGCTAATACAGATGCTACTATATTCATAATATTCTCTATTATGTTCTTCTGTTGTTGTCCCCAGACACCCCCCACCCCCCAGGCTCTATTCTTTCTCTTTTCCCCAATCTATTTCTTTCTGCTTTTCAGACTGGGTAAATTCCTGGATGAGTTCTACTGATCTGTTCTCAAGTTCCCTGACTCTATCCTCTGTCATTTCTACTCAACTATTGAGCCTATCTAGCAAGCGTGTGTGTGTGTGTGTGTGTGTGTGCGCGCGCGCGCACGTGTGACAGAGAGAGAGAAAGAGAGAGGGAGACAGACTATTTTTCAGTTCTACGATTTTCATTTGGTTCTTATAACTTCTATTTGTTGGGTGGGATTTTCTAATTTTCATTTGTTTTAAGAGAATTTGTAATCGCTTTTTTAGTATTTTTATGATGGCTTCTTTAAAACCCTTGTTAGATCATTCCAACATTCAATTCATTCTTGATTGATGTTAACTGTCTTTTCTCAATCAAGTTGTAATTTTTCATTGTTCTTGGTATAATGCGTGATTTCCACTATGTACTGGACATTCTGGATTTTATATTATGAGACTCTGGCTCCTCTTAAATCTTCCCTCTTAGCAGCCGTCCCCTACTGAGGTATAGCAGGGGACTGGGTGGGTGCGTGTTGGCTTCCCACTGGACCCCATCCACACTATCTCAGCAAAAGTGACACACCGAGCCATATGATTTTATTGCCTTCAAGTAGGGTGGCAGTTCAGCTGTCCTCTCAGCCCTGCTGACATCTTTCTGGGGAAAGTGGGACTCAGGTCACGTCACGCCGTGGCCTCTGAGTAGGCACGTCAGCCTGACTCCCTGTTGGACTCTACCGCCACTGGAGGAGGGAAGGACTGGAGAGAGGAGTGGAACACCGCTCTTTTGCTGCAGAACAGACATGGACACTCAGCTCCCCACTGGGACCCACTCACACTGAGACTGGAGGCACTGGGGAACTGACAGCCCCACCTCACGCCATCTTGGCCGGTCTCACTGAAGTCAGAGGGGACCCGACCGGCACTGACGGAGGTGGGCCGAACCAGAGTGCCAAGTAGCTCTGCTTCACACCATCTCATTCAGCCTCGTTGCTGTTGTGTGGGCGTGGAGGGGGGAGGCTAGTGCCACCCTGGGGTGGCAGAAAGGAGAATGCAAACAACCCTCAATTTGTATTGCCTCACTTAGTCTTGTTGATGCCAGGCAGGGGTGGAGGCTCAACTCACTCTGAACTGCGATGGGAGTGATGGGAGACCAGGTCCCTGCTCAATTCTGACCATTGAGACAAGCCTACACTGCCTCCTTCGGTTAGGCAGGGAATGGGCGATTAGCTCCTTGCTCAGGTCTGCTGACACCACTGGGTAGGGGGGCTGAAGCACTTCAAGCACTGCTGCGTGATGCTGCTGGCTGGGAGCACGGGACGGGGAGGAGGGGCGGTGGGGAGAGGCAGGTATGTGGGAGATCAGCTCTCTTTGGCCCTGTTAAAACTACAGGGAGGTGAAGGATGATTTTTGCCATTGGTATTTGGCTGGTGTAGGGTGAATATTGCCGAAGCGGCTTTCTGCTATTAGGCCATCCTTTTATTGGTCCTCCGTCTAAGGGAAAGTGACTTTCCTTGTAGTCTGTGCTTGTTGGAGGTCCAGGCGGGAAGATTCTGGAGTGCTCTGTACATGACGTATGACAAGAAATAAGGAAACCCAGGGGACCTACAACCATGTGGTTCCTCATGTGTGAAGGTCCTTAAGCCATCTGTCTTCTTCTTTCTACCCTTTAAAGTCTTCCTATGCTCGTTTTTTATGTGATTTCTAAGTCTTTTATTTGTAAGAGGGAGGACCTGGGTGTAACGAGGCTCTTCCATCTTTGCTGCAAATCGATGGGTCATTAACATTCTAAAATTTCTCAAGGAGGAGGGATTACTCTGCAGAATTCAAATTTTAATTTTTCAAAGGCTGAGGAACATTTTATCAAAGGAAAATCAACTCCTGGCAAAAATACTTGAAGAGGACAACTTCGCCATTTCCAGAATATATTCATCTAGTATTTATTTACTGAACATCTTCTAAGTTGCAGGCACTGGCTAGTTCTTGGAGTTACAACAACAGAGAACATAACAGACAATGTCTCCATTCTCACAGAGCTTATGTAACTGGAAAGAGAGATAGACATTGAACAAGTACATGAATCCCTGGCTACTTACAACCCTGATAACTAGCCCACTAATCTATATTCCTTCCTGCTTTCCCCAACCCCCAATGCCAAATTAAGCTCAACACAGAGTTATTTTATTATCCATTTCATAAGTGGATTTGTGTGCATTTTTTTTTTTTGCTTTGAATCAAAATGTCAGCTCCACGATACTCTGATTAGAATGTGTTAGTCTACCCTAATTAAAACCTTTTGAGGTTTTTTTTTTTTAAGAATTCCTCCACTTAATTATTTTAGCCCAAGCAAAAGGCTACATCATCAAGCAAGACCCAGTAATCCTTGGTTCTTCATTTGTAATTGGAGCGCAGAAGATACAATGCAGACAGCCTGTTAGGAGAACCTCCCAAAGTGTCAACCTTTACTTCTTTCTCATTTTATATTTTAATTAAAATAAATTGAAGCCAGGAAGGCTTTCTTAAAATTAATGCCTGAAGTGATTTAGGAAAAAAAAAAAAGTAATAAACAGCAACAGAATTCCGTATGCCAAAAGCCTCACATTCCTAATAAATGTGTAATGTTTCGATAAAGCCTTAGCAGAATCCTAACCAAGACTGGATGGAAAGAAACACGAAATGGGTCTACTGGCACGGGACACTTCAGGAAAACGATTTCAGTGCTTTTGTTTCCAGGGGAAAACTCACAGATGGTAAGGAAAAGAGCATGTTCCTCCTTCTTTGAAATGAATTACAATATCTTGGAGAATGACACCGTAGTCTAGAATTCACTTTGTTACTGAAATGCATCTGCATTTTCTGCTCTAGTTATGTTTTGATATCGGCAACTGGAAACACCCAGTGAACTGAAAGATCTAAAATAAATATGACCTTCGTTTATCCCCTATAGAGTTTCTTCCTTCTTTATTTTCTGACAATAGAATATAATTTCATCTGAAAAATTAGAAGGCACAAGAGAATTAAAAATATTTAAATAGGTGTATTTCTACTAGTCTAGTGGTATATAGAGATTTTTACACATGCATCTATAAATACACACATTTACAAAAACGGGACTACAAAAGCACAAGGCATTGCACTTTCTATTTCATTTTGTTTTGCCCGAGAATGTGCATGGCCAACTTTCCACATTAATAAACATTGACCTTCATCATACTTTTTATGGCTGTAATTTATCTGAGTCCCTTATGGATGGACATGAGGTTTGAACAACCAAATTTATCAATCCATTTTATAAGCACATATTTTGATAAAGCTACAAGGTTAGGTTTATTTCAAGGACATAAATTTAATTTATAATATTTTACACAATGACATGGTATTCTAGAATTTACTTTGTGACAGAAATGCATCTGCATTTATACATATGTATATAATAAATATATATTATTGTACGAAAGAATGAGTTCTCAAACAAATTTCCATATTACTCAAAAAGTGTAGAGAAATCCTCCATTGACCGAGTCTTCGTAGATTTAAGGTATTCACTCTAGTTTGAAAGTGCTGGTCTTACCAAGGTTATTACAGATCTGGAACACACCCAAGGGTCAGGCTGGTTTGGGAACTTTCTGCAGCATGGACCTTGCAAACATCTGAGGGACCCAGAATACCTAAGACCCATCAAGAAACCAAACCATATTTAGGACTAGGTCAACTTCCGAGTATGTTGACTAGGAAGAGGAGCTTTAATCAAAGACATAAAAAATGGTTACTTGGTAGTTTAAATTCCAAATGTTGCCTCTGGGGACAAACAGTTATAAATTACAAAAGTCAAACGATTCACTAGGGATCTTTGTAATATATGCACAAATAATTCTAAGTGAGCCCAACAACTCGATCAAAGCTGTATTATTGACCCAACCCCACTACTTTTAGCACTTTGATTGAAGGGGAGGGAAAATATCGGTAATTTTTCTGAAAGTGAAAAATAGCGACACCGCATCTTGGTAATTCTGCAGAGAACAATTTGTAGCGAAAGGGGCATGTAGCAAAGAACAAATTCACATGTACAAGCTCATTTTAAAACTTGCTTGGGGCTTGGAAATGTTTTCACATTTTCCCACAATTTACACAGGAAGTTGTTGTGTAGCAAGGACATAATTAGTATTAAATATGATTAATTCATACTGTGGGGAAACTCAGGAAGTATTTTGTGTTTTGATACTGCATTGCGGCTTCTTTTTCCCCAATCTCCATCCACAGTACAGTTAAGTAGACATTTATAGGGCATTCGTTCCCTGAAATTCTAAACAAAATGTCATATTATAATGAGGGAACATGGGCCTTTCTCTTCCAATGACTGGGAGATCAAACCCTCTTATGATTACATTATTCTTATTTCATGGATGTTAAATTTTCTGCAATATAATGAAATGCATAGAAGACTATGTAAAAATTAACTCAAGCAAATACTCCATTCCACCATTCCAATAACCTCCATGGAAAAAGACAACTATTTCACGTTTTAGAGGACTCTGTATTGCTGAGTACCAAGGTAGACAGGGGAGATGGACAGTAGAGGTTAGCAAAGTACCATTCACTACACAGTTGTCCATGAAGCATCACGGGTATAACCCCCAGAAGATCTCCTAGTCCTTTTATTAAATCCCACCAAAGCTGAAAAGCATAAGACTCTCTTATAGAAGGTACCACAATAACAGGGCTCTCCCGTAAAAACAGGATCTAGACCAAATTCCCAGTCGAATATAGGGTTCTAACATCCCCCTCCAATCAGGTGGTTTGCTATTTAAAAGAGAGGAGACTACCCTTTAACAACAAAAAGAATAAAAAGGAAAAAACTGCTTGTCATTATAATAGTTACAAAAGAACTTTCCATGGGTCTCCGGCTTTTCTGAAAGTTAGTTTTATGATTTGTTTTTGTTTTTTTTGTTTTTTTTGTTTTGTTTTTTGTTTTTTGTTTTTTGTTTTTTTTTTGGTTGATTAAAGCTAACCTTACTCACTTTCAACATTCCTTTTTTCAACCTGAGGATCCCATTCCATATTAGCCATGCTCTGGGGGAAAAATGTCGTTCATTAGGAGTGGAAATCTATAGCATCTGCTAGTCTTTCTGTTTTTGTTGTTGTTGCACAGTCTAGAACTTGCTCTGTGTACTAGAGGGACTGGCTTCATAACCCCTATGGCCAATCATCTCGTCTTCCTCCGGGAGCATGCACCCCTCCATCCTGAGTCTTTAAACCAGAACGGCTGACCAAAGATTCAGCGTCTCTGGACTGCAAGAGGTATTTGACCTGTTATCAGGGGCATTTGCCCATTCGCAAAGACATATTTTTCCTTTCTCAAAGTAAATCAAGCAAAGATCCATGAAAGGAAAATCACCTTCACTGGATTTAAGAAATCTGCATTAACTACATACATTAAGTGAATACACACTAACGAAACTGAAGAGCTTCACAAAATCCTGGAAAACAACATACACAAACAGCAAGATGGTTTCAATAAAACAGCCTTTCTTATCCTCCTCAACTTGCTTTTTGCTAAATTTAGAAAGGTAGAGATCACTGAAAAGAGAAAGGCAGCTCATTTGGATGAACACAAAGAAGATATTAAAAAGTCAAAGGTAAAAAAAAAAAAAAAGAAAGAAAGAAAAGAAATACTTGGAAATTCCAAATTTTTAACTCTGGCTTGCCAGTTTTAAGGACTTTTTAAAACATCCATAAACGGGCTTGCAGGGGCGCTGGTGTGAGTCAGCAGCGACATCTAGTGGATCGTAGTGTTATGGTGTCTCCTGCAACTTCAATTCAAATCAGATCTTGGACCAGAGTGCCTCACCCTATCTTAACATTTTCTGTTTGCAGGAAGAAAAGAAAAGAAAAAAAAAAAAATAGGTGACCTTGATTTACTTTAATTCAATAAGTCTGTCTGGGTTTAGTCTGAAGATATGAACATGGAATAAACTGTTAAGTTGCTTAGTCAACCTGGCAAGGAACAAGGGTGGGGAGAACCTGAGACTATCTAACTGATGTTCATGCCGAGACCTGGGTTTTAGAAAGCTGTACTGTTGCTCAGATTGATTTAAATAATTCAAGTGGAAGAAGAAAGGACTGCACCATAAACAAACACTGAGGTAGTAATTACGTGACTATGGCCAATGCTATTTCACCCCTGTCAAGCGTATTATGCTTCAGACATTTTTCAAAATGACTTGACATTTTTTCTGTGTGACATGTTTTGGGTTTGATACAGTGAAAACAGCTGGTTGCCTCCTGCTGCCTAAAAAATCCAACAGTGGGGAAGTAATGTTGAAGGCTCTTCACTTCTCTGCAAGACCTCTTAAAACCCTGCAAAGGAGCTCACTGCTGTCACATGCTGGTCAGAAGGCAGGAAGGTGTGGTGGGGGAAGGGCAAAGCCTTGGCAGGTAGCTGGATCTGATGTCCTGGTCCCCATTTCCCACCTTGCCTGCCCAGGTCCTAATGTCTGACCTGGGGGGGGGGGTGGTATTAACCTACCAAATCCCCACTGCTAAGTTGGAAAGCACCGTCTACCTACCAGCATTGTCCTGACAGGTGGAGTCATCAGGACAGTGCCCAAGGTCAAGTCTGGAGTTAGGATCACTAGACTGTAAACTCTGTGCTGGCAGGGAGCATGTCTCATATATTTATGAGTACAAATAGGGCTGCCAGGAGAACAAATAAAAACAAAGCATGCCCAGTTGAATTTAAATTTCAAATTTGACCAGGTGCCCTATATTTTACCTGGCAATCCTACCATTTTTGCCCAGGGTAGTCCAACAGTAATTATCAAAAGCTCCTCTTTCACTTTCAAAAGTATCTTGACTTGGAGATATAGTAACTACTTTTGGATCCTGAACTCCAAGCCCACACAAGCACATGGCAATAATGGAAGAGGCCCTCCACTGTGCATCTTACGCAACCAAACGAACGGCTGATTGTTGGATGTGAGACCCAAGGGAAGCACACGTGTCTGAGATGGTTGCTAATTTAAAAACCGCCCTCTGTTATACACTTTGGAACATCTGTTTTACAAGAAATTTTACTCATCAGCAGATATGTACTGATGACCCACAAGCACAGGACTTGGGGACATTCTACAATGCCAAGTGACAAGGCAGTAAACCTCTCAAGTTCATCCTGAGCTGAGTACAGTATACAAATAAACACATAGTCCCCACCTATTTGGGGACTGACAACACTCTGAAACAAATAAAGAGGGTAAGAGAACAAGAGGAGAGATAGGGAGGAGGGAGGGAGGGAGAAAGGGAGGGAAGAAGGATGGAGGGAAAAGAGGGAGTGAATGATAAAGACTGAGGAGGGATGAGAGAGAGGACAGAAAAGGCAAAAAAAAAAATCAAGAGTACAAAGAAGACACAGAGGTAGAGAGAATACGAGCAGACACATAAATAAGGAGCTACACGGCATATCTTTGAATCAAAAAAGGATTTTCTGACTTAACGGAATGGAAAGAAATCAAAGGGTAAGATTTTGCAAACAGACATCACTGCCAACTGTGGTTACAGATTATTTTGTAAAATGAAAAAAAAAATCAAAGAATGCATTTTTTCACAAAGAAAACCATTAAGAATTCAGATGTGACACTTGACAAATTCAGTTGTTCCCCAGGGAAAGACACACCATCTACTCTCTATTTGCTGCACATACATTTCACTCCTCAACTGATTTCACTTCTGCACATTAATTGGGGCTGGTATTTATGATGGGTTAATGACAGAGCCAGTCAGGAATGCCAAAACACTATCGTTAATATCACCAGGGAAGAATAACTCAGCAGGGATGTGCATCATAATTAATGTCACCTAAGAAATTATTTTCAATATTCAAAATATTTAAGGAAAGAATTGGTGGTTATTTAATGTGAGAAACAAAAGCATTGCGTAATTGATTCCAAAATATCGCAACCCGTTAAAAGGAATGGAAAGGCAAATATTATGACAGACACGTAAAGTACAGTTTATAACAAAGACGGAAGGCTGAAAAAGATCAAAATAATTTGGAGCTATAAAATTATTGCTATTTTATGGCATTCTTGAAAAATAAGTGTATTTTATTTTTTTTATTTTTTTTTTAATTTTTTTTTTCAACGTTTATTTATTTTTGGGACAGAGAGAGACAGAGCATGAATGGGGGAGGGGCAGAGAGAGAGGGAGACACAGAATCAGAAACAGGCTCCAGGCTCTGAGCCATCAGCCCAGAGCCTGACGCGGGGCTCGAACTCACGGACTGTGAGATCGTGACCTGGCTGAAGTCGGACGCTTAACCAACTGCGCCACCCAGGCGCCCCTAAAATAAGTGTATTTTAAATGAGACTTTGTTGTCTGAAGTAAAGTTGGCAAACATCCTGCATCTTTAGAATACAAATAAAAATGTGTCTACCAGCTCTCTCCAACTAGCAAATCGATGACAGAGACATACCTCTCGCCCACTATACGCCAGAGATCAACATGTGCCTGGAGAGTCGTCCAGGATATATATACTCGGGTTATAGTTACTAAATTCAACTGTCTGACCAAGAGGACCAACTTAACTCTCACTTCAACCAACCAACCTCCAATGTGCCCTGCGGTGGCTAATGTCTCCAAGGTTAAGAATATGCTGATTTTAACTTCTCCATTGAAACCTGGGTTCCCAAAGAGACCATGTGTCCATCTCCAATCTAGGTCCATGGAAGAGCAGTGAGGATCACTCAATGAATCACATCTCCCAAAGGCTGGACTCTATGCTGGGTAACAAAGCAGAGCTATGGGATGACCTGGGGCTTGGGATCTCAGTGTCGCTTGCAGCTCGGGATTTGTTCACTAAAACTACAGAACACTGGGGCTTGCCTCCTCAAGCAGGAGGAACAACCATGGGTACGTCCCATCTCCTCCTCCTGTGTCCCCTTGTCCAGCTGCATGAATAAGATAGATGGGATACGGAGATGCAGGAAATGCAGGGGTGTGGGGTGCAGAGATGCAGGGACGAGGGGATGGAGACACACAGAAGTATGGAGATGCAGAGATGTGGGGTGGGGGTCCAGGGATGCAAAGGATGTGAGGGAGGCAGGGATGCCAGGATGCAGAGGTGCAAAGATATGGGAGACGCAGGGATGTAGAGATGCAGGAATGTGGGGAGATGATGGAAATGGTAAACAGTGGCCGTGTGGAGAAATCCAAGTGTGTGGACCACGGCAGTCCAGAAGCTGCTGGGCATGCGGCAGAGGCTGCCTCCTGGCCGCTGGCCCCGTCGCACAGCGTGCAGAGCCCGCCGGAGGTCCTGGCTCCGTCTGCAGCTCAGGACCTGACTGAAATGCAAACCAGAGACCTCCACTGGCTGGATAAAAGCCTCATCATCGTCATCAGCCATGGAGTAGAGCCTGCCTTCAGAGAGGGGCAGGCCCATCAGGAACTGTCCTCATTTAACATGCGTTCAGGCACAAAAGGAGAAAGTGGTTGTTGCCCTTCCGGGTGAAAACACAAACAGATTCCATGGTCTCCTTTGAGAAACATGAAAGTCTGGGCTGTCATAAAGAGCTCCTTTTGTTGCTTCAACATCAGAGCGGTCTGCTTTTTCTGGGGCCATGAGCCAAAAGCTTCTCTTCCAACCAGGGTCCAGGGTTCTCATCAGGTGTACTCTCTGCCTGGCCAGGGGCAGGCACCAGAAGTCGCTCTAACCACAACTGGCTACATCATCGGGAGGGCACAATGCAAAAGGAAAACACAGGCCTCTCATTCAAAATCATTAAGACTTTCAAGGGTAGTGACATCACTAAGATGGTGACATGGCTTGTTCCTGACTTTGCTCCCCTCGTGAGAACGGCCAACATCTACTCACCAACAAGACACCACTGAGAGAAACCCAGAACGCAGGGCTGAAGCGGAAGCACCCCCGCACCACAGAGACCAAGACAGACAGCGTTAGGGGGTAAGAGGAGCAGTTCCACGCGCATCCCGTTCCCCTCCCCCGGGCCAGTGCAGGACCACCCCAAGGAAGATCCCCCAGAGCCTCCGTTCCTACCGGTTGGAAAGGAAAGCCCAGGGGTGACAACCAACCTTCCCCGGCATCGTGGGTCACTTTGGGGGAGCCCCTACCCTGATCTCACACTACGGGGACTGCAGGGGAATCTTCGGGGATCAGACTGTGATGAAGAAGGGGGAGGGGCTGGCAACAACCAGCACTCGGGTCTCGGTGGACTGAGTTCCCGCCCGCAGTGCCCAAGCGGTGACCCCAGCCGGCGGCTCTCCTCCTCTGCACAACCGAGTCAGGGGCGAACTCTGACCACAGATCTTGGTGGGGTGGGCTCTGGGGTGGTCCAGAGACCAGTTTGCCCCCACTCATGCAAGGTGCTGAGTCACAGCCCCAGCTGCTGCGGTCCCATGTGACCAGGAGGGCTGGCCACGACTCCTGGCAGCCGTGTGCCAAGAGGCAGGATGGCAGAGCTGACCCCCCTCGCCCCCAGGGCACAGCCAGCACTGGGCATGCGGGCTTCCGTGCTGTGCACAGGCAAGAAGGCTGATGCATAGCCAAGGCTGAGGTTGAGCTCCTGGCCCCTCCTATCTTGAGAGCCTGTTGGGAAATTGAGAGGAGGCTGGATTGTGTCCCACCTCCCACCCAGGCAAGGGGGCTGAGACATAGCCGTGCCCACCATGGAGGCCCCTCCTGACTAGAGGGCTGGCACCACGCCTGGAAGCTGTGTGGCCCAGGGGCACTCAGGCTGAGGGAAGAGCAGACGGAGCAAGGCCCGTGGCCCCGTTCAGCCAGGGAACTGGGCTGCGAGCTGACCCGAGCTAGGACAACAAGCCCTTTGCTGGGTTAAGAGCTGCTCCTCCCCCGGCCTCTGGCAGGCAGGGAGTCTACTCTGTGGCCGTGACCTTCCCTGAAATGAGCCTTCAGCCTGTCTGACCCGGGAACCTAACAGAGCACAGGGGTTGCTGCAGAGCCCATTTAGCGGCCCTACAGACGGTGGCACTCTGAACACCGAGCATAGGCCACGGCTTCCCCCGTCTGCAGAGCAAAACCGGTGGCCTCCCCTAACCAGGGAAATCGGTGCACACTCAGGCCTGACTCGGGCCCCCAAACAATGAGCTGTACAAGCCCTGGGCCGTGGCCTGAGACCCTGCCAGGGCAGGGAAGCTAATTCATAGCCCCACCTAACATTGAACATAGCGCCCAGGCCCACCCGTCTCGGAAGCCTGACCAGAGAATCCAGGCCAGCACAGTGCCCTTCCTACAGAGTCACTCGGGTGGGGGACCGGGCCAACAATGCCACTCAGCTGTTGTCACCCAGGCACACCCCTTCCTGTCCTCAGAGCACTCTCAGTTGCCTTTCCTGAAAAGAGATAATAGCCGGTCCCACCTGCCCAAACACATTCCCAGCAGTCACACCCAGAAACCTCCATTGGGCTGACTGCTGAAGAACTGAGTCTGCCAAGGCACACCTGGAAGAGGAGGCCCATTACTCAAACAAGCAGATTGCAGATACCAATGTAAGGATGCAAGGATGACAAAAAATCAGATGGATGTTAGCTGAACCTATTGTGCTAACCATTTTACAATACATGTAGGTCAAACCATCATGCTATACACCTCAGACTTATACAGTCAAGTATGTAAATTATTTCTCAATGAAATGGAAGAAGAATGAAAATTGTAACATTTTGCCAAAGTACATAATTTAATATTTTCTTTTTTTTTTTTCAACGTTTATTTATTTTTGGGACAGAGAGAGACAGAGCATGAACGGGGGAGGGGCAGAGAGAGAGGGAGACACAGAATCGGAAACAGGCTCCAGGCTCCGAGCCATCAGCCCAGAGCCCGACGCGGGGCTCGAACTCCCGGACCGCGAGATCGTGACCTGGCTGAAGTCTGACGCTTAACCGACTGCGCCACCCAGGCACCCCAATAATTTAATATTTTCAGTATATTTCTATTTAAGTCACCATATCCTACTTCCTTTTGTCTTTTATGTAGGTTGATGTATAATTTATACACAGTAAGTCAGGCCCAAATGTACAGTTAACAGAAAGAATGTGCTGTGGGCTCAAAAACAAATAAACAAATTAATTCTAAAAAATAATTGCAATATGGCAACAGCAGAGCATTAAACCAAGCTTGGGGCCCTATGTGCCCAAGAATTCAGCTCTGGCTGTAACACTCCCCGGCAGGTCACAGAGAGGCCTCACACAAAGGGGCAGGAGGCCCCTCTATTACACATACTAAGAGACACCCTGCTCAGGAAAGCGAATGGAGGCTTAGGTAAACCCAGACCTACATACAGAGTGGGCTCTCCAGAATCAAAAGCCAGGACACCTCTGACAGCAAGGCAGATGACAATAATCTATCACCGGTTACATGCCTGCAGCCGTGGTCAACAAAGCCCTCCACGGCAGATCTCCACATTCGCTGCCAATCGGATACATAATGATTCAGGGCCAGCCTTGTGCCAGGCACCATGCTCAGGGCCCAGGATGCAGGGGAGGGCAAGATGCACTCAGATCCCGTTTGATCTTTGCCAGAACCCTCCGGGGCGGTGGGATCCTGAGGCCTTATAAAGAGAATGAAAAGGAGTGGTTTCAATGGGAGCTACTGCAAGGCACGCAGCACAACTAATGGGTCTTTGCCCACCAACCCATCTCTTCTTTCTCTCTTGAAAGAAAACTTTCCAATTCAATTTTGATTATCCCAATTTTTTTTTGTAATAAAATAAGAAGCATCCCAGATAACAATCACATCCCCTTTGACTCCAGTGCTAATACCAGGCCCTTCCCCAGGTGCTACCAACAGACCTTTCCTCTATAATAACAGACATATATTAATACTCACTATCTGTATGATCGTTTTCTTTTTAACCTAAATTATATCATATTGTACACATAGCTCTTAACCCTGCCTTTGATTTTTAAAGTTAACCTATGTTCTGGACATCGTCCTTGCAATTACCTGTATACATCTGCTTCATTTCTTTTAGCTACCCCCTAGAATCCCATTGCACGGATATGCCACTGTCTCAGCCTTTCCCACACAAGTAGACACGGCAGTGTTTCTATAAGCAGACGCAAGATGTGGGGTCGATGGCTCATAGGGTCTGTGCATTTTCAGTTTTACAAACTTCTGCAAACCTGACCTGTCGGGTGGCTGTAGCAGCACAGCCCCGCTGTTCCCGGCCTTACCCACTCTGATATCATCACCATCACCACCACCATCATCATCATCCTCATCTCCATTACTTTGCCAACTGATCAGTCAAAATGGTATTTCACTGCTTTAATTTGCTTGTGCTTGATTATCAGTGAAACTGAGCATCTTTTCTTGGTCCATGTGATTCCACTCCTGTCAACTGTCTGTTCACGTCTTTTGCCCATTTTTCTGCTCCTTCTTTACAATGAATTGATATGAAGGAGTTTTTATTATGACAGAGTTTTTACTATATCTTTGTTATCGGTATGAGAAGCTCTGTCTCTATCCTTGATACTAGTCCTTTGTTGCCTGTACTGCAAACATTTCTTTAAACATTTCAAAACTGAAAAACGTTGTCTTCAGAAGTCCCTAGCACCAGAGACCGGTAAAAACCCAGAAAAAAAAGGTACCGACCTTAGTGCACTCGGGGTCTGCAGCACACAGACTCCGATTTGCTGTTTCCCGTGGGAAAGTCCTCAGGGTCCCAGCACATGAGATGCTGGAAACCACTATGAGGGACGATGGACAGGGATGAACTCAACCCCAGGGGATTTCTGACAGTAATCGTTACCAGGTTCAATTATCTGCTTGACAAAAGCAGGGCTCATTCTCTCTCTAGCCAGTGAACCCTGACATGCACACACTACAATTAGAAGCAAAGAATAAATTAAAAGCACATCTTCTCTGCCATGTGGAATAATGAACACAAGGGCAGGCCTAATGATATTTTTTAAAGCTATAAGTGAATTATAAAAACAAAGACAACAGACGAAACTGAGAGGTGATGCACAAGGTTGTCAGTGACATGCACCACCTACCTGCTGTTGAAAACACAGATGAGAATGTATCTCTCACCCCAATGCCCCTTGAATATTTTTCCTTCCATGATCATCTGAAATTTACTCCCCTAACTATCTCACCAGCCTGAAATGGGAAGTGGCCTAGGGCAATGTGCTGCTCAGTGGCCTGAATCTCCTCTTCTCATATGTATTCATTAAATCCTTATCGCCAACGTGCCTGGGTTCTCAACCCTCAACATGATAACCATGCAGCAGAAAATGGTTCCCTCTCTCAGAAAAGCAAATACGACAACAACAGCTCTCCCCTCATGGAGTCCAGGTGAACTTTTCAAATTGGAGCTGGATGCTGCCACGTTGGAAGAACGTACATCAGTAACCTGAATCCTAGCAGCAGACACTCCCAAGGGCCGCCGAAGGACTTCCTTGCTCAAGAGCAGGAGTCACCTGCTCCGCCTCTTCCCCATCTTTAGTCTATTAGACTTAAAGATGAGAGAAAAAAGGCAAGGGAAATAAACAAAGAGAGCACGGCGTGTCTGACAGACTGCATCAGGCACCTCCAATTGCTGCCGGCTTCCTGCCTGCTCTCACAAAGCTCAGAGGAAATATTCTGAAATCTTTTCCTTGGCAGGTGGATCCAAGAAAAGAATGAATGAATGAATGAATGAATGAATGAATGAATGAATGAGTGAGTAAATACTCAGGGCCCTTGGTACAGAAATGCTGTCAATTACAGATGTCCCCACACACCATCAACAAGCTCACTGCAGCAACATCTCTCCAGAGGTGCCTCTGGCTTCATCTGAGAGCAGAGCTCCGTACCTCCTGGGGAGAGCATCCCGTGGATTGTAAAGGGTGACCTCAGAAAATGTAGGAACAATAGCAACAATAGCATCAAACACTGCAGAAGATGTTGTACATAGCCCAGTGGAGCAAGGAAATAAAAACAACACCTACCTGACTCAACTGAATTCAACCTATGCCTTTGACAGTCTGCTTTCCAAAGTCATTACAACTTCCAATCACTCAACACCAGCTCTAAGAAAGACCAGGGAAATAAATACCTATAAACAAAGGATGCTTTCTAGAAAGTGTTAATATTTAAGCTCTGTTCATGGAATCAAAACCAGTTAATTTCCGACCCTAGGTCTACCACATCGTCCCATGTAACCGGGTAATTTATTTAACTTTTCTAACCGTCAGTTCTATCATTCATGAAGTGGAAGCAATAATAACACCAACCTCCCCCAAATGTTACCTCACCCGACAGGCTAAAGTTTAAGGCACACCTCTTACTCTGAGTCAAGATCCTGTGACTCCTGTGGAATGATATCCTGAGGCAGGATGTGGACCTAGCAGGGGGTGTGATTGAGATTCAAGGTTAAAACCTGCAGTTGAGGTTATGACATAAGAGATGCACAAAGTCCATTTAGGTGGCTCCCAACTAAAGAGAATTTTGCTGAGTTTATTAACCTGATAGTTAATGTTGTCTCTGAAGTGAAATAAATAAAGCCATAGATTCCAGACATCTGTCCCTGCTAAAGACATTTCTAAGAGCATGGTGGTGCTTCTGGAAATTTAAATGAGAAAGGCATGCTCCCAGAAAACCACCTGCTCTATAGTTCAATGTCATTTTTTTTATTGAGAAGGTCACAGAAAAATTTGGCGCAGAGAGTCAAAAAGAGGTGTAGGATATAAAAAATGTCTGGTATTTAATAATGAAGACAGAATACTCAAGGTAATTACAAGAGAGATTTCCTTTAGAGCTATTAATGAAACTAGAACAGGAATACAAAATATGGCCTAGCAGCAGTCTCCTGTTTGTTTCTCATCTGACATGTAAAGAAACTTGTTTAGACAACAATGAAACCAAACTGCACAATTAGTTAGCCTCGTGCTCCAAAACCAGCTGATGATTACAAAGGGATATTGTTCCACGTCTTTTGCTCTCCCTGCTTCTGACTACCCGCCGTGCGTACCCAGGAGGGCACAGGTATGGCCAAAGGTGATCTGAGTTCAGCCCCTGGGTGGACACAAAACACCCAATCCTGTGACTCACCAGCCTCCCAAAGAGGCTGGAAATGGCTCAGATTCTAAGCCTGGGCAGACTTCCTGCTGCAAAGTTACTACCAATTCCAGCAGCACCGCATTTTTTCTCTTTGCCAAGTGATGCTTTTAACCTCCTTCCTAATGGGTATCTAACTCTTGAGATGATCCTTCATTTTTCTCCCCCAGTCAGTCACTCTTCAGGTATTTACTGAGTGCCAGCTGTGTGCCTTAGCCCAATCATAATGCTGGAAAACAGATGTGGTATCTGCCTCACAGAGCTCATGGTCCTCAAAGGAGGCAGAGACTACATATGCAATTACAAGTGGGATTAATTTCTCTGCATTTCAAGAGTATTGGTCAAAATAATAATCACAATGATGCTAACGGTTACCCCAAACTGGGATCATCTTCTGTACTAGACAGTGTGCTAAATACCTCGTGTGGTCTAAACCCCTATGGAAGTTTGATGCCCTTAAGGAGAGTATCACCAACCAAATTATGCAGAAGAAGAAACTAAGAGTCCAACAGGCTAAGGAATTTGCCCTTGGTCTCATCACTAGTAAGGGAAAAAAGCCAAGACTCAAACCAGTGTCTTTCAGCCTTTAGAAGACATTCTCTGGACAGCTCATCCAGATTCTTAATCGTCAGATAATATGAATCTTCTCTTATTTCCTCATAATCAAAAAAGCATTTTGACCAGATGAAAGTAGGTTGTGGCTCATTGTGCTCTTGACCTGAGTTTCAGAGAGTATTACTATGAAAATGTAAATCCTTCTCTTCCTCTCCATTCTTGCTTCCTTGAATCAGAACTACCACTACATATCAGCCAATCTCATGATGTAGAATGATGACAAAAGCTTCTAAAACCTAGAAAAAAGTTTTCTTCGTGGTGGTTGTATGTTCTCAGCCACCTGAAACCTTTTCGGGAGAAGTATAAATTATGAACACATTCATATGCACAACATAATCACTTCCAAATATGTCAGAGCAAAGGTTTGATTTGGTTCTGAACTTCTTTAACTCTACAGAAAACTAAGGTGGAGTGAAGCAAGTCATTTCGGTTCCACAGTTAGGTTCCTAAAATCACACCCCCCACACACACACATACACATGCATACATGCACATGTGCACATATACATACACACATGCATACCCAGTATACAAACATATATACAAATACACACACATAAATGCACATGCATACCACACATACATACATGCAATCGCACATGCATACGCACATACATACATACACTTGCACACACGTGCTCATACATACACACACATACACACACACACAAAGGATATCACTCATAAGAACCTCTTTAAATCTAACATAATTAAATTATTTATGGAGGCATCTGGAAATAATCCAATCAAGCTATCTTTTCTTGAAATTTCTCCCTTTTTCAAGTTTAAAGTACAAAGTTTGTATCTATTTAGAAGGAGGAAAAACAAGAAAAAGAATTTTATTCTCAGAGATGTTTCCCTTACAACAATGATTATGCTTAGAAGTTGCTGGATTCCCTAAAAGAATGAGCATGCAACCTAAGGACAAATGATTGCTATCCTTCTCATGTGAAATGTCACAACCTTATTGACCTAGGTAGTTCTAGATCAGGAAGGAAAATCAAGCCAGCAATACCCCTGTCCCCAGGGACACGGAGTAACATGAGGTCTGGCAGGACACATGACTTTCCCAAGGTCACACAGCTGATGAGCAAAACTTCCAGGCTGCTGGCTACCTAATGAAATACTTAAAGGAAGAATATTTTTTTTTCCCACCATTAATGACTACCCCAGCATGAGAAAGGTTGTTTTGTTTTCAATTTTATTTATTTATTTCATTGCTATTTTATTTTGCTATGGACAAGTGCAACGAGATCTAGGATTTTTCATGAGGGGCTGGCTGACTGTTACAGCTATTACAGGTATTCCAAGGAGATGATAATGTTAGAAGTTCACTTTCTGGTAGACACAAAGATTCAGATGATGTCCTTTTCAAAGAGGAAACCCAAGTTTTAAGAGCATGTTTCCCTTCTAAATTTTCTCCTTTCCAATTTTAAACATGTTTTTCTACAAGTACATACCTGTTTAATAAAATAACTTGGTAAGTATTCATTTAATACAATATTCAATAAATATAATTGTCTAGTTTATACTTAATTAGCATATTCATATATTTGTAACCACATATTGAATGGCAGAAAACTATTATTTGCATGAGGAAAATTAGCAAATTCATGAATTTATTACAAGTGATATCAAAAGCCAACTCTTTCAATAAATGGCTGCCATTAATATATGAAAACATCTTTGAATATTACAGCAATAATTAAATCACTTCTGGTCAAGCCATTAGTATTTATTTGAAGAAAGGACCAAATTTCTTTCCAATGAAAATAAACAGATGACAGCTTCAAGAATTACTAAAAATGCACAAGCCTAGTGATCACCAGTCAGCTGTGGATTTTAGTAATTATATTACCATTAGAAATTTCAATTAATTCTAATCAGTACTTGTGGACATCAACCACAAGTCAGGTGCCTGCCCTCATGGAGCTCATGTTTTTCTGGAGGAGACAGAAAACAAACAAGCAAACCCTACTGCTGTGCTCAAGGAAAAGAAGAAAACGAGTCAGGGGCAGAGGAGGCACAAAGACACAGTTGGAGGTGCCTGTTAATGCACACCTCGAGTAGAGTGTGTAGTACTCTGTAGGTACATGGAGAGCTCATTTTGTATTCTAAGTATGAGAACAGTGTAAGCGTAATAAGCAAATATGTATTGACCCTATTTACATCTTAAAAGGTCACAGTGGTTACTGTGCAGAGGATAGATCTAATTTCCAGGTGAGGAAGGATTTCCCTTATGTATATGTTTCTTTTTTTTTTTTTTTTTTTTTTCAACGTTTATTTATTTTTGGGACAGAGAGAGACAGAGCATGAACGGGGGAGGGGCAGAGAGAGAGGGAGACACAGAATCGGAAACAGGCTCCAGGCTCCGAGCCATCAGCCCAGAGCCCGACGCGGGGCTCGAACTCACGGACCGCGAGATCGTGACCTGGCTGAAGTCGGACGCCCAACCGACTGCGCCACCCAGGCGCCCCGTGTTTCTAACAATATCAGTAGTTATGTTTGATCATGTTTATTAAATCCTTATATCTTATTAAGAGATTCTTTTTTCATTTCATAAGTTTCTGGGTCAGAATTTACCACTCTAAAGTATTTCTTTTTGAAGAATTTGACAGACCTTTTCAATAACCCATGATAACTTTCATCTTAAATGTGTTGCCTTACAAGATTTTGTCCAGTGAAAATTAAGGTCAATATTAAAACCTGTGGCTCCATAACCCCACATAACTTACTGGTCTTTAGGGCCATCAGACTTGGGTATGAATTCTGGCTCACTCACTCACTGTTGTAAAACCATGGACACATCACGTCATCTCTCAATCTTGGTTCTCCATATATTAAACAGAGATCATAACAGTATCTAACTCACAGAATCATGGAAAGGAAAATAAATGAAATAATGCCTGTTAAGCACTTAAGCCAGTGCCTGCACTTAATACATACTTGTGTCTATTATTCTTATCATAGTTAATATATTCTACTCATGTTTATTAACCAGCAAGGAGAAATGTCCTAAAGTTGTCAGTCACGTAAGAAATTTCAATTTGAAGAATTTGGATTACCATATCCTTTGATAAATTCTGGTAAATTCTGACCCAGAAACTTATGAAATGAAAAAAAAAATCTCTTAATAAGACATAAGGATTTAATAGAAACCATTAAACATAACTTTACTGATATTGTTAGAAACATATACATAAGGGAAATCCATCCATGTTGTATGCATTATGAAAACCACATCACAAACTAACCTGAAAGTATAAAAGGTGAGAATTAATTCACCTATGTATATATTAGGTGCTTAATCAACAGGCTTAAGTGAGAT
The DNA here is from genome assembly GCF_014898765.1 of Herpailurus yagouaroundi. Lineage (NCBI taxonomy): Eukaryota > Metazoa > Chordata > Mammalia > Carnivora > Felidae > Herpailurus > Herpailurus yagouaroundi. The sequence continues at coordinate 13,930,681 of NW_024412444.1, forward strand.
TAGAAAATTTCTGTTGAGTTGCCTACTTTCTGGATTGCCACCAAGTCCAAGTTTTACTTTAAAAAATCGATAGCAGTTGCCAAATGCCTAGACCACAAAGATCCTTGGTGAAAAATCAGCAACCTAAGGACACTGCCACTGCTGCCAAAGAATTTTCTGGAGAAAGATCCAAAATAATTTCTGGGTTCTGCCAATGACCTCTGCAGTTAGCTATCTTAATGAAAGACACTAAGGTTTCTGTAAAATGTTCTGTGGGACTCTGAATATTATGATTAACAGAACCACCAAGTGTCTACCTAACATTATTGTGGATATCCCAAGGTGGCCCTAGTGTTCCAAAATGTCCCCTTTAGCCAAACTGGCTGATGTCTGAAACACCACAATCACATTGTGCATGTGAAAATAATTAACTAAATTTTAAAAGTATTTGTAAATTGGAATGGTCAATAAAGTTTAAACTGGTGGTGTTTCATGTGTTTAAAATATATTATTTAAAACAAATGTGTCTTAAACAAATATTTATCTTGAGTAAATATTCCCAGCTTTGAGAAATGCCAGTTGAGAAAATCCAAAAGTTAAAAGAATCACAAAAGAAACAATGACTTTGGTATGAAAGAAAGTGCTCTCAAAAGCAATAATTCACATTTCTATAACCATTATTACCTACAATTTGAGATATAGATGTTCATGATAGAAAAAAAGAATGTTGTAACAACGAAAACTAGGACAATGAGGAAAACACACAGGCATTTTACTAGATTGTTAATGAAATTAAATTAAAGACCCAGAGTTTCTAAACACGTAAGTAGCAAAGAAAAAAGAAGGTCACTAATATGGAAATGTACATGCAAATAAAAAATAACTTTGAAAGGAGCAAATAATGCAATTTTCCCTCTCTGATCTATAAAGTAAGATGACTGGTCAAACAAAACCAATTATTTTTGCTATTGAGTTCCATTTTTTTGTCTTTAAATTTATTAATATTAACACCTTTATTTGGATTTAGAACACATAATTGTACTAAGATAATTAAGCTATAAAAATGATAAGGTTTTGAGAAACAAAATTTACAGTTTAATTTTATCAACAAAAATGCACTTATTCTTTCAGCTAGAAAATGATCTTGTGTGGTACTTTTGGAACAAAGAAGTAGTTGTACTCACGGTTTAGGTGATGTTAGAATACAGAATATCAAATGACTGGAGGCTTTCCTGCTATATAATGATATATAATTTTGTCTCTTCATCTCTTCAATAAGTGTTTCCTACTAATTTAATCAAATTCAATAAATTTGCTATTTTTAGAACACCTACCACATGGATCGAATTAAGTTATGATGAGAAAATTTATAAAAATCAAAGATATAATTATGATGTCCAGCATACAATGAAAAATCACCAGACACATGAATAAGGGGGAAAAAAACCCTCACTTCAAAAGAAAAAAGGAGTCAACAGAAATGACTCAGATGCTGGAATTACCAAAGAAGAAATTTAAAACAGCTCTTAGGTATGTTTAAGGACGTAAACAACAACATGACTATAATCAGTGCATAGATTAGGAATTTCAGCAGGAAAGAGAAATTATAAAAAAGATTTCGTGAAAATTGCTCAAACTGGGGCACCTGGGTGGCTCAGTTGGTTAAGCATCCAACTCTTGATTTTAGCGCTGACAGTGTGGAGCTGCTTGGGATTCTCTCTCCCTCTCTCTCTGTTCATCCTCCACTTGTATGCTCTCTCTTTCTCTCTCAAAATAAACTTAAAAATTTAAAAAAAAAAGATAATTCTTGAACTAAACATACAACATATAAAATCAAGGAGTTTGACAGCAGATTAGAGAATACAGAAGAAAGGCTTGGTGAACCTGGAGACTAATTAATAGAACATGGGTTGGAAACAAATGATAAAAAGAGCTATCATGACCTGTGGACAATATTAAGCAATCCAACATAGATGTGACTTAAGTTCTAGGAGGAAATGTAAAGAGAATGGGGTAAGTAAAATTTTGAAGAAAACATTGTTAAAAATTTTTCAAACATGGTGACAATATTCAACAGTCTCAGGAAACTCCAAGGAGAACAAATACAAAGAAAATCACATCTAGAAACATCATTAACTTATCATACTATACCGTATACTGAAAATCAAAGATAAGGAGAAAAGTCATGAAAGTAGCAAAGAAAAATGACTTACTGTATAGAGGAATAAAGATAAAAATAGATAAAAAAGATAAAAAATAAAGATAAAAATTATGGTTGACATATCATTAAAACATTAAAGATCAGAATAAAATGGGATTATGTCTTCAAAGTGTTAATAAAAAACATAAATAAAAATTCTATAACCAGAAAAATTACCCTTCAAAACTGAAGGTGAAATAAAGATATTTTTAGATGAACAAAAGCTGAGAGAAGTTGTGGCTCCCAGACCTGCAATGCAAAAAAAGAAATTTTTTTTTTAATTAAAAAAAGCTAAAAGAGGTTCTTCAGCCTGAAGATGATAACAGATGGAAACTCAAATCCATTGGAAGGAATGAAGAGTGCCAGAAATGGGAAATGTGTGGGTAAATATATTGCTATCTTTCTTCTTATTTAATTTTTTTTTGGAAATAGCTGATTAAACCAAAAATAAAGCAAAATAAAAATAACATTTATTATGGTATTTATAACACATAGAAGTACAATACATGATAATACCACAAAGAATGGTAGTTAAGTAGAATTACACTGGTGAAAAGTTCTTTTTCCAGGTGAAGTGGCACTTCATACACTAAATTAAGTCTAGATACACTGTACACTTAAGGATGCTCACTGTAATCCTTATAGCAACCATCCATACACACACACACACACACACACACACACACACTATGCATACATACACATGCATACATTTAAAAAGATAGATTAGAATTTTTCTGGGTTATAAGGGTCACATCTCAGTTTGTGGAAGTCCCACAACCTAGAACAGGGTCTAACATGTACCCAGTCCTGTACTCAGTCCTAAATGTTAAATTAAGCAAAAAATAGACATATGTGAATAAAATTAACAGAACAGAAAATGGTAAGCATCAAAAAAGAGGCAAAAATAAAGTATCATCAGAGTTCAGAAGTGAGAAAAATTATTATATGGAAAACAGATCAAATAATTTTAATTTTGCACTTATGGAAAATAAAGATATTATGGGTTCTCTGTGTCTGGAGACATTTCTTCTAGCTGTGATGGAGGCAAACCTTGAATCTCCACTCAATCAAGACCCACTCTCGGATGAGTCTTTGCTCCAAGGTCCCTTGAACTAGGTACGCAGATTTGGGGAGGTCTGCTAGCTGTGCACTGCGATAATGCCCTGTACTTCTCTTTCGTGTCATTTATCAGATTCAAATGTAATAATTATTTGTGTCACCACAGTTTTAATATCAGTCACTGCTGTTAGATGGTGAGCTACGTGAGAACAGGGACAGCATTGGCTTGGCACTCGTGGCCATATGCATAGCACAGTGCCTGACACAGAGGAGGTTATGGACAATTGTTGAATTATCACAGCCCACGAGAGATGGATGAAATCTTAGAAATCATCTAGACCTTACAAGTACATCATTTCATGGATGAGCAAAGAGACCACAGTAGCAGATCTTTGAGCATGTAAATGGTCTGGGTAGACAAGAACTACTAGAACCTACATTTCAAGATCTCTAGGCCAAGGTTCTCTGTGTTGGGTCAAGCTGAGGCTCCACCTGCCACCTCTTCTTCCACTTCCACATGACCAACAGTTGGGGTCCTGTGCATAACATGTGACTACCAGACAACTGATTAACACAAAGCTCAATCATGCCCTGACCTTATGTAAAGTCATAACGTTCTAACCAAATGAACAAATACAATTGTGTACACAGAGTGACTTTGATGTTAGAATGTTCACATTTAAGGATTCTTGGGAAACTATTTACACATTACTCTTGTGCATAAATGACATGTGGCCCCTAAGAAACATCCCAATGTGGGCGCCTGGGTGGCGCAGTCGGTTAAGCGTCAGACTTCAGCCAGGTCACGATCTCGCGGTCCGTGAGTTCGAGCCCCGCGTCAGGCTCTGGGCTGATGGCTCAGACCCTGGAGCCTGTTTCCGATTCTGTGTCTCCCTCTCTCTCTGCCCCTCCCCCGTTCATGCTCTGTCTCTCTCTGTCCCAAAAATAAATAAACATTGAAAAAAAAATTAAAAAAAAAAAAAGAAACATCCCAATGTAATATCTTAAAATGCAGACTAACTGTGACCCCCTGCCAAGCTGATAAAAAGAAAGAAAAAAAAAAAAACAATAGACATGTTCTCAGAAGTTAGATCAGAAAAAAGTGGCAGAGGTGAGGGGAACACTTATTTTAATAGGAAGTGTGAAAATCTCCTTCTGTTTTCATTTATTTTCCTATAGATGTGACCCCTCTCCTTCTTGCTTATGCACAGAAAGTCAATTCGCTACCTCTATGAAAAGCACCATTTTCTAATTCTGGGCCTGGGCTTCTGTGCTCCACCTCCTCCCTCTGCAAGGAGCCAACCCGTTGCTCAGGCAAAAAGGATGAGGATAGACTGGGGCTTGTCAGGAATAACTGTAAAAGCCAGTGAGGACTGTGATTTCCTCCGCTCGGGAAGAACTTCTACTAAAGCCATCCTTGGCTTGCGTCCACAACGTGTGGGTTTCCCCAGGGCAATGCCTCACTGGCCAGCAGGGAAAAACTGTCAGGGAAAAGGACAGGTCTGCCCTGCTGCTCCACTGCCCTTCCTAATCCTTTCCAGGAAAGGCTTCCTCCTCCCAGTGAATGGTGACACAGGTGGCCTACAGCGGAGGATGTTGGGGCTCCCAAACGGGCCCCCGTCTTTCACCTGGGTCTCCCTCAGCAGGGACCTCATGCTGCACCAGGGGTGGCCAGGAGGTGGCCGTGGGAAGCGGCCCCACAAGTATGGAGGCTGGCGTCCCACCAGCCCAACCGCTGGGAGATTTCCCCTCATGGTCTTTGCATCCTTCCCACTCCAAATCCCTCACCCCAACGTTGAAGTCAGTCCACGGTGTTTGCAAGGTAGGTGTCTGAGGCTTGAGGATGACAAGGAGGGACGTTCAAGACACTCCGTTCCCCAGTTCCTTCCCACTTACACTTTTGTTATCCTTCTGCATATCACCAGGCTTTTTATTTTCCTATTACTTACAAAATAACAAAGAAAAATTATTATAGAAAACTTTGCAATGGAAAAGGCTTCTGCAGGATACACAATTCAAAACCACATTTTTTTTTCTGCTGTGCACCAGCTCTGTGCAATTGGCACTTATTGGAGACAGCTTTCAAAGAAAATATGTTTGCGGTTCAAAGATAAGCAGGTTTTTAGTAAACTGTCAAAAGGACTTTTTTTTTCCATCTTCTTCGCTGCCAATGGAAAAACCCAAAAAGAAAGAGTAAGCAAGGTTGGGGAGAAGCATTCTCTCCAAGTTCTACTATATATGTAGACCTAGTTTTCTGGAAATTCATTAGTAGCTAGGATAACCCGGCCTAGGGTCTGCTCCCACCACTCTCTCCCCAACTCCAGTTGGGTTTGGCATCAAAATAATGAAACGCTACAATAATCACATGTGATAATTAAGACACAGGTTCTTTTCTTCAACTCTTCACATTATAATTACCAACCTCATATAAGCTTTATATTTAAAAAAAAAAAACCTATGTTAATTCAAAGCACAAAATAAAAAAGCAAAGATGCCATTTTAACACAGCCTCTGTTCGTATCAATCATAAGTTGCCCAAAGGGAGAGATACCAGAGAATAAAGGACAAAACCAAGATAAGACCCATCTAGAACCCACAGGCCTCCCATAGAGAGGGACAAGCCAGAGGGCTGAACTGACCCCAGTGTCAACAGTCAAGTTTTCCAGCCACTAAAGACGACCAGGCAGGTCTGGTTTCCATGGAGGGCACTGCATTGTGGGCTGTTCACACATGCTACCCTTCCAACATTGTATTTTACCTGTTGCCCCAGTACAGTTTTTGTCAAGAACAGTTAATTCTATGTTTACAGACCTTACAAAGGACACTGATGATGTGAAGGCCATAAGCCCATGAGAAAAATGTTAAACCTCTAGAGAAACTGTAAGACAAAATTTAAATGAAAAATAAAATCCTGACAATAAAAGACACATGACTTTCTTGTGGTAATTTTTGACGATTCTACCAATGGAAAACAAACTCTTCACTTCCAAAGCTCCTGAATGGTGCGAGGAGGCAAAGGCTCCAATTTAACCTGAAATAAGAGGCAGACCTTATCACTTCTTTTCTATGTAGGGAACAAAGAGGAGGGAGCTACAACTTGAAGCTACAAAGTTGAGGAAATTTCACAAAAGCACTTTTATTTTTTCTGTAGGAAAACAGACCCCCCAGCTCCCTCTGCTCTTCCTGAGCTAATAGCACAGGGACGTCCTTAGCATTATCTCACTGTGAGCAGATGGTAGGCTGAAATTTTTTTGATAAAAACAATCCACTGGCAGGGGTTGCCAAGAGGTCAGTGGAACCCAGATTAACAATTGATCAGCTCTAATGGACTGTCGTAGCTATAAACCCAGAGCCCATACACGGACCTGCTACCTCGGTGATAGCAACAAGGCTGACATCCAAGCTGTTAAGACCTGCACTTAATAGCACTGAAGCTTCCCGGCTTCAAAACCTTCATCTCAGAAGACACACATTCTTCCATGCACATCCATTTTCTCAAAGGCCTCTCTCTTACAGGTTCTCGCAAAAGCACACATGGTTTACTCTGAGCCAGAGAAGATTTCACCAAGGTCTGAGGTCCAGGTAGTAAATGATACTCTGTAATACTGACAGATTTTTTTTAACCTCTACTCTAGTTCAGACCACAAATGTAGCCCCTAATATTTCTGTTGTACCTTATACAAAACATATGACCAAAGGAGGAAAAACTGGGCTCCCCTTCTTTGTTCCCAAGAGAACAAAAACTGTAACACTCCAAAGGCTCTTTTCTCGGTCGCTCTTTTTTTTTTTTTTTTTTGAAAAGAGATGCCAATGCTGCATTTATCCTTACAGCACCACATTTGACAAGGGAATCTGTTTGCTACACCAGAATTCCACTATAAAGCTTCCTAATAGGAAGTCAGAGCACTTTTGAAGGGAACACTAGCTTTCAAGGGACAAAAAAGAGTGTCTCTAGGTTAGTTGACCTAAACCACACAACATTTGTTCTCTGCTGAAGGATAAATAACCCTCTCAAGTCATTAAATTATTCCCTCTCTTGCCCACTCGTGTTTTGTAGACAACTGATCTCAGAATAAAATTGACTGTATGAGCCATCAACACCAGATTTTCCAAACTAGTCCTGACTTCCAATAATCTTTTTCACTCTCCTACAAACTCATTTCTTGGACCAGTGGGTGCAAATGTTTGCTCCAGAAAAACTCAAGAAAAGGACATTCTCTTACATAAGCACAATACACAGAAATCAGAAAATTCAACAGAAAATTGATACATTATTATCATCTAATGCAGGGTCCATTTTCAAATCTTTGCTTCTGGGTTCTGAATCTAATTTAGGATCAAGCATTGCTCATTTCATTGTCATGTGCCTTTCGTGTCCTTTAGTCTGGAACAAGTCCTCAATGTTTGTCTTTTTTTTTCTCATGTTTATTTATTTTGAGAGAGAGAGAGAGAGAGAGAGAGCAAGAGAGAGAGCGAGCAGGGGTGGGGCAGAGCAAGAGGGAGAGAGAGAATCCCAAGCAGTCTCCACACCATCAGTGCAGAGCCCAATGCAGGCTCGAACCCATGAACCATGAGATCATGACCTGAGCCAAAATCAAGAGTCAGACACTTAAACTACTGAGCCACCCAGGCGGCCCTCTTTGTCTTTCTTGACCTTGGAATTTTTGAACAGTCTAGCCAGTTGCTTTGTAGAATATTCCCCAATCTAGATTTGTCTTATGTTTTATTATAATTAGATTCAGGTTACACATTCTGGGCAAGAATTCTACATAGGGATGCTGTCCTAAGGCTCAACACACATCAGGAGGCACTTGATGTCCCTTTGTCTTGTCATCAGTGATATTAATTTTGATTGCCTGTTTAAGGAAGTGTCTGCCAGGTTTCTCCATGTAAAGTTGCTATATTCCCCTTTGTAATTAGTAAGTAATTTGTGGGCAGATACTTTGAAATTGTCGATATTCTGTTCTTCATCAAACTCTTTCATACTAGGTTTAGCATCCATTAAAGATTCCTGCCTGAATTATTACTATAATCTTCTATCTCCACTATTTCTTCTATATTTATTAGTTGGTATTCTACTGTAAAAGCTTTCCCTTATCATTTATTTATGTATCTACCTATCTATTTATATCTTCTTGTTTATTTACATCTTATTAGAGTGGATTCAGGGACTCTTATTCAACACGGTAATCTCTTTTGAGTTGATATGAGTTTCTGTAATTTACAACCAGAGTATTCCCCAGGAGAAGGAGACAGTTTCTCTTGACAACACATTCAAGAGGTCCTTACAATCCTCACAGTTGCAAAGTTGCTTCCTGATGCTTCCATTCAGTCCCTCTGGCCCACTCTAGGAACTCCAAACTGTGTGAAGAGGAGGCACACTGAAGATAAATGTGGCCAGTAAATAGCCTCTGGACTTTCCTACGGCTGCCATGGAGGTGTGACTGTAGGAAACAAGGTGCTTCTTGCCCCATTCAGCTGACTCCTCTGCCCCTTCTCCTGCAACTTAGCCCAAAGAGCTGGGCTGGCCTCTCCACCTCTATCCTACTGTTACTGATCGTCCCCAGCACTTCTCCACCTCTCCCTGGAATCTCTTTTGTTTGGCTACCGTCCTGGCTCTATTGGCTTCATATGTTGGTATTATGCCTGAAAATGACTACCAAGTGGTGGGGGTTGATAGTTTCTCTTTCCCCTGCAGACCAATTCTTCACCCTTATGCACCTAGCTCAAATGCTTCAGAAGACAGAACAACATCAACCACTTCAATAGCTGGATTCAGTCAATGGTGGGTACCAGCAAGATATCAGAAGGCTAGATACTGTTATTGGGGTATTATCCCCCCAAATTCCACCCTTCTAGCTTACCACGACTGGCCGCACCCCTCTATCAAATAACCTTTCCATACAGCTACTCTTCCTGGGTTTTGGAAACCACTCCCCACTCATGTTCCTCAGGCTAGGAGGGTGGCTTACCCTGGGGTAGAACATCACTGCTTGTTGGTTTCTCTATAACCATACCTTTGTAAATAATCCCATAGAAATAGAACCATACCTTTGTAACTACTTCCTTTATTAAGCTTTCCTCCATTACCCCCATTTGAGTGTGCATTTTTTTACCCATAGATGGGGAGTGATGAAGAGGGACATCCATGGAACAGAGATACAGCCAAAGGGTACCTTTGGTATCACCACCTCTTTTGTGCTTGAATACTTAGATCTGCCTTTGTCATTTCCAACAAATGAAAACATACCAAAATAAACACTACTTCCTAATTGTGACCACACGCCACTAAAGGAGATGCACTCTAGCAAAGTACAGATTTAAGGATTAAGATTCATTCCTTCTGTCTGCTTAGCAGGGGGTAAACACCACTGAACTCATTTTGACAATACAGATAAAATTTCCTTCAAGAGGGACCAAAAGGAACCTCCAGGTATTATTCAATTCCCTTGATGCCTTTTAATATGCTTTATATATATATGGCAACATCAAAATCCTTCTCTGCCAAATGCAAGTGTGTCATAGTTGGATATAAAAGCTGCTGAAAGAAATTTATTAATTACATGTTCAAATGCCATGTCAGTGAATGATTTAATTTTTAGATATAATATAACAGCCAATTCAAGATTACATCCGTCACAATTTTGTGTTCAGTCACCTAAAATGCAGCCGGGGAAGTGGGATTTGCTAATATTCTGCTGTCCAAAGCTGTCCATCTTATCAATATACCATTAGGAGTTCTGCTTATTATTGTTAGTTGACTGGTTAAGTCCTGAAGAACTGGGGAGGGGCTTGTCAAAATCTGGTTACGTGCATGTACATGAGTGTGTGTTATCATTCACTATAACTGTCAGGGTAGAAAATTGTCGAGGATCACCACCCTGCCCTGTCAAGAAATGGACAGGCTTATTTTTAACTGCATAGCATCCTCCTGAAAGTCTCTCTCACTGAAAGCTGGTGTTTTGCTATACCTAGTGTTTCTCGTTCTTCAGCCAACACACAAAAAATTTAACTCAACTATAATCAGTTACCTGCAAGTCTGCATCAAATTCATGTTTCAGATGTGCCTCTTCTGCAGCCTCCACAAGACGCTGAAAAGAGAGAAGGCAACGTGAAGGATCAGAAATGTGGCCCAGATCCCATTCCAACAATGTAAAAAGGCAAATGCTTCTCCATTGCCCCCAGATGACAGACTGCATCATGGCATGCACACTGTGACCTGGTCCCTTTCCTCCCATGAAACTGGAGACAGTAACATCAGTGTCAAAATCTGGGTTTGGCCTTCATCATTAAATCAAATTTTTCCAGCAAACATTTACTGTTATGTGTGTATAAATGCACACGTGCTCTGCATCCATTTTCATAGCAATTTGTAACAACTCAAAGACACTGGTCCTTGAGGCCCAATAAGAATGACAAAACCTACCTAGAAGAGTGATTCCTTAGATATAGATGTTTCTTCATCACAAGATTTATTGAACTGAATTGAGTCCAACACTATGTGGGCTAACTTTCTCCCCCTTCAGTTTGGGAAATACTACTGATTTTAATTCCCTCACTCATTCAAAGCAATTATTTCTGCACCCAGTTCTAGTATGTAATTATCAGGTGACAATTATTTGGATTTATGGTACATCAATGCCACTGTGACCATCTGCATCCCAGTAAGAAAATCGCTGAAATTAGATCAATAACCAGAACCTTTAAATATACAACTCTTGTTACTCTTCTTAGCCAATTAAATTCAACCAATCCATATTCTTATGAAAACAATTTCATGAAATTCCATTCGAAGGCAATTAGTCAACTATCAAAATCATGTTTACTTTAATTTGAATTTGCCAACATTAAGTTGAAAACGTAGGTTAGAGGATGTTGCAGAAAACTCACTTAGTGAGATAATATTTCACTAAAATTTCATCGAACTAAAAGCAAAACCTTTAGATTCACGTAAAAATCCAGCCATTTCTGTTTTCCTTCTGGTTACTCTTGTAACCTGCGCTGTCTTTAACTTGTTTTTTCTTGGCATAACACAGACCTGAGTTTAATAGGCCATGTTTGAAACAGGATGACACAGGTATTAATCTCTAAATGATTACAAATCAACAGACAAATGTTCCATGAATAATTATTCAATTGGATATGGAAATGAAGAGGTTGAAATATATGTGGGTAACATTAGGCACCAATACAGACCACTAAGCTCTCTTCATAGAACATGCAAAGAGATAGGTCAGCCAGAGACAGTGCTGCCCACAGACAGGAATCTGGGAGGGCAGCAAATCTGGCTTCCCACACTTTCTTTAGACAGTCAGGAAGGGGCTTCACCTTCTCTGGAGAATCAAAGAACAGATCCCAGGAGAACACTACAGACCCACAGCCAGAAGACCCAGTTCTCACCCTAGCCTAGATACAACCCACTACATCTTACTCAAGCCCCTTCCCCTGTCAGGCCTTGGTTTCCTCATTGGAAACACCTGAAACGGTGACCCTAGAACAGGGCTACTCCAAGGGCAGTCCCCCACCCGAGCATCAGTTTTACCAGAACGTGTTAAAAATGCACGCTCTCATACCCCATCCCATCTTACAGAATCAGAGGCCCTGAGGGTGGGCCTAGAAATCCATTTTAACAAGCCCTCCAGGGGATTTGGAAGCTGCTAAAGTCTGAGAACCACTGGCAAAAAAAACAGCATTCATCTTAGAGCTGAATACATCCCTGCTGCCTTGATTAATGATATGCACCAGCTCTCCAAGTTTTCTCAACTTTCATTCGTCTTTTTAAAATCTGTGTACATGTGTATATTCACTATAAGACAGTATATGCTTTCTAGAGGAGAAAAATACAGTTGAGAGGATGAGAAACAGAAGAAAAGAAAAATTAAGAAGAGACACTATTTACGTAGCTTGGATCCATTGGCCCCAACCTTTCATTGCATCACAGTCTTCCTAGAATCATCCTAGACAATGAAGTATGTCAGCCACCGGGAATCACATGACCCAGTCTGCAAAGGCAGTCTGCAAAGGCACTTCGACAGATGAGTGACAGACAGTGATACAAGAAATTGATGTATTTGTGAGAGCTTATTCTTTTTTTTTAATGTTTATTTATTTTTGAGACAGAGAGAGACAGAGCATGAATGGGGGAGGGTCAGAGCGAGAGGGAGACACAGAATCCGAAACAGGCTCCAGGCTCTGAGCGGTCAGCACAGAGCCTGATGCAGGGCTCGAACTCACAGATCGCAAGATCATGACCTGAGCTGAAGTCAGAAGCTTAACCGACTGAGCCACCCAGGCACCCCTAGAGAGCTTATTCTCTTAATCTCTGTAACAGATTGGGGCACCTGGTGGTTCAGTCGGTTAAGCTTCTGACTTCTGCTCAGGTCATGATCTCATGCCTTTGAGTTTGAGCCCCGTGTTGCACTCTATGCTGACAGCTCAGAGCCTGGAGCCTGCCTCGGATTCTCTGTCTCCCTCTCCCTCTGCCCATCCCCTGCTCACGCTCTGTCTCTCTCTCCTTCAAAAAATTAAAAAAATTTTTTTTAATCTTTGTAACAGATTTAGATTTTCCCTGTATGTATCATGAAATCAGTTTCATATTGAGGTTTATAGAATGTGTATGAATATATATTTACACATAAATATACATGTCTGAGCACTTACATTATAAAAAAAACAAACTCATGCATTTTGATTATGTATTTACTTAAACACACAGAAGTGGTTGTTTCATGACATCTAAATACTCCGAGAACCCAGAGAAGAAATGCTAATGACATGTACAAATGACAAAAAGATAAGAACAAATAAAATTTCATGATGACCAAGACAGGAAATATTGAAAGAAGTGAACTGGAAATGAAAAAAACAATAAAGCAGCATAATACCAACAAATAAGAGAACAAGATGGAAATAATAGGTAGTTGAAATTATCACGGAAGAACACAGCATGATATGTATTTCGCATATTTAGTAAAAAGCATTTCCTTTACCTTTGTGTATATATGTATATCATAATACCATTTAACATATTCATATATAACATAACATGAAATGTAATACAGTTCAACCACAAACACTGCAATACAAGTCATAGGGCACGAGAAGGTAACAAACTGGAAACAATTCAATACTATTGTACTGACTACTAAGATAAGGCAAAGCACTGTTCTCTGTGTGGTGCAGCGAGTACCCTGCTGGCCAGTTTTTACGTTCATTCTCAAGTTAAATTTGCCACGTGCTTTTTTTTTTTTTTTAACTTAATTTATCTCACATATTTTTTGTTTCCATGAAGATATTTTACCATCAAGCTCACTACAAGACCTTAAGAAATAAGATTCAAAAACAGATGGTCCACTGGCAGCTACACATAATAGTTATCTCATGGAAAGCAAGTTAAGTACTTTCGAACAGGGCTCTTTTTCAAAGGATACATACTTCATGCAGTATGGGGCTACTGGAAGAGAGGCCTACATTTTATGGGAGAATTCAGGGGAAGATCCTCAAGAACGAGCTCATCGGTTATGCACAATGGTAATGACAAACAGCACACCAAGAACTTGTAGCTTTTGGAAAGAATAAAGGATAGTTGATCTTTCTTCTGAAATACTCTTATAAAGACACACAAATTAAAAGAAATGTTACTTAAGAAGGATATCATGTGCTGGGGTGCCTGGGTGGCTCAGTCAGTTAAGCGTCTGACTTCAGCTCAGGTCATGATCTCATAGTTCAAGGATTCAAGCCCCACATCGGGCTCTGTGCTAACAGCTCGGAGCCTGGAGCCTGCTTCGGATTCTGTGTCTCCCTCACTCTCTGCCCTTCCCTGCTCATGCTCTGTCTCTGTCTCTCAAAAATAAACATTAGAGGGGCGCCTGGGTGGCGCAGTCGGTTAAGCGTCCGACTTCAGCCAGGTCACGATCTCGCGGTCCGTGAGTTCGAGCCCCGCGTCAGGCTCTGGGCTGATGGCTCGGAGCCTGGAGCCTGTTTCCGATTCTGTGTCTCCCTCTCTCTCTGCCCCTCCCCCGTTCATGCTCTGTCTCTCTCTGTCCCAAAAATAAATAAACGTTGAAAAAAAAAAATTAAAAATAAATAAATAAATAAATAAAAAATAAACATGAGAAAAAAATTTTAAAAGAAGGATATCATGTGCCATAAATTTACCTAAAACAGAGTCCTGGGGACAAAAGTTCCTATTATAAAAATAAATTGAATCACCATTTCAAAAAAGTCAAGACCACTCAACTTCCAACTCATGCTTGCCAGTAGAAAAGAGCAGCTTCTAGCAAATCCCTTTATCACCTAAATCAAATTAAGTATGTTTTAAAAATAAGTTTGATCACTGCTTGCAGGTAAGAAAAATCAATTAAAATTTGCTAATATTTTAGTTATAATATAAGGAACCACTGAGCCCGAGGGAAACTGTTACTCTATTATACCTATTGGAGAGGCAGTGTGCTTTTAATAATAATGAGTTAATTTTCTCTTGTATGAATTCCCCTTTTGGATCTGCAGATGGGATTACAGAATTGTGAATGTGGTTTTTAATTAAAACTGAACACTGGAAATAAAAATGGCTTTGAAGACTCGTATTCAAAACCGGGCTCTGAGGCAAGGAAACAGCAGTGTTGTCCGCCCGCGGATCCTCCCCACTTTAACGCCAAAGCATTCCCTCGCTCAACAAAAATGATAACAATGTACTAGAATATACATGCTGGCCTTGGAACAAAGCATCTACAAGCCAAAAAGTTGCCATTCAGGATGTGATGTATGTTTCAGCGGCTTTATATTTCCAAAGAACGCATCCCTTTTAGTGAAATAAATACAAACAAAAGCCATCTTTATAAATAAGAAATGCTAGAAGCCATGGACCATGGACACTATTTACAGCTACGGTGAAGGCAAAACTGCCAAGGGAAACAGTGGGATATTAAAGCGTTTCATTTTAAATCACATCTTATTTCTTCTTACAGTGACCCCACGTATAATCAGTACGATGCTACAGGACACACAGTCTCCAGTCTCCTCCTCCAAAACACTTAAATCAAGATGACAGCTATAGAGGTCAAACTTCCTGTCATGGTTGAGG
Organism: Herpailurus yagouaroundi; assembly: GCF_014898765.1. NCBI lineage: Eukaryota > Metazoa > Chordata > Mammalia > Carnivora > Felidae > Herpailurus > Herpailurus yagouaroundi. The sequence continues at coordinate 13,946,004 of NW_024412444.1, forward strand.
AGGGGGGAAAACAGGACACCAAGTCACCGTAAAAACTGGATCAGAAGAAGAAAATGATTTTTTTTGTTGTTCTACTTGTATTTTATTTTTTGTTTTTGTTGTTCCTGATCATTTTGGCTTAATAGGGGAAAAGACAGTACAGTGAGAGGTGGGAAAGGTAAGAGAAAATGTGATAGTAACTTACTACTGGACTCCTACTGAGTCTATCAGAATGAACAAATTATGTACAAATGAAAAGAAAAAAATTTTAATAAGAAGGGGGAAAGGCGGAGGAGGGAACCATTACAGACAGAAATCCTTAAAGCAAAACAGAAATATAAAAACCATATGGAGAAGCAAAGAAAAATGATATTTTTATTTCTCATGTTAAAACTAAAAAGCTTTGGCTTATAAATGCTGTTATAATGGGATATTGGAATTTAACAAAGATTTCAAAGCACTTAATGTGCTTCATTTTGCAACAGTACATTTAATAATCGTACCTGCATTTTTATTGCCTTTTTTTCTGGAATGAATACATAATTATTTTTCAAAAAAAAAGGGGGGATTACATTCGACTGAGGGGATTCTAAGGAAAACCTGTAATCACTAACATGGCTTTGGGCTATACTGACGACTCACTTGAAGCTAATGATTGAATTGTCAAGAATACCAGGGTTAGAGATCACGTGAGACTTCCTTCAAACCCAACAAGCACTAAACTTGGTGTAGAAGAATAACCATACAGAATGACCAGAAGACAGTACCACTGCCATCACGACCATACCCAGTGTCGCATGGTTCATGTTTTCCTTACACTAGATTCAGCGGCATTTGCTTGAAGAGCTAGTTTGATGCAGGAAGAGTTACACCTTTTGCCCATCAGTGTGCACCTAGGGGTAATGCTACCCTGGCACCATTTAGGGCAGGGCTTGAACTCAGCATGTTGACGGTCTACAGCAGCGAAGACAGAGGAGACCCTGGTTCTATCTGCATCCCAGATTTCAAATTCAATTGATCCCAGAAATAAAATGAAAAATCTCTACCCTCATTAAAATTCTGTCAGCACATGACAATGTGTCTCTGAGAATCTGGACAAAATGGGATTGATTTGTTCCCAGAGCTAATTTCAAACACTCCTTTCTTGTATGAAGGGTCAGAAATCAGGGTGCCTGGATGGCTCAGTCAGTTAAGTGTGTGACTCTTGGTTTCAATTAAGGTCATGATCTCATGGTTCATGAGTTCGAGCCCCGCACTGAGCTCTACACTGACAGCATGGAGCCTTATTGAGATATTCTCTCTTTCTCTCTCTCCTCTCTCTCTCTCTCTCTCTCTCTCTCTCCTTCTCTCTCTGCCCCTCCCCAGCTACTGCTCTTGCTCTCTCAAAGTAAATAGTAAACTTAAAAAAAGGGGGGGGTCATAAATCAATAGTTTAAGACCTATTAAGTTGGGGGGGGGTGTAAGATGTTCAAACTTACATTTTAATTCCTTCTGGCATGGAAATCCCTTCCCCTTTGTTCTTGGGATGGAGTTTTTACTACTCTGTCACAGTGTTGATTCATCTTTGCTGCTTTTGCACTAGAATAGTCAGATCATTACTTCCCAAAGTGTGGGGCTTGTACCACCAGTGAGCCATGAAACATGAGGTGCTTTACAGAAGGGTGAGGGCCACACATGAGGAAAACAGCAAGTGCAACATAAAGGGACAAGTGACAAAGAATACTGCCAGGAGGCTAGGAAGCTTCCCAGAAGAAGTGACATCAAGCTGTGCTCTAAAGGAAAACAGAAGAAGGAAAGGTGCTGAACCAGTGTTCCAGCCCATGGGAACATTGCGCACAAAGTTCTGGAGGCAAGAAAATGTGCTGGTAGCAGCCAGATCTCAGAGACCTACACAGAGGCCACATCTATGAAAGATCTTCAGGCAATAAACCAGGGCCAAAGGAAATTACCTGGAAAGATGGACACAATTAAAGAAGACTGCTTTCCCTCCCAGTGAGAAATGCTGAAATCCACAGTTAGAGTCATATCTGAGAGCTTCACAATATTCAGTAATCCTTATTGATACAAATGTTTTTACTTTTCAATTCCAATAGAAATGACACATATAAATCACCAACTATCAAGATGATCATTTCTTTAGAGAAAAACAGCTTTTAAGGAGCCTTCATTATTTCTTTGTTCCTGTAGAAGAAATAAGCTTTGTTGCACACGAATGAACATTTTGTATAAAATGACCTTCTGCCTGAAAACTGCAAAGATTGCTTCTGCTTTAAAAACAGCAAACATTTCAAAGTAGATTATAAAAGCTAATCTATAAAGTTTCCAGAGAAAGCAGGTAACAGAACAAAAGAGCAAACACATCGAGCATGTACCTGGGGCTCTCTCCTCCCTTCCTCCACTCCTCCCCCTTCCCAGCTCCATCAGATTACATAAGCCTACATCAGACTTTTACAAGACAAAATAAGCCTAGACCTTTCATCAGAAGACAGGATCACAATCAAAGCAAACTACCTTTGTATCCACAGGAGATAGCTGTCATCAATTTGAGGCTGATTAAATTAATGCCTGTTATCAGCAAGTATAGCCAATTTCCAAACCAAAGCCACCTCATTCTACAGATAAGGCTGCATTTGCCCAAGTGCAACATGTGCGAAGCCTCTACGGATAGAAACAGCCAAACTTTGCTCAAGGGGCTGCCCAAGGACCATGGCAGCTGGGAGGAGTTAGGAAGAAAAGACAAGCAACGTTTTCAGATGATCCGGGATCTTATGGAATGGCCCTCCGTTTACATAGCCTTCTTGGGAATGGCTTACTTTATTACCAAAATCAAGTCAACTTAACCACAAACCTTGAAAAGTTCCCTCAGAACTCTTCAGTTGTGGGATAACTGGGCTATTTCCTTTGTGGGCAATGAAATTATCATTAACTTCCTAAGGGGGCAGTCCAGGATGGAGGGGAAAGTCCAAGATGAACGGGATTATAGAAGTTTGAGGATAAACATTTGTTTTCCACAACGAAAGGAAATCACCTATCCCAGAGGACTCTTAACAGTAAAAAAAATCCTGTTCCAGCCCTTAATTACATCTTTTCCAGGACTTACTCGGAGGTGTGAAACCCACAATGGCAGAGTATGGAAGGTACCATCCAGATAGCTAAGGATGATGGGAACATCTACATAAGACAAGGCACATCTAAGTTAACAAGGTGTTATTGCCAGTGGGAAAATCTGTCCTACGGAGTTTCTATTCTGAGTTGTAGTTCCCTTCTGTTCAACTTACTTTAACAAGTGTTTGATGAGAACCTATCAAGTAACCAGAATGGTACCAAGAACTGAGTGGGACATCAAGCAATAAATAACTTAATCCTGACCCACAAGAAGCTTTTGGTCCAGCAGAATGAGAACACGTCTCAGAGCCCAAGGACAAGGGTTTAAATCCAGATCACCCTACTCATTAGCTGCTTCTTCTGGGAAAAACCTTAACTTGTCTGAGCCCTGATTTTCTTATCTGAGGCCCTGAAATAATACCATCTTTCCTCTTACTTCAGTGTGTGAACTTGGTGAGAATGTAGACACAAAACATTTCCTAAGGATTCCGCGCAAGTGCAAGAAATTATTATGATGGGGCAGGAGAAGAGACAAGATGTTCAGGCATAACACAGCTTGACTGTAACAAGGAAAGCTCACAGAGTCTATGCCTCCCACGGTTGGCTCTCATATGGGGAGAACTTGGAACAACGCCTCAAGTTCACAGTTACATGGAGGTTATGAGAACGTCGATTCTGCTGCCAAGGAGAGGACTCCAAACCTTGTGTTCACAAACACAAGGCTGTGCACCTGCTCCTTAAGGACTGGTTTTCAGAACCCACCAGTCTTTTCCAGCTTCTGCAGCAAAATCCATGATCGGTGAGGCTGAAAATGGAATGAGGCCAGGGCCTTTATTGAGAGATTTGACTGATGTCCTCAGAATGGCACAAACACAGAAATTAAGCTGTTTGCCAAAGCAAGCTCCTTTGACGGATGGCACCTGAGACGTGGAGCAGGCCAATAAGTGTGGCAGGCAGTTCCTAGCCCCTGGCCCCAAACAATGGCCAGGGAAAGAAAAGGTTCTTTCGACTTGAAAGCGGAAAAACACAGAGCAACCTCCACGTCCATTCAGACTTTACCTACTCAAGATGGAGTTTTACATAAATTTGATGCATAGAAAACCTATCCCAGTTCTCTTTTTATTCTTTCCTTCTATCTGTCCATGCAAGTATTTACCAGGCAACTTCAGCTGGGGGTCAGGGGGCAACATATTTTGGTCCAGAGAGCAGGCTCTGGGGTCAGACAACCTGACTTTGAATCCTGGCTCCAGCTACTTCATGAGAGAGAGAGTACTCTGGGCCAAAGTCCTGGAACACAGTAAACACCCATTGGTGTTAGGTCTTCTCATTGTTGATGATGACACCAACGGCCGTGATGAGGATGATGACACGTATCAGAAGAATTATGCCAGGGCTTGGGCCATGAAGACAACTGGCACCTTTGTTGTCTAGTTGGGAGGAGAAGCAAATCATTAGACAGTGTGGTGTGGGCCACAATGGGAGGACCACATGGGTGACAACAGCAAATAGCTGTTGGGTTTCACCCCTCCTGTCCCCATGTGAAGCTGCTCTAAGCGTTCGAGTCAATCAATCCAGTTAATCCTCACAACCATCCCATAAAAGAAAGCACAGAGAGTATCCCAAGTCTACACGTGGGGAAAACAAAGGGCAGAGAGAGTAACGTGCAATGAAAACTCAAAAGCAGGAAACAGATAACCCTGCCAGGGCATGGGACACCGTGGGGAAGGTTTCATCAGTGATGTGACTGTGAGCCTGGCTTAAAGGATGAGTGAAAGTCAGCCACATGGCCAAGAGAAATGACGGGGAGGGAACAGCAAAGGCTCCACAGTAGGAGACCCGTGTGTCTGCAGAGCTGCAGGTGGTCTGGAATGGGGGAGGTAAAGGGGAGGAGGGTGCCAAAAGGCAGGCAGGTATGGCTCAGGTGAGCAAGGACAATGAACTAGGTGAAGGGATCCTGTGTCCCGTGCACAGCGGGGACAGGGCACTGAAGAGGTCCAACTGGGCAGAAGAGTGACATGACGACCTCTGGACATTAAGTCATCTCTATACTAATCCGGGAGCACTGCTGAAAAAACAAATTATAAGCGGATAAACCTGAAACAAGAAGATACTGATGCAGGGAAACTGCTCAATTTAATGTCACTGATTACACAAATATTTCAACCCATCAGCGAGTCCTCTGGACTCTCCCTCTAAAATACACCTTATGTTTACCACCCTTGTTATCATCTCCCCATTAGAACCTAGTCAAAGCCACAACCATCTGTTCCTAGACACCAGCCTAACAAGACCCCAGCTTCTGCTCCAAGCCATCTACACTGCCAGAAGGACCTTTTAAGAGTAATTCTGATGGCATCCCTCCCCCGTTGAAACCCTCTGATGACTTCCCATTACTCATGACCATGACTCACAGGCTCTTCATGATATGCCCTGCACCCTCAGCGGCCTCCTTCTGCACTGGCTCCAGATCACCATAGGCTTGTCTCTGTCACCCTTCCTGTTCTCGTGGCTAAGGATCCTCAGATGTTTGCCCCCTCCTCCTTGTCATCCATGCTGCAGCTCCCATGACCCCTCCTCAGAGATACCATCGCCATCCCACCTCGCACAAAACAGTGACATGCTGTGTTCTTAAAACAGCACTGAGCGCATGGCCAATGCTCAAAATGCAGCTGTTGTGCAACTTAACGAAGATCCGTTATTTACCCTACTATGCACCAGGTACTGTGTTTGGCTGGGACTATAAAGTTTATAAGACATACCTCCTTCCCTTGAGGACATTGTAGTCTAGGGAGGGAAAAAGAAAACCAGACAACCAGAACTCAATGTGATAAAGGTTCCAAGAGGAGAAAGCCCACTGAGCGATCGACTAGACCAGGCTTACAGGTGCAAGGAGGCTTCTCATCTATGTTGACACCAGAAGGACAAGCAATAGCCCAGGAAACAGGAAGGTCCTTTCAGGATCAGGAAACTGCATGTGCAAAGACCCCAAGGCAAAAGACAACATGACAGACACACTCAGGCAATCACAAAAAGTTCAGTATATGGACACATGTAGAGGTGGGGTTGCATGGAGCGAGGTAGCACAAAAGGAGGCTGGAGAGTTTTAAGCAGCTAAGTATTACTGAAGTTATATAGATTTTTAAAAATTTTTCAGAAGGTGATCCGAGGCAATGAAGAGAAAGACTACAGAAAAAGCACGTTAAAGCTATTCAGAAGAGTGAATCTGCAAGACTCGGAGGCCAACAGGCCAGAGAGAATGAGGGCACAGAGTAATGGTAACTGGTTTGGTGCTGTTAACCACTAGCCAGTACCACCCCCAGGAGACACCAAGGAATGGTCAGAGAGGCAGATGGAGCTCAGAAGGAACACTTGAGAAAAGAAGGCTGGCAGGTGTTGCGAAAGCTCAGAGTGACAGCAAGTAACGTAATGATGGAAGATCTGCTGAAGAAGGGCATATGCTGGATGCTGCCTGTGGATTCTCAGCATCACTGAAGCAACCCCTTCTATGGCAAGGGCTAGAAGCCTGAAAACTACCTGTTCTAGAATCCCTTACCAGCAGGGGTTCAGATTAGATTCAGAGAGACCTACAAGGCAAAAACGGCAGATGCCAATGTTCTCCAACTGAAGCTATGGGCAAGTGTGTGGGCATCTGCAGATGGCACAGGTCTTTTGCTGGTGTCATCCAGATGCCCTCCTGAGAATTACCCACTGAGTGTACAGAGGCTCAGGCCGCTGGTGGTGGTTCCCCGTGACCATGGCCCTTCCCGAATCTATGCACTTGGGCAGCAGCTTCCCTGAACCTCGTGCCCCCGGTTCTGCCAACTATCAAGTGAGCTTTAAGCTCCTTATGTTAATCCCTGCCTACTTAGAATACCTACAGGCTTTTTGGCTTTTCTGGCCAAACCTGAGTGAACTGGAGGGTTAAGTACGAAAGAACCATTTTAGAGCAGAGGTAGGAGCAAGGTCCAATGTGCAGGGAACAGAAAAGTGGGAGGAACTGAAGTTTGGGAGAGTAATCCAGATTCCTGTATGAAAATACTAGGAAGGAAGGAAGGAAGGAAGGAAGGAAGGAAGGAAGGAAGGAAGGCAGGTAGGTTGGGGTGGGGGGAGGAAGGAAGGAAGGAAAGAAAAAAAGGAAGGAGGGAGGGAGGGAGGAGAGATTTAGGCCCTGGCAGGAAGGGAATTCAGGGAGAAGGAAGGTTTGAGGATGAAAACATGCTTACAGTAACAAAGGCAGTAATAAGAACTGTCCTGGGAAGCCCCCTGATGACCCAGCTCAGGGAAGCTCTACAATCCTTTCCAGGCCCAGCCATTGGACCCAGGCCTCCAATTCCAAGGGCCTTAAACTTAGACTTTCCACTTTATCTCCTAAGGAGATTCCAGATGCAGTCAAAGAGAAGCCACTGCACTGGAGGGAGAAGCTGTTTCATTCAGTGCCTGAACCACATAGTCTATGATACATTACTACTTCTTTTTACTATCTTTTATTTTCTTGGGAAGAGTTCAACTATATTGTATACGTTTGTTAAAAAGCAGTAATTTGTTCAACGTAAATATTTAAAATATGTCACAACTTGAAATATGCTTTGTCATTTCTTCACATCATAACATACTGGGAGCTTTAGAGGAAAAAACGTCCAAATGGCCTGGGTCACACTTGACTTTTGAAGGACCTTGGGTAAATAGGCCCAAGCTGCTTTTTACTCCTCTAAGGTAAAGTAAAACACATGTACTTATGTGTGAAGCTTATTCCAAATGAAATCAAGAATGAATAATGAAAAATAAGACTATTCCCATGACCTTGGTCCCCAAATGTTTTACACAAGCCCCCTGCTTCAATGTCCTCAGGAAAGGCCCTCCTCCCACAATGTAGAAATAAAATCCTGACGCCAATACTCTGAACCTTGTCCGATACTTTCAAGAAGATGATGGCTCCAACTCAAAACACGGGGTGGCGAGGGAACCGATCCTGGGGTGCCCGTGGGGAGCTGAGTAAACCAAGGGGGATAGGCTCTGAACGAAGTGTATCTTTCAGCTCATTTTCTGTTATTTGTCCCTTCTAATTCTCGTATGTTCCTCTGTGTTCAAAAAATGACATTTTCACCCTCCAGAACCAAACTTCACATTTTTACATTTCCAAGGATGAGATGCTAGCTTAAAAGATAAGCTGACTCTCCCCTTTTTAATGCCCAGGTAATGAACTGAAATTGCATATAAAGTTTGAATTTTTATGGGAAGTTATTTTTATGTTTTATTCTCTCGGTTTCAACTCTCTCCTCTGTCAACCCTTAATTATAACTTTATTTCAAAATGGCAAGGAAATACGCAGATATAGAAACACATGATAGTGGTACAAGATTTGAGGATTTCCTTTTTAATGAAGAAAAGACGGAGCCCACGAAGGACTCAATCCACTTTCCATAAAAGTAAACTAGGACCAAAACCTTAAATTCTCTCGACGTCTATGCAATGCCTCATTTGTAGACCGTGCTTGCTCCTGACATTCGTCATGCCTTGCTCACACACAAGCCCCTCCACAGCCCCGCACGCCTTGCAGTTCGGGCTCTTGTAGCTCTCCAGTGCTCTTAAGGACCAAACAGAATGGAGCCTTAGGTTCAGCACAAAGCACTGAAGGCACTGACCCTCCGTGTTCACCCCTCTGCTGCCCTCCCCGCCTGCGTTTACTGTGAAATAGACGCACACAGAAGTAGTAAGTTCAACCATACCAAATTTCCATTTTGTGAATCAAAAGGAGTTGAGTATCAGCCATTGTACGTAGTTTAGGCAAATTCATAAAACATATTTGAGCTTCCGTGGTTTTCAAATTCCCACAAGTGTTCCAAAGGAGTGAAATCGTTTTGAGCAAATCAAGCAATCCTAGGCAGATGCTAAAGAAGGGAACGGACATGATCAAGGCCCTCCTCTGTGCCCAACTTTACAAATGGTTGTCCATTTAAGCCTTACCATAAACCCTCGGGGGGCTATCACATCCCCACTGCACCAACCGGAAACAGTCTCACAGGGATGGAGAGGCCACCCCAAAGTGACGCAGCAGGTGAGGTATGAGATTAGGAGTGGAACTCACAACACTCTCACTTGGTTAAACTTTAGGAAGACTCAAACCGTCGATGCCAACATGGAGGCACTCTGGAGTGACAAGGGCCCTCAGAACCATGGCCACAAGCAGCTGTCTCAACTGGTCCTTTAGCAAAGACACTTAAATCTAACAAGCAAATAAACTGAGGCCAGGATTCTTGCCTAGACCTTGACTTTCACGAGTATTTTGCTGTAAAACCAGGTGTAAATTGAGGGGCGAAAGAGCTAGAACAGAAATTACACATTCTGTTACCTTGTGTGTTATATCAGAAAGCATGCCCATCACCTAGTTATCTGATGAGAGACGAGAGAATGAGCAGACCGATTTTGGTTACAACTTTCTTCCTGTCCCAAAAACATGGATGAAAATCTAGATTTGAAGAAAAAAGAAGATAATCTGAAGGCCGGTGATTGTCTAATATCTCTCACTGCTGAGGGGTCCTCCCTTTGGGTCCTGGAGACCACTCCGAGAACTTTCTGTTTCCATCTCCATGGTGACAGGCTGGCACAAGAGTGAAGACCAGACGTTTAGTTTTTGATGCTCTGGGAGAGGCAGCAGCCTTAGGTAGTCTGAGGGCAGCTCCAAAGCACTGACTGTTAGGTCAAGTCCAGCTCCCTCCCCGTGGGTGAGCCAAGCAGAATTGGCTCAGTAGCAGCAGACACTCCAGCAGGGACAGGCTGCAACAGCCGGGGGGAGAGGGGGTCTTCACGTTGTACCGCTCAGTGCCTTTCAGCAGCATCCCCGCAAATCAACAGCTAGGACCTCTGATTTTATGGGACTTATGTTGGATGAGACATAGATAGCAAGCAAGGGGACAAATATCTTAGATCACAGTAGGTGAGGATAAGTGTCCTGAAAATTATAAAACAAGGCAACACAGTAGAGAATGACAGCAGTACAAATATTTGGGGTGGTCAGCAAGGGGATCCCTGCAAAGTTGATACCTGAGTAACAAAAAGGACCCCAGAGGATATCTGGAGGAATAACCCTCCAGGAAGAACAGCCAAACAGCAAGTGCAAAGGCCCTGAGGTGCTGGTTGCTAAAAGCAAAAATAGGTCCATAAGACCATCTAAAACCGTTGGGGCCAGGAAACACCTGGGTGGCTCAGTTGGTTAAGCATCCGACTCTTGATTTTGGCTCAAGTCATGATCTCACAGTTCCTGAGATTGAGCCCTGTGCTGAGCTCCGCACTGACAGCATGGAAACTGCTTGAGATTCTCTTTCTCCCTCTCTCTCTGCCCCTTCCCCATTCGTGTTCTCTCTCTCCTCTCTGTCTCAATAAATAAACTTAAACAGACAAACCAAAACACTGTGGCAGGGTGGGGTGCGCCTGCAAGGCTCAGTCGGTTAAGCACCAGACGTCGGCTCAGGTCATGATCTCACAGTTCGTGGGTTCAAGGCCTACGTTGGGCTCTTTGCTGACAGCTCAGAGCCTGGAGCCAGCCTTGGTTTCTGTGTCTCCCTCTCTCTGCCCCATCCCCGCTCACACTCTGTGTGTCCCTCTCTCTCTCAAAAATAATAAATAAACATAAAAAAAAAAAAAAAACCATTGGGGCCAGTATGCTATGCTAGTTCATCTGGATTTTAAAAGATGAAAGAATACGCGTATCTGTATTTATTACAAATCCCCAGTGAGAGCTAGGGCAGCACCCCATAATCAAATATTAATATTTGTGTAGTAAGACATGATTATTCACATTAAATAGAACAAATAAATATTATACATACCCACCTGTCATTTCAGATCAAGTGAGTTACGAAAAATTCTCAATTTTCAGAGAGTTCTGGATTTCAAAATTGCAGTATGAAATTGTGAACTTGAAAAAAATTAAGTTGAGGGGCGCCTGGGTGGCTCAGTTGATTAAGTGTCTGACTCTTGATTGTGGCTCAGGTCATGATCCCAGGGTCATGGGATCGACCCCCGTATCAGGCTCCATGCGGAGCACAGAGCCCGCTTGGGATTCTTTCTCTCTCTTCCTCTGCCCCTCTCCCCAACTTGTGCTCTCACTTGCTTGCGCTCTCTCTCTCTCCCCACCTCTCAAAGGAAAAGAAAAGAAATAAAAAATTAAGTTGATATAAGTGTCTCAGTTTTAGCCATGAGGTTTTCTCAGCCCTTTGGCCCAGCTACCACCTGGGCCAGCAAATGACAACATTAAATGAGTAAGGACAGATCAAATAAATGGGAATGGGAAGAGAGGTCATATTGCAGTGATGAAGATGTCCAGACAATGTGATGTGCATCAATTACCACATTATAGTGATATACACACAACTTGGCAAATCTACTAAAATCATTGAATTGTACACTTAAAATGGGTGAATTGTACTGGATGTCCATTATACCTCAATAAAGTTGTTAGAAAAAAACCATCAATGGGAAAAACTCTGAAGTGTGAACTAATGTACTAGTTTGCAAATGTAGAAACCCTCTTATATACTGCATGATCCTAGTTTCTCACAGTAAAAGTATTCCTAGTAAGGTAAAACAATACAGTCACTTTGGAAAACAATCTGGAAGTACCCTGAAAGGTTAAACACAGACTTAACTATAGGACCAGTTAATTCCATTCCTATGTATATACTCAAGGAAAACAAAAAGCGCTGTGCACACAAAAGCTTACACACAAATGTTCATAGCTGTGCTATTTGTTAACAGCCAAAAAGTGGACACACCCAAATGTCCATCAAGCAATGAATTGGATAAAATGTGGTACATCCATATAATGGAATATTATTTGGCAATATAAAAGAATGAAGAACTGATTCACACCACTACATGGATGAACCCTGTAAACATTAAGCTAAATAAAGGGAGTCAGTCACAAAAGACCATGCAGTGTATGGCTAAAGGTATTGTGGTTTCTTTATGGGGTAATGAAAATGTTCTAAAATTGATAGTGGTGATGGTTGTACAGCTATAAATAGACTAAAATCTACTGAATTGTACACCTTATAAGGGGGAAAATTATATGATATGTGAATTATATTTCAATAACACTGTCACCAAAATAACAAAGAGGTGTTTTTAGTATACTAGGGTGGAATTCAATATGTTTTGTTGTCTGATTTCCTTCAAAGCATACAATGACTCCTTGGCACCTGCCATGTTAGTGAATACAACCTGCCAATCACCATCAACACAGGGAAAGTTCTCATCCCGAGCAAGTCTGTGGAGAGATTTAAATCTCCTTTAAAGACTTACTTATTTACTTGGTTCTTAATTGGGATCTTTTATGCGTCTTTAGCACAACAACCCATTTTAGATTAACTAGCTAAATTACTATCATTTGCAATAACTGTGACAAGAAACACTAAATAAATATTATTCAGATAATAGTAAGTTAAATACATTAAAATGATCCTTAGAAGTGTGTTCTATTGTGAACATTCAACCACGGGAGTCTAAGAATTAGGCTTCAATGGCATCTAGCAGAATTCTAAGGTCGACTCACAGCTCATATACAAACAGCACTAATTAAAGATTTTCTCACTTTTGGGGAAAGTGAACACCAAATGGAGGAAAAGATCATTGGTTAACAATAACATTTTGGAATGCTTATAATAATTTATTAGCGTTTATTTATATCCCACCTCATCCCCAAAAGATTTTCCCACTGTTTGTATGCTACATTAAAAAGGGGGGGGGGGCTCTATTATTAAACTAATTAAGAGCAGCTCACCTGAAGGGACACGAAACCTATTAGTCAACAAATATTTATTAAGCATCTACTGTATATAAAGAACCAGGCAGTGCCAGGCACTGAAGGGAGCTAAAATAACCCTGTCTCTGCCCCCTAGGAATTTACAGCCATATCTGGCAATAATTAATAATTACCCCTGATGCTATTTGCCAGATTTCCAACTCACGAGGTGGAGGAGTTGAAGGAAGAAACAATGACTTCCACTACTGAAGCCAGGAAGACAGAGCAGACAGGTTTTCTTCTAATGTTAGAAGGTGTTTAGGACGTACACAGATTCAGAGAAAAGATAAGCTTCAGGAACAAAGGACAGAACAGTCTGGGCACAGAGCTAAGTATGGCGAGACAGCAGATCGGGGGCCGGCTTGGGGCAACACCTGGACCATCAGTGCAAGGCTGAACTTCATACCACCTGAGTCCAAGGAGGTGCCAGAGGAGAAGTGACTCAAGGTGGTGAGAGGCCCATGGCGGATGGACACAGGGAAGGAGATTAAGAGGAAAGCACAAGGCCTTGGCTTGTCCCACAACCATGCAGACAGCTCCCCAGTGCAGCCGCGGCTCTCCAGCACAGCCAAGTCTAACTGCATTCCACCAACAGAATGAACTTAGTCCTACTCTAAACCACTATTTAAAACAAAGTTTGTGTCATTAAAGTATTTTACAGATTTTTTTTTTAATAAAAGAACAATGTTTTTTCATAAAGTTTCAGGCCTGGGGGCATTGGGGGAGGAGAGACAACACTTTCAGTGACCTATCATAGCCCGGAGATATTGATGTTATAGGTATACATATCTGTGATTATTTCTATGCTGTTAATTAAGCTGTCCTTACTTGGGGAAGTGTAAGCAGGTTGAAAAAACATAGCAAGAAAGGTTATAAGGAAACCACACCCCCAAATATTAGCTTGCTTCTGGACACATACACTGATTAAACTGATGATATCATACACACTGGTTATATGCTGAAAATTAGTTTATACAAACCAGAAGAGACCAGTGACTTTCCTGGGTTCTGTCCTTTTCTTTCCTTTTCTTTC
>NW_024412444.1:13959929-14000192 GCF_014898765.1 Herpailurus yagouaroundi
TTTCTTTCTTTCTTTCTTTCTTTCTTTCTTTCTTTCTTTCTTTCTTTTCTTTCTCTCTCTCTCTCTCTCTCTCTCTGACTCTCAAAAGAAGTTCAACTATTATTTATTAAGCAAAACCTAATAAGACACAGTCCCTCTTCTTGAAGATCCCCCATTGAACAAAATTATAAAGGAGACAAATATCTAATCAAACAACTACTATTGGATACGATGAATGTTAAAGATAACTCAGACATGGTAATTTTAAATAAACACTAAAACAATCATAACTATTAATAAAACAAGTCAAAACAAGAATACTAACACGTGCGTATGTATTCTAATAAAATCTTGTTCCTCATATAATTTCCCATATTTGCCAAAACTTCATGAAGGCAAACCACTTAATTTATTCTGTTTAGTAAATCATAGCTTTTAACATGCTAACTCAATGCATACCATCAATGGTACATCTCACTTTGCTAGTAACCTAATACATAACCAACATACAGCAATGGATGGGGAGTCATGGGACAGACCAGTACCAGAGGTCAAGGTGGGCAGGCATCTAAAGCATGCAGATGGCAGGTAACACTTTACAAGGTCAGGGGCAAGGAAAGGGCAAAAACAGTGTTACAAAGTCCAAAGGGGCTGGTGGGAACATAACACAGGGCACCCTGGGAAGACATGATGCTGAGGCAAGATCCTGGCCTGATTAATGATTAAGGTAGATTTATACAGAAAGGCAAGCTTTAAAGGCTTAAAAAGGGACTCAGAGACTAGAATGAGCTCTTCTAGGTACCAAGTTAGGGGGCAGGGTTTGCTGTCAGGGCTCTTTCCAGACCCTGTAAGCCTGCATGTCTCTCTTGCCTTAATCCCCTGGGATGATGTTTTAAAGCACTCAGAGGGGCAGTGTTTCCCATGATGCCTCCGCTCCCTCTGTACCAGGGACTTTGACAGCTACTTCTTGTGATCAGATGGTGGTTGGGGGGGTCAGAACTAGACTCTGGGGCTTCCCTCTCTCTGGATGCTGACCCTCAGGGAGGCCACTCAGGGCTGGAAATAACGTCTCTGGAGACAATAAGGTGGGAGGCACCTCGTACAAGGTTAGGGGCACGTGAGTGCCGACGAGCAGAGAACCCCCAGTACTCACAGCAGGCTGGGGCAGAGCTGACGCTCACAGGAGTGGTCCGCTCTTTGGTAATTTCATTGATTTTAATTTTTTTTTTTGACGTTTTATTTATTTTTGAGACAGGGAGAGACAGAGCATGAACAGGGGAGGGTCAGAGAGAGGGAGACACAGAATCTGAAACAGGCTCCAGGCTCTGAGCTGTCAGCACAGAGCCCGACGCGGGGCTCGAACTCACGGACCGCGAGATCATGACCTGAGCCGAAGTCGGCCGCCCAACCGACTGAGCCACCCGGGTGCCCCATTTCATTGATTTTGAAGAAATCTCTTCCTCGATGAAGGATCAAGGAAGTGAGTTCACTGAATAAAATTTAGGGCACAGAAATATTGGTTAGTCTCGTAGTTAAAAACAACAACAACAACAAACGACTGTAAACATTACTGGACAGCTGTTGGAGGACAAATTATTGGAAAAGGTGAGCTGCTACTAGAACTGGACCTGGCAGTTTATCAAGTGCGAACGGGGAAGGATGCATGAACTCTACGTCAATAACCGCTTCATCACTCCCGAGGACTTCCACCTGGCAGGTGCCTGGATTCCCGCCACAACATTTGCTGGCAAAATGCATTTGCCTTGCCTCCCCATTTTCTCTGCTGTCTGCTTTGAATGTGCAGCACCCTTCCATTTGGAGGCCACTTTCCTCTTTATAAGCCTGGTAGCCTCTTCCAAGAACCTTAACCATAATTGCGAGATCATTTGGAATAATGCAAATATGCATGAGGTTAAACAGCTGCCTTTTTCTCATCAAGAGGCATCTGGGAAAAGAAGGAAAAGGAAGGAAGGTTAAGGAAAACTGAGCCTAAAATCCAAGATCCGTGTCTACTGAATGTTTAAGCTCGTGGTTTCCAGGGTGAAATGCACAGGCCCTTCTGAGTTTCTTCTCCTGGTTTTTCAGTTGTATCAAGAAGCCTTACTCTATGGGCAAAAAGCCCATATCAGATTTCATTTCAGAAAAAAATAATAATAATCTAATACATATGTGGGGCTGGCGTAGCTCCTGTGAATCCAATCTAAGCCCCTAATCTTTGCATCCTAATGGGTTTAAACATTTTCTGACAAGGGGAAAAATGTGTTTACATTTGCTTTCCAAGTTTCAGAGCAAACTATTTTCGAGTCCTAGGGTTACAGATTTTCAAAAGGAAAGCCTAACTCCTCTTTCATTTTGGTAGATTTTCTAAACAAAGTACAGAGTAGTGGAAAAAGTAAGTCCCATGTCATAATCATTGAACACCACGTGCTATCCAAACCAGTAACAAGCAGGTGTCTTCTCCACAGGTGGTGTCTCTGGCTACACTCATCTCACCCCGCGCAGCAAGCTCCTATTCCTCCTTCAACACCCTCATTGAATACCCTCTGTTCTGTGAAACTTTTGTTAAACGCTCCAAAGCAGAATAAAGAGCTCCTCACTCTAAGGCCCCAGACCCCTTTCAATAGAATATTTCACAAATCTATACTGAGCGGAGAAGTATGCTTCATCTGTATTGTACTGTAAATATCAGCCACAGAACTGACCCACCCCTCCTTCTATCCCTGGATACCCTGGGCTTGTCCACAATAGTATGCTCAGGGCTTAGGTGAGTACCCCCTGCATGGTGATGCTCCATCAGTGTCCGTCCATCAATGAACGATTCTTCCCATCTTTCTCTAGCCCACCCCCCTCCCTCCTAGCAGGCTGATCTCTGGGATGGTAGACTATCTTGTTACTCAGGTTTTTGCTAACCTCTGGCACACAGTGATCACTCAATAAGTATGGGCTGACTGTATGAGCAAATGAATGAATGAAAAAATATAAAAGCATACAGTGCCCAGGCCCCACCAGGCATTTAACACAGGTATTGAATTAATGGCTCCCTACTCTGGACTTCTTTATCTGCCTAGATCTCCTGTCACTCCACATTTTATACCTTGTATCTTATCTCCTGGAATAGAGGCCCCCTAGGGTCTAGAACTTGCTTGATTGATCAGTGCACTTAGTGAAGCATACTGAACCCAGAAACCACTCAAGCGACTGTTGACTATTTAGCAAAGAGTACATGACGCTGTAGGATACTTGGGGTAGCCCCCTTCACTCAAAGAAGGTCCAACAACATGAGTTGGTAAGTTGAGCTCGGGTTTGTGAAACACAAGTTTCACTATCTAATTACAGATCACAAAACTCGGTGACTGCTGCCAGCTCTCTGCTTTCTCCAATTCTTTATCAGACAGAAATAACATAAAATTTGTCTTCAATCTACTATATAAAATAAAGGGTAATGCATGAGATGGGACACATTAAACTCAGGTTTCTCTGACAAGGGAGTTCAATATGTTATTAGTCAAATACAATGCTTGGAAAAGCTAAATATGATTATTTACTCAATGGTTATTCATTGATGTCAAAAATGCTACTTTTCATTCAGCACCTTCCTCATTCCACTTCCTTGCACTTATTTTTAGTTTAGAACAAATGCAGTCTGTGAATTATGATCTATATTGTAATAAATAGCTGAGGAGACTCACTGTAATCAAGCGAAAAAATAATCAATATTGGGAAATGCAATGGTCTTTCTTCAAACATCTAAAATTGTTATATAATTGGCTTTCTTCCATTTGTCATCCTTTTTTATTCACAATTTTTTTAGACTGAAGGAGTAACTTGACCTACATGTGTTAAGAGGAAAAGAAATCACTTAAGTAGCAGCAAATGAGATACTATTATCACAGTTCAATATAAAATTGCCGTCCATCATTTAAACAATTTGATCTGTGGCAGGGGCAGGAAATTTCCATAGACATTCTTAAAGACTACAAACATTTTTCAAGCTATCAAATTAACAGGCACAGGAATAATTAGATGTTGCCCAAGGTCTTTCTATTCTGAAGGGAGAGATTTTTCAGGAAGATAAAATTGTGTGTCCCTGTTGTTTTGGTATTTGGTCTTAATGAAAACAGGACCATGTTTCAGACAATGATTGAGCTACAAAGGGTCAAAAAGGTCTTCACTAATTATTTTTTTTAGGAAGTTAATCAACATACCCTCCATGGAGAGAATGTTAATATGTCCTCTTGAAGTCAACACATGGGCCGGTGTAAAAGGCATTCTGCAGTGTCTGCTCTGCCCATGCTTCCCCTCCGAGAGCTGGTCAAAAACCCTCACACTGAGAGGACACAGATGCCATACCGTACTAATCAATCTGTCTCAAGAGTGGACATCTAACCAAACTGGGCTCCTCAGATGCTTCTCCCTGCGAACTGGGACTTAACGGTTGGTGATACTCATCAGCCTCTATGGCACATTAGAAGTAAGCATGTGAACTTGGGAAAGGGGTCATAGCTGTCATCGTCAACAATGCACAGAGACCCAAAGAAAGCCAGGGTTCGGAAAGGACAGCGAAGCGGGAGGCAGAGCGGCAGAAGTCAGAGACCAAGAGCAGCTGCCTCAGCTCCTGGTCACCGCCTGGCCGAAACCTCACTCTGCAGGCTCCGTCAAATCCTCATTTCCACCAGCACGGTTTCCTGTGGGCTCCGGTGACCTGTCACGAAAACAAGCTTGAGACAATCTTATCAACCAAGCTTGAGCATTCGGCAGGACAGCTTTTCTATAAACTCCAAAAACAATGACACAGCAATGACCATCAGGGGCTTCTGAATATTCCAATTCAGAAGGCACCCAAAAATGTTGGAAATTTGGTTGGAGTTATTTTTAGGCTTGGCTTAGCAAGAAATAATGTGCAAGAGCACTGGCCAGAAAAGCTTCAAAGAGCTTAGCTACTATTTTAACCCAGGAGATCGAGGTGGTCTTATTCCCAGGTGCATTCAATTTTCAGCTCTAGAGCGAGGGGCATCGGGGCCCCATTTGATGACAACCGGACCAACAAGCTGTGTTCTTGACACCAAGATTCCTCACACTATCAATGGGGGTTTATTGGGGAGGGGGGTTGTTTTGTTTTTATTCTGGTGTGTATGCGTTTGCCAATCTGTTGGCGTCCAGCGCTTCTGCAAAGCACAAAAGCATAATGTGCTCAAGGACTTGCTCTCAATTTCTTAACTTGCTGCAGTAACAAACAGTTCCTGAACCAACACCAGCCCATGGTCCACACTTTGAGGAGCTGTGGTCTACAGTGCAGTTGTCTCAAGGCTCAATATGCACAGCTGTTCAAGTGTCCTCACCCAGTGCTTTCTTGAAGGCACCGTGCCAGCCCACATTATACAACATGAAGGTGCATCCTGCCTGGAAGGCTATTAGTAATCAAGTCCCTGCTTGGTAACTGCTGGCTTTGTGACTCTGGGCGAGGAATGTAACCTCTCTGAGAATTTCTCTCCATCCCCAAAATGGGGGTGTACAGTAGGCAGAATTCTAAGATAGTCCCCCAAGATGCCCCTTCTCCGGTCAATACATCTTATCCCCTTCCCTTGAGCATGAGCAACGCTGGTGAGTGTGATGTGATCACCACTCTCTTAGTGAGGTTGAAGATGTTTTGCAAGCAGAAATGGAAGAGATTGATTCCGTGCCGGCTTTGAAGAAGTAAGCTGTCATACCGTGACAAGGTCAGGGGGCTAGGACCTGAGGGTGGTCTCCAGAAGCTGAGTGCGACCCTGGCTAACAGCCAGCAAGAAATGAGGACTTCAGTCCTGTCACCTCAAGGGACTGAGTTCCGTCCACAACCTGAATGAGCCTGGAAGAGAACCACGAGTCTCCGATGACACTGCAGCCCCTGCCAACACTTTGGTTGCAGCCTGTTGAGACCCTGAGCAGAGAGTCCGGCCATGCTGTGCCCAGATCTCTGACCTACAGATAATAATAATAATAAATGGGTGCTGCTTTGTTATGCAGCAATAGAAAACTAATACAGAGTGCCAGATCTACTACCATAGGGTTATCGCATGGGTTAGAAATCCCCTATGGACGATGGTGTTGAGCGTGTCCTAACTGTTCAGGCCACAGTAGCAGTTATGCCATATTGATGTTTGGTTTTCATCAGCCATAAGTAAGCCTACTTATACCGTGAATGAAGTATATGTATGTACAAACACACACGTTCACATACATAAAATTCTAACACGCTTCATAAGCCTTCCCACAGAGAACAATCTGCCTCGCATTTTCAAAAACTAGCTTGTCTCCCTCTTGCGTCTCTGTCTTCTGATAGTTGTCATAAGCCTGGGAGGTTGGTAAGACAAATACTACCATTTCCATTATACCAGAGAAAACTCTGAGACTCAGCTCCACCCAACCTCACATAGCCAGCTGGCTTACGGCAGAATCAGACCACAAGCCTAGTCTTTTCAAAAGAATCTATGACAACCTTATCGTTAAATGAAAACATTTCCTTAGATACAATAAGCGGCCTCATACAGCTTTTCAAAACGAATTTTGCAAACGTCATGGATGCCATCAATTATACTATAGGTCTCTGTCCATCCTGAAATCACAGAGTAAACTATATTTTCTGGTTCTCAAATGCGAAAAAGCTAAAGTGGATATTCTCATAAGCAAAATCCCACAAGTTGAATGGGGCTGAAAATTCATCATTCTTAGAATACTGCCTTTTGCAATGAGAATTAAAAACCAGCCCAATCATGTTGGGCATGTGAAGACACAGGGTGCACAGACCAAAGCTGCTCCGTCTGACCTGCGTGTGATTTCAGAGCTTCTGGCCAGGTACGCGACGTTTTCAATTCACTTCACAGGTTCTGCATCAACTTTTGCATTTCATTTATGACCACCTATTTTATAAGCTGTGGAATTCTTTGTTGGTACTTAACTTGCTGTAAAAACAAATATTCAAATCATGATTAGATGGTGAACATTTTTACTGGCATGTTTCACAGCTGAGAAACATATATTTTATGTTTTGTGTGCAGCTATCTGAAAATATGGGATTTTTTTTTAAGGTACTTGCTACCACAAATAAAGTGACAAATATTAGCAATTCTTACAGATCTTCTTCTCCTCCTCCTTCTTCTTCTTTCACTAACTTTCGTAGACTCTCAAGTACCACTGAAAAAAATACATTTTCAAACTTCTGGATAGCTGTAGGAATGAGACAAGATAAAATAAAATATATATTGGGTGTTGGGCATCCCAGGCCTTGAATGGAGCGCATAAATCTGTCTTGCGGGAGTGATGGAGTTGAATGGCACCAGTCTACCTTTATGGAACAACACATACTTTATCATCACAAGACTTTACATTATAAATGGAATGAGTATAAATATATGTGCCCCAAGAAATATGTGTAGAAAGTTGCTCTCCAAGGGAGAGCAGACAACATCTGCCAGTATCAACATTATATAGAGGCAACCGGGCTCAGAGGAACCAGAAACAGCAGTTAGATTCCTTCAGGGTTGTAACATAGCCTGAGATAGTGCCAAAGGTAATGACTGATAGCTTACAGGGCTCGACCTTCGAGGATACAAGTGGCCTCTTACAACAGCTTCGGCCCCACCAGACAAGGATAACGAAACTCCACCAGAGAGGAAGGCAGGTCTTCAGTTCTCTTGGATCTTCAGAGCTAAAAAGGCTTTCATTCAACATTCAAGTTAGGGCTTCTAGAATTTGATTTTTGGGATTCTGTTTGTATCTATTTTTTTTTTCCATTCATCTGTTTGAAGAAAATGGAACTGAAAAATCAAAATAATTCTCTTACCCTTGCAAAAACGAAACCAATCCAACCAACCACCCATACCAGGACTCAACAAATGTTTCTATAAAGGGCCAGATGGTCAATATTTTTGGCTTTATAAGCCATGTGGTGATCTCTGCCGCAACTGCTCAATGCTGTTGTTATAATGCAAAGACAACATGTAAAGGAACAAGTGTAGTTGGATCTGTGTTTCAATAAATCTTTACTTACAAATATGGAGCAACCATTGTTGTAAATGGTGGATCAACCAGATTTGGCCCATGGGCCATCATTTGCCGACTCCTGACTTAGGTCTCTAAAAACATGTCCAGGGCCCTCCTAATTTCTGCATTGGTACATCCTTCGGCTCACGTAATGGTATTCTGATACGTGTCATTCCTTCCACTCCATCCTCTACCTGCCACCAAATTTCTATAGCACAGATATGAGCAGGTCCCTCTTCTCTCAATCCTTATATGCTCCCCATGGCCTACAGCAGCACCCCAAATCTATGCCAGGGATACTGTGATTACCCAAATAATCATGGGTAAGTTACACACAAAAGGATACTATCTTCAATACCATGTGTTTGAAAAATGCCAGTTTCAACTTTAGCAAAGTTAAAGATTCCTTTACTACAGAACATCTGAGGACTCTGCACTAACGGCATCATAGAGCTATACTGGAGCTACAATCTTTTCTCAAACGTGTTTAACTATGAAACCCTTCATTCCCGAAGTATCACTAGGAACTTGCATTCCAGGGGATACACCCTGGGAAACATTCCCACGTGATACATTCCTTAGTGTGACATAAATTACCCTTTATAATCTGGCCTGAAGCCCACTCCTGCTCTGTCTCTGTCTCTCAAAAATAAATAAACGTTAATATTTTTTTAAGAAGGGGCGCCTGGATGGCTCTGTCAATTAAGTGCCAGCTCCGGCTCAGGTCATGATCTCGCAGTTTGTGAGTTCAAGCCCCACGGTGGGCTCTGTGCTGACAGCTCAGAGTCTGAAGCCTGCTTCAGATTCTGTGTCTCCCTCTCTTGCTGCTCCTTCCCCACTCCTGCTCTGTCTCTGTCTCTCAAAAATAAATAAATGTTAAAAAAGAAATTCATAATCTGGCCCGAAGCTACACAGAGTTTCCATTCAGCACCTGTCAGGACCCTCCCAACTGCACCTGCCAGGACCCTCTCAACAAATTCTTCTACCCCTCCCGGGAGCTGTGCACCACGTCCCCAACACGCCAGAGTTTTTACATCCCTATGCTGTAGCACACATCACAACACAATCCTTGCCTACCAAATTCTGTACTGCAGGGACCAGTACAATGTTTAAATAGCCTCTCCCATTACATTTATCTCCCAGGTCTTAATGCCTACAGAATACTGGAAGTAGTAACTCAATTATGCCGTACGGTGCAATGTACTCCTAACCTGATGGGGAGCAACATAACCCTGGAGGAAGAGATATGTCCCGTTTGAACTTATGACAGTGGATGACTGACTTGAGGAAAGACCTCGAATCCTTGTCTACTGGTTTCTGTAATCGGGTACACTGCACTCAGTTTAAAAAAAGGTGATTTCTCCCCTATGTGTCATGAATATACTAAATACACTCCCTCATCTCTCTCTCCACCCCATGTTATGTACTTGGGACTCCTCAGACAGCACAAAGAGATGACGGAGTGGGAGGAGATGGAATGTTTATGGGAGGAAGCAAAGGAGGGCAGGAGAGAAGGAAACTATCCTAAAATACACCCAACAAATACCAAGTGTAAACTATTAAAATTAATTCTCTTATTTGATTCTCCAACCTTTCCCTCTACCTTTTGACTTTCAATAACTGAATATTGGTCCTCTAGCTTGCTTCTGGTTGGTATCCAATTCACCGTGTTGTTGATTCATAGGCAATTTCACACGCTAAGTAGCAGACAGGAATGGCTGAACAGCCAGGGCTGGAGAGAACAACACGATCGTTTTTCAGATAAGAGAGCCATGAGCCAGCAGGGAGGCGCCTTGCCCCAGCAGCTCTCCTGGGGATGCCTCACGTTTCAGGAGATTCTTCAAGGGCCATGAGGCACCCCTCCTGTCCTTCCACAGGCCTCTGATTTTAAGTATCGTCAGGCATTACTGTCCTAATTTTACAGATGATGAAACCAGAGCCAGGAGAAATTGAACGGCCTGCCCAAGCGAACCACTTGAACACTGAATGTTAATGCCAAAATGCCACCATCGGGGCTTCTTGCCATCATGGCCTCAGAGAGAGGACGTTTCCTTCACTGACATGAAACCACGTGTTCCTTTTCACAAAGAGACACATAATGAATTCTGTATTCAGATACAAGTAATACTTTTCTTTGATGACACCAATGACAAAAAGACGTGATCAACCCTCTCCTTGCAACCCCTTATGTTTCTACAGCACATTACTTTTCTAAAAATAGATTTTATTTCTGAGAGCAGTTTTAGGTTTATAGAAAAACTGAGGGGAAAGCACCAAGAACTTCCACCTGGCACCTCAACCCCCACCATACAGACACACACCCAACTTCCCTTCTTATTAACATCTTGCATTAGTGTGCTACGTATGTTACAATTGATGAGGCAGTACATCATTAACTAATGTTCATAGTTTACATTAGGGTTTATGCTTTGTGCTGTACATTTGATGGGTTTGGGCAAATATATAATGACATCCATCCACTATGATAGCATCATACGGAGTAGTTTCACTGCTCCAAAAATGTCCTGTACTCCACCTGTTCATCCTCACTTCTCCAAACCCCTAGCAACCAATGATCATTTTACTGTCTCTACAGTTTTGATTTTTCTAAAATGTCATATGGCTGGAATCATGCAGCATGAAGTTCTTTCATATTGGCTTCTTCTACTTTACATTACACATTTAAAGTTCCTCCGTGCCTTCACATGGCTGGACAGCTCATTTTTAAATCATGAAATAATATCCCATCATCTGAATATACCCCAGTTTATCCACTCACTATTGAGCAACATCTTGGTTGCTTCCAAGTTTGGGCAATTATGAATAAAGCTGTTATAAATATTCATGTGCAGATTTTCACATACACATAAGTTTTTAACTCATCTGACTCAATACTAAGCAGCACGATTTCTGGATCATATAGTAAGAGTATGTTTCATTTTGTAAGAAACAGCCAAGCTGTCTCCCGAAGTGACTATACTATTGTCCATCCCCACCGGCAATGAATGAGAGACGCCATTGTTCCATGTCATCTTTATCGCTTGGTGTTGAGCAGGTTACATTTTTATAAAAGATGTAAATGGGACAGCCTCAACTTACAACAGCTTTTATGGTATATATCCGTTGCGCTCCAAGGGACATGATTTTGATATTTGATATACCTAAGCCCCTTTGTCTATTCCAGGTTTCTGCAGGGCTAATCGTATTCCTTGACCACACTGCACTCACGTTGATAAATATTCATTAAGGCCCTCCTCCATACCGGGCGATGTGGTGGCACTAAGGACAGAGTGACTAACGAGACATATGGCTCCTACGCTCACAGAACTCATGGTGTGGCACAGACCAGGGAGTTGACACTCACGGTCAGGTCACATCAAGACAAACAGAAGGTAAGGGAGGAGCTGAATGTGGCCTCCACTCGTGGTGAGCCCTCAGTCACGACAGCCCACAAGGAAGGGGTCCTACATTCATCTCTAGGATCACAGAACAAAGGGCCTAAACCTCCCGCAACTGCGTTTTTGCAAAGCTGCCAGGAAGAATTTGCTCTGCCAGAAAACCCAGAGATAAAGGTGACACAAAAGCTAAAATTAAGGAAGAGCTGCTGGAGGTTTCCGAACTGAGAGTGCATATCATCCCTGAAAGTGTTTGCACAAACACTAATGCTTTAAGGAATGTTGTTGTTTTTTTTTAACTAACACCACTGTTAATAGATGTTTTAGATCCATACGGTCCATTTTTCAATAAACTGCACTAACAAAAATTATTCAGTATTTTTGGGGGGATACTCATTAACATTTAATACTGAGCGCCTCTTATATTTCCAGGCTGCCTTTCTATCTATCCTCTTTTCTTTAGGGCTACTTGTAGACTCTGCTGTGCTGGTGGCATCTCTGAGCCAGCCACATTATTTACAAAGGGTTTCACAGAGACGGGAACACAGTGCCTGACGGCAGCTGCCAAGGCATAACTCACCACACTGTGTCAAGGTTAGACCTCGGTGCCAATAAAGATTCATTAGGTTCAAAAAACTGAATCAGCAGAGTCTTTGCAGTGACCTGAACGTTCAAGTTGGCACACAGCTCTGGAAGTTTTCAGCACAAAGAAAAAGTAAGATGAAAAGACAGCTTTTAATGTGTGTACCACACGACAAAGATGGGGAACAGTAGGCCACACAAACATGGATGACCAAAAAAGATTAAAATGATTTACGAAACATCGCCCCTTTAGCTCAGCTCCGGTTCTGTCCATGAGCACTCTCTCTCTCTCTCTCTCTCTCTCTCTCTCTCTGAGGAATGGCAACTAACCTACACTGACCCGTCTTGTAAAGAGTTGTCCAGATTTCATTCTGAGAGCCCCCCTCCAGGTCTGGACGTTGGGGGATAGTCATCACAGAACACATCAGTCTGTAAGGAAACCAGACCAGAATGACCCGGCCAGCCCTTGCAGATCTCCAAATATCCTGTTGACAAATAACTGAGCAGTTCCACGGTCACTGGCCCCAGGTTTCAGAGCAGTTAACGAGAACAGAGCAGTAAACAATGTGGCAATGTGTGCACTTGCACATGGACTTTCCAGTCTAACGAGAGAGAGCAAAGTAAAAAGTGGATGCAGCCCAAGCGGGCTCCCTCACCATTTGTAGACTCTTCCTGTTGACACGACTATGCTACTATAACATACCATCTATATGTCGGTCCCCCCAAGCTTCCATCTCCAGCTTGGACTCCTGCCCTGGGCTTTAGTCTCATGGAGCCAACGACATCTTTTATATCTCCACTCACATGTCTAACAGACATCTCAAACTCAAGGTGGCCACAGTGGAACTAAAGGCTATAAAGCAAAATCTAGAAGTTATCATTTGTTTCTCTTCTTCCCTCAACCTTCCCACAAACACTCACTACCCTGTGGCCAATCTGTGTGCAATTCCTGATGACTCTAACTTCAAATGTACCCTGACTCTACCTCTCCATTTTTGTGATACAACCCCATTTCCTGATCTCTTTCACTAATGAGTGTAGACCTTAGTTGTCAACTCACTGGAAACTGACAAACGTTAAGAGCCCCCTCGCTAACCTCGTCTCTACTCTCACTGGCTACAGGCTAGTCTCCCTGCAGCAGCTGGAGGAAGCAGAGCATAAATCAGATTCTATCTCTTACTGCTTGAAATCCCTCAATGGCCTTGAGCTGTACTTCAAATAAAATCCCTACTCCCATCCCTAGCCTGCCAACCTGTGTATAACCTGAACCCTAGCCCTCTCCTCAACCTCATCCTTCATACGGATCCCAGAGTCACACTATAACTTCTGCAGAGACTGTCCCTAATCCCCACTCTAAAAAGAACACCACTCACTCTCTCATAGCCTCTTATTTCCATTCTCTGGAGCATACTTACCATTTTTCATACACACACACGCACACACAACTATAAAGTCTGTTTACAACAGTATCTCCACTGCCCAAAACGGAGAATGTCCTCCATAAATATTTTTTTGAAGGAATGGAAACTGATAAGCCATCATTCACTAAGTCCAACATAGTCATTTTCCTCTCAGCTATTGTAAATGAGTTTAGTTTTTGTTATTGCTGCTGAGTAAAACATGAAGTAATTGGCTTACACTTATGGACCGTGTTGCACGAAAGATACGTATCATTAAATGCTGGAATCCCACCCCAGCCCGAGGAGAGACACGTGAGAACCAAGTAGCCTGAGGGGTCCAGCAGACACAGGTCTTAGATCTCACATTCCAGCCACTGAGTAGAATGACAAGTAGAATTAAATTTAATATTTAAATAGTTTCCCTCTTTTTTGTTGTTGTTCCTTTTGGCTGATTTTGCATGATTTAAATTGGCTTTGTTGAGAAGCAAAAGCACTGACAGAAAACCCTGAATGCACAATAAAGGGACTCAAAGACACTCAGGAGGGGCCCACGGATGGAAACCACCGGAACCCCATTAAACTTGCAGCTCACCACAGCACCGTTCGTCATTTTTTATTACACTTGCTTTTTTTTTTCTTTTTTGGTTTTAGGCCTTTTAAAAAAAATCCTTCATACTTTATCAGCTTTAAAGTAATGGAAACACTAGTCATTGTTGACTTTTGCCCATGCCTGAAATTCAATTTAAAGAGATACCATCGGGGGGGCTAAAAGGCCCTGTGCCGCACTTAAAACAACAGTATACTGGATCGTGTCTCCTTAATTCCCTGTGTGAGTGTGTTTGCGGCAGACTTAGAAAGTGCACACCAGTGCCAATAATTCTAAGGAGAAAAATTCTTCCACTTCCAAGATCTAATCCAAAGCAAACACTGCACAGCACGTATGGGTAGGTGTTGAGGGGCTGGAAGGCGGAGATTTATGTGCAAAAATGAGAAGGCTCTGAATGTGTGTAGCTTGGCTAAAGAGACATGATAACTGCCCTTAAGTGTCTGACAGAGTAAACACCAAACGGGAAAGAAAATAACAGCCAAAGCTAGACAAAGGAGGTAATTAGGGGTAACAGGAATCTTGGGCAAACTGGATTAAAAAATGTCCTGGTGAGAGGACCTTCTAAGTGGAAAAATAGTTCTGTTTAGTCCAGGACGGAGCATTCCCCAGAAGGGCCTGTCCTGCGGCTCCCCGGCCCCGCCTGCAGCAAGGCTGGTTGGCCTGACTTTCAAATCAGGACGGGGTGGCAAGAAGCCCAAGTCTGTGGGGACGCTGGCTTGGCTAGTTGCTCCAGCAGCTCTTGTCACCCCACTCCACTGCCCTCCCTGAAGTTCGCCAGGAGAGAGGAATGTGTTTCCAAGGGGTCACTTCAGGTCCCAGAGTTGAGGCTGGCATCTTTGTACATTACACTGTCTGCTGCATTGCTGAGGGCGAGGTGATGCTGGATTACTCATCAAAATGCCCGGCCATTGATGCCACCTTTGTTTAGAGCTGTGGTTCCCAGTCTCAGCTGATAATCAAAACCACCTGGGAAGCAGGAGTAGCGTGTTGGCTTTACAAAAATACCATTCCTAGACCTCCCCACACCCACACCTGCTGAACCAGGGCTACAGGGCTGGTATGGGGCAGAAGTGCGATTCACGTCGGCATCAGTCCGGCTCTGACACTCTGCACTTAGCTACTGGTCGTGGATCATGAGGGGATGGCTGTGTTTCCCAATAATTTCAAATTTCAATATCTGTGTTTCTTTCAAGAGCTACCCAGAAATTCTGCTGCCCTAATTGTCCTGCTGTCTCTGACTCTGAGGAAGCAGCTATATCAGTAAGTTAGCCACATGACTTCAATGAGACTAGAAAACCGCCAGATTTACTGGCCAGAATTTTTCAGGATTTACGACCACAGCTGTATGCCCCAAAGTTCTGGAAGTGACTATTTCTAACATTTATGGATATGTCCTCAGAATAGAGTACCACTGCCTTTCTACACACTTATATTTGAAATTGACATATTCAGAATAACCTCAAATTGCTGGAGCTGTGTGCCATCTGGGATGGGCTCCCCTGTTGCCCCAGGGACCAGGAGATGCCTGATTTGGGTTAGGAATGACCTTTAAAAACCTTAGTAGGGGCGCCTGGGTGGCGCAGTCGGTTAAGCGTCCGGCTTCAGCCAGGTCACCATCTCGCGGACCGTGAGTTCAAGCCCCGCGTCAGGCTCTGGGCTGATGGCTCGGAGCCTGGAGCCTGTTTCCGATTCTGTGTCTCCCTCTCTCTCTGCCCCTCCCCTGTTCATGCTCTGTCTCTCTCTGTCCCAAAAATAAATAAAAACGTTGAAAAAAAACATTTAAAAACCTTAGTAATTGCTGATTTTTGTTTGTGACCTTTCTACACATGGATTGTGTGTTGGTGCCCCCATGAGTTATAATCAACTTTCCCTAGGTTTATGTCTCTGATTGGTACAGATCCATTTGTTCAATTTCAAGTCACCTGAACAAGTATTTATTGAATATCTTGTATGAATAGGAGTAACAGTACTACTAGGAGTAGTAACAATAACACAACCACCAACACCACACCGCTATCTTTAATTGTACGGAACCCTGGGACTCCATCTTTACAGTGGTTCTATGAGGTAGGTGCTACTGTCACTTCCATTTTGTAAATGGCTCAACAGCGGTTCTTGGAAATTTTAAGTAGCCTGCGTGCGGGGGCAAAGAGGCAGAGCCAAAACTACAAGTCGGGTACACCTGCTGTGTTCTGACACCCGTGCTGTATGACCTTCCATTATGCCAACTGCAAGAGGATTAGAAGAATGGCCTGGCTCATATAGGGCCCATCATCCACTGGGGACATAAGACCAGCGTATGTACCCATGTATCAGTGCAGTACAGGTCATCAACCCCAAAGCACCAAAAGCCACAAGAACTTCGAGGAAGGAGACTTAGCTGCAGGCTCTGAAAGTTCAGCAAAGGCAGAGTCAGACTCTAGAAAAGGAAGGGTTCAATATGAGTTAAGGTGAATCAGATGAGTAGCTTGGGAACACTCCGTGGGACGCCAAGAGGGAGCTGAGGCAGGCTTGATATAACTGGGAGGCACTTTAGAAAAGTCACCTGGTAGCAGGAAAACAGCCTTGAATACAGGCAATAGGCAGGGAGACCAGTGCTCCCTTCCCAAGAACAGTCTCCACTAAAAGCAATGTGCTTGGTGAGGACAGTGAGTCTAAAAAGGAGGCTGCCAATTGGCGTGTTGAAAGAGCTTCTCCCCCATAAGGTGGAATCACATGAACTGTTGAAATGAATCACTCTTTAAAGATATTACATCCCAACAACCCTTGAATACCTAGAATGCTCAAACACGGAGATGAAGCTCAGGACTAAAGAGCTGTCCAAAGCAGGGGACATGAACATATGAAGGTTTTGGGACTCTTAGCTTAAACACCATTCCAGCAAAATAGAAAATGGCACTGAGCAAAATAGAAAATCAGCAACAAGCCATCATTGGCTATCAGACAAGAAGAAAAGGAGACAGAAGACGTTTAAAAATTAAACTCAAAAACCCAAAACCCATAGCAGCCTGGGAACATTTGACCCAAAAGCAAACACGTAAACAAGCCCTGGAACTGTGTCACAATTAACGAACATTAAACGTGACTGATGACACCGCAAAGGAAGCATTAAATGATGATACCATTCAGGTAGGCAGACAGGTAGGGAACACATTCAAAACACAGGTCCCACAAAATTCCCGGTATTTTACAAGGCTTGATGCTGCTTCACGTATCTGGAGAGTTCTCTCCTGCACAGTGTTCAGCTGGGACGTGAGCAAGAGGGCACAATGTGGCTCGCTTGATAACTGAAGTGTTGAGCCGATCATCCGGAAACTTCTAGATGCTTCTGACCACGCTCCAGTAAAGCACGCAGAAAATGCAAAACTGTGAATTATTTTAGAAGAATCTACAATACTCCACACCTTTGGGACAGAGCTTCCGTGCACTGACCCTAATGAAGTCACTGACCCTGCCAACACCCAGACCTTAAACTCAGTGAGAGAAAGGCCATGTCCATCTTGCTCACTTCTCCACCTCAGGGCCTGTCTGGCACAATACCTGGAGTGTGACAGATGCTTAATAAAGAGCGCATTAATTAAAAATAAATAAAAAAGGGGTTACCTCAATCAGGAAAATACTACACTTACCTGAAATGTCCATTTAAATACATAAAATGACAACTGGAGTTAAACTGTGCGTCTAGAAACCCATTTGAAGTTTCTAGCAAGAGTGAGGGTATTGAACATCTTAAAACAACAACAACAACAACGACGACGACAACAACAACGGGAGGAAGGCAGTCCATTTCCCCTTGAAAGGCCATTTTCTCTACCCCTCCCAATACAAGCCGTGCAGAGACAGATACTACAGGGAAGGGGGAAGGAAGCACTGCCCAGTGAGAAGCCCAGTCTACCCTACCAAGAAGCCAGAGCTGGAGGCATAACTGAATTCAGCTACTCTGGTTGTAAAATGTCAAGATGCACCAATAGACAAAACGTAAGACAGCTGCACAGGCAACATATGAACCAAAGGGCTCTCTGTCCAAGGAATGCGTTAAAAAGAATTTACATCCTGGCAGCCCGCATTTACAGACACATCACAGAAGGCAAGTAACTGCTCTGAACAATGGGGTAAAGAACAGAAGGTTCTGGATGATGCTCAGACACAGAAAGGAGGTTGGAAACTGAGGTTAGGATTTAAAGAAGTCATGATTGGACAGACCAGGACATTCGTCCTAACAAAGAAGAGGGCGGACCGTCCCCTAACAAAGCCACGCTATGGGCTGTACTTGGTGGATGGATGCCCTGCCTGGGGTTGTGTGATGTTTCAAGCAGCTTTGTGGACAAAAGAGGCTTAAAGCTAATTAAAAAGAAAAAAGGAAGCTTATTGGTGATTTTAAAGATAAGGAAGCGAATAATGAAAAGTTAGGCAGACAAAAATTACAGGAGCATAGTGAAATAAAGATAAACAGCAATGCTCTGGAAAGATAAGGAGGAAACAGCTTGGCATGGAGTCAGGGGAGCCATTAAGGGCTGTGGCGAGGAGGAGTGGCAGATGGGGCTGGTACTGCTGATGGGCTCCGTGAAGTCTTTGCTTCAAAATTCCTCAAAGGAGCTGCCTCTTAGGAATGTCTCCTAATGAGAGATTCCTAATGAGAAAGTGCAATGTTCAGAACGAATGGCTGCAGAAAGCCAGGCCGGGACAGACTCCATGCACAGGCTCGGTGGGCTGGGGGTGTGTGGGCATGCCCCACTTCGCGTCATGCCATCCTCCTGAGTCTCTCTCCTTGAGTCCTGCAGTGTGGCTGTGGAGGTGAGAGCTTCGACGGTGAGAACAGCTCGGAAACTCAGCACCCCACTCTCTGAAATGCCTCCCTTTCCCGGCCCCCACCACAAACACCCCAAGACCCACTCTGCCCCTCCCTCCCTGGGACAGAGCCTGGAGCCTCTTATTCGGGCTGCAGGATGCTAATCGAGAAAACCGCAGTCACAATTAGGTGTGTTTCTGAGGGGAGAACCTCTCTATCTTAACAGAAAAGAAAGATGAGCAAGTAATTTTCGTGCCATGCGCAATAATCCACAGGATGAGGAAAAAGTTGAGTAATGGGTAAAGAAACAGCAGTGTTTCTTCAGAGAACAAGAGACTCCTGAGAATGTGCTCTGAATTTCCATTCGAACGGAAGTAGATGTCTCTGTGAGTTCACTGTATGGAACATTTTCTAACTGAGACATAATATTGCAGATATCAGAGAATTAGCAATAAAACTACCAGAAAATTATCCATTTTGACTTGCATGTGGAGATTTTTGTCAATTAAAACATATTTTATCTTGCAGTGAAAATATTTCAGTGAATGATGGGTCACAGTGCTTTCAGCAGCAGTGCCAGCCAATGAAATAAAAAAGAACCCCATCAAAATGCCTCAATATTTGCTCAGGCTGAGAACGAGGGCCACGTTTCAAAAGGAACAATAGCTGGTTATGCTGAGCCCATTCACAAGGCAGCAAAGGGGTCTATGGTTAAAGAGCTGGATTATAGTCAAGATGCAGCTTAATCCCTGTGGCTGACACACTGGGTGTTCTTGGTCAAGCCATGTGCTGCAATCAGCTCAACACTCCAACAAACCCAAGAGCAGAACAGTCCAGGAATTTTCTTTCAAGAGACACTAACTTCTTTACATTCAGTCAAATACATGTAAGCTGTGATTTTCCATACGTGGGCCTGCTTTGAAATGCATATGACATTACATAATTAATTACATTCATTAAATAAACATTTACAAGTCCCGACAGGAACCAGTTGTCATGAGAGGCTCCTGTCTTCTTTTTTTTTTTTTTTTTTTTAATTTTTTTTTAATGTTTATTTATTTTTGAGAGAGAGAGAGAGACAGAGCATGAACGGGGGAGGGTCAGAGAGAGAGGGAGACACAGAATCTGAAGCAGGCTCCAGGCTCTGAGCTGTCAGCACAGAGCCCGATGCGGGGCTCGAACCCACGAACCGTGAGATCATGACCTGAGCCGACGTCGGACGCCCAACCGACTGAGCCACCCAGGCGCCCCGAGGCTCCTGTCTTCTAGGGGCCGCAGTCTGGGATAGGAAGGTGGGCCCACAGACCAGTCAGCACATGCAAGGGCCCTGAGGCTATCTGTGCATGTGTAGTGGACCCCAGGCAAGGAGCACCTCCCAGTTCTACCTGGGATGGGCAGAGGGGAGCCTGGAGTCATTTTACCAGATCCATAGAATCACCTGACAAACAGACCCCAAAAAGAGCTTTTATGAAGAAGGAGCAGAGATTTAAAAAAACAAAATTCAGCCAAAACAAGTTATTTCAGATCCTGACCTAGCATAATCTCATTCTTTCCTCTGTGTGCCCACAACCTTCTGATGTTTAATATAGAAATGAGCAGGTTCTGTATTAAGAATGTTTATTATAAGGCATATATCAAATCTGATAGAAAAACAAGCAGGAGAAAGACAAGGATCATCTTACATCATCATCTAAAGGACCTATTACTAAAGATCTCCATCTCAGTTGGTCTCCAATGAAGGAGTAGGTATCACAATCCTAATAGAGCATCTAAATGACCTCTTCCTCAAGTTCCCACGCGAGCAGGAAAGTACACTCATGAAAGTGGGAGCTTTGGAATTGGGCAAACAGAGATTTAATCCCAACTTTGCCATTTATGGGATCAGCTACTGGCCTCCCAGCCTCTTCTTCCTTATTCCTAAGTGTGAGTGGGTGTAATAACTAATGGGATTTAGTGCCTTTATAAGAAGAGGCCAGAGAACCAGCTTGCTCTCCTTCCACCACATGAAGATTCAGCAAAAAGTCTGCAGTATACAACCCAGAAGAGGGTCCTCACTAGAACCCGACCATGCTCGCACCCTCATTTGGGACATCCTGCCTTCAGAGCTACGAAGAATAAATTTCTGTTGTTCATAAGCCTCCTACTCTACGCTACTTTGTTATAGCACCCTGAACTATGATACTTTATAACTCAAGGTGAACCCTAACATAAACGACTGACTTTAGTTAATAACAATGTAACCATATTCATTTGCCAATTTTAATAAATGTACCACAATAACACAAGATGTTAATAATAGGAGAAACAGTGCAAAATGGTATGGGGCAGGGGGAGAAAAGAGGTATATGGGAACACTCTGTGCTTTCTGCTCAACTTTTCTGTAAACCTAAAACGGCTTTTCTATTTATTATTATTGTTTGTTCGTCAATTTTAAAAAGATGCATGAGAAGAATAACAGGTAACAATTAAGCTATGTCAACAAATTCACAGAGATCCCCAGTACAATTAACATTAAAGATTATGAACAGAAAACAGAAAACTCTGGCAAGGGCTATTGGGTATTCTAAAGGAGAAACAGATCCCACGCCAGGTTCCCTGATGCAGGTCAGTGTGACAGCCCTAAAGGATCTCTTCAGACAGCTGCCGTCCCTGCTGTTGAGCTGGACCAGAGAGTGGAGGTACGTGTCACCCAGGAGGAGCCTTCTGGGTCTCCACCATCTCTCTACACTGCCACGCATTGCATGGTCATCTCAGGAAGTGACACTTACAAAGAGGTCACTATAAATCGGGCCTGAACAACCAATACCCCAGCTTCAAAGCAAGGTCATCAAACCTCTGGAGCCAGGATTTGGCTTCCCCGTCCTCAAGGACAGGAACCTTTTTTTTTTTAAACCCTCTTGCTTACTCCCAGCACCTAGCAGGGGTTGAAGGCAGGAAGTAAGCCCAGCCCGTAGACATGGGCCACTACTGGCATGGGTGGACAGATTCACGATGCAAGTGGGGTCTTCCCAGCCCCTATGTTTATTTAAAGTGAAAACAGCTATAAGAGACACCTGGTTTCCCAGGAAACTATGATTCAAACACGGCACTTGCAGTTTTGCCAGATAAATAAATTAATCATGGTAACAAGAGAGACCCAGTAACTAACCTGGAATCCTCCACGGCCAAAGGTAGAGGCCAGTGGGGATGCATAAGGTTTAAGACACTATCTGTTTCAGATTCTGTGTCTCCCTCTCTCTCTGACCCTCCCCCGTTCATGCTCGGTCTATGTCTCAAAAATAAATAAACGTCAAATAAAAAAAAAAAATTAAAAAAAAAAAAGGGGGCGCCTGGGTGGCTCAGTCGGTTGGGCAACCGACTTCGGCTCAGGTCATGATCTCACAGTCCATGAGTTCGAGCCCCGTATTGGGCTCTGTGCTGACTGCTCAGGGCCTGGAGCCTGTTTCCGATTCTGTGTCTCCCTCTCTCTCTGACCCTCCCCCGTTCATGCTCTGTCTCTCTATGTCTCAAAAATAAATAAACGTCAAATAAAAAAAAAATTAAAAAAAAAAGACACTATGGGGAGTGACAGTGGGTAGTCACTGGTCACCCTACTAAGCACACTGAACTTCCCAGGAAGAAAGGTATTTCTTTTCTAGTTCTCCTGCAAGCCTCGTGACTGAGACAAGGAGAAGGAAAGTCTCTGCAGGGTGTTCTGGGCCCCAAATGCCTTTCTGATCCACACTTGTGTCTCCTCTCACCACAGGCTTTGGGCTCAAAGCCCTGCAGGCCCCGGGTGAAGAGCTGAGCAAGGCTGTTTGGGTTTCACTCTACCTCTTCAACTACCTTTTTGTATGGCCAGCTGGTTTTCTTTCAACAGTAGTGATTTAAAAGCTACTTTTTAAATAAATTTAAGGAAAAAGGAAATCAAGGCGAAGGAAAACATCCTGTTAAACATTTCTACAGGTGCGACTCAAATAAGGCAAAACATCATCAAGGCAAAATTGGAAGAGCTGATGTTTGGGTCAATACAGTTCCCATTTTTCACTTATTTGGGGAAACTGAGACCCAACCCCCCTCCCCACCAAAGGAGGGGAAACTTATATAAAGGCCATAGAGATAATAAGCAGCCAAGTGGGACCCAAACCAGGTCCTATGAGCCTGTGTATCCAGTCAAAGAGACACTCTCTAAGGAATAGATGCCTTCTGGTCAGATGGCATACTGGGCAGAAAAGAGGGATAAATGATTTATTATTACCAATTTGCTTTTGTTATGGTTCCCAGCATGCTGCGTACAATGAATAGGGGCCTTCCTAACCTTCCCCCACTCCTTACCCACTTCCCCCCTCCATCCCTCCTCCCACATTCAGTCACCACCATTCAGGAAGCCAGGCACTGTGTGGTAGGGGCAGAGACACAGACTAGAAAAAAAGACACCAGCTCTGCCCTGGAGGAATTCATAACCTAAGAAGGGGTCCGGCTATCAGGTAAGAAAGCACTCCCCGCTGTAACTGCGAACTCCTGGAAACACACAGGCAAGAGAGAGGCCTGGCCAGCATAAGGTAACAGTGCGCCTTACTTGTTATTCACTGATTGTAAGTGAAATGTAATACTTTATTACTACTTCTTCTAATTATCTGTGACACAGTATGCCTGGTCTGTTTCAGCAAAACAAATCCTAAAACCTTCCTTCAAACTGTCTGAATTTTTAAAAATGCATTTCGTGTCAGCCAAAAAAAAAGTGAGCATATGCCTGCTAACAGGTACATTTATATTATACACACTAAAAAAGTTACAGATAGGGAACGAGGCAAACCATAAGAGTCTCTTAAATACTGAGAACAAACGGAGGGTTGATGAGGGGTGGGAGGGAGGGGAAGGGGGTGATGGGCATTGAGGAGGGCACCTGTTGGGATGAGCACTGGGTGTTGTATGGAAACCAATTTGACAATAAATGACATTTTTTAAAAAAAGAAAAAATATATACACATTATATAAATACTACTATTGTGTACATCATCTTAATGTACTATTACTCTACTAAGTGCATTATAAAAGATATACAAAAATAGGTATTTTAGAAGAGACATTCTAACATTTTCTTCCTGCACCACAGAGGAGCATTTTGTAAACCTTCCTTCAGAAATTACTGATTTGGCTCAAGTCTTCCTGAAATGAGAGCCCAAGACCTCCAGGCTGCAACGTGCCAGGGGGTTAGCATCGGGGCTGGCAGTGAGGATGGTATTCAAAGCCCGCCTTCCCAGTACTCCTCCCAGCTTACAGAGCCAATCCTGTGCGTGGGGCCCGTGGATTTGTAGTCAACAAGCTTCTCAGGTGAGTCTTAAATTCACTTAACTACATTTTCCCAAGAAGAAAACAAATGTTCAAAAACTTCTTTAATGCAATAAATCTGTTTCAAGGACTCACTACGCAAGAACCACCACCCAAACATTAGGGATAATAAGTTGTTCTGATGTGTGGCAGTGTCTGTCCACGGGCAGCCACACGGGAAGCGCCATCCCCGACCCCCATTCTCCTCTGGCTGGAGAAGGCTCTCTGCCAAGCCCCAGACAACCAGAGAGGCTGGGTGTGGTGCCTCCCCTTCCAGGCAGCTCCAGCCCAGATCAGGCTTCTGTGGGCACCTCTCCACCTTCACCAGCAGCCAATCATCCACCCTGTCAACTTCAAACCAGTCCGGGTGGGCCACCCCAGACACTCTACTGATGTCAGTTTCACCTCCTGGGACCCAAGAGTGTTTTTGAAGTATAAACTGGTCAGTCATTTGTTCAATGCAGCTCTTAGCACTGATTTGTCATCTAATCTCTGCTCCTGCAGAAAACACAAGGCTCCAAGTTCTGAAGCATCAGCTTCACACAGGAAGACATCCTGCTTCTCAATCACTGACCATGGTTCCTCCTCCCTGCATCCGCCCCACTCCCGCCATTTCCACCACCCAGGATGCTCCCAGCCAGCCCACCCACACCTCGTCTCAGAGCCCTCTCCTGGTGCACACACCAGCACCAATCACCATCTCCTGTGTATTTCAACACAGTGTTATGTCTTTATCATAACAGTCCCATCACCTCACAAGATAGCTTTGTGCATGCATACCTTCCTATCACTAACTCAAGACTACAAGCTTCCGAAGATCCTAAAACTGACTTACTCATTTTAAATCTCTCTAAAGCCTACCATTTACACATAAGCACGGTTCCATAAATGTTCAGTGGAGAAGCAGCCTATCATACTCTGTCATAAGCATTCTCATATATGTTTAGATGACAAAGTGACATTATATGACTACCATATTATTATTATGTATTATTTCTGCACATTATTAAAATAAACATTATTTAGATATTGATGGGCTCACGTCTGAGCTCATCCACGTGCCGGCTGTGTGATCTTTGTCAAGTAACTTAACAACGCCTCAGTGAGCAGTTTCCTCATCTATAAGACAGGGAAATAGTACTCCCTGACCCCTTAATACTGCTGCAAACATTAAATAAGTTTATACATGTAATGGGACTAGAACAAAGGGCACTGTAAACACTCAATAAATGTTATTTCTTATTCTATTAATTTGACAATTATTGAGTACTATTATTGACTTAGGCACTATGCTATGTAATTAGACTACAAACAAAACAAAACAAAACAAAACACACACACAGAAAAAAAGAACAGAACAAAAAAGACCTCACTGTAGCTTGGAAGGCAGGGGAAGTGCAGTTAATTATGTACGCTCTACAAGTGCCACACCAGGAACTAAGACAACAAAGAGATTTTGAATCTGTTGTAAGAATCAGCAGGTGGATAAATGAAAAGACGTTCTCAGTACCTAGTGGCTACAATATTGCTGGAGATGCCCCAGCACCTTCAGCCCCTCAGGGCTTTGAGCTCTTGGAGAAGGGGATGCTAGTGGCAATAATGATGAGCTCCTTTCCCAGCTTCCACTATGTGCTGTCACCCCATGCATGTGTACCAGATGACAGGATGAACCAACCTTCATGGTCCCTTCAGGTCAGAGGAGACGCTGGGCACCAAGACTGATTTTGTGTCTATACCACACCTCTGAGTCTCCTCCTCTCTCCACACAACCTCCAACTAATCTCCACTGACTTACCTCACTGGGGGTGAACAGACACCGCTGCTCTGACTCAGGCACCAGAAGGTCAGGGATCTACCCAGGGCTCCACCGTGGGGATGTGGGATCCACCACTGCCAGAGTCCGAGCTCTGGGAGTCTTGGAGAACAGTGAGAGCACACGCTGCCGGGGTCCAAGCGCTGGGAATCTTGGAGGACAGTGAGAACACACACTGAAGGAGCCTGAAAGAAGGCGGCATCATCACCTGGACCTCTTCAGTAGGAAGGAACAGAGACTGACTCAAAGGTGCTTACACAACACACTATTAGCCAGAGGTGCTTTTAGTGAGAATGAACAGGAAAAGTGCCTCTAGGAATTGACATTTGAACAGAGACTGAAATGAAGTGCAGGGCAAGCTGGCTGGCTCTCCGGGGGAAGAACGCTCTGGGCAAGGGGGCTGCAGGCACAAAGGCTCAGAGGGAGGAGATGACCCACAGTGAGGAAAGGAGAAAACGGCAAGAAGTAAGATCAGGAAGGTGACGAGGCCAGAGCAGCTTGGACCCCATGCAGCACGGTAAGGACTGTGGCAACCTATCGACTGCACAAGCCTTAGCCTCGTGCCCACACCTGCCCCTCAAACCCTGTGGGATGGGGGGTCAGGAAAGGGCAGATTCCAGCAGAAAACCAGAAATAAGGTACCAGGAAATAGAATAATGGATGTTATATAGAAAAAAAAAAAGATTGGGGGAAAGAAAAAAAACATGGAGTCCATTACCAGAAATACACTGAAATCCAAAAGCCAACTTCAGTTAATACAAGCCCCACTTCTTTCCCAATGACATTACATTTTACAGTAACTGCACAGCCTGGCGATGACTTGAGGGACTTGGAATCATAGCACAAACAGAGATCTCCTTCTATGTAACACAAATCTGAATGAACCAACTCCATTGCCCCAAATAGCACGGGTGCGCGCACGCGCGCGCACACACACACACACACACACACACAGTCTGACAAAAATAAATTGGTGAAAGACACTAATAGAAGTACACAGTGATTGTTGCATGCTTGTAATTACTCTGCAACCCTGTTATAAAGGCCTAGAAGCAACATATATTTATGTCTGTTTCAATTTGGGCACTGTTTAGTACATGATATGATCATGGCGAGGTTGAACACTAGAGATTAGAAATAAAGTGATTTTGTGCGTGTGTGATCTAAGCCAGAGATATCAAACAGCAAAAGGTTGGCCAAGAGTCCTGTTAGCTTGGTGTTCACGATGTAACCAGGAGGTATACGAACCTTAAACAAGTTCTAAGGCTGAAGTGGCCTGGGCAGCAGACCCTCAGGCAGGCAAGGGTCAGTCGATGGGACCCCTAACCTTTACTGGCCTTCACGCAGTCACATCCCAACGATAAATCCTGAAAGCTGGGGGAGTAGAAAAGAGGCAGAGGGCTATTCATTCATTCAGAGCAGACTCAATTCCTGCCGTGTGGAGCTTACTGTTTTATCAGGTAGGGAAGAGAAAGGTACCAGGCCTGTTCTCAGGGGATTATAACCCAAGTGGACACCAAAGAGGGAGGAAGCAGAGTGTCAACACCGAAACATCTATCCAAGTCAGTAAGAGGTGCCCTAATGTAACATCACAGGATAGTCTCAGGCTTTAGTTTTGTCTTGTCTTGTTTTGCTTTTTGTTTTGTTTTATGAGTGGTGCCTAGGACATATTTAGTTGCAAGTGACAGATATAGAAAACTGGCTCACCTAAAAAAAGGGGGAGAGAAGAGTAATTGGCTGACAAAAGTAAAACGTCCAGGCTAATGGTAGCTTCAGCCACCGCAGGATTCAGAGCATCAGACCGTGTCACGGTGTACCCCCACATCAGCACGTGTGAGACAGCACACATGGCCTGTATCAGTGTTGGGGTATGTTCTGGGGCAGAACACCCCCACCCCCACCCCCCCGCAAGGGAACAGAACAGTGGTAAGTCCAAATTATATCCTAGCAGCTCAGCCTCTCTGGTGAAAAGAGAGTGCCTTTGTCTTCGTCTTTCCAAAACAAGTACCTGGTGGGAGTTTTCTTTGGGCTGACCCAGGTTAAGCACCCAACCTGAGACAAATGACAGAGGAAGAGTGTCCAGGCCTGAGTCATGTGTCACACATCATCCCCATTCCTGCTCCTACCTATAGTCTAGAAGGAGAGAAAGTCAAGGTGTGGCCACCTGAGTAAGGGGAATGGCCTTGTGGAAGGCAGAATACAGCAGACATCCATGCCAGACGGGCCAGGTGTCCTTTGAGCTAAAATCCACTCAAAACATGTATTAACTTGATTGTGCAGCTCTAACACAGAATCCTGAAGGACTCTTGGGGGTAGTGGTAGGGAACTTAAATCCAAA
Source organism: Herpailurus yagouaroundi (assembly GCF_014898765.1). Taxonomy (NCBI): domain Eukaryota; kingdom Metazoa; phylum Chordata; class Mammalia; order Carnivora; family Felidae; genus Herpailurus; species Herpailurus yagouaroundi. The sequence goes on from NW_024412444.1 coordinate 13,988,162, forward strand.
GCCACGTAAATGATTTCACGGGGCTCCAGGCCAGACACTCCTGCCCAGTAAGCATAACTCCATGTTGTCAGTACCTCATTTCCACTTCATTCCTTTGCATTTTGGAAGGATCCCCACCCCTGGGCCCTTAGCAGACCATCTGAAAACACATATACTTTGGAGAGCCATCATTATATAAGTTCTTCTTTCACTAGTCACTCATCCATCTGTCCAAACACATTTGCTTTGGTCCGGGTGAATTTATTGAAATTCCATATGACAGGATACAAGACATGAATTTTAATCCCAAACATTTATAAAAGCAAAATACCATTACTTGTATCTCCAAATGACACTAGGATACTGTACATAGTACCTAAAAACATAATATATAAACATAAAACATAAAATCCTATACATAAATATTCTGGGTATAGAGTTCTAGGTATAAAATTTCTTGGTTTCTGATAAAAGATTTGGTAAACATGCTGGTGTAGATTGTTGGTCATGTGCTTGCCTCTGTATTGGAGAGGCTGGAAGCCCAGGAACTACATTTCCCAGAATCCTCCAGGCAGGTCCAGGTTAGATTCAGCCAGTGAGAGGTCTTCTGGGGAGATAAGGAAGAGCTAGAGAAATGGAGCACGTGTATTGCCTCCAGGGCAGTCAGGAGCAGGCACACGGGCTTCAGCTCAGGGTCACAGGAGGCTTTGCCAGCAGCTTCTGGGATACTCCAGCAAACTGCCAACTTTAGTGTTGCAGACAGCTGAAATCATGGGTGGAGTGTCCCCTGGGATCCCCCTCCCCGCACTTCCTGGTTTCCTAAAAGCTAGAGTAAGCTTTTCCTGGTGTCTGTTCCCTCAGCCCTTCCATTGTAAGCCCTGAATTCTCTGTGTTAAAGCTCTTCTCATTTTAAATACCCTGTTTGAAAGCCCTTCCTCATACTACAAAAACTTCAAAATTTGTCAATAGCGTATTTGTCTAAAATAGTGCATGTGATAATAACTGGTCATGTCAAACCTAAGGTTAAAGCCCAGGAAAGACTTGGGTTGTGTCTAATGAAGCTGAATATTTTACTAGCTCCACTTCAAGTTTTTGCATTAACTATATTAGATATATGTATCAGCCCAACTTCTACAACACATCTGTTTCTTTTTCAATGACAGATGGAGCACTGAAAATACTATCAGCAAGTCTGCAATGTCCTTTGAGATGCATAAAAAATAACATGTATTAGTGGACAGATAGAGGGAAAATAAAATAAAATATCGGGAGCATTAACTTGCCCATCACCTAAGTTTTCTAAAATAATTTCTCTCTCGATATCATCACTTTCCTTTGTCGTCTGTCACCCTTGAGAGTAAGATAACCATGTGACTCAACACCTTGGGAGAAATCTTTCTTTCAAAAAATAACCTTGTGGTATCATCAAATAAATGCATATAAAATTCATAATGAATTATTCAATAAATATTTACAGGTCGTCACAAATTATACTATTTAAAGCCATGAGAAGATTAGGGTTTGACGATTAAATCTCATATTCCTCTCCACCCTGTAATTACCAGGAGCTGGCGGTGTCGTTACAGTTTCAGTTCCACCCACTAGAGCGCATCTTAACAACCCTCTCCCGAAGAACAGTGTTGCTGCCTAATACCCTAAAAGGCTATTCATTAATAGCGATTTATTTAAATGTTTTGAGTTTCCAATATTTTCATAGGCGAAATTTTCCAATCTGATGGTGTGCTCCTGCACACCAGCAAAACATCTGTTCATTCCCTAATTTGACGAATACCTTTTGCTCATCTGGGTCATAGGAATGAGGGTGGCATTTGGAGTGGGAGGGAGGGTTCTGTGTCGGGTGAGGTAGCCAAGAAAGGCTGCCTTAAGAAGGGAAACGGAGCTTCACCCTGAGCAGCGAGGAGGAACCAGATCTTGGCAAAGAGGATCCCACTCAGAAGAGAACACCTCACACAGGGGCAGTGAAGATGGGACAGGATGGGCATTGTGAAGGAACAGGGGGAGAGGACCTGGCAGAGGCAGGCAGGGCCAGGATCATGCCATGGCCTTGCCAATGAGCTTCCATTTCACATAAACGGGATGGAGGGCGATAATCTCTCTGCAACAACAAGATGAACTCTCAGGAGTTAACTGGGTTGCTTTTACATATAAATTCTAAAGACTGCAATATAATCCCAAGATTAGTGAAAATAACAGGGCTACGGGAATACATGCAGTGATGTGCTCATCGCTACTGCTGCGTGACCATAATAATGTGAGGGAGCAATTATTGGGCACCTACTGTGTGTCCAGAATTGCAACACATCTTTTACAGCCCCCGACCCCACCTCGAGTGAGGTAAGTCACTGCTCTCGTTTTATATCTGCTCATTCTGAGGCTCAGAGAGAGAAATGATCTGCCCTGTGTCACACAGCGTTCAAGAGGCCGACTCAGGATTTGAACTTGGATTCAGGGAGCTTTTCTAAAGCCCATCTTCTTCACCACTGAACCAAGTGGCCCAAAATATACAGGCCCTTCAGGATGGCATGCTGGGTAACTTCAGAAAGATAGCATCTGTATGCTGGTGATCACTGGGACAGGCATTGTTCTCTGGTTCACTTTCTCTTAGCCCACCAGAACCTGAGTAGACACACACACACACACACACACACACACACACACAGAGTCATACATACATACATATATATACACACATATCCATATACATACATACACACATACACATGCGCATACATAACATGCTTACACACACACTTACACTCATACATACATATACACATACACACTTACACACACACACACGCACACACACATACACACAAGAGTGGAGGGCAACAGAGGATAAGGAAAGAAGTCAAACATAGCTGGAAGTTGTCTTCCAGTCAAGTTTAACTTCTTTTCCTGTGGCAACAGGAATGCGCTCACAACCCCCTTGGTTCATAAAAGAAAAAAAGAGAGCGCCCACCTTGCAGTGGCTACAGCTCATATTTTCTTTTCTGGCCTGCGGTAAACAAGTAATGGTGTTTTATTCCTGTGCACCCATCACCCAAGCCATAGGAGAAAAACATTGTTCCCAAATGTTTTCTTACTGCAGCGCCTTTGTGCGCCGATGATTGCTGTAATTTAACCTCCATAATAAAACAGAATCATCCCCGGATGACAATTTATAGCACAGTTTCAGAACTGTTTACCTCTTCCATTGTGCTCCATTGTGATTACGATTTATGGGCGTTGTCTGCCCCTGGGAGCACTCACAGAGCCCTCCCAGCAGCCATCAGGCCAGACCAGGCGCTCACTTAAGGTACCCAAATGCTTTGCATGCAAGAGCCAAACTACATCTTAATGACCAGGAAGGGCTCCACGGCTTCATGTACTTGTGTGGATGGTGAAGTAAACCATAAAGCGTTCTGGGTGATTCAGCTGTCGACCGTAGAAGTCATGCATCTTCCTGGTAAATCATTTTGAAGATACACACATGGAAGCCCATGTTATACACTCGCCTGCTATAGACAGCAAGCATGAAGATGCTATTTGGAATGAAGCCATTTGCCTGGCTGGCTCGTGGATGGGGGAGGAGACAGCATTATTGTTGCAATAATGCAAATGAACAAGAAAGAAAGGAAGAAATAAGGTGGTAAGACCCTGGACTTCAGAGGCACAAAATCAAGAATCAGGAGGAGCAAAAGGGCTGCAACAACGAATCTTCCTCCACCTGAAAAGGTCCAACCTAATACCGCTCACGGGGCCTTTAACTACTGTTAGAAGGACTGTTTTAAATAATGTACAGACAAAAGAACTCAAGCCATGCAAGTATTAACCAGGGTGGGGGTGTAAAGGTGCACCCATTTTATTTTTTTTAATGTTTATTTATTTTTGACAGAGAGAGAGAGACAGAGCATGAGCAGGGGAGGGGCAGAGAGAGAGGGAGACACAGAATCTGAAATCTGAAGCAGGCTCCAGGCTCTGAGCTGTCAGCACAGAGCCCAACGCGGGGCTCGAACTCACAAACCGTGAGATCATGACCTGAGCCGCAGTTGTTCAACCGACTGAGCCACCCAGGTGCCCCAAGGTGCACCTATTTTAAAAGCATCTTTGGCTGAAGGAGTTTGTGCGTAACGTGAATGGGGGGGCCTGGACTTTGGGGTCAGATGCACTGGGTCAGCACCCGCTCTCCCATGCTTTCCCTCCATGACCTTGGACCTGCCTCAGTGTACTCCACAAAGAAAGGGTAATAATATTACCTACCTCACAAGGTTGTTGAGAAAAAGGAGTGCCGTCATGTGTGTGAAGCACAACTGGTGGGCCACATACAAAGAAAGTTCAAGAGAAGTTCACTCTAAGTGTTATCATTCTACCTTTGCGCCATGGCTCCCGCTTCCTACATTTGCTTGCTGCCAGGGCTACCTGCCAGTTCAGCCCACCGTCCCGCATGCCGACGGGGACCGACACATCCATCTGCGGCTCACCCTACGCGTGAGTGTACAGCTACCAAGCACACACAAGACTGAGTTGTTCACACTCAGCGTATGATCGGCACTTGTCCATGCAAGCCCGCCCTCTTCACCTACATGTTCCCTTCCCACCCTGACCTACACTCTTAGCCCCCGCCCCCACTGGCACCCGCTCTAATCCGGTTTGATAAACAGCGTTAACTGTGCTGTCTTACGTGCTTTTAATTTATATAGATGCCTTGATGTTAGAAATCTGATTCTATCTCTAATACATTGCTTCACTCAAGATCAACGCCAGTTGTTTTGCATACATCTATTTCATCACTTGCCATGGCCACAATGAGCACATGTGGCCTGTCCTCTTCTCTAATGGTGAGGCCCCAGGGAGTGTCCAAATGCCTCCCCCCAAAAAAACATGTTACGCCTGGCCTCAACTCACCTTTCCTTATTACATTTCTTTAAAACAACTCACATACCTTATGTAATTTTGCTTTAAAGTGTGGCTATATTTCCTCTAATATAGAATAAAATACACACATAACTGTTAAAATTGCCTGTGACCCCTGGGCTCCCCTACATGCATCACCCCATTAAAGGCTGGCCTAATGCTGCCCACACCGGACAACCATCCTACCCTTGGCTGAAAGGCAGGGACTGATGAGCTCAGGTTATCAATCTAGTTTTCTTGTTTAAACTGTTCTGTTCAATCTGCAGCGCTTCCTCCTCACAGACACCAGGCTAATGCTGCACTCATGCTTCCCCTTGGACCTTCATGTAACTTCCGGTGGTGACTTCTGCATCAGTGTCTCCGTTTCAAGAAGGGAGCGATCTGGGCTCAGAGTTTGATGGAACCAGCTACAAACCTAGCTAGCCCTGCCCCTACCCTGAGAGTCACAATGCCTGACATGCTATCATGTCCATTTCACAGATGCGAAAACAGAGGCTTAGAGAGGTAAAGGTGTCACACTCAGTAAATGATGGCTAACCCCAGGTCTCCAAGGCTCCAAAGCCCAGGCAGACGTGCTACCTCCCAAAGAAGAAATGAACCAGGGTCAACTGAGTATCTAGGGCATCAAAACTCCGCAGGCAAAACAAACGGTGTTGGCAAAGGCCCCGTGCTCCTACTTCTACAAGAGGCGACCATTCCCAAAGCAGGCCTTCTTCAATTGCTAGGGTCACTGAGACAAAGGGGGCATGCTTCCAGAAGCCACTGATGAAGGCACGCAATTACATACTGTCTCCACAAAACTGCCTTCAAAGAGGTGAGCCCCCCAGAGGAGACAAGCTTGAAGAATTAATGGGTGAGTTCCCCTCCTGGGCTGACCCACAGAAGGTGCCCGCACCCACTTACTGCCTGAGTGGTGGGTCAGACTCATGAAAATAGGACAATCCAGAACGGATCCATCTGCTAAATGTAGCCGAAATTTTTCTAAAGCTCTGTTCCACTGAGAACAGACCTCAGGGTTTCTCCCAGCACGAGAGAGGCTGCGGGGACTTTTCAGCCCCTTCCTCCTGAGCGTTTCCTGGGGACTTCTGGCTCCTGGGGCTGTACAAAGGATCTGTTCTCTCCACTCCTCAAAGTACACTCAGCTAGAAGAGAGGGGCGGGCGACCAAGGAACTGAGCCTCCCGCTGTGATCTGGAGGAGCTGCTTCCCATTACTGAGAGGAGAAAAGACATTTTTGAGGAAAGGGGTGAGTGGATATAAGTCAGATGCACAGAGAAAAGTGGGGAACATGGCAGCATTGCCCTAGGGACAATGAGAGAGGGAGACAGCCCGAGAGCAGTGCAGAGACAGAAATGCAAACCCTCCCATTGCCTCCTACATCTTTAGCTGACACCCAAATTCTTCAGTAAGCACCTTCCGCCCACGGAGCCAAGTGTGCAAGGTGCTGACGGTAACACAGGGGCACAATGGACCCAACCGCCGCCCTGGTGGGTGGCAAGAGAGGCATTCGAATAACCGCACAAATCCACCGCTTCTACCCCACCGCACCAGCCTCTGCCCCACCCCCAGCGCCAGCTCACCTCGTGGACCTCAGGGCCCCTCATCTTGCTCTCCCCACTCCAAGCCGACCCCTGCTCTGTTCTCCTTTCAGCTCTGCGAACTTGCCCCATTCCCAGCCCCCTCTCCAGCTTCAACAGTGAATCTCCTCGTGCCTGGAGCCCATCCTCTGCCATCTCTGGGTCCCAGGCTACGCTCCTCATCAGTCCTCGGCTGCCCTCGTGGCCCCCTGCCTCCGGGACTTCCTGCCTCCAGGCCTGCCCACTCTTCTAACTTTGGACTCAGCATCCATCTCCCCCAGTGACCAGTAAACTCCATGTGGGTTGGGAACCGACTTCTTCCTCATGGCTGCAATCTAGTCCCCACAGCAGCCAACTCAGAGACCCAGGCTGTCGGATTTAGAAGACACGGCTCACAGTCCACAACATGGATAGGATGGTAAAAGCCCCTGTGGCCAAGCGCAGTCAGGGCAGGTGCAGTGAGCCCTCAAGGCCACTCAGCCTTGTAGGGATGAAGGCACCTTAGGGCAGGAACAGCCAACCAATCAAGTGCACGGCTACTCTCAACTTTTATCTTCTCCTTAAAATGGCAGGAATTCTCAAAGAAAGGAGCACTTTGCCCACTCCCAACAAGCATCAGTTTGAAGCACTGCTCATCCTGTCCAATTCTGTGAGGAAGTAACCAGATAAATGAGAGAACCTGAATTTGATTCATAGGGACTGGGACCTCACATCTGGGTCAGTTCAGAGCAGCAGGGAGTGAAAACGCACGCATATCCCTAGGAGAGATGGGAGGTCCCTGTGTGGGAAAGTGGGGGAAGGAGTCAGACAACCCTGTGTAAGGGCTGGCTCAGGCCAGGGTCAGTCACCCACTTCACTCAGACTCCTTTGCAAATTGACTGTGATGGGGAGGCAATCATAGACCACGATGAGAGAGCTGGGAGCGGCCCTTGCAATCATGCCTGAACTGGACTCCCAGCTCCCCTGGGAGTCCACAGCCTAGCAGCTGTGTGACCTTAGGCCAGTCAGGTAGCCTCCGCAAGCTGGGAGCCTCGCCTCTCAAAGCAGACACAAGTGCCTACCTGTGGGGCTCCCTGAGGGGTGGAACGAGATAAATCAGTGCTGCTCAGACCTGGTTGCACATTAGAACATGCTGAGGAGTTTCTGGAAATCCCTGCGCCCAGTCCACACCCCAGACCAAGTCAACTAGAATCCCTGGGGGAGAAGCTGGGCATCCCTATTTTCTAAGCTTCCAGGCAATTCCAACGTGCCCCTGAGTCTGAGAACCAGTGAACTAATTAATCTGCTTCTACTTGGAATGTGATCCCCTGACCAGCAGCATTCGCTTCTCTCGGCTCGCTGGAAACGCAGACTCTCAGCCTCCGGAAATGGAGTCTTCATTCTAACAATATTCCCGGGCTATTCTGGTGAACCCTGTACTCTGAAAAGCGCTAACATGTTTCACCTGAAGTGCTTAGCTAGGTTCCTGATCACTCACAGCCACTGTTTTTGAGATGTTAATGTAAACCCGAGAAGAGACAGCACAACAGGTTGAGAGGGAAGATGGCCTGGGTTGAAATCTCAGCTATCTACAGTGAGAAACGGCCTCAGCTGCTTTACCTGTAACATGGGTTCATAACTGGTAGTGACGCTACCCAACTCAGAGGAGGGTCATAAGCACTAAACCAGATAACATATGAAGAGTGCTTGATATATGCTTATCAGAATCAGTATAAGAGTGCCATTGTGATCACAGCTATAGTAGTGATCAGATATTCCGATGGCAGCATTTAGTTGATTACATGTCAAAGTTGAAAGGAACTCACCTTGAGTGGCAAGGGTACTTTTCAACAGGTGGTGCTGAGACAAGTGATCTGCACATGCAAAGAACAAAGTTGGACCCCCACCTCACACCATATACAAAAACTAACTCAAAATGGATCAAAGACCTAAATATAAGAGGTAACACTCTAACTCTCTTAGAAAACAGGCACAAATCTCTGTGACCTTGGATTAGGCAATGACTTCCTAGATATGATGCCAAAAGCACAGGCACAAAAAAGGGACAAATAGATACATTGGATTTTGCCAAAATTAAAACTTTTGGCTACAAAGAACATCATCAAGATAGCAAAAAGACAACCCACAGGATGGGGGAGAATATTTCCAAATCATATATTTGATAAGGAACTAGTAGCTAGAACATATAAAGAATACATCCAGCTCAATAATAAGAAGACAAATAACATCATTTTTAAATGGGCAAAGGAGCGGCGCCTGGATGGCTCGCTCAGTTAAGTGTCTGACTTGTGCTCAGGCCATGGTCTCACAGTTCGTGGGTTCGAGACCCACATCGGGATCTGTGCTGAACACTTGCTCAGGGCCTGGAGCCTGCTTCAGGTTATGTGTCTCCTCCTCTCTCTGCCCCTCCTCTGCTCTGTCTCACTCTGTCTCTCAAAAATAAACATAAAACAAAATTTAATGGGCAAAGGATCTGAATGGGCATTTCTCCAAGGAAGATATACAAATGTCCAATAAGCACATAAAAAGATGCTCAACATTATTGCTCGTTAGGGAAATGCAAGTCAAACCACAATGAGATATGATTGTGCACTCAGTAATGTGTGTAACAGATAATAACAAGTGTTGACAAGGATACGGAGAAATCGGAGCACTCAAACATTGCTGATGGGAATGTAAAATGTACAACCATGTTAGAAACAGTCTGGCAGTTCCTCAAAAGGTCAATCCTAGAATTAACACGTGATTAGCAATTCCACTCCTATATATACCCAAGAGAAATACAAACATATGTCCATGCAAAAATATGTCTGCAAATACTCACAGCAGCATTAGTCAATACAGGCAAAAAGTAGAAACAACACAAGTAACCACCAACTGATGAACGGATAAACAAAAATGTGGTAATCCATGCAAGAGAACACGATTTGACCATAACAAAGAATGAAGTACTGATACATGTTATAATACAGATAAACTCTGAAAACATTATGCTCAGTGAAGGTAATCACAAAAGACCATACACTGTATGCTTCCATTTATATGAAATATCCAGAAGAGGTAAATCTTTAAAACAGAAAGTAGAATAGTGTTTGCCTATTCTCCTTGGAGGAAGGAGGTTTTGGGGTAAATGGAGAGTGACTGCCAGGTATAGGATCTTCTCTTTGGGTTGATGAAAAGCCTCTGCAGTTGATTGGGGTGATGGTTCTACAGTCCTATCCAAAAACACTGACTTGTATACTTTGTTATTTTTTTTTAACGTTTGTCTTTTTGAGAGAGAAAGAGAACATGAGCAGGGGAGGGGGAGAGAGAGAAGGAGACACAGAATCCAAAGCAGGCTCCAGGCTCTGAGCTGTCAGCACAAAGTCTATCATGGGGCTCAAACTCACAAACCATGAGATCATAACCTGAGCAGAAGTGGGACGCTTAACCGACTGAGCCACTCAGGCACCCCATATACTTTATTTTTTTATTTCTTTAACATTTATTTATTTTTGAGAGACAGAGTGAGACAGAGCATGAGCAGGGGAGGGGCAGAGAGAAAGGGAGACATAGAATCTGAAGCAGGCTCCAGGCTCTGAGCTGTCAGCACGGAACCTGACGTGGGGCTCGAACTCACGAACCATGAGATCGTGACCTGAGCCAAAGTTGGACGTTTAACCAACTAAGCCACTCAGGCATCCCATATACTTTTACTTTTAATTTTTTTTTAACATTTCTTTATTTTTGAGGGACAGAGACAGAGCACAAGCAGGGGAGGGGCAGAGAGAGAGGGAGACACAGAATCCGAAGCAGGCTCCAGGCTCTGAGCTGCCAGCACAGAACACGATATGGGGCTCAAACCCACAAACCATGAGCTCATGACCTGGGCCGAAGTCGGACGCTTAACCCACTGAGCCACCCAGGTGCCCCTGACTTATACACTTTAAACGAGTGAGTAGTATTGTGCATGAATAGTATCTTACTAAGCTGTTAAAAGATTGCAAAGGTAACTCAGTGCTGGTGTGGTTCCAGGTTGGGCCAATGATTAGATAACTGTTTTTTTAAATGCTAACAACTCAGTTATTAAGACGAGTTACACACATGACAAACATCAGAGAGGAGATGTGAGAATCTAACTTAAAATCATTGACTATGCAAATGTGAAATTTCAAAATATGCAAATGCACCACACCATGATAAAAAGGAAGGATACAGGGGGCTAATTTCTTCCTGTTAATTCTGCTAAAATAACTCCTTTATTGTCCCGTTCCTACCATGGTGAGCCCTTGATGTTGTTGTTGACGAAGATGTAATGTTCTTTTTTCTTGAACGAAGCTTGATAAATTATTTTTCTATAAGGTGCCTGCACAGAGAGATAAGTGCCACATATTCAAATGTAACCACTTTGAGCATTTTTCATTCCCTTCTCCCCGTGAGAGATATTGTCTCCGCCATCATTCTAGTAGGAAAGTGTGCGCTGTAGGGAGGGGTATTGGAGGGAGGGGGTAACTTCTCATTTTTGTTGCCTGATTCTATGAATGAGACCAGATTGAGAGTTATTTACATAGATCTAAGTCTTCTTTGGGATGGGAGAAAATACACAACAAAAGTAATAGGACTTCTTATGCATAAAAGCCTAAAACAAGGGCTGCAATTCTAAAATGTTAAAGGTGAAGAAAATCTCAGAAAGAGTCCCATCCAGTGGTTCACAAACTTAAAGACACACACACACACACACACACACACACACACACACGCACACACGCACACACGCACACACACACAGAAATCCCATGTCCCCGTACAAAGCTTTCTTATCCTGTGAACATCCCCTCTCCCCAGCCAAGAATTGTTCAATCCCACTTCACAGGGATGGAACATTTAAATGGGACCAAACACAGAGAGCACAGCAGAGCAGTGTGGCTGAGGAGAAGCACTCCATAATGTGCTGATGCTGGTGACCATAACAGGGACAATGTCCAGCAGGATTTGTGAAAGCTCTGAGTACTTGCCTAGGAGCTTTCAAGCTTCACACACTCAAACACTCCTCCGTGTCCCCTAAAGAGGTTGTGGCCCTCATCGGACTACTCCAGAGGCTGCAAACTCAGCCCTCTTTGGGGCCAGAGCAGCCACATACATGAGCAGGGGGCAGCATGGAAATCAACAAAATGAAATTCATGCAGACTGTTGCCATGTGGGATGGGGGACAAGGGAGGGGGGAGTACACCTCTCAATTTGTAAAGCTTTAAATCTGGATATTTTTTTTAATTTTTTTTTAACATTTATTTATTTTTGAGACAGAGAGAGACACAGCATGAGCAGGGGAGGGTCAGAGAAAGAGTTCTTTTTGTTTTAATTTTTTTTAACATTTATTTATTTTAAATCTGGATATTTTTATATCACTTTCTATTTTTATACGTGATTTCACTTTCTTTCTCAAAGCCCACACAGATCAAGCAAAACCTGTCTGCGGCCAGGACTGGCCGGGGGCCACTGCTTTATAACTGTGACACCGCTGCTTGTGTTTGACCTCCGTCTCTCCACTGAAGCAGTTCCTGTGAGAGCAAACATTCATGC
>NW_024412444.1:14000202-14083107 GCF_014898765.1 Herpailurus yagouaroundi
CACACACACACACACACACACACACACACACACACACACACACACTCAGCTTTAGAAGAACACCCACTCGGTCCGCCCTGTGTTCATTTTTGCCAAATAAACAAGGCAGAACAGGGGTGCCTGGGTGGCTCAGTTGGTTAAGCGTCCAACTTTGGCTCCGGTCATGAACTCACAGCTCGTGAGTTCGAGCCCCGCATCAGGCTCTGGGCTGATGGCTCAGAGCCTGGAGCCTGCTTCGGATTCTGTGTCTCCCTCTCTCTCTGCCCCTCCCCACTCATGCTCTGTGTCTCTGTCTTAAAAATAAATAAAAACATTAGAAAAAAAATTAAAAGAAGGCAGAACACACTTCCTTGGAGTAAACTCATCTCCACCATGTCTGCCCTCAGAGGCTACCTCTGATTTCCTGTTGTGGACTACACTGTCCCCAGATGATGACCACACAGACTGCAAGGACAGACTCCCAGCACGGCAAAGGAAGAGGTCCACCGAGCTTTTGGGGGAAGTCCTCTTGGAGATAGGCTGTCTAAGAGAGGCCAAGACTCCTCTAAGAGAGGCCACCATTTAACGGTCCAAACAGCTGCCCATGGGCCTTGCCCCCCCCCTCAAGTCTGGCCCTGCTCTTGCCTTGAGCTCCTTCCACTGCCCCTCTGCAGCTGGTACCCACCAGCTCACCTCTCGGTAAAAGTGCCGAGGGCCAGCACCTTTGCCTGGCCTGAAGTTCTTCCAGAGATACCTGCTTGAGGGGAGGAGACTCCTCCTCACTGGTTGGTGTTGGAGTGTTTACAAGCAACTCCCCCTGTGACCGGGATGAGGGTCTGCTTTCCGACGGCCACCGCAGCCTTCTAGAGACCCCGGGAAGGACCGCTCTACGAAGCCCATCAAACAACCTGATGAGATGTTCCAGAATCACTGAACGCACACAGTGAGAGAAGCTAAGTATATTCCCGAGGATATGATTTTCCTCCCCAACTGACACAGAATCAGCTAAAAGGCACACCAGAAAAAAAAGAGAAAAAATCCCATTTGCCCCTGATCGTGCAAAAGCATTATATGTTGTCTGTTCAAGCAGCCAGTATGGCTCGAGATGCACAGTCAATGATATCCCAGCTGATTTTCAACAAAGACTCTGATTACTCAAAAGGGCTGTCAAACCTCTGCTGAATGCAGTGTAAATGAAATGCCAATGAATCCCCAACTACCTTTTCATTTTCCCCTCCTAACCTAATTTACAAAACGTAAATAATCTCGCCGTGTTTGTAGGACCAGCTGCTCCTTACCTCCATATGGGAAACTGAGCAGAGACCAGAAACAGACAACTGATGTCACCAACTCATCCCTGGTTAAACATACTAACTATGCATTCAAAATATTACTGAAAACCCTTAATTTGTTGCCAGTAATTTATACAATTAAAGCCAATGGTCTTTTATTATTATTATTACAGCTTTATTCTGTCATTTTGATCTCTTGATGGTGACACTTCAGTGATTCACCATAATTTCCTCCCACCCACAAACCTCTTAAGATTTCTTTTGCCTCGCCTGAGTATAAATTAAGTGGCATTATTTGCTACCTGGTCTGGTGTAGAAACGATACCAATCTTTGAAAAATCAGCAGAGGAGCCAGCACCTTGGTATAACACTGCTGTGTTGAGCTGTCCCCACCCAGCCACTCGGGCTCAGATAGTGTCTTGCACATCTTCCACCTGCAGACGACGCCTCCCTCTTTTAGTTCTAGTGGAGAGGCAGTCAGAGAGCGCAGTGAGGCGAGCTCAAAGCCTCCATGTGGGCGCCCTGATGGGGCATAATTGCTACTTAGGCTAAAGGCAGGGATCAGCACTGTAATTTCACGCAGGTCTCCATGGCCACGAGCCTCTCTTCCCCAGGCTGTTTGGTCTACTTGGTCTTGACCAAAGCGACAGGAAATCTTTCAAAACCGGATTTCATAAATGGAGAATAAAAATAGGCAATGAAAATGGGAAATATGATTTTAAATGATGTTTCACTTTGGATGGGAAAGAAATTTTTCTCTTTCTTTTTCTTTATCATCGTACAACATAAAGCAAATCCAAGCTTCTGAGACAGAGGAGAAATGGATCCTCTGGTGGGGAACAGGGGCCAGGGCAGACACAAACACACAGGAAACACCCAGGAAACCTTACCTGGCACCATGCCCTGATGACCAGATGGTCTTCCCAGGCATGGGGGGCTTACCCCCATGACAGCATCATCACCGGGGTAGCAAGTTCATTCATTCACAGATACTTGCCGAGTGCCCAGTCTGGGTCCCGGGGCTACAAGGGGAGGCGTGACCATCGCGGTCCCCACCCTCATGACACTGGGGTTCTAGAGGACAGACAGCAATTCTCAAGTCAACACTAAGCAAAACAGAGTTCAGTACAGCTTTCAAAAGTTTAATAAAAGGAGTAAAGAGGATGCCAAGATGGACCATGCTGGCGGGATGGGGCGGGGCTCTAGACAGGTGCCCTGACCCAGCCATGCTACAGTTGAGAGAGCAACAAGCCCAGAAGTGGGGAGCCTGGCAACTACTCTCAGCATCACTCCAAAACTCTCCTTCATGACATCATACTCAAATTTACGAAAAGCCCCTTGAATCTGCTCATACATCAGTGTGTTCCATTTCTTGTGGGTAGTGAGCTGCCCATTTTACCACCTGCCACATGAAGAGAAACATCTGCCACGCCTGGGGGCACACACCCTAGCTCTAGCACCCAGCTTTGCATTATGACCAGAAGATCACCCAGCCAGGCTCAGAGAACATCAGGGAAATTATAGTTATTCTGCTAAGCCATAGCCTCAGAACACTGACATTCTCCTCCCCTGTCCAGGAAGTGTCTTCCTTCATTGGTTCCAACCAAATGGAAGGAGGGAGGAAGGAAGGGAGAAAGGGAGGGAGGGGAAAAAGGAAGGAAGATGGAAGGAAGGCAGGGAGGCAGTTCTTTGATTCCCTCGATAGAAATTGTTAACTTTTATTTCCACTCTGAGCAGCTGGCCTGGTTTCTGCCCATTTCAGGTCCCCTATTCACCTACTTCTGGGAGAAGGGCCACGTGGGGAGGGACTGGGCCGAAGCTGAGGATTAGAGTCTAAGCAGGCCGCAGTCTGATTTGGGACAGCATACATAGGACTCATTCACTCAGAACATACAGTGAAATTTCTGGAAGGCCCGTGAGCCCTGCGGTTTCTCTGCAATTAAACTCTGATATTCTTCTTTCCCCTTCATCATTCAGGACATCTTTGGTCAAAGGGAAGAGTTGTAACTATGATCGCTCTGACTTTAAGTTACCTGACGCCAAGAGGGAAGGTCTGTAAGTCAGTCAACAAATGTTTAATGAACACTTAACTGCAGACTCAAGATACTGTGACAGATACCAGGGCTTGAGTGGGGACAAGTGGGGACAAGGAAAGGAAGCAAGTATAATACACACAACGGAAAAGGACATTAACAGGCAGTTTAGAAGAAAAAAAGGAAAAACAACTGACCAATGAACATATAGAAAGATGGTACCCTAAGGAGAAATGACCCAAAGTGACCACTGGCACCCAGCAACAAGCCAGCTGGAAATGGAGTCCTTTCTCAGTGAGAAGGGCTATACCAGGCTCAACTTCTCTTGGGACTAGTGACTTTTTCCTGCAGTAGGAGGGTCTAAAACACCCAGCACCATGGTCCTCAGGTGTTGAACCACTGGGATTCCCAGAAAACTCTTCCAAACTGGCACTCCAAACTGGCAGTCAGTGCCCCACATCCCCACCCCTACAACCAGGCTGTTATTATGATACAGTCCAGGAAGGAAGAGGAAAGGGGTAGGGAGGGCCCTCCAAGTGTGTCCAAGAAAGTTCCTGGGCCTACACACTTCTTTGAGAGATGATAAAGGACCAGCACGGACGTTCTCTATGCTGTAACACTGATGCCCGTGCTCCGAGACATTGTGTAATTTGCCACAAACCTTGGTGCAGGGCAAGTGAGGAGCCAGAGAAGATCCCCCATGCTAAACGCTGAGCAATTAAATAAAACAAAGTAAAATGAGATACTACTTTGTGCCTGTAAGACTAACAAAGATCAAAAGTAACAGCAGCCAAATGTCAGGACAACGGAGAAGGAGAGCCTCTCCAGCCTCACAGGTGGGAACACGAGCAGGTGGATGCTGTCTGAAAGACAAGATGGCAAGGGATACCAAAAGCCTTCATTCTGTTTCCAAGAATACGTCCTAATAGATGCATCAAATGAATGGACACAATTTCTCTGCAAGAAAGTTTTTCATATCATGGCTTATCATAGGGACACGCTATTTCACAAGCAGTATTTCACCAATAACATCAATTATTCACCAGAAGAGAATTTCTTGATTAGAACAAATAACAGGAATATATATATTCGTTGACATGGATTGATGTCCACAACATGTAAAAAATTAATTTTGTAAAAAACCTGGTTACAGGAAAGAATGATTCAATGCACGTAAACGCATATACAAATGCACAAATAGAAAAAGATCAGGAAGAAAAGAAATTAAGATGTTTAAAAACAAAAGGTATTGAAAGATACCAAGTGCCTCTTAATCCCCTGGTGTTGTGATCTTTACTTTCTCCTGTATCCTTTTCTGCACCTTGTGCTATTTTTTTACAACGAATGTGTATAATCAATGAAAACAAAACAAAAATAGAAATAAAGCAAATGTGCGTGAGGTGAGTTACAGAGCAAATCCAAAACTAAGTCTTCCATAAAGCTTTAAAAATGGAGAGACTTTAGAGAAACGTTTAGGAATGTACCTAATAACTTTGAAGTTGGCAAGAGCTTCAAGTGGTGATTCTACGCACAAAGAAGAACACCTAAGGGCCAACAGCCCCAGAATAAGCAGGAGAGTCAGGATACAGTTCACCAAGCCAACCCAACTTCCCGCATGAGGAGGGTGATGGAGACAGGAGATGAAATGTCACCTACAAAACATCCTTTCTTCCCCAAACTTATCTCCCCCAGGAGGCAGGTGAGCTGCTCAATGTAGGTTGGAGAACAGCCTTCTGGGCCTCTCTGTGAGGCTCAGGTGGATACAATCTGAAGTACGTTAGAGGAGACCCAACCCCTTTTGGAATAAACCCAAGAAGACTTGTGGTTTTCACCTCAACCATCAACCAAGAACGGTTCACTGACCTCATCAAAACTGGTGAATCCAGTTTGTTGCTATTTTTTTTTAATGTTTACTTATTTATTTTGAGAGAAGGAGAGATCATGAGTGAGCAGGGGGAGGGGCAGACAGAGAATGAGAAAGAGAATCCCAAGCAGGCTCTACATGGTCAGTGCAGAGCCTAACGTGGGGCTTGATCCCACAAACTGTGAGATCATGACCTAAACCGAAATCAAGATCTGGATGCTTAACCAACTGAGCCACCAAGGCACCCCAGTGCTACTTTTTAAGATTTTTCTGGTGTGAGGTTTCTGCTGTAAATTTTCTTACACATATGCATGGGGTTTTACAACCCAGTTTGCAGAAGGAAGGGAAAAAGGGAGGGAGGAAGGGAAAAAGGGAGGGAGGAAGGAAGGGAGAGAGGGAGGGAGGGAGGGGCGGGCAAAGAAGCAAACAGGCTACAAGATACAATAATGTAACAAACAGTAGTCTTTTCATTTGTGACTCAAAACACTATATTTTTGCCTGAAATAAATTTACTCCTCTTTTAAGAAACACGTTTTGAAACTCTGAGATCAGATGAGAAATGAACAAAGGCAGAGAAATCTTTTGAATGTGTCCAGTTTCTTCTTCTTTTGGGCAAGAACTAAAGGGCCTTTTAGTAATGTTAGGTATATTCAGCTCCTAAGACTTCTACAGCTCGTTTTGCACTTAATATGTAAAGAGTCCTTACGATCTAAGAGCTTTTGTATATAGGAAGAAACAGTCTGTCCTATGAACCTGCCCTTCATTTAGAAATTCATAAATCAAGTGGTTGACTTCCTTTCCAACTTAATGGGTATCCTTTTGAAAATATTCCTCACCAACAATTTTCACAATGCCTACAGATATAGATGAGTCTTTAAACCAGAAGTATTCATATAGTCTCTGTAGATATTAATCCCTTATATCACGTATATGTGTGGTACAGATCATGCTTTCCTTAAGTGCCTCCTACTCTCCATGCCTCAGCGTGTGTGTGTATGTATGTATGTGTGTGTGTGTGTGTGTATATACGCACACACATATATATGTGTATATATATATATATTTACATAAAGACATAGATGCGTTTTATAGTCATACATATGTAGACACCAGTCAAAAAACAGCTAGAGGAAGTTGCTTTAATAGTACCCTCTAGCTTTTTGGAAGATTGGCGTAAATCTCTTCTGCAGGGGGAAAAAATCCATTTTTCTGAGAAGGTAAATGTTTATTAAATGCAAATACTGATATTCGTTACCTAGGAAAAACGTCTTGCTGCATGTGGAATTTCTCGATAAAAAGCTTTCAAGTCCCAGGTTTCTCCAGATAAACCCCTATCGGTGAACTGATGCGTGAATGCACTGAAATTGAATTACTGTACAACAGCAATTACTTCCCACAGTACAGCTATAATGGGAATCAGTTCTGCAGCGAACAGCAGGTAGCTATAGGAGGGGAGAGAAACTTAATATATAATCTAGTCTCTTTTAGCTTTTCCCAAGAAGCAAGGATGTTTATTTTTAAGCAATACACTCTTTTTCAAGTGCCTGATTTATCATTTTATCAATGTAAATCAGAAACTAAGTAAAACAAGATTAAGTTTATTTACAGGTCTGAGCTTCAGAGTGCTATCAAAATTATGAACTATCTTATCCAAGGTTGGAAAACAAGAGACTCTTCACTTAGAAAGTTTAGGTACAACTTGCTTCCTGTGCCTTTTCATAGTCCCCAAGGAAATTGGTTCTTTTAGACATTTCTAATTAATTGCTTGGGGGAGAAGATGAATTTGAACAGCAAATAAAATACTTAATGTTCTGCCTGATATGCTACCAAACTAGATAACATCCTATAATCCTGTGTGTGTGTGTGTGTGTGTGTGTGTGTGTAAGTGAGACAGAGAGAGAGAGAGAAACGTGTTTAAGCTATTGGAGATCTGAAGTCTGTCCGGTAGAGCAGTGAAAGTTGCATGGATGGATCAGTACCTGGCCCTGGAAGCAGGTACAACCTCAAAGCCTTCCGGATCCTTTGGAGGTTACAATTCTAGCCAAGATCAGTGTGATGAAGGCAGTGGCTGCCCCAGAGCTGTTCCACAAGATCAAAGGCAATACTTATTCTGGAGAACTCCCCCTTAGAAAGCCATTCTAGAGAATACTAGTATATATGTGCAAATTCTCCAAAATCCTTCTGTTTATTATTTCCTGGTGTATCTACTTTTTCCAGGTTGTGCTGCTCATCTCAATTATATGGACCATTCCAAAATCACAGCATCATTACATCTCCTGGCTGTGTTGGAATCTGTCCTAAAAGCATATGCCTATAATCAGAGAAGCCCACAGTTACTCAGATTTACTTCCTACCGATTCCCCTCCAACTGTAGGTTTGTCTGTGCCTGCTCAGAGCTCCCCGGGGCCTCAGATGATCCTCCCCACTGTGTAATAGCTTGTATTACTCCCAGTGGAGGCTTGGATTTTGAATACAAAGGAAATGCTGGGGCAGCCCATCTGTATAACAAAGCCACTGAACACAATTCTTTTGCCTTCTTCCCTCAAGTCATCAGCAACTCAGGATAAAGGGGAGCTAGGTCAAAAGTGCTTCAGATGAGCTCTCTCTTGTGACACAGTTGAGCATTTCCAGGTGTCACTTAGGCATGGCCCAACAGGGGTCCACTACTGGCAGAGGATTGATGTATATCACTTCCCCTGCGTCCAGCATGTGGAATATCTTCCTTGAAATGTTAATGAACTAAAAACAAATTGATTCCATTTCTTGTCCATTTATAGGGACTTAAAACTTGATAAATTGCTCAGTAACATCAATTGAGGGCTTGGTAGCTTGAATACGTTTGAACAAAGAAGGTGGGAGATAATGCTTTGGGCACAATGATCTTGTACACGAGCGAGTAGCAGCATCACTGCATCAAACCCAATCTGGCTCTTAAGTTAAAATAACCTACACATCAACCCACCGAGTGAATTAAAAAAAATTATTTAAACCACCGACGGCATTAGAAAGGTGCTAGAAAATATTAGTTAAGAAATGCTACCATAATGATGGCACCATTATGTTAATGGCAATTACCGAAGCTAAGGTTATTTGTAATTTGTTAGGCTGGGGGGGGGTGGGGGGGGGGGAAGTTACGTATAATCCATTACCAAGCAGAGGACAGAGGTTATGTAATGGGCAGGCCACTCTGGGTTCACATTTACTCCAGACATCTGACGGGGAGAAAATAGGACTTTCTGTGATAGGATAATTGCATAGTGGAGAGTAATTCAAATAGGGGACGAGTATGATAAAATCACTCTGATTCAACTAATCACTGGGAAAAGTGATGGGGGAATGATGAAATCAAGCCAGAAGAGACAGAGAAAAGATCAACATTGTTTAACGGCCAAGACATGACAGGCGGGTGGGGCGGGATTGTAAGCGCTCCTTTGTTTCCGGGCCCAGACTGACTCACTGCACCTACTTTCACAGACCGGAGGGGTTATGCCCCTTTCGAAATTGCCAGCACCCATCTCACAAAGATTTTATAGACATCAATGGAAATTTTAACAATCTGTGTCGTTTGTGAGTCAGTTATTTCTTACGTATGTTCCTGAGTCCTCCCGGCCATCCACCATCCGACCATCCATGAGCACTCGGTACTGGATCAGTTACTGGCAGGAAGGCACTAGGACCTCTGACCCGACTCAGGTTGCTGGGGGTGGGGATGGAAGCTTGGAAACAGGATTTCCAGGCATGGTACCTCAGAACGATGGAGCAGATTCTAAAATCCACTTTTCTTGGGCCATTAGAGAAAGGGGTCGCTGCTCAGTGGGTGACGCGGAATGGGACGAGAAGGGCCCTGTTGCACGGTGGTTCATTCTAGGGCCACCTGGCAAATAAGGACTCCACCTGCAAACCCACAGGCAAATTTGCATTTGAGGTGTCTGCACTTCAAAAGCTTACCAATCCCAGGGACAAACAGCAACCTTTCCTAGTTGAGAAGTGAGGTGTCATTATAATATGAAAAACAGTCACACCCACTGCTCCTTGGCCTCCACATAAGGCAACATCCAGGGGCCCTCTCAGTGGCCACCTGCTCTCATCCCAAATGCCACATGGCTCATGACTGTTGTCAGTAGTGCTGCATGGCTCACAACAGGACCAGGCCCATCTCAATACCAAAACTGCCTCCAAACCAAACCCCAACTTGACATACAAGCCCTCTTTTCTGTTTAAAGAACGGAAGCAGGGGCTGCCACGTATCACTGGACCAGCTAACCTAGATTTTATGGTATCAAGTGTGTTTACAAAGGGTCTCCTACATCTATTTTAAAATACACAGTTCAGAGAATACTGGATGCCTTTAGTCTGGGTACATTTCAATTTAAATAAAGCACCCTTTTTTTTCCTTCTCAAAGGAACCACACCAACCATATCAGTTCTTTCTTTTTAAGTCATTAATTTAAAACAAAAGGTTTCAAAATTAAGTTCCCTGCTGTCAATATCCCTGAAGCTTTTTAAAGCTTCACGACTCTCTCAGTTATTAAATACTTACACACTGAAAGGTCCCCTTGCCAGCAATTACAGCAAACATTTACCGAATGCTTCCTGTTCTCCAGTCACTGTGCAAAACACTTCGGTCAGCTACACCCAGAGGCCCTGCAATCCTACCTTCTGGTGCAAAAGGAACCCCACTGAGCCCGTCCATGTGACCTGGGCCTGTGACTCCACCCTGCCAAGCCTGTGTGCTCATCCTCTGAGCCAGTGATGTAGGAACGGTGTCTCACTCCCAGGGCTGATGGCAGGTTGAAATCAGATGACCTATATAAAGTGCTTCACATGGGGCCTGGTGCATAGAGACTCGATAAACATGAGCACAGATTAGTAAGCCAGCTACTCCTCCTGGCATCTTTACAGAGGTGAGTGAGGAAAAGAGGTCCTTTGGCTCTTTGGTTTTTCTCAGCAATCTCTCACTTGCCACGTGGGCCCCTGCCTCTGAGCGATGAGTCCAGGTTCTGGAGCTGGCTGGACCTCTGCATCACCCTGCTATGTTGCACAAGCCCCCCAAGGATCAGGTTCCCATCCCGGGCTTCCTTGTCTGTCAATCGCAGAGGTAGAAGCTAAAGAGATGTAAGTCCTCTTCTGCTCTAAAATTCTGTGATTCACAAAGAAACCCAAATTGAAACAAAAATAGCACTTCCTGGGGCCTGGGTGGCTCAGTCGGTTAAGTGTCCGATTCAACTCAGGTCATGATCTCAGAGTTCATGAGTTCAATCCCCACACTGGCCATCGGGCTGACAGCTCAGAGCCTGGAGCCTACTTCAGATTCTGTGTCTCCTCTCTCTCTCTGCCCCTCCCCCACTCATGCTCGCTCGCTCTCTCTCAAAAATAAATAAACATTAAAAAAATTCTCTAAAAATAGCATTTCCTTCTCTCAAACTGACAACCGTTGTTATTAGTATTTAAAACAAAATAAAACATCGTCATTTTTCTGTGAGGATTCAGGCAAATGAGCATTCACGTGCCACTCCTGCTGGAGGAACCGTGAACTGGCACAACCTTATCTGAACACGAATGTCGCCGCAAGCAGAAAGCTTTGAAGATGGGGTTAGCGTCTCTGCACTGTCTTCTGTGTTCAGGTATTCATCTGAAGGAAATCAAAGTAAAGGACTGATGCTGAGGGCACGGATGTGATGAAGAACGTGGACTTGGGTCCGTAGGCCCATCCCCCACCCCCTATGTGACCCTGGAGAAGTGACTTAACCTCTGCCTCTGTCTTCTATTCTGTAAAAGTGGGATAGTAATAGTAACTTCCTCTGGGGGCTGCTCTAAGGACAAGCGAGTACCTGTAAAATCCTAAGAGGAACACCAAACATATAGTAGGTGCCGAGTCGTCTGATCTGTTATTAATACACAAGAAGGTTCACTGCAGCATTATGTATACCAAAACTTGCAAACAACTTAAATATCCAGATGTGGAGGAAGAGTCAAATCATGTAGACACGTCGTTAAACTCAAATGTGATGCAGCCATTTAAGAAAATCACGTAAGGTACTGATGCCAGGAAAAGCACACAGAGCACTGGTGCAAACAAGCACAGAGAAGTCGGACACCAAAGCAAACAGGCAGTACACCTGCCAATGTGAAAAAGAAAAACACACAAGTACATGCACAGAAATGCAAATTTAAAAGACTAGAAGGAAGGAAACCCAAGAACACAAGCCTGACTTTCAGGTGATTTTTGTTCTCTGTTTGATACTTTTCAATATATTCTTCAAGTGCACCAAAGGGGTGTTCATTTTATAAGCAGAAAACAGTAATTACTGTGGGCTTTTGTTTTGTTTTGCATTTGTATTTCAGGTTCTGAGTGTGAGATGCGGATGGCTACCATGTCTGTAAAGAACAGCACTTGCTTCGAGGTAGAGACATAAGGACACGCAGGGATCACCACGAAGCTCCCAGGGCTGGCTGTCAGGGCAATACTTCTGTAGCAACTAAAAGTAATGTTTTTTCTTCTAAGATACTTCAGACTTCCTCCCTAAAAGTCTCTACTTATGTCATGAACGACCATAGTGGCGGTATAAAGCGGCCATTCAATGAGCATGGCTTACACAAGCCAGGGTCTGTGCTCAGTCGCTCAAAATCATGACTTTGTATAATCCTCGTTCAGCCTGTGTGTTTTTGCCATCTACAGATGAGAACATTGAGGCTCCCAAGGGCAGTTTTACTAAAGGTAAAAGCTCAGTAAGTGACCAAGGCAGGCGCAGAAGCCAGGCCAAACTCACGTTCTTCCCTACTTGGCTACAACCCTCCTTCCCGCAATCCAAGTAGCACAACAATGTTTTAGAGACAAGCACTGGAGTGGCACTGTCAAGTCTAAAGCAGGAATAATGTGTGGAAATTTTGTTCGGCCAATGAATTGCGGGAGAAGTGAAAGTAGGAAGAGGCCTTTTAGAGCAAAGTGATTCTGGAGATAATTATCGAAACCAAAAGGTAAGCAAACTATAGGTTAGAGATAAAGAACTCTTCAGACTGCCATTCCTTTCCATACCCCCGTGCCAACAGAGCACAGATGTGGGATGTGTTCTAAAGCAAGAAGGTAAGATTCACTGCTGAGCTGGCAACAAGGAATAAAGTTGGAAGCCATCTTGGAAATCCAAAATGATACTTTTCCATTCATCCTGATGACAGTATGAAACCTCAGGGAGCTCTAACTGGTGGAGAGAAACATTATAATTATAGTAATATTCGAGTAGAGGTAAGGGAAGCCTCCAAGTTCATCTAGACTCCATTACTCCATTGAGATTTTCAACTCCACATTTCGGCAAGCATGGCTTCAATTTTTTATAGTTGCTTAGTTGAACTACAATGTGCCTTTGAATGATTTTTGGTAATTAGTGAATGTATCGCACAGTTATAAGCCATCCTCTGAGACTGTACAATCAGTGGCACTTACACTGAAGACATAAAATTCTAAGATGAAAACTGTCACCTGAACCCTACTGTGCCCCTACTAACTGCTTTTGCTGGTTAACTAAAGAAAGTAAAATGTTTACATAATAGCTGGGTCAACTTTGATCTTTGAGAGCTGGAGTCATCAATGCCAGTCCCCTGAAGGTGCCTCCGTGTCTTTGGGCAATATAGAGAAGATACCAGAGGCACTTACCCGCACTGCTTCAGACTTTTTGTGAAACATCTCTTCCATGTTCTTTGCCAGCTTTTTCACCAGTTGGAGGCCATCGATTTCTTCTATGGCTACGTCTTTCTCATACTCTTTGTATTTCTGTAAGGAGGGAAGGCAACAAGAAAGGCATAAAACAGCACACCTGTGATTCTGGAGCATACCTACTTACAAGGCATAAATAGGACCATCTCTCTTGGGTTTGGGGAGATTGGACTGTATTTCGAAATTATTAAATCAACTAAGGAGAAATGTGAAAATTGGCTCTGGCTGTCTTAGAAACTTAACTAGCACCCAGGAAAGAAATGAAACAAAACCCTAAAGCAATCAAACTCTTTATCATCCGTCCTCTTCAGTTCCTGAAATCAACACTCTACACTTCGGACTTGACCGCACTCAGTCGTCCTGGAGGACTGCCCAGATTTGCTAGCTATCACACAGCCAACGCCACTAGAAACTGTTCCAAATGTGCCATAAAATAAAAATGAAGAAATTCAACTCGTGTGTGTTTGTGTGTGTGTGTGTGTGTGTGTGTGTGTGTGTGTGTGCGCGCGCGCGCTTTTTCCTTTGAACATCACAAACTTAATTTTTTCATGGCCAAAGACCAGGGATTTAGGGAAAGAGAGTTTCAAGGCTATGACTGTAATGTATAACTCCTGCAGGAGTCAGCAAAATATAATCCTTGGGCCAAATCTAATCCATCACCTGTTTTTATAAATAAAGCTTTATTGGGACAAAACCACACCCATATGTTTATGTATTCAATCAAGTTTAATTCTAACAACAGAGACCAGATGACCCACAAAGACTAAAATATTTACTCTTTTTTATGGAAAAAGTATGCCAACTCCTAAACTGGAATGGGAACTGAAGAAGGTCACATGGCAGAGCATCTTATAAACATTTTATGAGAGAGTCCTTGCCATGGATTTTAGCATTTCAATTCCCTCTACTAAATGTTCATCGTGGACTTCTTATGTTATCCTCAATGAGCTCACAGAAAGGAGAATGTATAATAAGTACAAAAACCATAAAAATACTTTATAAAGATTTCATAATGTGTTCATCTGTTCATAAAAGACTGATTTAACCCATAATTTACTCAAACTCTCAAAGACAATTTTTCACTTAAAGCCTATCACATACTCTAGTGATTTATCTGTTGAAAGCAGCAGTTCTCAAAGTGATCCATGACCCCTGAGGATTCTCTGAGACCCTTTCAGGGGTCCCTCAAATTTTCCTTTTCCCCAACAGCATATCTATGTGAAGCCAGATTTTCTTCATAGATTTAAAAAAATCACAACAGACTGAACACAGAGACTGACATGAGGATCTACCTGTCTTCTCGTAAACCATTAAAAAGATCTGCAAAAATGAAAAAAAAAAAAAAAGAAGAAGAAGAAGAGCTGCCCCTCTTTTTTTTTTTTTGGGGGGAAAACACAATTGTTTTTCATAAAATATGTTACTTATGTTAATAAGTAATGAGTTTTTATGCTTGAATTCATTAATTTTTAAATGTCTCAGTTTTAATTTCTAATACACCAAATATCCATAGATACAACCCACATTAGCAGAAGCTCTTAGGGGTCCTTAGTATTTTGTAAGAATGTAAAGGGGTCCTGGCACCAGAAAGTTTGGTTTAACTAAAGATTTAATTTCATTCCCACTGGAAAGAAATATTGTTTATTAATAAATACCTCCCAAATGGGGTTTGAAATAACTTCAATGTCAGCAGGAATTTCTCACATTTACACAGCTTACAAAAGACTGGGAAACTAAAAATACTGGGGGCCTTACAGTCACTTGTATTTGTTAGGAGAACCTGAACCACTTACTAGCCCCTCACGCCAAACTCCTACTTAGAAAAAACAAGGGGCTCCACATCTTATCTCAGCTTTAAAGACCTTCAGTCATTTCTGAAGAGGAAGATAGACTGACATTTTTAACAGAAGGATAATTTTTGAAATAAAAGTTTAGATTTTCTCCCCATTTCCTTTTACTTTAAAAAATGTACACTGAGAGGAGGCTGTTGTTCCTTGCCCAGAGAAAGGGAGTGTGTGTGTGTGTGTGTGTGTGTGTGTGTGTGTGTGTGACACAAAGTACTTCCCTTCCTAGCTTAGATTTCCAAGTCAATTGAGGCAATAATACTGGGTGTCGTGAAAAGACAAGAGCAGAGTTTGAGGACAGAGGGAATGACCCTATGGGAACGAACATAAGAGAGAATTCTTCTGATCCCTCAGACTAAAATGAAGTCCCTGGAGTCTGAGGGCATCTGGCTAGTGTCCCCAGAGCCCAGCACTGAACACTGACAGAGCAGAGGTGAGGAGGACAGGAAGGGACCCCCAGACTGGGCATTGGGAACTCTAACCTAAATGTCAGGCCTAAGGGCCTGGTATTTCTGAGAATTAAGGTGAGCCTAAGGAAATATACAAAATGCTATTTAGACAGCCTGAGTCTGGACCAAGACTACGTTATTTGTAAGATGCTCAGTGCTGCTCCGCACTGTCCTATAATGGACCATGGGTTGTAAGTAACACACTTCTCCTTGCTGCCTGAAAATATCCATAAGCATCTTACATGTTTGTCTTGAGAGTCTCCCTTGCAGCTCACCTGGAAAACAACTCCTCCTTCTAGCTTTCCCTTCCTCTTCGACAAGGCTGTATTGGCTATCCAAGATGAGGGGGCTGTACCCTTCCTTTGAGCTCCAGAGCACTCTGTGCTCATCTCTCCTGGCACTATGTAGCTCATGTGGCCTGCGGGGCAAGGACAGGCCCTTGTGATCACCCACAGCAGACACTCACAGGACTTCTCCGAAGGAAGCTTAATGCGAAACCATTTCAAAGTTACAGTACAAGGAAGATACACGCAAGGGTACAGCTGCATTGTGCTCTGGTCCCATAAATGTGACCTCTCCACCCCTTGAGAGTCTAACTGGATTGGTGTGAGATGTGGGGCTCCAGCCAGCAGCCCAACTCCAGCTCAAGCTAACAGCGTCCTCTGGTGTATGAACAAAACTTCAATGACAATCACTGGAAACATTCCCTAAGTTCAAATGTAAGCCAATGCTTTTGGAGCCAAAAGTCCTGGGGGTTCTCTGCTGCCTGCCAGATGTGTTCCAAAAGCCAACAGCTGAGGCCAGCCTATACCCAAGGCTGATTCACTACCAAAAGTGCAAAGTTCAAGAAGCGAGTAAAATGAAACAAAATTGTCAATCTATTATTTACAGAGTCAGTGAAATAAATCTCTGTCTCCTGTAATTCTGTAACCAAAGGTGATCTAGAGGCTAAAGAAAAATAACACAGATTTCACAATGAGCCTTTACCTGGATCTTTTTTTACATAGGGCCTCATTATTCTGGCCATATCTGTTCCTTGCACGTGTTTTCTCCCAAGAGTCCTCTAGAAGGGAATGGATTTAACTCCACCAGCCCCCAAGTTTTCATGAGATCCTCCTACATCCTCTCTCCCTCTGAGTCTGCTCTGTGAAAAGGAGCCAGTCGCATTACGGAGGGCTGTCAGTCTCCCAGGGCCACTTGTGCCTGGTGACCTAGCTAAACAATCTCAACACAAAAGTCTCTGCCGAGCTCAGGACGCCAGATCTGGGACAAACGCAACCACTCACTGGTTCCATCCCTCTGCCAGCCCAAGTCCTCTCCCTTCAGGACATGTGACGATGGGTCCTCCCTGCCAATGAGCCAAGCCTGCACTACTTTCTCCCCACCCTGGGGAAGTTCTCCCATAAGCAAAAAAAAAAAAAAAAAAAAAGAAAAGAAAAATCCTACTTTTCAAGATGTGTTAATGCCTGTTGGAATTGGGTCAAACAACGTAATGCCTTACTCTTACCAGGAAACGTTATACTTTGCTGGAATCAAAGGATTCTGAAGAACAGAGAGAGTAACACAGTGACAGCCATTAACCAGTTGCAATAAGCACTTAGCAGCTTGGGATGGTCATATGTATCAGAACCTTTAAGAATGTGCCTAGTGTAGGGCACCTGGGTGGCTCAGTCAGTTGAGCATCCGACTTCGGCTCAGGTCATGATCTCGCGGTCTGTGAGCTCGAGACCTGTGTCAGGCTCTGTGCTGACAGCTCAGAGCCTGGAGCCTGCCTCGAATTCTGTGTCTCCCTGTCTCTCTGCCCCTCCGCTGCTCATGCTCTGTCTCTCTGTCCAAAACAAATATTAAAAACAATTTAAAAAAAAGAATGTGCCTACTGTATAAAACCAAGCAATTTGACCTCCAGCAACCAGAAAGAGGAAGCTACAAGAGTACAGGAGAATTCCACAGAGCCATCCCAAATTGTGTAAAGCAACATAGGAACCATGCACCCAATATATTACAATATGTTCCAGACGATAATCAGTACCTTTTTGTTTTAAATTACTAATCTCCTGTATACACCCATACACAGGAACACCCTGCTACAAGGATACAGACATATGCCATGTATTCATAGCTGGCTATATGATTACCCAGGATTTTTTTTCTTCCTTTTCTTGCTTACCTGTATTTTCTAATTTTTACAATGAACATACTATTTTGGAAATTAGAAAATATAAAAGTTGTAGTTATGTGCGAACAGCATATGAGCACCTAATAAACAGATTTCTTTAGGGAAATGTGGTCCCAATTAGAATCTGTGTAATTAAGCGGCGTGTCTTCATTAGCAGAGCCTAAGGAAGTCAGTAAAATGAGTCCTCTGTGTACCACAGGCTCAGCACGGTGCCGGAAGCTTTTCACATATTAATTTGTCTAATCCTCACAGCCACCCTGAGAGGTAGGTATTATCCCCAAATTGCAGATGGAGAACTGAGGCACGGAGAAGTTTAGTCAGGAGTTGGAAGCCAAATGGTCAGAGTGAATTTTAAACCTATTGAGGTCTGACTTCTAATCACTTGGTCTTTTGAACTTGGGGACAGGGGTAAAAGACAGGCAGTCTAAATATTCGCAAACTTATCTCAGAGGGCCCATCTGACTGTTGTGCTAACCCCCTGTCTCAGTGCTATTGTAGCCAAAAGTGGCTTGGACTCACCAAGAGAGTCAAATACCAAACCCCGACGACCTGCCCTGTCCAATGACGGCTGCAGCTCTTCCCAGGCTCCCCCAGGGGAGCAAAAGCCATGCAGCCAGGGTACCCTGGACACCACAGCAGGGGGCTCTGTCCCTCCCAGGGCCCCTCAGGGGGTGAGCTTAGAGCCCGGCCTCAAAGGAGCAGACACAGCTCTTGATAGTGAAAATATCTGGAGAGAGGGAAGCACGCCCACTCTGAAATGAGCCCTGGAGCCTTAATTAGGAATTATTCCTTGGCTGTGTTTGGGTTACAAAACGTCTTTTGTCCTCCAAGGTACCAAGAAAGACCTGGAGGCAAATCACCCCCAAACTCCTTTTCCTCCAGGGTCTGCCTCCCCACACAGCTGTGTAGGCAGTGGCACTTTATTTCCTATAGCTTCAAGGACTGCACCAGCAATTATATCTGTTTCATATGAAAGCAGCAGCCCTTCAGCTGGGAAAAGGAGTCAGGG
Source organism: Herpailurus yagouaroundi (assembly GCF_014898765.1). Lineage (NCBI taxonomy): Eukaryota > Metazoa > Chordata > Mammalia > Carnivora > Felidae > Herpailurus > Herpailurus yagouaroundi. The sequence goes on from NW_024412444.1 coordinate 14,018,557, forward strand.
AAGGGTCAGCGGTTCCCTGTAAACACACAAAGGAAGGCAGAGGAAAAGACAGGACACAGAAGAGATACCATGCCACCTCATTAAAAACTCAGGCCAGGCTGGATTTGAATCTTGTCTCCAGCACATTTCATTTGTTCTGCAAACTTCTCTTTTGTGTCTCTGGTATGTCAGGCAGGGTACTAGACACCAAGCACAATGATGAGTAAAGCCAAGTTGCAGAAAGCTGGCAGCTTTGGTCAGGAGTGTTCTGCTGAGTAAACAGGTTAATAAGACACATCATGGTAAGTACCCGGATGGGGAGGTCAAGGCAGTGACTCCCTTCTTGCTGGGCCTTTAATGGATAGCAAGGCTGGGAAGGTCGGAGACAAAACAGGCGATGGGCATGCCAGGAAGAGGGAGTAGCAGGGATGGAGGTCCAGGGACAAGAGGCTGCCTGGAGCTCAAGGAACCACCCACCCCCTGCCCCCTATTTCCATTTCACTGGTGCATGGGTGGACAAAGAAAGGGCTCTGCTGAGAGACAAGGCCAAAGAAGTAAGCACGGCCGGGCCATTAAGGGAGTGTGCTAGGATTAAGAGTTTGGACCTTATTCTCATTTGGGGAGGTGGAAGGGACATGAAGGTAGGTAGGGTATGGAGACAGGCTAGAGCCCATGCCCTGGAAGGATTCAAGGGTGGGAGGGACTCAGCAATTGGATGTGTGCTTTTGAAAAACTTTAGTGTGCAAAAAGGGGAGGAAGGAGGTAAAACTGGATGCAGAAAGGGAGTTGAGGGGCTTGAGTGGTTGGGATATGGGAGACGGAGCTGCAAACAGGCCACAAGAATCTGAGGGATGGAGAGACGTGCTTCCTAGAAGGTATCAAGAGGGCTGACGGCCGGATGCAGCAGCAGCCTGGGCTGGCTGGCCACGTCACTTCCAGGAAATTGCCGAACCTCCTGGGCTTTGAGTCTCCTCCGAGTCTCCTCAGTCAGAGAGCCCGGGATCCTCATGCCCTTCTTCCAGGGCCGCTGGAGGGGGCTACTGGGAGGAAGTCTGTGAAAGCCCCCAGCACAGTGACTGCACATAATACCCACTCCAAATCCTAATGCTCCCCTGGTTTTCCCTCTTGGCATTTCTGCTACGGAACATAGTAGCGTGTGTTGTATTTTCACACGAGCGCTTTCTGGAACTGAAGTTCTTAACATAAGAAACAAATTTCAACAGGTTGGTTGATGGTATCACGACTCTTTGCTGGGCCACCTCCAGCCTCTGGGTCTCCTCCTGGCTTGAGGCGGTAGCCAGAGATGCCTGAACAACACAGCCTATAGCTTTAGCCAAGACCAGGGTGGAGGCAGAACACAGCCCTCCCCCAAGAACACCTCTCTGCATTAATGTCACAGAAGGAGAGCAAGCCTGAGACTTTTTATTCCCTCTGTCACAAGAGAACATCTGAAGCTTCCATTCCTTCTGTTAGCAGAATCAGCATTTGGCAAGAAATCTTGTGATGAGCCAAGAACATTCATCATTTGAGAAGGGAGACACAGAAATGCATTATTTCTGCAGCATCTATTTTGCCAGATCATTTCACACAAACACCAGGAAGAGAAAAGCACTGCTTCACTGTCAGAGCACTTAATGTTGTTCATACATTTGGGTCATTTTTTTCCTACGTGACAACTGCATATCTAGAAGTGAGTCACCTGGAACAGCACCCAAAGAGGGGGCTCCGGTTAGGAGACTTCTGGCCAGTCACGTTAATTGGGATAAGAGCCAAACATGAAGAGGGGCTCTGAGTACCTCTGTAACACCAGCAACAAAATGGCTCACACAGAAGACGGATGTAAGGGATTGCCCTGGGCCAAAGAGCTGGTGCATCCGAACATGGTCTCTTGGCCAAATTTTCTCACCAGACACTGAGATTCCATCTCTAGTTCAACATAGTTCAACCACTGGATGAAGACTGGCAGAATGTCCGGGGGGGGGGGGGGGGGGGGGTGGCAAGAGAATCTGGGGAGCTTACTCAAGCTCATGACTTGAGAGAAATTCTGAGAAACTGGCCTGCGTCTCCAACCCTCCCCTCAGCCTCCAGCACTTCCCTTGAAATCCCCTGACCCAGATCCCCCGGTAAACCCTGTTACTGGGAAAGCACCCTGGAGAGAGGCTAAGCCCAGAACCCTTCAAGGTGACTTGTTAACATAAGAGCAGAAGATACTCTATGTTCCTACTGTAAGGTTCAATTCTCAATCTTATTCTCATTCCTTCCAGCTCTGAAACAGCCACAGTACAGGAGCTAAACTCATTAAACCAATCATTTAAATAAGGATCACACCAACACAAAAAAAGAACCTCAAGTGAACTCACTGCTATTTTCATTCATTCAACAAATATTTGGAAATAGCCTACCATGTGCCAGGCGGGTGGAGAGAGTGGGGGACTATTGACAAATGCATGTGTTCCCTTGGGGTATAAGGAAGCCAACTTTTGGTTCATTTTCCTAAAAATACAGAAAAAACAAGTTGGAACTGAGCTGCATGGGTCATTTCAATCTAAACTAGAGCCCCGATAGCCCACCTAGTCATTCTGTGCAGGTCTCCATCCGAGGTCACACTGTCTGCACTGCAGCTACATCATGTCTGCTGTATGTGGGAGGGTGTTGTGTGTCTCCTACTGAGCCCATAACAGTCTATAAAGCACTAACATATATTTCTCCTTGAGGAGGGAGGGTGAGTACCAGGAAGTATGCACAAACCACAAGTCCTACAAACAATGAAAGCTTGGCCAGGAATAGGAAGGACATCACAGTCATCAGGGAGGAAAGAGGTCCCAGGGAAGGATATAAAACAATGCATTCGCCCCGGGTCACAGGCAAGGGATGACTGTCCAGCATGTATAATTCCTTGCCTCTTGAGAAAAGAAGTCTATGAAGTATGCTATTAATGTACTGAGACAGTCATGAGCTGTCACAAGATGGCTGATAAACAGAGGCAGGACATCTGTGACCCTATGATGCATAGTGGAAACAATGGTAGGTTGGGGCGTGGGGGAAGGGAAGGAAAAGTCTCTGTAGACTGTATGCAAACTCATCAGATATCCCTCCAATGGGAGAAACTGATTCAGCTCCCACTGTCTCCTCAGTCTTACTCGCAGCAAAGATGGAGAACCACGATGGGATGGGTAAGAAAAATCTACGTGGATTTTGCTGGACTACTCTTGATTTTTGGAACCTGGTAGCAGCATCCTGCTTGGCTTAGAATCGCTGGCTGGGGTTTAAGACTCAGGAAGATCAACAACACGAACACCACTTTCTAGATAGTTTGACATGGGGCTAGGATCGGGGATTTTCCAGCCAGGTGCACTAGGCTCTGTGCTAATGTTACCACTCACTGGCTATGTGACGAGCTGCTCAGTCTCCATCAGCTCCATTCCTTCATCGGTAAAGGGGATGATACCAGACCTCATAGTGTGCTTAGGGTGATCAAGCGGGGTCAAGTGTGTAAAGCACCCAGCAGGATGCTGGCCACAGAGGAATGTGCTCAAAAAATGGTGATGGTGTTGGCAGAGGTGGGAGTAAATTCTGACATTTGCTCTATAACTTCTGCAAATGATCATTCTCTTGCCTCAACAACAAGAAGAAACTCTGAACTGACATTCACAGTCTAACCGATGAACTAGCCCTGAAGGCTGATCCGGGCAGTGGCATTTTTCAAACGCCTTCCCAAGGCACTGAGGGGTCTTCAACAGTAACTCTTTGGGGAATGGCTCCCTGCTGGCAGGAACTAGATGCTTGAAGTCTATTTGCATAGTGGAAATGACAGTTTCAGATATGTTACTAAAGGTGTTGCAATAAAAACTAATTATCTACAATTTCTGGATTCTCTCCTTATAGGCAGTGTCATTTTCTTATTATGACATAAATGTACTTACTATTTCTCTCGACTCAATTATTGCATACAGAAGTGTCACTTCAAAATACAACACTCCAAAGTAATTATGCTTCCAAGTAAATATATCTCCAAAGCCTTTAAGCTGATGTTAGGAACGCTTCTTGTTAACCGTAACAACGAACCCAACTGAATTCATGGAGCTCTAGGTCGCAAAAGGATATTTTTCTATTTGAAAGTGAAAAGTGCCGTTTTGTACAAATAACTCTGTTTCACACAGGTATTCCAATCAGTGTCTCCAAGGTCCAAAAAATACCCACGATAAATGCAGTGCTCTTCCAGACCTAGGTAAGTGAGGAAAATGCTTACAGGATACAATTTTTTGCTGTCAAAGCCATCAGAACAAGAGACAACTTGCCTAAGAAGAGACCCTGTTTAGGAACTGACAGAAGGAGGGGAAGACAGGGCACTAAATTACTACCCAAAGAACAAAATAGAGAGCAGACAGGGAGCAGCTGGCCTCCAACGTCTGCAGGGCTGCAGAAAACGGAGACCACTGTGGGATCGAACGATCACCTGCACGTAGTTCTTGCTCTCTGGGGAGAAAAGCATGGCTATGGACCGCCACTGAAGGCAGCAGAGTTTTCTCAGTATGTTATTAAGAACCTCCAGCTGGGGGGTGGAAGTTGTGGTCTGGTCTAAATTACTTCTCAAGGTGCCTTCTGGTACTCACCTCAAAGAAGCACTGCCACAAGAACTACCAGGGACCCCCACCTGAGTGTCACTGGAGTCCCTGTTCCCAGCTAGCTGTTTGGAGCGCCCTCCATTAAATCACAGAGTTCTGGGGACACTGCTCCTTAGAACAGCGGCTCTGCAGTGGGTGGTCTCTGACAGATTTCTCGTACTTTCAGACTGTCAGCTCCTGAATTAAAAGATGGATATCTCTCCTCTCCCTGTTTTACCGTCTATGCTCCTTTTTTTTTTTAACCTTGATAAGTCTCATAAGCTTTTACTGTTCAACACAGTCAACTGGACAAATGCCACTGATAAATTTTAGGTCTGTGGTGATAAAACGGAGTGTGAATGCTGCATTAGATTCCTGTTTTATATGAGGGAAATTAAGTCAGAGGCAAGCTACTAAACCAGCTGTTGCTATGACTGTCCTTGCCCTAGCATGGTGGCATAACATACGGCTTGAAAAATGGGAAATTCACCTGTCTACTGAACAAAATCAAATGGACTCAGTGCTTATTTTTAAAAAAATCCAGTTCCTGGATATTTTCTGGATTATTGCATGGGGATCTGAGGCTCTGAAATGCAAACATTATGCTGGCGCCTACATCCTCACAACACTAAATGCCAAAATGATGACTACAGGTCCATGTGTGTTAGAGAGAAAAATCTCATTGTATGCATTTATGACTGTTTTATGTATGCCAACGAATCTAAATACAGCCAAGCCACAAATAATACATTACTTTACAAAGCCGGACTACTTGAGATAGATTATTTTCTCCAGCCTACTCTTTTCAAACATAGTTTTCTAATGTTCCAAGTTAAAGGAATTCATCCTTCCTGCTCCCCAAGGATCAGAGGGAATAGCAACAACAGTGACAATAATAATAATTTATTTTTAATAATAACAACCAGCATTTCTTGAGCACTTAACTTTCAGTCAGATTGGTATTGTTCTCTCCCATTTTACAGAGACATTAGCCAAGTTACCAAGGTTATACTACCGGTAAGTGGTTGGATGAATTAGAGGGACAGGAGTTACTATAACAAAAATATCTCAAAATCTCAGGGGCTTAACGCAATAGACATTTATTTCTTGTTCATGTAACCAACCGTTCCTTGTCTTCAGTTTTCCACGTAGTGATTTAAGGACCCAGGACCCTCCCATTGTGCGTCTCAGCTCTCCCCTCAGACCTTGGAGTCTCCTGCATTCAGCCAGCAGATGGGAAGAGAGGGTGTGGAGAAGGACACGCCTGCTTCCTCACTCCGAAGCCTGGAAGCGACATGCATCAGCCATGCTCACCTTCCACTGGCACTTAACTGGCCATACGGCCCACCCCGATGTACCAGAGCCCGGGAAACGGAACTGGTGGCTTCGGAGCCATATTCAGGCTTTCAGTCACACTGTGGAAATGGATGCTTAAATCTTCCAGAATCTGTGAGCTCTCTGTGCTGCTGTCACAGCGCCAGGATTCGAACCCAGGCAGCATAGTCCCAGAGTCTATACTCTCAGCCACCACACTTCAGTTTAAAAGCTTGATAAACTGGAAATAGATGAAACCTCCGATTAAAACTTGGCTGGGAACCATCTACAAGATGGGTAATTTGGAGCTGGCACAATCAAGTCACAATCTACAGAAAGGATAATATGACCCAACCACTTGTATGTGTAATTACGGTCAGGCTCAGATGTTAAAGGCCAAGATATTGCAACAAAGAAAGGAACACACTATAAACAATTCTTAGACCTTCTGTCCGATTTCCTTAATCCCAGCTCAAATAAAACTGCTATTTGAATAACACCAGTGACCTTCTCTAGCATATGATATTAGTTGTCCAGGCACCACAAAAGTTAATTGGCTTAACTAAAGTCTCTTTAATTCTATATCCAAGATGTCCTGGAAATCGAAGGCAATCAATGAATGAGTCTGCAAGATCTGTAACAAGCTTAGAGCTAATACTATTTGCAGCTGCTCAAGTGGTTTCTGTACTTAACAGAGCCAGAAGCTGGAATGAGGGTTAGGACGCTGCATCCGAATGAACCTTTAACTCCATCAACTCCAAACTGAACACAGGCTCTGGTTTATGGCACAGCTAGACCTTAGCTCTTCATTGGGGAATTTAGAGAACCGTGGTGGGATCATGCTTAACAGTTTGAACCAGCCCTCTGTCCTGCTGAAAGGAAGAGCTCCCTCTTCATGGTGGAAAGCTTCCCCTGTAGAAAGGTTGGGGAGATTCTGTTCCCTACTGCTGAGGTCAGACACTAAGAGAAAACGGTCCAGAGCATCAGCATTCTCCGTGGAAACATCTCTTTGCCTCACATTTGCCCACAGATGCTCTACGAGTTTGCAGCAGGTGACACCCCATTTTATCCACCATAAACAGTTTCAAAAATTGAAGGCGTCACAGCAGAACCACCCCTAGGCTGAAATGCAAGACATAATCAGAGCCTTTGAGGAGTTTAGCTGTCCCTAACTTCACCACCAGTGATTTTTTTTTTTTTTTTTTACATACTTCGCCAAGCCCGGCACATAGCACTTCTCTCCAATATTCTTATTTTTTTTATTTTTTATTTTTTATTTTTTATTTTTTAAAATTTACATCCAAATTAGCATACAGTGCAACAATGATTTCAGGAGTAGATTCCTTAGTGCCCCTTACCCATTTAGCCCATCCCCCCTCCCACAACCCCTCCAGCAACCCTCAGTTTGTTCTCCATATTTATGAGTCTGTTTTGCCCCCTCCCTGTTTTTATATTATTTTTGTTTCCTTTCCCTTATGTTTATCTGTTTTCTCTCTTAAAGTCCTCATATGAGTGAAGTCATATGATATTTGTCTTTCTCTGACTAATTTCGCTTATCATAATACCCTCCAGTTCCATCCACATAGTTGCAAATGGCAAGATTTCTTTCTTTTTGATTGCTGAGTAATACTCCATTTTATGTATATACCACATCTTCTTTATCCATTCATCCATCGATGGACATTTGGGCTCCTTCCATATTTTGGCTATTGTTGATAGTGCTGCTATAAACATCTCCCCAATATTTTTAAACTCACAGTGTTAGAATCCAACAGAAACTGAGAAATAATCCGTTTCAGAAGCCACTAACTCAAACGTTCCCAGAGGAACGGGTCATATCAGGTGAGGGAAGGAAGGTAGGCTGGGGTCTGCGGCAAAGGGCAGAGTTTCTTTCCCACCCTTAAATGGTGGTTACCTTTCGGCTTCTGCTGATCTTTGTGGGGAGAGGGGCACCCTTTGGTTACCCAATCCTGTATTTAAGAGATGCCAGAAATCTATGTTTTTATGTGAAATCTGCCCCTGACTCTGTTTCTTTGAACACTACGAGACCCAGAGAAAACGTCTCTAACTATCTTCCTCCCCAGACATCTTCACGTGAGGAGACCAAGACAGAATAACAAGGGCGTGCATCTCCTACAGACAGTGATGTGCTAGAGTGTGCAGACTATTTCCTGGCATCTATCACTAACCCTTGAAGCAGGCACTGATATGATCTCTACTGTAATATGAGTGTGACACACGGACACGGCAGCAGCCAGCCCAGGCTCATAAGGGACAGATGTCCACCTCCTGTCTTACCAGCATCCCAGCCAGGGGGGACAGAGCTAGGGGTCCTCCTCCTCACCATTTGGGTCCCCTGGGGCTCAGAACCTGAGGCTGGCTTACCTTAGAGATCCCCACTTATGGCCGAAAGCATTGGATTCCTCAGGGTTGCTAGGCACGGAAATGAGGCCCTGAAACTGAGGAATCTAGACAGGATGAAGGAAGCCCACACGTTTCCTCCCGAAATAGGGTTTTTTCCTGTGGTGGTTTGAAGAGTCCTAGAGAATGTTAACTAATGTTTCCTCTCCTCTCCCTTTCTCTCTCTCTCTCTCTCTCTCTCTCTCTCTCTCTCTCTCTCTCACACACACACACACACACACACACACACACACACACACAATCACTATGCTACCAGTATTTTCTCTCCTAAGATGTATTTAGGAAAATATAAGGAAATCAATCAATACATCCACCTCACCCACCTTATTCTTATTACCATCATATGATGTGCCTTTAAGATGGAGACTTGTAGTGGTTTGGTGGGGGGGGGGGGGGGTGCTGCGCTAGCATTTGGTGAATCCCACTGACCTCCTTCTCAGAATGATACATTTAGATGAGAAAAAGAAAACACACAGGGAGGAAGCCAATTATATGAATTTTCAGTTTTCGAAATGTTTACAACATACATTTGTGATGCAGTAATGCCCGTGTTTCTTCATCGCTGCCTTAAATAACAAGATCTGGTAGTGAGTCTGTAGCTGTCATATCATCAGTGTCAAGAATGAGTGCCAACAGCAAGGAGATATCTGCATGGACTATGATATGAAATGAAAATATCTATGATTTCTGTCAATGACTAAGTCACAGGCACCACTGTGGCTTGTTACCTACACTTGTAAGATAAAGCAGTACATTTCAGTTGGAGGCTAGTGAAAATAAAAGACGACTCCTTTTCCCACCTAAGTTCAGAGCCCCCTGCACTCTCTCTAAGGCGTGAACACAGGTTAGCACCTGTACACACTACCCAAGAGTAGCAAGAGGTCCCAGGCAAGGTCAGCTGATGTGCAACTGGTGACAGGGCATCTGCCCCAATTCACATGCAGCATCAGAACGTACAATCCCTGTTGACTGCTAGTCTCTGTCATGTGCATGTACCGCCTGGTCATTAGCATATATTTACAATCCAATTTGAGATTTCTCTATATTAAACATATACATCAAATTGCGGGCATTTCCTGTAATGATTAATTCTAGCAGATGGCTCTGCTGTCTATGTAAGTGAAGATCATGGTTTATGAGTTTCTCTGGGTGCTCTGTCAATAAATGATGATTTCTCAAATGGATCAGGGAAGGGTAAACACTAAACTGGAAGCAATATTTATCTCGGGCCATGGTGTTAGAGCAGAATTGATGAGAATGATAATTTTCTTCCCTATATACTACTGGGTTATTAGAATTCTTCACAAAGACCATATATTCATGTATTATTTGTGTGATTAAAAATATATAAAGTGTCAAGTTCAAAGAAATTTAGTAATCACTGACATAAAAGTATAATAAATGCCTCGTAACATGCAAAAGGGAATAGGACTAACTCAGAAGGCTGCATGCAAGACATGAATTAAACAACCCACTGGAAAAGCTGGCCTTTGTCCACAGCTACAAGATGCCTATGTCAAAAACTATTTCACCCAATGTGTACTATCATAGAAATCTGCTCATGAACTAATGCTAAGTGAGGTGAATGATGCTTGTAACTACAGCCATGTAAAAACCCAAAGCAAAAGACAGTCAGAGAGGCCACAACAAAATTTTAACCATGGCTGGGGTAAGTGGCAGAGTTTTGGTTCAATTTTTCCAGTTTTCTAAATCTGTTACATGATACTCCTTTTCAAATGGGAAGAAGCAAAGTCTAAGATGGTGAAAAAATAGACAGGTAAGGGTGGATTCCAGTCCAGGCAGGCTGGCTCCAGAACTCATGTTCTGACCTCCCCAAATCACTCTCCTAACATAGTTGAAGGTAAAAGGAGACTTTTTCTTATTATAAAAGCAAAATGTTCTCACTGTAGGAAGAACTATCAGAAGGTAGATATAAGCAAATAGAAAACAAATAAACAGACAAAACAAACCCTTAACCCCACGATCCCAAAATACCACGGTTCCACAGTGTATCCTGTGGTTTATATCCTTACAGATTCTTTCTTTTTTTTTTTTCTTTCTTTTGTTTGAGGGAGAGAGAGAGAAAGAGCATGAGTATGCACAAGAAGGGGAGAGGCAGAGGGAGAGGGAGACAGAGAATCTTAAACAGGCTCCACATTCAAAGCAGAGCCTGATGCGGGACTCCATCTCACAACAGTGAGCTCATGACCTAAGCAGAAATCAAGAGCTGGATGCTTGACTGGGCCACCCAGATGCCCCCTTACAGACTCTTTTAATGCAGAAGTATAAGTATAATTGTTTCTTTACAATCAAAGTGAGAGCATCCTGTAGATGACAACAGGATATATTTTCTAATTATTCCCCCAGAAATCTTAAGTATAAAATAGTTCATCCTTTGAACCACCAAAATAAAGAAGGGGAGTGTTTGGGGGTCCGTCAACCCCAGCCCTCACTGGAATACATTGGGACCCTCGGGCCCTTGGGGTCAAGATAGTGAAATATGGGCCTCTCACAAAAGAGGAGGGTTACATTTAGAGCAGTGGTTCTAAACTAAAGGCCATTTTGTCCCCGGGAACATCTGGCAGTATCCGGAAACACTGTGTGTTTTCACAACTGAAAGGGGGTTGTAGGAAGATACTGCTACTGGTATCCAGTGGGTATAGCCTAATATGCTGCTAAATATCCTACAAAACACAGGGTAATCCCCACAACAAAGAATTATCCAGACAAATACGTCCACACAAAGAGGTTGTAAAAGCCCGGATTAGAGAATTGTTTTCAATATGAATGCATGTAATGCAAATCCTAATGACCATCACCAAGCCCAATCTCCCTCCAAACGCTGAATTTCCATCCAATGCATCCTGGACAAGTGGCCCCTGGACTCTTCCAAGGAGCCTCTTGCAGCCCACTTCTGGGCAGCGCTGAGCACAAGCAACAGAAAATGTTCTCAACTTGAACTCTGCCCCTGCTGTAATAGCTGCCTTTAGAACCCAGTTATGCTAACTGGTTACACAAACCAAGTCTCATCCTGCCTTGAAATATTCTAGAAGAGAGATGAGGAGGTCGTATGGCATAAGGGTAAGAGCACAGACTAACTGGAGGAGAATCCCAACTCTACCACTTACTCTCCACTCACTCTCCATGGGCCCTTGGAAAAGATGTCATGGCTATCATCTGAAAAACAGGGGTAATAATAACAATGATCTCATGGGGTTGTTATGGACATGACATGAGTTTCCTTATATACAGTGTTCATAGCAGTACTTGGCAACATCTGCTGCCTGTGTCACCTATTTTTTCACAGTAAATACAGTCCCCATGATCTGTCAGGGGACAATGGACTCTAGACTCCTCTTGCCATCCTGTTTGTCCCTGTCCCTCTTCAAACCTGGAGCCTGCATCTTCTGACTGCACGTCTTGGGTCTGGTCAGGGCCCAGTGCAATGCTGTCTTCTCTGCTCTACCCCATTTTAGCACCATCAGGGCACCTTGGACAGCACTAGTTCTGGGGCAGCCGCTGGCCTCACCACATTTTATAGCCCCATGTGGGCACAGAGCAGGCACACCACAAAACAGGTGAGCTGCAAGGAATCTTCAGAGACCTGTAAGCTACTAAGTCAAGGCTTCTTGGAAGCGACTGGCCTTCAGATAGGCTCTTATGATAAGGACCGTGAATGGCAGAAAAAAGACCGAGAGCACCTGGATTCCTGGAGCAGAGAACCTGAAGCCACTGACGAGGCTGACAGCAGATGAGCTGACTTTTTGCCCCAAGTCAACCACCTACTCAATCATGCTAGCAGCTAACAATGGCTGAGCGCGGCCTCTGAGCTAGGCCTCCTGCCAAGTGTTTTCATGCCCCATTGCCTTCTCAGAACAACTCTTGAGAGAGCTGCTACACTGGGTGGGTAAGAAAACTGAGGGTCCAGGAGCCAAGACCCCAGGTGTGGGCGTCATAATGTGAAACTTCAGAAGGGCCACCAAATGGCAGACTCAGCAACACATTTCATAGCACAGTACATACATGTGAACACACTCTGCCATGACAATTAGAGTTTTGAAGACGGCCCCCAATGAGAGAGTTCCTACAGGTAATTCTTTAGGAGAATATGGGCCTCTGAATTAATTTATTCTTAGGAAACAAACCAACAAAGCAGTGTCCGTTAGGAAATCAAGTATAATTAGAAGAAAACCAATGCTTTCAACAAGATCAAGAGAGTGTCAGGAAAGACTATCGAATCAAGTCAACAACTGACTGTCTTAAATATTTAGGAAATACTATGTGCCAGATACTGTGCTAAATGGTGGGACTATTCTAAAGAGCGGAAACAATAAACTCTCCCCCCTCACAGAGCTAAGAGTTTACTGGGGAGATATTGGTCAAATAAAAGCACAGAACACACGTGTCATTATATACTGCGACAACTAGCACCAAGCGCACCCAACAAGGGAGACCCAAATGAGATAGAGAAAGACCTCTCCAGGGAACTACTACTGTTACAACAGAGAGGCAAAGAATGAGCTGGGGCACACAGGGGGGTGCTACTGAAAGGGAGAAACTAGCAGGCGAAGAGAATGGCATAAGCCCACACCCTAAGTGAGGGGAGCCAAGGAACAAAGACAGCACTGGGAACGAACGACCTCACTCACAGTAACAGAAGGCAGAAGGCAAAGGAGAGAAGAGCAGGAGAGGGACCCCAGGACCAAGCCTAAGCACATGCTGCTACATACAACTGGATGAGGAGGAAGAGGAGGGAAACAGATGAAGGAAGAGTGGACAAACAGGATAGGGTGAGGTCATGGAGACCAATCATAAAAGGCCATCCACCCTGATACCCATTGGTACATGGACATCGTCTCCTCATAGCTCATTAGACTTTGTGAAAGCCAGTTCCATTTTGAGCTTTTGCAATTATTAGGGGGTCCTGGTGGGTGGGAGAATACGTATGTGGATGAAGAATGCATACTCAGCTGGAGTTCTTGGCGAACAGCCTGGAAACACTAAACTCAAGATGGAGAATTAGAAGATCCAATGAGTGCTGTTTCCATTCTGTACTTGAGCCCCTTCAGAATTTTTCCATGGAAGTTTAGTCATGTTCTGAGAAACACATTCCACTGAAAAGGCCACCTTGTCAATATCGGAAAGTCATGGTAGAGAATCCTCTCCACAAGCAAAAGATGCTTTGCAAACGGGCTCCTAGAACCATGCCAACCACTCCCATATCTCCATCCCTGAGGCCTCACATAAAGATTCAACTTTCTGGGGGCCGCTCATCAATTTTACTGTAGCTGGGAGATGCTGGAACTGTTCTCAGCAGAGAAATTATAAGACTAGAAGCCTTGGCTGAAAGATTTTACCAGTGAAAGGAGAATGTGCTGTTCAAGTCCACAGGTTTGGTATAAAACCGAATACAATATTAAGAGCTCTCAGTGAATCTGAGCTTGGTGCAGTCAGACGTCAATGCCAACCTGTATGTGATCAATCAGAAATCAAAACAATGACAAAGTGAGACAGGAACTGTTAAAGTTGCATGCGTTATCTGTTCCACAGGCTTTCGTATTCAATTTCAGGAAGGTATTTTCTTTTCTTCCCTTAAATTACATATTCTGTAATGTACATTAAATCTGCATAAGGAATCTTAAACAATGGTCAGGTGGGAGACATATGTCCGCTTGAGTCATAGGACTCATCTTTTCCAAACATGGGCTGATCCAAGGGTATGGCTGCAAGGGAATCATCCTTCTCTCCCCTTCTCCCCAAAACCTGGAGTGTGTGTGTGTGTGTGTGTGTGTGTACATGTGCATGCTGTGTTTCATGAGATGTATATGGGTCCACCTGTGTAGGTGTGCATGCCGTGTTTCGTGGAACGTGGGTCTGTGTGTGTGTCCATCTGTGGATGCGTGTGTGCTGTGTTTTGTTGGCTATACAGAGATAAATGTGGGGAACAAAGAAAACTAGAACAAGGAAAGGAAATTAAGGACTCTTTCAATTGGCAGGATGACCAAGCTTTGTTTGAAAAAACCCTAACTAATGAATGCAGTACATTGGCAATTTTAACATAGCAGTCAGTCTCCCAATATCCACAGGAGATGCCTAAAACCACAGAGGGTACCAAACACTATATATACACCATACACTATGTTTCTCCCTACACATACATACTTATGATAAACTCTAATTTATAAGTTAGGCACCTTAAGCAATTAACAAAGTAGAACAATTACAATAACATACTGAAATAAAAGTTATGTGAGTATGGTCTCTCTCAAAGTCTCTTACTGTACTGTATTCACCCTTCTCATGATGCTGTGAGATGATAAAACACCTACATGATGACGTGCAGTGAGGTGAAGGAGGTAGGCACTGTGACATAGCCTTGGGCTACGGCTGACCTTCTGACAAAATGTCAGAAGGAGAAGCATCTGCTTCTAGACTGTGGCTGACCACAGGTAACTGAAACCACAGAAATTAAAACTGATATCAGGGGGGGCTACTGTAACATATAATAATTTCACATGAAAATTATTATATCTGTATGAGATCTGTATCAATTATTAGATCTGTAAATATGATCTGTATATTTTAAAAATATGTTTTCTTTTCCTTTTTTCCTATCTCTGAACATTAATAATTACAACATACTTTAAGATACCAATTCACCCAATGGGCCATCAAAAATAAGAACTGGTAACAAATGACATTGTTGGTAACACTGGTACCCAAAAAGCAGCATAATCAAAAGCCAAATATGCAATCAGATATCCATTTCTTCCACTAACAGACAGAGGGGGAAAGAGGCATGAATAAAGAATAACGGTAGGGGATTGGAATTAAGTCAAGGGCTGATGCACACAGTCACTTTTGTCTTCTAACAACCTCCAAACAACCTCCACCCTCTCTCTGTCTGCAGCACAGCCTATATCCTGAAGGCGAAGAAGCTATAGATCATCAGAAAATCAATAATCCTTTGTGAATTAATGAGTCAAACAATCCAACCCAACATTCTCTGGAAGGGTCAGAGACAGGAAGGCATGCGAGGGCCATTTCAGAGAATGGGCCATGTGGCAGAGATTGCCCGCGGCATTTCCTACATTCAGTTCATCACCTGACGACAGGGCATCACATCTTATAAAACCTCCATCAGGTAAACTGCCATGTTCTGCCGTCAACAGGCAAGATGGGTCTCAGGACACTCCTCTGAAACCCATGGAAATGCTTTCATGGAATTCAGGTGACGTGCAGGGAGAAATGAACAAAAAGGTAATAGAAAGCTCTTATTAAAAGAATTTCCTGTGTTAAAGATATGATTTAAGTTTCTGGTTCCAAATTATTCTTAGTAAGTTTTAAACTAGCTTCTCTGATCAGAAGGGAAATCCTCTGAATTACTAAAACTGAAAAAGAAATTATCTGAAATGCACAGAGACAAATACCAAGAGAGAAAGAGGCTGGCATCCTTTTTATAGGGTCTACATCACTCCGTGCTGTAGGATTTTAGCCATAGGATTTTCACTGTGGGCAAAGCTTTCCTGGGTAAAAACCAGCAACAAAACACTTACAGGTTTCAATTACCAAATATTTATCTTCCAACTAAATCTTGTGTCTTCTAACCCTTACAAAAAATCAATTTGTTAATTCACTTGTATTTCATTGGATAATGTCTCCTTTTGTTAATCCTCTTTCCCTGGGGGACTCTTCAAATCTTGTCACTTACCCTTTACTGAAAAAGTTCTCTTTAACCCATTCATCTTTCATTAAATACAGTGGTGGGCTACATAAGGTTAACCAGAAAAAGGAAAGCAAAAGGGAAAAACTGGCACATCAACCGAAAACGCAAAGGGAAAAGTAGCTCTGAAAACGTGATGTACACATTTGTTGAAGAAGCACCCAATGTAAGGCACTTACTTGGGCAAACACTCTTCTTACAAATGAAATGGAGGGTAACTCTCCGTGGCCCCAGATCCAGGAGTGCAATACATGACTCTATTCCCCCCCTCACCACCTTTATTATGTTTCAGATAGGCTATAAAGCACTGACTTAAAAAAAAAAAATAGGAAACCACATATCTGAAGGTCAAGAAGCATGAATTTCATGACTCTCATTACAAACTAAGTTTTCCCAACAGGCCAGTAAAGTATCCGAAGCTACACGTCACAAATAAAGACACCAAGATTTGCAGAGGCTACTAACTGACCCAAGTTTCTTCCCACAAATGGCAGAGTCTGGATCCAGACCCAGATGGAGGACTCCAAAGCCCACCCATAACCGCCCCTTCTTATTCCCAGGGAATGTAAGCACTTCCGCATTATTCAAAAATTATTTCCCATGACCCAACCACATGCCCCTGTATGAGTGCTAAAAAGGATCCAAGAAATGATAAATACCAAATCGAGAAAAGTATTGTCAGGTCAAATGATCCTGACGTCACTGGCTTTGTATATCCATTTTTTTTAGAGGCCCCTCCCTCCTCTACTTGCCCTCATCCCACCCTCTCCCAGCCAACTCCTACTCCTCAGTCAACCTACCTGTAGGAAGTCCCCTCGTCCCCCAGGGCCAGACTTTGGTCCCCCTTGCTGGTATTTATACTTTGACTTACTGGGACATCTTCCCACTGAGAGCAAGATATGCACATGAATCTCCCCAGGGGTTTTGTGAAAATGGAGGTTCTGATTCAGATCTAGGGTGAGGCTGAAGATTCTGCATTCCTAACAAGTCCGCAGCTGATGCTATGCTGTGGGTCCATGGACCACAATCTGAGTTCTAAAGCAAGAGACTGGATTTCATCCCCACATTCTCCATGCAGTGGAGCAGCAGGACAGAGGGTGAGAAGGGGAAGTTCTTTGAGGGAATAAGGAATTCCTGCCGATGTAGATCAGGAAAGCTGTTCAGCGGTGCCACCATTTGTCTGGCTTTAAAAAGGAAAAATTCTACATTAACACACAAAGTACTCTGATTTGAGAAGACAGAACTTCTGAATCAAGGCCCCAGACTAACTTCAAAGTTATTTCCTACCACATTCAACAGACTCAAAATATGACAGCATCTTGGGCAGCTCGGGGAGCTCAGAAGTTAAAAACAACAGGTGAGAAAACACAACACTCTGGGGGAAAATAAATGAGGTTGTCAACGTTCTCTGTAATTTGTGGCTCCAACATGCCGACTCCCTTCCCCTGAATGCAGACGGGGTTATGAAATAGCAACACTGCATCTGTCCTAAAGCCTCCACTAGGACTCTCTCGGAGGCTGATATTAAGAGCAGTAATAACTAGGCAGTGGCAGCAGCCCTGAGCTTCACTGAGACTGTCCATGCACCTTCTAAATGCTTCACATAAAAAGTCAATAGTTTAATCCCAGGACAACTCTGTGAAGTGACTGCTATTACCACCCCATTTTACCTGGAGCTACAAAATGCTATGGCTTGCTCAAGGTCACAGAGCTGGTTCCCAGCAAGGCAGGATTTGAATCCAGGCTGTCTGACTCTTAAGGTGTGCATCTTTGAGACAGGGTGTCAGATCTTTTCAAGGCAGAGTGAAGGAAAAGGTGACCCTAAAGACAAATTCTGAGACCTGGGTCACAACTCCGGATAGGAAGCAGGGGACGTATTCCCTGGCATGTGCACAAAGGTCCCCCGACCTCGAAAAATGCTAAATTCGGTCCAGAACCAAGCCCAGCTCTGCCCAAGTCAGCCTGACCACTGGGGTGTCCGCTGATCTCCCGTTTCACTCCTTCTCCCCTTACTTTGCATGAAACGCATTCCTGTCCTTTTCCCCCACAACGCAATTTGTCTCTCTCTCACTTGGCTTTTTAGTTAAAAACAAGAGAGATGAAGCTTGAAACCTAATTAAGGAAATGGCCCATGTACAAAGAAAACAGCCAGGGATCATTATTCAAACGGCAGCCTCTCTTTTTATTTTTGAGGGAAAGCTAATGGCTCCTCTGCAGCCCAGTGGCCTCTACATCATATCATGTACACATCCTGTTATTAGAGAATAATGCCAGCAATTGGAAAACACGGTGAATAAAAGCATGCACAGATCCCTGTTCTCCCTTAAACGCTGTTTTGATGATTTAAAATAAAGACAAATGTTATCCTGGGAAATGCAGAATGCCCCATGGCCAAACCCATCCATCTTATGTTAGTAAGGCTCCCTCTCTAACAGACCTGAGTCTGTGAGATGGGGGTTGAGGGCAAGAAAAGAGAAAAGCAACTTTCCTGAGAAACACCAAGAAAGAAGGGGAGGGAAAGGAAAACAACAAAGCAATCTTCTGGAAAAGGCTTGATTGATCTTCCGCATGATTCTGCTGAAAAATGTTCACTTTTAACCATGCCAACCAAGCCAAGTCCAATTCATACCCACCTACCTCTCTACCTCAATGCCTCAGGCACCTTCCCAACATCCCCCCAGTCTCGCCGTGCCCAGTCCTCTCTCCTTCGGGCCCTTGGAATGCACACCTGAGAACACATGCTCCTCCAGGGCTGGGCAGAGACAGAGACCGCCCAAGGGGTGTCCTCCACTTGAACTCTGCCAACCTCTCCTCCATCCATCATCCCACCATCTTGCACTTGTACTCCAGCCACAATCAACACCTTCCTCTTCTGCCAAAGCCTAGGAATTCCTCAAACGTGGGGAGGGCAACCCCAGAGTTCACTACTACTGGAATGTTCTCCATGCTCCACACTCCCCAACACCTACTTGTCAAGTCTATCTTGGGGCACCACTCCCTCCACACAAAACTCCTTGCCCCCAACTAGATAAATCCCGCACCATGACCATGCACCTTTGTGGACCCCAACTCTTTCAACTCATCACAGCCCTTGCCACCCATCCAGGGTTTGGACTATTATGAATAATAAATAATAATAAAGCTGCTATGACCACTCAGGTACAGGTATTTATGTGAGCATAAGTTTTCGTTTCTCTTGAGTAAATGCCTAGCAGTAGAATGGCTAGGTCATCGGGTGGGTGTATGCCTGACTTATAAGAAACTGTCACACTATTTCTAAAGTGACCGCACCATTTCACAGTCCCACCAGCAACGTTTGTTAGTCCCATTTACTCTGCACCCTCTCCAATGTTTGTATTGTCAGGGTTTGTTGTTTTGGCTTTGGCGGGGGGCCCGGGGGGGGCCGGGGAGCGGGGACAGAATATCAGTCCTTCCCATAGGTGTGTGGTAATATCTGTGTTATTAACTTGCATTTCTCCAATGACTAATAATGTTAAGCACCTTGTCATATGCTTATTTGTCATCTATATAATTCTCTGGTGTAATGTCTGTTCAAATCTTGCCCAATTTTACAGGGGTTGTTGTTCTCATTCTTGAGTTTTGAGAGTTCTTTATATATTATAGATACAAGTCTTTTGTCATACACATGAATTGCAAATATTTTCTCCCAATGCATGGTTTTCTTTTCACCTTTTTAATGGTATCTTTCACAGAGAAAAAGTTTTAAATTGTGATGAATTCCAATTTCTTTTTTTTAATGTTTATTTAAAAAAAATTTTTTTTAATGCTTATTTATTTTGAGGGAGAGACACAGTGTGAGCAGGGGAGGGGCAGAGAGAGGGAGACACAGAATCCGAAGAAGGCTACAGGCTCCAAGCTGTCAGCACTGAGCCTGATGTGGGGCTCAAACTCACAAACCACAAGATCATGACCTGATCATGACCTGTTTGTTTGCTTATTTATTTTTGAGAGAGAGAGAGAGCACACATAGGTGAGCAGGAGAGAAGCAGAGAGACAGGGAGAGAATCTCGATCAGCCTCCACACTCTCAGTGCAGAGCCCAACACAGGCCTCGAGCCCATGAACTATGAGATCATGACCTGAGTCAAAACCAAGAGTCGGATGCTTAACCAACTGAGCCACCCAGGTAGCCCATCTTTTTTTTTCTTTTTAATGGATCACGCTTTGGTGTCCTAACACTTTTGTGCCTAATCCACAGCTACATAGTTTTCCTCCTCTATTTTCTTCTAAAAGTTTTATACTTTTACATTTTACACTTAGATCTATGATCCATTTTTATTTAATTTTTGTAAAAGATGTGATGGTTGAGATTCATTTATTTTATATATGGATTCGGATTATTCCAAGCCTCATTTGTTATAAATTTTTTTTTCAACATTTATTTATTTTTTTGGGACAGAGAGAGACAGAGCATGAACGGAGGAGGGGCAGAGAGAGAGGGAGACACAGAATCGGAAACAGGCTCCAGGCTCCGAGCCATCAGCCCAGAGCCTGACGCGGGGCTCGAACTCACGGACCGCGAGATCGTGACCTGGCTGAAGTCGGACGCTTAACCGACTGCGCCACCCAGGCGCCCCCTCATTTGTTATAAACTAATGCATTTAGTGCATTACAAAATTTAATGTTAGCACATTAATAATATCAGGAGCTCACTTTTTGTTAGAAAATAGAATTAACAAAAGTTCTTGTAATTACCAATAAGTTAACCATATTAAGTGAGAGACTTTGGGACAAAAATCTGTCTTGGAAAACTCAAGATTCCTCTCATTTTATAGGTTATTTTTTGTGTATGCAGTAAAATATACACAACATAAAATTTATCACTGTAGCCATTTTTGAGTGTACCATTCAGTGGCATTAAGCACATTCACAATGTTGTGCAACCATCATCACTATTCATTTCCAGAACTTTTTTATCATCCCAAACTGAAACTCTGTACCCATTAAACAATAAAGCCCCACTCCCACCTCCCATCCCCAACCCCCACAAACCTCTTTTCTATTTTCCGTCTCTATGACTTTGCTTATTCCAGGTACTTCATGCAAGTGAAATCATGCAGTATTTGTCCTTCTAGGTCTGGCTTATTTGACTCAGTATGATGTTTTCAAGGTTCACCCATGTTGTAGTGGGTACCAGAACTGCATTCCTTTTTACGGCTAAGTAATATTCCATTGTGTGCATTTACCAGATTTTATCCATTCATCCGTTGATGAACATCTGTGTTATTGCCACCTTTTGGCTGTTGTGAATAATCCTTTTACAAACATTGATGTACAAATATCTGTTTAAGTCCCTTCTTTCAATTCTTCTGGGTCCATACCGAGGGAGTGGAATCAATGGGTCATGTGGTAACTCTACGCTCACCTTTTTAAAGAACCACCAAGCTGTTTCCCACAGCATTTGCACCATTTTCCATTCCTACCAGCAATGTGAGAGGGTTCTGATATCTCCACATCCTTGCTATCACTTATTACCCGATATTTTGGTTACAGTCATCCTCATGGGTGTGAAGCTGTGTCTCGCTGGGTCTTTGATTTTCATTTCCCTGATGACTAATGATTTCAAGCATCTTTTCATGTAACATTTTCATGTGTTTATTGGCAATTTTGTATATCTTCTTTGGATAAATGTCTATTCAGATCCTTTGTCCATTTTTAATTGGGTTATTTGTCTTTATGTTATTGCGTTATAAGAGTTCTTTAGGTTTGTTTTTTGTTTAACATTTATTTATTTTTGAGAGACAGAGACAGACAGAGCATGAGCAGGAGAGGAGCAGAGAGAGAGGGAGACATACAATCTGAAGCAGGCTCCAGGCTCTGAACTGTCAGCACAGAGCCTGATGCGGGGCTCGAACTCATGAACAATGAGATCATGACCTGAGCCGAAGTCAGATGCTTAACTGACTGAGCCACCTAGGCACCCTGAGTTGTAAGAGTTCTTTATGTATTCTAGATACAATCCTTTATATGATACATGATTTTCAAATACATACTCTCATTCTATGGATTGTCTTTTCACTTTCTTGATGATGTTCTTGGAAGCACAAAAGGTTTTAATTTCAATGAAGTCCAATCTACCTATTTTTTTTGTTGTTGCTCATACTTTTGGTGTCATTTCTAAGAGCCCATTGCCAAACCTGAGGTTATGAGTATTTAGCTCTCTGTTTTCTTCTAAGAGTGTCAAAGTTTTAGCTCTTACATTTAGGTCTTTGATCCATTTTGAGTCAGTCTTTGAATTTGGTGTGAGGCAAGGTTCCAACTCCATCCTTCCGAATGGAGGTATCCAGTTATCCCAGCACAGTTTCTTGAAAAGACTATTCCTTCCCCATTAAATGATGTGGCACCCTTATTAAAAGTAAACTGACCATATATGTGAGGGTTGCTTCTCTGGCCTCTGTATTAATTTTTTAAATATTTTTTGGTCAATAATCACTCTATTAGTTATCTGCATGCTTATCTCCCTTCCTGGAATGTGTTACATTCCACAATTTCTAGCAGTATCCTGCATGTAATATGAACTCACTCAATAGTTGAGTGAGTGAATGAATGAATGAATGAATGCTCTTTCCCCAGACATTATGATGAATCTGTCCAACATACCCCTTGGGATTAGCCATGTCCACCAAACAGCCCCTGCTCCAAGGACAGATCATAATTTAGGTTTTAGGAAATGTTAGACACCTACCAACAAGCTGTATCAGGTAAATAGGGTGCACTATCAATAAAAGTTACAGAAAACCAACTGCTTCAGCCAGATTCTGTTATGTACAATGTTTACCTCTTTTTTTTTTTTAAGATTACAGATTCATTGAAGCATTCTTGGCATACAATGTTATATTAGTTTCAAGGGTACAACATAGTGATTTGACAAGTCTATACATTAAAAAAAAAGATTACAGATTCAGATCATTTAGTGACATAAAACATCACTGGCTAAAATGACAGGAGGTTTTGATGAACAGTGGTTTGAGCTTTCAGGAATAAGAATACAAGCCAAAGGAAAAAAGATGATGTTTCAGGAAAAAGGAACCTTAAGGGTAATATTTAAGGGACAAAATTTGGACAGTGTTTATGTATGGGCATGTCAGTTTTATTGCCTAAGGTAAAGGATATTAATCATACCTACAACTGCTTTTTAAATTCATGTACTGATGATGGGACAATTAATTTTTTTCTTTATTAAACAACTAATACATGTTCATGGCAGGTAAAGTAGGAAATGGACATAAGCAACATATAAATAAGAATCATTCATAACCCACGTTATAAACAACAATTTATATTTTGGTACACAGCCTGCCAGAATGTGTTCTATCGTCATTTATATGTAGTTACATATTGTATTCACATACTCCTTCATGACCTACTTTTTCCACATAGCAATAACATTATTAATGTCAAACATATTCAATACCATCATTGTTATTGCTGCATTGCATTCAAAGCATATTGAAAGCCCATTATTTATTTAACTAATCCCTTATCTGGGAACATCTTTTACTCTTATAAACAATACAACAATGAACATCCTCTTCTGATTCCTATTTTAGAAAAATTACTGAGGCAGGCAATCTGATGACTGTTTTCATTAAGATGCTCTAACGTCAAAGGAGCTTTCTTCCCACCAAATTTATTTTTTACGCCTTATGCTCACACTTAAGTTGTTCATTAAGACAGAGATGGGTGCTGCTCAGAATATATTAGATATCATCCTTACAATTAAAAGATATTTTAATAAAATCTATTCCTTAAATAGATTTATTTTGAAATAATTCTAGATTTACAGAAAAGTTGTAAAGGAAGTAGAGTCACCATATAGCCTCACCCAACTTTCTCTAATATAACATTATACAAAACTGTGTTATTTGTCAAAGCGAAAAAATTAACATTGGTACAAAATTTAATTAAGCTTTTAATGATTTAAAAGGAAACAAGAAGACAAGTTTTCATATAGCAGCTCTCTATGTACATTCACATCTCAGAGCTGGAGTGAGGAAATCAGTAGTCTCTCTCCCTGCAGATAGATCTATACACAGAAACCCCTCTGGTTGGAAGATCAAGAACACTGCCATTATCAACTACCACAATGTACGAAGGAAACATGATTCACCAGTGATTATCCCAACTCATGGAACTATGCACACACACAACACTTGCTTTCTGAGAACACTGATTAAATCCTATCTTCAAAACATCACTCTGGACAATGAAAGCCGGGTCCATATAATAAGCCACTGAAGCAATTTCCTTCCCTTGCCAGGAACACTCCCTTAAAAAATTTACCTGCCCTTACAGTTAATAAGTATCTAAACTCAAGACACTTACCCATTAAGAATCTCGTTCTCATGTTTAATGTTTCGGATAAAATAACCCAGAAATCCAATCTTCACATTATATTCTGTGACCATAAATACCACCTAACACCATGGGCTACCTTAAAGCCTACCTCTAACTATTCAGAGGAAGGACCCTGACCCCAGAGACAGGAAGGATTTACTTCAGAACAGTTGATAGATGGTATTCCTGACTGGATGAAAACCAAGAACCTGGGACAGCTGGACTGGCATCTTTTCCACTACTTGACTCCACCTTTCCTATTAACTGTCTTTGGACAAGATTTCTTCTCACTGAAATTCTGCAATTTGCATCCTACAATTATAATCACATTTCTAAGTCCTGCTTGCTCAAAGCATAAATCAATCCTTTTCTTTTTTTTTTTTTTTAAGGTAAAAATTACATTAGTGTCACGTAAAGTCACATCCTTCAGCAGACAACTGCTTCATCGCAAAGTAAACTTGCCTTCAGAAATAAAGACCTATTTCTCGCATACATGGCTCCCTATTTGATAACAGACTTTAATCTACAAGCACAAACAATGCTAACTACCATGATATGGTTTGTGATTCAGTTAATAATGACTGCTTCAGTTGCAAAGAAGCCAAAACTGAAAGTCTGTGCTCATCTTAGTGGGCTGATTCCCAGGGAAAGGGATGGCTCTTAATCTCTCATTTTGCAACCTGTTTTGTTTCATAATACCTATCACAGTTTGTGCTATGTTTACATATTTACCTGTCTAGTGTATTCTCCCTCATTACACTGTAGCTCATGAAGGTATAAATGATCGCTGCATCCTCAGACACGAGCACACAGGTTGGTGACTTCAGAACTGAGAGGAGAGTATATCCTTTGGCACGGTCACTTCTTTTCCTAGATCCCTTTAGAGGTCTAGAAAGGCACATGATATTGACATGAGGTCTCCCACGCTCCCATTCTTCAGCTCCACAAGCACATATGACCACTTTCCACAAGGGTGTGCATGCCCCAGAACCATACACACAGCACCCCTCTGTCTCTACAGTGACATATCTATTCTTCATACCTAATGATCTGTTACTTAACTAATGGCTACTATCCAGAAGGGCTATTAGCATGTCAACCCAGTCTCACAAGGCGGCATAAAGGGCTTATGTTTGCTCGGTTTCAAAGTTTAATTCTCCATATCTTTGTTAATTAAAAACTTTAATAAACGTTCATTGAAAAAAAATTACAGATAACCAAAATAGGAAATCCTGTGATAATGCCACCAACCCTACCCCCTTCCACCACCAAAAAAATAAAAACTAATATTTTGGTTGTGTGTCTTCCATTTTTTTCCTCTATGTTGAACATATATTTTAACTGACTGGAACTATACCATCTATGCCACTTTATGAAGTATTTCTACATATCATGTGATGAAGAGTTTTCTATGTCAATGAATACATCTGTTGTCACCACTATTAGTCAAACTTCGATTTGCTGAGACCATCTAAGGAATAAACGCTTTCTGTTTAATATCATAAATGTTGAGAGAGAGACAGAGAGAGCAATGAATGGTTTTCCTTAACACATGGAAGCAGGCCTCCACCCTGTGCAATTCGGTGAGCAGTGCTGGGTCTGGACAACACGGTAGAAACCCCCCACCATATGGCCACAGAAGACCCACTGGGAATGCACAGCCTCCAGAGGCAAATATCTATTCCTAACTGCCAGGAAATTCTATTGATCCAGACAGGCCTCACCTCCTAACATGTTGCACTAACACAGTGTTTAAGCTCCTTATTTGAGGCTTAATTCTATACAACAAACTCATCTCTTCCCAGCAGAATCTGCAGAGAATGGAAGACACCAATAAAATATAACCACACCTTCTGGACATTCCATGGGTTCTCGGAGGAGTGTGAGGCTGCACGTGACCATGTGTGTGCTCAGTAGTTTAAGGAGTGAAGAATTACCTCATTATAGAGCTGCGATATTTGAGTGAGCTCTGGGGTCTGGGGTCCACCTCCTCTTCTCAGAGCCTAGCCATTCCCTCACCTCATGGTCCATCATGACGCAGGGAGGAACAGGAGTAGGTTTACCAGAACTCCCCACACTTCAGCCACCTGGTCTTTCAAACACAGTTAAGTAGCCACATGCTTTTTGGCTACTTGGATGAACCATGGAAGAGATTAGGGGTCACAAAATATATTAAGAATCTACGCAAAAATAGTGATGTCTTCCTGTTTCAGAAATCACGAAACATTCCCGCTAGCTCAAAGCCAGGGAGAGGGGGCACGGCTCTTAACTCTGTTTGAGTCTACACTGTTCTTCCCATACCTGATTGAGACTGGTGAACTATCTGCATGTGCTTTCAGACCTCCCACTATGCCCTGTGTGCTCCCTTCCTACCCTCAGCTCCAAGACCGGCCCAGCCTCAGCCAGCACCCACTCACACGTGCCTGAGTGTGCTGGTGACGAGCGTGGAGGCCAGAGAGGGAGGGATGAAGGAGACGGTCATGGTCCGTGCCCTCTGGGAGGTTATAGCCTCACAACGGAGGAAAGCAAGACAGCAGCATGCTCAACACCATGAAAAGAGAAGCTTGAAATGCGCATGCCATTTCCAGGAGTGGTACCCCTTCCACACTCGAGAATCACAAAGGACTGTCCAGAGGAAGCGTTGCCTATGCTTTGGCCCAAAGGATGAGCCACACTCGGGCAAGAAAGAGAAGGCATCAGAGGATCATGCAGAGGGCTCAGCAGTGCAAAGGCAAACAAAACAGGCAAGAGACTGAGGGGCACACGAGGGAAAGCAGGCTGGGAGGCCATTCTCGCTGAGCTCAGGGGGAAACTGTCAGTGAGAAGCACTGAGGCAGGCCTGGTCCACATGTCAGTCACCTCTCGCCCTCCATGTCACCTCCTCTCAGAGGCCTGCCCTGATTACCCCCTCTTCTTTCTCTCAGTACAGCTGTTCATGGACTTCAAAGGACCTCACACTTCATATTTACCCATTTACTTTTGTCCCCTCCACTAGATTAGAACTTTCGCAAACAAGAATTATTTGTGTGTTTCTCCCCACTGCACACCAGCACCACGCCTGAGTTCCAAGAGGCACTGGTGTGCAAGAAATACGTGTTAAATGAACAAACAAATCATCCTTGCTGGTTTCCCTTTAGGCCTACTTGTCGTATTAAACAAACCACCGTCAAAACGCTCTGTAAGTGGAGCCAACCTCGATTGCCTCTACTACTGAAAACTCAGGGAATACAATGTAACTTAGGGAGACTCCACTTCAGGCTTCACCAAAACAGAACACTTGGGTCATACCCTGATCACACCTCCTACCACCTTGAGTACTTGTGTTACACAAAACACAAGCTCCCACGCCGGGGTCCCCAGTCCTCAGTCAGAAGGCAGAGAGAGCTCCATGCCCAAGACTCTATGGCTCAAAAAAGAGTTTCAATCGTTAGGAGTAGCCCAGAGTTCTGCTCACACCTCCGGGTGTAGTGGTGCTCACATGACATAGTGCAGATAGCAGGATGGAGCAGAAAAGTTCTAGAAAATCAAACCTCCTCCTGCAATAAGCAGACAAGGCCTCTCTGTAAAAGCTGCACCTGCAAGGTGCAAGCCAAGTGCAGTCTCAACATAGTCAAGGTCGTCTCTGGGCAGGGCACATTACCAGAGAGCCAGAGTGCAACAGAGCTTGTCAGGATTCCAATATTTCATAAATCCGCTGTCCCTGGGGAAATTACTTAGCTCTACTTGGGTATGCATAATAGTAGGGTCATCCTGTTCGGTTCACCCTCGTGCGCACACAGCGGAAGTCACGACTACCTGCCTGCAGCCAGGGCGGAGAGGTGCCACTGAAATCACTTGCGATGTTTCAATTCCTTAGTCAGAATCCGCACCTCACCCTTGCCTTGGACTTGTGCATTCCACTCGTGTAACTAGAAATTAAATGAGTCATCAAAGTGACACAGCCAATCTCTTCATCGCTGGAGCCTCACAGGGGAGGGGCGAAGCTTTGGGGAATGAGGAAACAAGTCCATTTATAGCAGTGAATTAGATATCTTCACAGAATCCGTGTACATTAAAGAATGCTAATTTGATTCTGTCAGCTTTGTCGCTGGGCTGTCGATACTAGCATGTTTTAAAGAGGTAACAAAAGTGCAGAACTTTTTTTAAACAGCGGTGGCCCAGTCCCTAGGATGGCTTAGTGCAGGGGCACGATCAGAAGGCCAGGGGGGCACAGGGAGTTCCCCACTGGGTCTCTCTCTGCAAGCGCCACCTGCAAGCCAGGGAGCAGCGCCCAGGCAATACGGTATCTGGGAAAGAATTATGCCCCACCTTTGAAAACTGGAGCTGTACAGAAACAGGCGGCAGGCCAGCTTTGGCCCTCGGGATGTGGTGCATCAACCCTGGTCTCCATAAATAATCGCAGGACAGGGTCGTGCATGAGCAACCCAATCCAAGAATGCCACCTCACGGTCCAGCTCTAGCCTGGAGACAAGCTTGCAGGTGCAAGGGTCGGGCAGCCAGAAAACACAATTTGAATCTTTACCTCAATCTCACAGAAATACATAGGGCCATACCTTCCCCATCCCATTCCCCCACCCCCACACTGTGTCACACAGGAGCCCGGCAGGCAGCTCTGCTCCAGCTCACCCAGCCTCCGCTTTCCCTGCAGCAGAGCTTGCATTTTCTGATCAAACTGCCCTTCCCCTTCTCTTCACGCCAGCCTCATGTTCCCAATGCAAACCTGGCTGGCCACGCCACTCTGTGGCAACAGGTCAAACGAGTTCCCCTTAATCTGGGGGGCGACAGGGGTGGAGCCATGGGGAAGCGTGGGACGTCCATGGAGGCAGCAGACCCATTCCTCCAGGTGGGGGCTCTTAATCAGGGGTTCAGGATGTCCAAAAAACAATAGTATCATGATTTTAACTAATGTCTCACTGAAATTTACCATCCCCTTGAATTTTGAATGTAAACAAGTAAGTCATATGAGAGGAACCTGAGGCTTTCTCACCAACAGAAATCAGACAGTTTCCTACCAAATCTTAGTTGCCGCTGGTATCTCAAAACTGCACTTACTGTCATCACTATTTTGAAATTAAACCCACTACTGGATCTTGCTATTTGAGATGTTCATAAATAAGCCCATAAATCACTATACCATATATCCAGGGGATTCTATGTTGGTAACTGTATTTCATTAGAATTGGGCTTTCGTATGTCCTGTTCAGTTTACTTCATGAACTTGAAAATGTATTTTTCCAAGAAAGAGTAAGTGTCAGACTGTCCAAGTGGTTGATGGCATGACAGAAGTTAGAACCACCCACCTGGGAGAGGGGTACATGAGCTGAGACCTGCAAACCTTAGAAGCATTTCCCAGCAAGGCACAGCGGTAGATGGGGCAGAGGCCACTAAGAGGAAAGCACATGCTCTGAGAGCCCAAAGGGGCAGGATTCTGAGAGCCTACTTCAGGGGCAAGATGCATTATCTGACTCAACTGTGATGGGTAGAGATACGAACGAGATCAGGCAGGGCTCTGCCCAAGATGCCAGAACGTCCAGTGTGGGAGAGACAGCTGTTCATAACTAACCCTGTCTGCAGCAGGCAGCTCCCAGGGTGGCCCCCATGGTCCCATCCTGCTTTCTGGTGTTGGTGCCTTTGCAGAACCCCCCTCCAAAGAACGTGGTTGGACTTGGTGACTTCTTTCTACTGAACAAGGTATGACAAAAGTAATGTGACGCCACTTCCAGAATTAGACCATAAAAGGACTCTGGCTCCTCTCTTCTTGCCTCTTTTTGCTCTCTCACACGTTCCATCTGATACAAGCCTGCCACCATGTTACGAGCTGCTCTACAGAGAGGCTCACAGGTCAAACACCTGAGGGAAGCTTCCAGCCAACAGCCAGCAAGGAACTGAGGCCTTCAGTCCGACAACCATGCATGAAGGTGAGCCTGGAAGCAGACCCGCCCCCAGGCGAGCCTTCAGAGCAGACAACAGTTGACTGATGCTTTGATTGTAGCTTGTAACAGATGCAGAGGACTCAGGCTCTGCTCTGATTCCTGACCTACAGAGAATACTGCAGAATAACAAATTTTGCTGTTGCTGTTGTTTTAAGCTATTGGTCATCTATTACACAACGACCCAGAGCACACAGTGATGAGCAGGAACGCCATCATTCTAGGGATGCTGAGGAAGATGCCATCCCTCTTAGCTGGGAGTGACTGTACACAAAGGAATCTGAAGAGTCCTGCACTTGAGGTGGACTTCAAAATCAAGGGTATCCCTCAGACAAATTTATCAGACTTTCAAAAAAAAAAAAAAAGAAAAGAAAGGAAAAGAAAAAAAAAAGAAAAGAAGAAATCAAAATGCTTATAACTAAATGATAAAGTTATGGGGTTTTGCTTTCTACCTTACAATTCTCTATATTTCCTAAATATCTCTGCATAGATAGAAATAATTCTATAAATATAGAAATATATATTTGTACATTTCCCAGATTTTCTACACTTTACACATACTGCTTCATATAAGATTTTTTTTTTTTTTATTTTTAATGGGCAAGATTGGGGCAGCTGGGTGGCTCAGTCAGTTGAGCATCCAACTCTTGATTTCAGCTCAGGTCATGATCTTACAGTTCATGAGATTAAGCCCCACATCAGGCTCTGCTTAGGATTCTCTCACATCTCTCTCTCTGCCCCTCTCCCACTCATGTGCGTCCTCTCTGCCTGCCTCTCTCTCTCTCTCTCTCTCTCTCTCTCTCTCTCTCTCTCTCTCTCTCAAAAATAAATAATGGGTGCCTGGGTGGCTCAGTCAGTTAAGTATCCAACTTCAGCTCAGGTCATGATCTCGCTGTTCATGAGTTCAAGCCCCACGCTGAGCTCTATGTAGACAGCTCAGAGCCTGGAGCCTGCTTCAGAATCTGTCTCCATCTCTTTGACCCTCCCCTGTTCATGTTCTGTCTGTTTCTCAAAATATAAAATAAAACATAAAAATATTTTTTCAAATATAAATATTTTTAATGGGGCAAATTTATACTTAAATGCCATGAGAAGGTCATTTCCCATAGACTGGATAACACGAAGAGGAATGAAGGGACAGACAGTGATTTAATTTATCCAGATGACTGGCAGGTTAAAGAAAGCTGTGGGAAATAAATCAGGGAAGCTAGAATGGGATCTGTGATGGGTGTGGGGGTTGGAGAGGGGGAAGTGTGTGGGAGAAATACAGATAGAGACAGAAAGAGAAGGAAATGGAGATAAACAGAGACAGAGAGGGGAAAACAGAGAAATGGAGAGAAAAATCTCTTTGAACTTATGAACAGTTAAGAAAGGAACAAGGACCCAGCAGCCAAGAGTAATGAGACAAACCCAAACCCTCCTCCAGCCAATAAGCACAGCTGGACAAGAGGAAAGAACAAACCTGAGACCTTCACAAATTCCACAGCAAGTTTCCTCACCAAAAGATATCCTTGTGTTGGGCATGTGGAACCACAAAAATCTTCCCTCCCTTCTCAAGTGACATGTTTACAGCGAGCGAGACAGAGTAAGAATATGAAGAAGCAGAGTAATCTTTTAATGGATTAACCAGCAGGAGAGACTGGTTCTCCTCGAAGCCCACAGCAGGACCCAGAACAACGGAGTTTAAGGCTTGGGCTTGAACTTTCTCCAACAAAGACCTCAGGGTAGACTAAGCCTGGGAAGAATGGGGTCAGAGGCAGCAGGAGCCACTTCTGCCCACTCCCCCTGCTCACCTGTGCTCCGAAGTGCCCATGGCGAGAGCCAGTCTATGCAGGCTGGAAATGCTGGTGAGTTCTCAGAGGAAACCAAGGGGTGTCCCTGGGAAGGGTCTGTGGGAAGGAGCCCTGAGTCCCCACCACCCCACGTTGGCCGAGTCAGAGGACAGGAAGAAGCCCAAGAAAGTTTTAGGGAACCTGGAAACACCTGCGTCTTCTGGTCCCACAGTGATTTCACAACTATCACTTTTTATAATAGAACAAGATGTTTACTATTCCAGCTCAGTAGTTCCTAGGGGCCTTGATGTCATCATACATAATTCAAGAAGTAGCAGAAATCTTCTTAATCTCAGTGGCATCGTTAACACCACCTCTACAGTGGTTTTATTGCCAGGTAGTACAGGTAAACCAGTCAGGAAGCCCCCATAACAAAGGCTGGAATAACCACTGATCTGTGATATGAAGGCTGTTCCTGAGGTGGGTCTCTTATCAAAATGTAGTGGTGTCAAAATCACCAGCATCTGACTGGCTTTTCTAGCATATCCAAACTCCCAGACAATGTTATGGGCCTCAAAATCAGTTTGACATAAAGTACTAAGTAACCCCACTGTCAAGAAAGTGGGCAAAAGACATACATGTGTGGTACAGGTGGGCTCAAACAACCCCAGCACTTCCCCAAGCCTGGAGGCATAGAAGAATAGACAGCTTCCCTCACTGGGGGAAAGCGGCTTGAGCACAGGGAGCTGGCCACCTGCTCAAGACTTGCAGGCAGGACCAGAAAATGTAAAGCAACTCAAAATGAGTCAACAACTGTGGTACATGGCCGCAACGATTGCTTGAGATCCATGTGTCACACCCCGTCCCCCACACACACATTTTCCAGCCCCATCCAGGGATGGGCGGGGCCATGTGTCCAGCCACAGCCAATGGATATGGGAAGGCATGGGTCACATCCAAACCAACATAGTTAAGAGCTACCCAATGACCTTCCAGCTCTGTCCTATCTGCCTGAGGGACTAGAGGCTTCATGCTGAAACAAGACAGAAATAGCTTAGTCCTTGATCACTAGGTAGATGAACAATGCCTTGGATAATTGTCCAAAACATGGAGGATTCTTCCTGAATAAGAAAACAACTTATGTATTACTGGGTTTGGGGGGTTAATTAGACTCTCCTGAATAAAATCAAAGACAACTGGGAGCAAGAATGTCTCTACAGGCAGGTGACAGCAAAGCACCAGCAGCCCCTCTACCTCTATGCCTGGGCTCTATGTGAGTCCACAGGACTTAGAACAACCCCAAGGAGAGCCAAAGGGACTATAGTGAATTAACTGCAATTTCATTTCTACGACTTGGCAGAAGAGGGGCTCAAACTAGAAATGAAGTTCAATTAGAAAGAAAGAAAGTGACTTTTTATGCACACCTCAATTTGTGGCTAGAAAACTGAACCCACTCCCCAGATGTCTGTATGACAAGCAAAGCCAAGGCCAACTGGCTCTTCTCTGGCTGTCTGCAATTTGGCCAAGGAAATTGATAATTTCTCATTTCAGAGAATCATCGAATTTCAGATGAAATGGGACCTCCAAGTGCTAGGATGACACACAGGTTTCATCTCCAGTGCCAACTCCAGTAGCTTGCTGGTGACTCCCCAGAGGGCCATGTCAAAAGGATTCTAGGACAGCGTCCAAGCTCAGCAGGGAAGACTAAGATGGTTGATTAATGAGGTCTGCCAGGGGAAGGCAGAATGAGAGTGAAGAGAAAAAAGGAAGAAGAAAAAAACTGACCCTAAGAGCCCAGCTATCTCATTTTACATATGATGAGATCAAGTCCCAGAAACTGTGCCCCAAGCTCTCTAGACTCATGGTCTCAGAACCAAGACTTGAACTCCCATCTCTCAGTTCCCGTTTATTGTAGTTCTATTACCACCAGCTGTGGCTTAAAAATAATTACTTCTAAAAATGCAAATGAGATACAGCTCTTTTGCTTTTCTCCAGTGTCTCTTGGTAGCAACACTGTTCCTGATTTTATATGAAAACCATGCATTAAACTAAATAATCTCTTAAAAGCAGAGAGCTTCCTCTGACTGTCAACAAAGGGGAAAGCCAGAGAGACTTGAAGCTTGGGAAGGCTTCTATGCATTACTGCTGTCTCTGAAGACGCAGGGACCACAGAAGTACTGGGAGTGGCCGTAGGGAGCTGAGAAATGTCCTCAACTGAGAGCCAGCCAAGAAATAGAGACCTCAGTGTTACTACTGCAAGGAACTGTGTCCAGTCAACGATCTAAATGAGCTTGGAAGCGCATTCTTCCTCAGAGTCTCCGGATCATAACCCAACCTAGGTGGCACCTTGATTTCAGCCTATGATACACTGAACATAGACCTCCCCAGAGCTCACCTGGACGGCTGACCCTCAGGACTATGAGATAAGAAATGGCAGCTCTCTTAGGCCGCTAGGTTTCTGCTAAATTGTGCAAGAAGAGAAAGCCAATACAGTTGGCAGCTGAAATGGGCCTCCTGTGGATGGCTGGCAAAGCCACATTTGAGAAATGAAGATTGTCAACATCTTGTTGAGCAACTCATGTGGTAAACTCAAGAGAAGCATTGAGGTAATTGCTTGACCAGGTCAATTAATTCCTATGACACTCAACATACAGTATTTCTATATTTTATATTTAAATAAAGCAAGATTTGTATGGTAACAACAACAACCAATTCTAAAAAATCTCCGAAGAGGAGGGTAAACAAGATGGACGGACGGAAAGAAGGATGGAAGGATGGATGGATGGATGGAAGGAAGGAAGGAAGGAAGGAAGGAAGGAAGGAACTCTTTTTTTCACTCACATTTGCAAATTCAGCACATAAGAACGTTTGCTAAAGGCTGCTCTAACAATTAAATCTGCAGTACACTTGAGGGGAATGCTAAATGCAGAGAGAATAAGGCAATTTCAAGAACACTTTCAAGCTTAAGATCACAAGGTCTGAATTAAACGGTATCCACATATGACCTTGCCCAACCTCAAACTCAGACTAGCTGCTTCCACTTCTGGTATGCCAAGCCAAGAAAAGCTTTTATTTGTCTGTTCTCTGAGCCAATATTTGACCGATGCTAATATTATTACTAAACAATGGCAACCCAACAGATACCATATACTGACGTCTTTCCTCATGTGCCAGGCACTTTCCAAAGTATCTGACATAGTTTTAAATTTCCTTCATCAATCAAATTCATGAAAGAAAAAATAAATGTTTCCAGAGCCACTGCCTCCAAGGTTACAGTTCCCAAATACTCTACTTCCTTTACCTATCTCATAATTGTTAGAATACAAAGACTAGCCCAGCTTCAAGTCCCAGTTTTGCCAAGCTCAGAGACCTTGGACAAGTTCTTTTTCCCTTCTCCAAACCTCAGTTTTCTCATCTCCAAAAGGCTGACAATAATTGTCCCTAATTCACAGGGCCACTGTGAGGGCAAAGTGAAATCAGGCACACATCTCCGCTTAGTGGCAAGCAAGTGGTCACAGGTCAGTAATGGCAGCCGCTGGCCACCGTATCAGCAGAGATGGAACAACGCTCTGTATGGCCGCTCCATGAAGACTGTCCCATCTGCAACAGACAAGCAGTATTTCTTATACATGAGCAGCAACTTTCTTCCTATTAAAAATCTGTCATATGAGCTTTTTCTTTAAACCTCTTTTCCAAATTCCCATGCCACAACACAGAATATTAATATTCCCCAATTGCCAAAGTCAGCTCACTGTTCCAATTCTGAATATAAACACATACCAACCCCGGGTTTCAGATCATTAACTTCTTTCCTTTTCTTTCTTTCATTTTATCATTCCTAACTTAGAGCAGCCAAAGAGATTCATATTTTAAACCTCATTTTAAAAAAAAGTTCCCTTGCTCCCAAGCTGAAACCTTTTTGTGCCATTAGCTTTAGCCCCAAAATTGGTATATGAAGGAATTTGCAGCCCCCTGAAAACCACATATGTTTAGAATAGAAAAAATAACTCAAGAGCAGTGGACTCTGGAATAATCACTGAGAATACCCTGCCCCATTGCTACCAAAATATTATAGGTACCCGTCTTCCAAATGTCATTTAGGATATACTTTTGAAAGCCTACGAAAAGCTTAAGGCAGTCTGGGATGAGGTGTTCTTCA
The DNA here is from genome assembly GCF_014898765.1 of Herpailurus yagouaroundi. NCBI lineage: Eukaryota > Metazoa > Chordata > Mammalia > Carnivora > Felidae > Herpailurus > Herpailurus yagouaroundi. The sequence continues at coordinate 14,054,816 of NW_024412444.1, forward strand.
CCTCCAACATGTGCCCTGAGTATAAAAAGCATCAACTGATCTCAAACGCACATCCAACTTTTGACAACTGAGGAACAGTGGCTAACTCCTTTCTGGTTCAGAAGGGATACCCTTAATTCTTTTTTTAAAAAGTAAAGTATGGAATGCTACCTGAAACTTGACAAGCGCTCGTCCCAGTGACTGGAGGAGAGGAGCCACCACGCACCTCCAATGGACACTCACAAAGTCCCTAAAACCATCTACTTCTGGACTGAGCAACCCAGAACAGGGGGTTCCAGTTTGTCTGAGCCTCCTTTGCAACTCCAACAAGCCACTGTCATTAAAGAGTATTCATGGAGGGTTATTCAAGGAGGCTGAATATATATACTCCTCGCTGAAAACATCACATCACAAGACCCTAGCCATGGAAGGTAAACACACACCACTGAGTATGAGCCAGTATGCAAAGATACCGTTTCCAAACTATTAGAGTTGTATGGTCACAACTGTAATGTCTGAACACCACCTGCAATATTTGTTTTTTAATAAACTCACATTTTCTTCTTACTGCTCACTTTAGCCTCATCCTTAAGCCAAAATGACAACGACATCATGGTTGTGCTAGTTATGCTTCCCCGATTTCACATTAAGATAAATACAAACTATGGGTGACCGGGTGGCTCAGTCAGTTAAGCATCCAACTCTTGGTTTGGCCTGGTGGCTCAGGTCACGATCTCATAGCTCATGAGTTCAAGCCCTACATCTGGCTCTGTAAACCATCTTCATGTGCCCAAGTTTCTGCTGATGGGGTCACTTCGTTCCAAGGGCCACTGAAATGACAGTGGAGTAAGCCAGTCACAGACTCATGGTTAACTGAAGGTGAGCAGGAGGTCTGGTCAGGCTGGGTGTCATCCCATGTCATCACCTTGCCCTATTATCCATTGTGCCTTGCCAAATTGGAACCTAAAGGACATGGTCTGGTTCTGCCATCATCACTCCCTGCAGCCTTGAATTCTGTTCCGTCAGCCTGGACCACGCAGCTGCTGCCACCCTCCATCATGCACTCACTCATTCAGCAGGTACCATTACCCCACGAAAAGCCTTTGTGTGAGAACGGACACCTAGGCGGCCAACAAACTGGCCATAATGCCCTGCGATGTGCAAGAATAAGCTGTTTCACCGGGCACACCCACACTTATGTTCCCGAAGAGACAGCGCACTTTGGGCCGGCCGTGCAACAACAGAGCCCTCTGTTCTCCGCAGCCATAATCCACCACCTTTAGCCAGAAGGCAGAGGAGCATCAGGCAACGTGAAACTCCCAAATCCAAAATAAGTGAATTCAGGAAACGCACTCTTAGGAAAGTCTGGAGGACTCCTTGGTCCCTCACTGCATCTCTCTCAACCTTATTTTCCCTTTCATTTATCTAGAATGACAGCCAGAGAGACATGGGCACATTTGTTACAGACAGCAGCTAGCAGGAGATCCAATTCCAGGGTAAGCAGCATTACCTCGACCTCATATTCCAACATCTCTTGGGTTAATCTCATACATCATAGAGACGGCTAAAGGACTTCTCACTTCCAAAAGGCTCAAACCAAACTGAACCATTTTCTGGGTTTGGCAACAACCAGAATTTTCCAAGAGTCACTGAGTTAAGTCCCTGTCCTCTAAGAGCTAAGAACTTTTTCCACTACTTTTAAATATGATTATATGTAAAGAAAAATTGGCCCATACTTTTCTCATTGCTGTGTCCTTCACTCATCAAATGTTTTCTCTGAAAGCTATTTGGTATCCAAGAAGGCTTTTGAATATCTTATAAGTCTTTAAAATTCTTCCCCTCTTTGAACTTGGGAAGCTGCATTTTTTTTTGCTAAGAGCAAACTAAATTTGAACCTCAAAAGGTTTTAGGTCAGTCTGAAATTTAAACCTCCTCAAAGTACAAGTGGGTTGTAACCCAAAATAAAAATTATGCTTTCTTATCTTAAATATATATATTTCTTCCCATTTTCCCTTTCACATGTCTACCAAAATGAGAAAGGTGTTACTCAGGAGGAGGCTGTATCTCTCAAAAAAATGTGGTCTTGAAGCAGTTTGACAGCTTGACAGTTTTTGGTTCAATGGACTAAAAAGTAGAAGACTATAATTTAATGTAGCCAAGTGTACCCAAATAAATAAGAAAGTGTAACCAAATAAGAGTCATGTACCTCTGACAGCAGCTGGTATAAATTCACTAGTACATCGAGCCCATTATAAACTAAAGTGCTAGATAAAAAATCTGGTCACCATCACCTATGGGCTGCCTTTCTACTTCATTGTTGGTAGAAAAAAAAAAAATCAAGAAAAGGAAAAGAGTGAAGACTTTAAACTTTTTCCACTCCTAAACTGAAAGATGATTGTAGGTCCAAATGAAGAGAAAAAGATGAACACGCCCCCTTCATCTGAGCCTTCGGGACAATTAATGCATCTCAGAGTTCAAAGCCAAGTGGCTTACACTTCCTTCTGTCCTTCGTTGTTCTGATTTTCAAAGAAAAAAATCCTAGGCCCTGTGATTATCTTTCATCATTATACAAGACACATTAAATATAAGAGAACCTTTCCCTTACTTCATTTTTCAACACTAGAGCAGCAAAATCAACCCTCAGAAGTGATATGAGGACAGGAAGTAAGAGCCGTTTCCTGAAATGCCTGGGCTACAATCTTTGTAATCAGCCGAGGACACCACCCACCACATCTGGGTGGGCACCAGAGCCCATTATGCTAACTATGATTGAGCTGGATGAATAGCAAATCTGTCATATTGTGGCTGGGCAGCAAGTGGGAATAAAACACCAGCATCCAGGATGTGCTGCTGCATAGCATAGAAGGCAACCATGTCACTAGAGAAAGGCTAGTCTCCTTCCAAATATGTCAACCGACCCACATTCATGATGCAGTTTAACAAATGCCATTTTAACGTGCAAGAAAGTGAAACAAAACAAAACCCAGCATCCAGACCATAAAACCCCAAAGGGGCCGAGATCCCCACTCTACAATGGACAGACGTCATGCCTAGCTTTCCGTAGGTGGCCTCAACATTATCCTAGATCTCTGTGAGCCTTGTGAGGCAGGGCTGTGCATTTTCTCTGTGCTCTCTGCAGGGTACTCATAAAGCACCTGGCATGCCAAAGGTGCGCAACAGGTATTTGCTGAATCAATTTGTCTGCACGTTGACAAAGGCACAAACCAGCCAGTAGGCCCCTCAGTGAGTCCCTGGTGAATAGTGTACCATCCCGCCACACACTGCTTCCTTGGTGGCATTTAGTATCTAACTTCCCGGAGACCACGGGTGCTCAAGAGAACTGAGAAACCCCAGGTTCTGCTGTTGCAGTACCTGACTGCAAATCTTGGCATCCCTTTTTAGCTGTGTGCAAATTACCTCATCTCTCCTTGCCTCAAATTCCCTCTCCTGTAAACTGACAAGAGAAACAACACTTTGCCCACTGAGGTGCTCTCGTGATTAAATGAGATAATCCACGTGAGAGACTTAGTCTAGGAAACATGAAGCACTCAATACATGCCAACTAGTTCTTTACTTTCAGTATTGTGGGTCAGTAAACAGTCACCAACGTACAAGCTTCTCACAAACAGAACTCTTAAATTCAAATTAACCGTCATTAAAATTAACAGACTGAGGGGCGCCTGGGTGGCGCAGTCGGTTAAGCGTCCGACTTCAGCCAGGTCACGATCTCGCGGTCCGTGAGTTCGAGCCCCGCGTCGGGCTCTGGGCTGATGGCTCAGAGCCTGGAGCCTGTTTCCGATTCTGTGTCTCCCTCTCTCTCTGCCCCTCCCCCGTTCATGCTCTGTCTCTCTCTGTCCCAAAAATAAATAAACGTTGAAAAAAAAAAATTTAAAATTAACAGACTGTATTTCCAGGAATCAACATAAATTAATGTAAAAATCATACAACAGAATAAAAGAAGCAAACTGCACATATAAGTGCACAGCAAGTGCTGCATTTGTGTTGGAACAACGGCAGTAGCTTTCAAGGTGAGTGAACACACACACGTGTGGAAATATAACAAAAATTCTCTACAAGGCCAAGTCTATCATAGTGCTCACCTGGAGCGGGGGTGGGGAGTCTAAAGGAGCTTAAGTTTTCTTTGTAATGTTCTAATTATAAAGCAAGTGGATTCCGGAATCATTTTCTTAAGTTATCATTAAAATTTTAAAACACACGTTTAAAATGTACACCAAAAATAAAAACAAAAATGAAACACACACACACGTGCGTGCACACACACAAAAACTCATCTCCTCTGGCAGCACCAGGAGGGAGCTCTCCATGTGGTTGCTGGAGGAGAGAACTGTAATTACTTAAATAATGGCTTCTTGGCTAGATCGCAGGCTCTGCCTGGCAAGAAACCCACTTGCCTTATCATTCCACTTGTGTCCCCAGCACTGATCACAGCACTAGGCACACAGTGGGTGTTCAGCCTGTATCTGTAGACCAAATGGATGCCTTTAGGAAAAAAAAAGAATTCCAAAAGCCTTTAAGCAACTGGATAAGGTCTTTCATTTTTCAGTATCTTCCTTGAAATTCGAAGCACATTTAATTATTTAACTTTCAAACTAGGAGAAAAGACTTCTGGTCAGCCAAGGGTTTAAGAAGCATGTTTAAATCACAGATATTTGGGGAACTCTCCTTGCCAAAACGGTGCTGTTTTTATTGTCCCCCCCACCCCCATCTCATGTCACGACCTTGGAGGCACAACAAAGAGATTTTGTAGGTGGGTCCCACACGGCCTGATATTGCGATACACTATGCAGACATGGTCTACCAAGTCTTGTGGGCCGAAACAAACACGTCAGCAAAATCTACCCATCGTTGCTATAGATTTATGTCGGTCCAGCAATTATACAGGCTGTCACGGGTTCTGGGAACACGCTAAAGTGAAATATAGAAGAACTCCTTAGAGAGTAGCAGCAAAAAAATCGAAACTGCTGCTCCTCCACTCCAACCCCCTCTCTTTCTAGACTGATGTCACCACCCTCCCTCCCCTCAGAAGAAAAACCATGAGAGCTGCAAAGAGCCACCTACTTTAAGTGGCTTATTGGTGGGTCATATCAAAGCACCATGGAGGGAGTCACGGAATTCCTAGGGGGAGTACAGGACACTTCAAACATTCCCCTCTGTAAACCTACGATCCGGTATCACTAAACACACAAGACCGTGCACGTTTCTGAACTTGAACTGTCTGTGCTGGGGAGACGGATTTTATACTTCTTTCACCCTCTGCAGAAGAATGGGTGAATGAGGAATTTTTTTCTTCTAGCCATGAGAAATCACAAAATGTTCAGAAGGAGTTCTGTGGTCACAAAATCCCGTGTCCAGACCAGGCAGAGTAAGAATTTCAACCAGGAACTGCCCTCCACCCTCATTATCAGCACCGAGGCCTAGAACACCCACTCTGTGCCAAGTCCACCATAAGGATCAGAGGGTCCAACAGTGGACACAGCAATCCTAGGACCACACTCAAGGGTCCAGCAGAAAGAAGAGGGACACATATGATCACAAATTCAGTTAATCCACACGGCAGCAAGTGTCAGAAAAAAAATCTAGGTGCCAAAAACTGAAACCAGACTGCAGACATGGAGAGAAAATGGGCTTGAGTAGTACTTCTGGTTCTGAAGATCTTTGTAAGGATTCAATGAGATCATTTAATTACAGCATCCAGCTTAATGTGGAGTTGCAAACTTGAGTATCCCATTCTACCTCCCTCTCTGTATCAGAGAAGCTGGAGAGAGATGGTAAAACAAATTGCTTAACTTACTTGAATGAGCTCACTGCTCAGAGGAATGAGTAAACTACTCAGCCATTTATTCTTTCTGGAAATATAAGTGACCATTACTGTGTGCCAGGACACAGGTGCCAAAAATACGGCAGGGAATAGGTCAGACTATCCCCTCACTGCCGTGGTGCTTATATTCTAGCGGGAAGACAAAACAAGGAGGAAATGAGTTCAGATCTCAGAGAAAGCTATTAAGGAGAAAAGGAGGCAGGGTTATGCATGACAGAGTTAGTAACTGGGCAAAGGTCTTAGATCACCCAATCAAGTGCAAGCTCCTCTACAAAGATGACATATGAGCTGAGACCTGAGTGACAAGCCAGGTACATAAAGAAAAGGGAGGGAGGAGTATTCAAGTCAGAGGGAACACGAGAGGAAAAGTCCTGAGCAGAAAGAGGTTGGCATGGTTAAAGAGGAAAAAGAAAGCCAGTATGGTTGAAGCCTTGTTAAACACTGGGGAGAAAAGGTGGGGGACCCAGTGGGGAAGGAGACACATCTTGGTGGCTTCGTAAGCCAAGGTGGGAATTTGAGGCACTCAATTCTAGGAGTCTGCTCCCCAGAGAAAAAGCACTATGTATGGCTCCAGGGAGTGACAGCTCAGCATGTATACAATAAATACAATTCCATTAGAAAGCAGACGAATTTGTCCTGTGGCCAGGTCCATAGAAGGAATGGCTCACATAACTAAGTAAACAGCTGACATCGTTTACAAGCATCAAACATTACTGGGTTCACTTGTTGGAAGATGTTAGGATTAAAGACCCTGGATTCTCAAGGAGCAGGAGGAGGAAACATCTTCCTTCTACCCATATATTACTGAATCTCCACAGAACAGCTGGTCCGTAAACGCAACTGAAAATCCCTTAGCACCGCAAAAGCTGAGCAGCTAGAACCCAGCACTTTGCGTAAGCAACCGAAAATTCTGTCTCTTCTCAGAAGCCCCTATTGTGCAGCTACATAAATGTATTGGCAGGCTTCTGTTTTAACCAAACTGACTTTTAATTGTGTGTGTTTCCTTCACAGAAAGCCCTGATGATATATATTTATGATGCTGTCCTCATAAAAGTTACTTAGGAGGACTCTTAGCATCATAGTAAATGCTTCCAGAGGTGACCACATGGCCTTGTGAGTCCTGAAAAACAGCCGCCAGGTGTCAGCTTGGCCATTCCCTCCTGGAGAAGGTCTTTCAATCCTACTGCCTGGCTCTCCATATAACAGAAATGAAATCTCACCAGTGCAGCTTAACTAAGTGGAGGCATATTTCAATTTTTTGTTAGTTTTTGGAGGACTTTTTTTTCCCCATTAAATATGCATGTTGGTTTAAGCTAGGCAACCTGAAGAATCAAGAACTCACAAGTGTGGATTATATCTACATCGGCTATGTTTGTTTCTCCCTGCATTACGGCTCTCGGCCCAACTGACTTCCTTCCAGATAACTACTTCCTAAGTGTCCTGTCAGGTTCACATCACCATGCCAGACTCATTCCCTCAGTTTAGCCACCCTGGTAGAAAGAATGTCTTTCTCACTGGTTCCTGGACAGAAGTCCAAAGAAAGCTCTCATTGGCCTAGTGTAAGTCACAAGCCCTTTTCCGGAGCAACTCATGTGTCCTAGGACCTTGGCGGGCCGACACTGGGCATTCGTTCCACCTTGTGGCTGGAGCTTATAGGGTTCCAGCAACAAAACGAAGGAGGAGATGATCCTCAAAGACACCCCAAACTGGGCAATGGGAAAGCGTGATGACCAGGTTGGTACTTCAGCCACATCAGTCCACTCCAGCAGAGGTGTGAGTTAATGAGGTTACGTGTTGCATCTCACCATATGCAACTGAATAATGTGGAATCCTCCTTCCTAGCCAGCATCACCTAGAGTTTTATAATTCTCTGAGTTCTGCTTTCCTAGGCTATTTATTATTAATCAGTCCTGATCCCTTCAGGTGTTGTGAAAGCGTTCAATCAATACTTTCAAACACTTACATGACTGAGCAGAAATAGAACTACTTACCTCTAGAGCCATCCCCAACATTCTCAATTGGGTATTTTATATCGGCTCTTTCCCCTGACCACTGATAGCATAAAATCTCTTCCTTCCAAGGTGTAAAAGGAAAGCTCTGACACTAGAATGTCTCAAAGACAAATCAAGTTTAATGGTAAAGGTGGTTTCAAGCTCATGAGCTACAGTGGAATCAAACCTACGTTACTTACTCTTTCTTGGCCTTCGTTCTCCAACATCAGGCAGAGTGGCCACCTTCCATCATCTGCCATCCCAGACACTATCTGACATGACTTGCCATATTTGAGTGTACAGTTATTGTCTATCCCACAAGAATGTAAGCTTCAGGGGTCCAGGGCCTCATGTACTAGGGTAGCCCCAGGGCCTAAACAGTACTTACACATGGCCAGCACTCAGGAATTACTGTTTGGCTATAGGATAAGTTGTCACAGAATCCCTTTTTCTTCCATAAATTCCCATAGTAGCCAATTTGGAAATGCTACAATAAACAATGATTAAATTAAAAGGCATTGCCAACCCAGCAGAACTAACTTCTGACTTATCCCTAGAATCTAAGCCATCCTCATCTTCAGTAGGATATCCAGCTAACCAGGGTTCCAGAAAGCCCTTAAGCCATGAAGGTTACTGTGCTTTGATGCCCCTCTGTTTCTATAGCCCTTTCACCCTTCCTGGCACCACTATGAACTTGCATACTTGATTTTCTTATAAAAATATTTTATAATACTTTCCTTAAATTGTACTGGGGTCTTGAATTATCCAACACAAGTTGGTCGGCTGATGAGGACTGAATGAAAAGCCACCGTGGGGACTATCCCCACTTTCCAACTTCCTCAGTTGTCCTTGACTTCTCATCTCCAGTGGCCTCATCATTTCTCCAGCTGTGGGCCTCTGATGCCAACTGTATTCAGAAGATTCTCACCAAAATGATCACACATCTTGAATTCGCCTACTGCCAACCATGAAAGAACATTAGACTCACTGCCATTTGCCTAGTTAGTTCTGTACCTTCCAGAAACGCTTTGAGGTCTTCTTGCTTTTGTGTTGGCCAACAAAACCCCCTCTTTTTATAAACAAGCTTTTCAGAGAAGAAATTTACTCTAGCTGCAATCAACCTTTCTAGAAGGCAACATTCTCTCTGACATGACAAGAGCCACTACAAAACAACCACGGCGGGAACAGCAGCTGCACGATACCGCTGACACCTAAAAGAGTCAGGGGAAAAATAGCTGGTGGGGGAAAACACCAAGTCCATAAACATTGCAGAGAGGCGAGGCTCCCCAGCTCTTGTGCTACATGCGGCAACCAATTACTCTCTCAAAAGAAGAATGCAGGTCTTACATGAAGTGGAACAATTAATTTCACGCTTGTCATCCTGGCCTCAATAGTAAGTTGATTTGAATCAAATATTTGCGGTACATTACGGCTTGCAGGGGACAGTTCTGGTGCCTCCTGAGCTGACGGACTGCCTTGATGGCTACCATTGTAAAGCAATCCATCAATAAGAGTAATTATGGTATTGATCAAAGCGGTTGCCTGCCTCAGATTGGAATCAATTCTCAGGAGTTGCTGGGAACAGAAATGTCTAATGGACTATTCCATCACTAGTCACTGCAGCAACTGAAACAGCTAATATTCTGGAAAGTTCTTAATAATTACTCATTGAATCTGCATTTCTGCTTCAGTGCTCCTAACTAGACCCTGCTTACTGTAGCCTGAAAGTCGGTCCAAGTGGGGGAAGGAAGGGCCAAATGCAGATGTATAAAGTGCTGGCATTGACCAAAAAAAAAAAAAAAAAAAAAAAAGAAAAGAAAAAAAATGTAGAACAAATAATGTGGAAAACTACCTTCAATAATTTTATTGTGTCCTATTAATCAGAGAAGTTTTTTGTTGTTGTTGTTTTTTTACAGAGTTTCTGGGTGAGAAAGTATACTGGGAAGAAAACTGTATCTCATAGATGCTGCTCTTAGAGAGGTCCCGGGCAGAAGAAGAAAATTCTGCATTTCAATGGTGATGGCATCAGTAACAGAGTAACACATTATCATTAATGTGAAATTGGCCTGCAGGTGCCATTCACCATTTCCTAGATCATGTGGGAAAATCTGGGAAGCAGCATGAACTTGGGGAAACCCATATTAGCACATAAGCCTAATAAACCTCCTTTCTTTTTCTCTCACTCAAAAGCCTTTTTGATTTACAATCAGGTTCTGCTGTACCCAGGGCAGCCCCTACATGGAACAGGAAGAGGCCTGAAGCTGCTACACTCCTCACCAGGTGGTCTCTTGACCCGCACAGCTGGAGAGAGGGTAGCTGTTCAATCTTGAGGACTTCCTTCTCTGGTCCTAGCAAGACCTGGTACCCAGCACAGACTGCACATCTCTACTAACAAGATTACAGATCTAACAGAAAAGGTGTTGCTGTCTCAGGTTTAGAGGCTTCCCTTTCAGGTTCTCAGCATACACAACCTTCTTTCAGGGTGCAGGCCAGTGATTCATCCTCGCAAAGCCTTACTTCTTGCCCCTAATTTTGACTTTGACATTCCCTTTCCAGCTACGGCTTTTGCGTTTTCATTTTCTCATTATTTCATTGCTTGTCCAGCTCTGACCCTTAACCTCTCTGTGCTTCCATACATCTATGTCTACTCCTGTAAAGGGGGAGGAAATGATTAATTCTGAGGGTACAGTGTTTAGAAAAGGCTTAAAGACCTCGGATGTGACTTGAGGGATTCCCCAAGTACCAAAGTACCTAGCAGTGGAGATAGGGGAGAGGTTTTCAGGCAGAATAAATAAAAATAATATCAGCAGAGGCCAGAGAGGAGAACGGGGTGTCAGCTAGTGTCGTCTACAGCACAACAGGATTGTGGCAGAGACAACCCACATAGGGTGGGACGCACACAGGGAAGGACCTGCCATACAGAGCTCCAAGCATTATACTTCCTTAAAGGTAGCAGGGAGCCAGCTGATGGAAATATTATTGTACAAAAGGGAATACAGAATCGTTGTGCAAGATGAACTGAGAAAAGGAAAAGGAGTGGGAAGACCAGTCAGGAGGAGAGATGATGCTAAAACACCAAATTCTTACAAAATAAATCTGTAATTGGGATACTATTTCAAATAGCAAGCGGATTAATACTCACGTGGACATTTTCCAGTGCACAGCGTCACCCTGCATTTCATCACCCTGCATGTGGCTGCGAGAGTGGCCACAACATTATTAGGAATTTACAGGATCATTAACCGCCCTCCTATTTATCAAAGCCCTATAAGACGCCTGAGTGGATTCTGAGTTCAGTTTGGAAAGTTTCAAGATAACAATATATTTATTCAGAGGCTTAGACGGTTTTAACACCAGAATGACTCTTAACTCTGCTTAGCACTGCAAACATTACCATTAAGTCAAACATGATTCCATCTTAAAAGGGGGAAATCAGGTTAAGGCAGGTTTTAACCTGAGAGAACAATGTGTGCAATAGAAACCAGGCAGCCACTCCACCAGGGAAAAGTTACAGATGTTTGTCTTTCCCTCAGCAACCAAATATTAATTTCACTGATGGCGAGATTAAGGAGGCAGACAATACTCAACGGAGATTACGCCAGTGCTTTTATCTGCAATTGGCAGCACCCTGAAGCTGGGGCTGGAGGATGGGAAAATGTCCTGTTAATGCTCTGCACAGCAGATAGGTTGATAAAGCTTCCACACTGCAGATAAGGACTGTGCTCATCCTAGAAATCCACAGACTCCCTTAGAGCATGCAAGCCACTGGGTATAGGGTTCTCCCATATCTTTCTTGTCGCTTCCTATGAATTTCTGATAGGGAAGAGTTTCACATCAATTCAAATAAGTTAGTAACAACAGTAACAACAATAATAGTAATAGCAACTGACACTGATGCAGCACTTATTACATGCCAGGCTGTATTCTCAACATTGAACATGTAATCTTTACAACAACCCCGTGCATTAGGTACTATTATTACCTCCATTTTCATGCAGGGGAACTGAAGCTCAGCGAAGTTCAGGAATTTGCCCAAATCCTTGTCTTCTCCCATTAACACTCAGGCATACATACGTAACCAGCTGGAAGCTACCAGAAGGTTGCATTTGGTGGATACCTCGTCACACTCCTTCAGAGTGAATACATTGTGTTGTTCCCCAAAACAACAGTGGATTATTCTAAGCTACTTAAAGGTTTTAACTGGCTCCTAAGCCACCCGACAAAGGGGAAACGGAAGTGTGGGATGGAAGCCGATTGGGAGATAAAGAACCACCACTTAACCCAGCTCCTATCTGGAAATGGAAAATGACCCTCGAGAGATCGGACACATCCCTGACAAACCCAAACCTGTCATTTGATGGGAGAGCATCGCTCCTCAGAGAAGTGCTTCTCAAGTGGTCTCCAACTGCATCAACATCGCCTAGGAAAATGGAAAAAATCCGTATGTCGGAGCCCAGCCCCAGCCCCGTGACTCACTGTGAGGAAACACAAGGAACTGCATTTTAAACAAGATCCCTGCGTGATTTTATGGAGAGTCCTGGATTAGAAACTGAAGTCATCCCGATCTTGCTACCGTGGACTCCTCCAAATTGCAAGCACACATACACGAATATGCAAATACCTTCCTCCCTATCAAACATGTGTAACAGGAATAAAGAGACCCGACCACAACCTCTTATTCGCAAAGGAATTAATGCCGCAAAGCTCCTTATGCTGAACAAAGAAACACCTTCAAAACACACGCTTGCTATAGTATTTTGAAATATGTCACACCAACAAGAAGATGCTCTAGGCAACATTGCCTGAAGCAGTTGGGTCAAACCCAGGGCAGTTTTGAATCTTTGCTATTATATTAAAGGTCTAATTTCAGAGCCACCAGTAAAAAAGAAGGCCACAGGATGATTCAGTGAGAAAATGAATCAAATCCTAATCTTTAAAGACCAGCCAAAACCACAGGATCATTCAAAAGGCAAAAGTTAGGTGACTCTAGGATGGCCAGCAAAGTCTCAGAAAGTACGGACAGTTGCTGAGGCCAGGGAATGATTTCAGGTGAGAACCATGCTGTGTGGAAGCTGAGATCCACTGTGCTTCCTTGGGGCCTATTCCTCCTACTGGCCACACTCTTCTGGCCACCCCAAGACCTCTCCACCCTCTCGCGGAACCCTTGGTCAACAGCAGGCTCTGGAATAGTAGGAACACGGGAAGTGTCACTCAGATCCCTGGCACAAACGAGCTGGGCGACCACAGCCAGACAGCAGGGCACAGATGGCAAACGCAGAATAGAATAGACAACAGAATGGACAGCAGAGAAATTCAGTTCGGCGTCCCTGGGTGGGCAGCCTGCACAAAGATACCAGAGTGAAGAGCAAGACCATGGAAGCCTTGGTGTGGAATGTGCAGGAACTCCTGGAGACAAAAAAGTCTGCTTTTAAAGACCTGAAGCCAAGTCCTAATTACAAAATCCCTGGCCAGGTAAGTTTTTACAGAATCCACCCCCTCAAAGACTTCTAAAACAAAGAAAAAGTAAAAATAAATCCCAGAAGACAGGAGAGAGCCAAGACACCGGCCCACTGCCCTTGACCACAGAAATGAGACAGCTCCCTGTTCATGCTTGACCCTGAGACAGACATTTCCCTTAATAAGTAGGGCTGATGTTATCTACTAGTAAATCTATATATACCCATAGTATAATTGAGGTATTCTCAAATAAAGTTTGGTGTGCAATCCAGTACACGGAGCTCAACCTAAATCTAGCGCTATTTTCCTGACAATCGCATTATCAGACCATCCTTGGAGAAAGCAGAGGTTTTTCCTGTAAGGATCTGCTTGTCCTTGAGCAAAATTGTATAAAGGGAATTTTTATTTTTTTGAACGATATTAGCGTACTAACAACGCAGCTCTGCAAAAACAGAAATTGGACCCACTGGGATCCAGGCACTTTACATACATGTATCTTGAGGTCCCAATTAAGGAGTATTTCTAGAGACATTACTACAGGAATAAAATCTTTCAAAAGCTGCTAATAGACAGTACATAAACACTGGAACCAAGCAGAGTTCAACAGGAGAGCTTGAACAGTAAAACACCAGGGCCTCGCTATAACCCAGCACGTCCTCAAATTTCACACTACTGTTCTGTCTTATCAACGGAATCATTTTATGACAATATCATTTTGATATTTATCTAACTAGCCCCTTGGAGCCAGGTCACCTAATAGTACTTCTGCTCCTTATCAGTGCCACACTTAAGCTCCAAAGGAACAATATGTGTTTAGATTCAAGAGAAAGAATACAGATTTCAAGAGCCAGAGCAGACACAAGGCAAACATTGTTTAGGGAGGCAATAAAGCTACTCCATTTCTGAAATTGCCCTAAAAACTAGATGGTGTGGGATCAGCGTGGAGGGGAAGGCTGCAAGAGCCCTTTTTTGACCAAAATAGATTGAAGGTTGAAATTTCCACCCATTTGCACTCACTACAATGCCACGGTCTACAGATTCTAAATAAACAGTGGCAGATGGCAGTAACGATGCTTCCATGAAGAATCCCGCATTTGTCACCTTATTCCATCCTAAATAATCTATGGTTTCAAATTAAGTTGGTTATGCAGATATACTTGTCATCTCTTAACTTCAAAACAAAAAGACACTGATTCTCACAGCAGAGTTGCAGATGCTCAGTAATTATGCTTCAGAGGCTGACTCTACTTCCCCACCTCTTGCAGTGACTTGAGTCTATCACTCTCATCTTTTGAGGAATCCTCTTCCCTCCTGTGCCCCAAGCCTATCCTTGCCCCCCTTTTCAAAACCCTGTAGCAGGATCTATGCCATGCAGGAGCCAAACCTGGACTGATTTCCCACTAGGTATCCATTTCCCAACCTCTCCACTTGATCTGGCCCTGACTGTGTCTACCCATCCCCCTCACCATTCTCCCCTCTACATTCTTCGGCTGAGACTGTCCGTACCTCACAATCTGCAAGCTGTGCTGCCCTGGAGCATGTGCACCTGCTTCTGCTTCTACCTAGAATGCTCTCTGTTCCTATCTCCATTCCTCCTTGTCATCAGGTCTCAGATTGAACGTTATCTTCATTGCAGAATAAATGATCCCTTCCCTGGACACAGAGATGGAACCACTACCTAGCAGCACACTAGCAGATGGCCTGTTGCTCTGCCTAGTTCTTACTTGCATCTGAGGACACTTTCTTGCTCATTTGTTTCTTATTTCCTTCCCCCACAAGACAGTAAGCTTCCTAGAAGCAGCACCTTGATAACCTTTGTAAATAAAATGGATGTATAGTTCCATGTAACCACATGTTCACCACTGACCACAAAACAGGACTCTGCCTGATCCTAGTACGTATATCAGAACAAAATAACCAGTCATGAAAATCAAATAAGAAAAGTGCTAAGTAATATTCACTGGGCTAGTAAGACTCTTGCTGATCATGGCTGCTTTCTATCAAACTTCAGACTTCACAAATATTGCATTCCAAGAGCACATAATGATTTGTAGAAAAGCAGGGTTCTCTGAGGACCTTCACAAGATGTACATGCCCAATGCATTTCAGAGAAGTCCTGACCAGTTCACCACTAACTGGTAACACAGGGCACTGATGCTGTGATATGAAAAGCATCATAATATGATCTTTCCAAACACCAAAAAGGCAATTAAAGAGTCATCTGTAGCTATTTGGAGTCGCTGTAGACCACCTTTATATTATTAAGAGACAAGAAAAAGAATAGTCCTACTCACCCACCCAAAAAAATCCACAGTTTTGGTATACAATGTTGAATGCTTGTATATTCATCAGGGTTCTCCAGAGGCACAGAACCAAAAGGATGCATATATATAGAAAGTAGAAGATCTATTATAAGAAACTGGCTCACACAAGTATTAAGAACAGCAAGTCCAAATCTGCAGTGTGGACTGGCAGCCTATAGACCTAGGAAAGCCAGTGGTGCAGTTCCAGTCCCAAGGCCAGCAGGTGGAGACCCAGGAGAGCCAATGGTACAGATGAAGTGTAAAGGTAGTCTGCTGGAAAATTCCCTCTTGATAAAGGAGGCCAGTCTTTTTGTTCTATTTAGGCCATCAACTGATTAGATGAGGCCCACCACATCATGGAAAACAATCTGCTTACTCAAAGGTCACCGATTTAAATGTTACTCTCATCCAAAAAAAACCTCTCCAAGTTGATACAGAAAATTAACCATCACAAGTCCACCCCTTGCCAACTTGGCATCCACATGCATTTCCTTAAACTGTACCTAACCTCTGAATAAAGGCAATGACAAGGTCATATTCCACCTAATATGATAGAACTACTCTGTGTACAACCAAAATGCACTAACCCTTTCCCCAGAAGAGGGTGTGAAATCCCTGGATGATGCTTACTCTTCTCTTTAATATCCAGTAATTTAAATTCCACAATGTAAAGTTACTAATACTTAAATACTATGATATAAAGTCTTATATTAGAAGGGTAACACAGGGAAGAAAACAAAGATATTTGCTACACACATACACACATTCATAACAAACTAAGGAGGAAATACTCATGACAGTTACAGTCCTCATTTCTGTGACCAGTTAAGTGGTCATAGTTGTGCTGCCTTGGGGCATTTGCACCTGCTTCTGCTTTTACCTAGAATGCTCTTTGCTCCAATCTCCATTCCCTCTTGTCATCAGGTCTCAGATTGAATGTTATCTTCATTGCAGAGTAAATTATACCTTCCCTCTTTATATCCACCCTCTTTCCACCATCCATTCTGTATTCCCTTTGCCTTTAGCAAGCACCTCATACGGTGGCTCTTTACCTGATGGAATGACCAAAGCTTACGGTCTTAAAACTAAGGCAGCCATAACAAAATGCCACAGACTGAGTAGCTTAAACAATAGGACTTTGCTTGCCAACAGTTCTGGAGGCTAGAAGACCCAGATGAAGGTACAGGCAGGGCTGGTTTTTAGTGAGGACTTTCTTCTTCATTTGCAGGGGCCACCTTCATGCTGTGTCCTCACATGGCCTCTTCTTTGTGTGTGCACACTCCTGGTATCTCTTCCTCTTCTTATAAAGACACCAGTCCTAATGCTTTCATTTAACCTTGATTACCCCTCCATTAAGGCCAAATCTCCAAATACAATCACATTGGAGGTTAGGGCTTCAACACATGAATTTGGGTGAGGGAAAAAACATAATTTAGTGCCTGACAGCTTGCAATAATATTCCCAGTCTCACCCAGGGTCATATGCAACAAGTAATAGTTACGGGAAATAAAACTATTACATTTTCTAGACATTTTAGAGAATATTCTATTTATTCACCCAAATTTAATACGTTTGGCCAACAGTTTGAACACTTTTTTTGAAGCTAAGAGATGACAAGTATATCTGCATAACCAACTTAATTTAAAACCATAGATTAGGGGCACCTGGGTGGCGCAGTCGGTTAAGCATCCGACTTCAGCCAGGTCACGATCTCACGGTCCGTGAGTTCAAGCCCCGCGTCAGGCTCTGGGCTGATGGCTCGGAGCCTGGAGCCTGTTTCCGATTCTGTGTCTCCCTCTCTCTCTGCCCCTCCCCCGTTCATGCTCTGTCTCTGTCTGTCCCATAAATAAATAAATAAATAAAATAAAAAAATAAAAAATAAATAAATAAATAAAACCATAGATTATTTAGGATGGAATAAGGTGACAAATGCGGGATTCTTCATGGAAGCATCGTTACTGCCATCTGCCACTGTTTATTTAGAATCTGTAGACCGTGGCATTGTAGTGAGTGCAAATGGGCAGAAACTATGTACTATGTACACGGTTCTAGGCACAGCAGATATAGGCAGTAATCAAATGAGACACCAGAGTACGTCTTGGTGTCTTGGCTGTTGGTCATTGTGGCCCACTCCTCTCAGATATGAGGTCCCAATATGGAATTAAATCCTTTCATTGCAGGTAATTTTTCTTGAATTATATAGATTCAGTGTCAGTTCTGTTTCTTGCTTTTCTTTTTCAGGGGCCCCTATTAGTTATATGTTAGATCTCCTTTGTCTGTCTTCAATATTTGTCCCTGTCTCTTGAATTATATTTTTTGTACTTAAAATGTTCCTAATTTTCACCTTCTCTTTGAAGGCATTTTCTGTTGTGTTTATTTGCTCTTGTGTTGCTTCTAGTTTAATCTTTATTTCTACAGGATTTTTTCTTCCGTTTCCAATGGCCTTCCTCACTTGTTACTTCATTTCTTAGATTTTTTTTCTATTTTGATTTATGTTGCTCTGATATCTTTTATCACTTTGTTAAATGAATTTTCATTCTGACAACAGTAAATTATAGTGTTGACCTGTTTTATGGGTTCATCTATGTAGCGTGTTATATGTAGAGATGTTACTCTGCTCTTTATTCTTTTTATCTCGCTTTGTCTTTATATAAGATTTTACCTCCATAGTTTTCTATGGCCTATATTTATGTGAAATTAATTTTCCTGAACTTTCAGAAAGGAGCATGGCTCAGAGTGGCTTTTCTAACTTCAGAGTTCCCTCTCCTGTTGTTTTCATAGAGTGTTAAAAAAAAATGTATGCTGGTTGCTTTCTGAGATATCCTAGCTCTATTTCTACCTTCACGTTCATTTTTATTACTTTTAGAAAGAGAAAAAAAAATTTCTGTAAGCATCTGGGCAAAAGAACAAGGGACTTACAAGGGAAAATTGTTATAATCAGACTTTGAAAGTAACATTTAAAACACTCAAGGAGGGGCGCCTGGGTGGCGCAGTCGGTTAAGCGTCCGACTTCAGCCAGGTCACGATCTCGCGGTCCATGAGTTCGAGCCCCGCGTCAGGCTCTGGGCTGATGGCTCGGAACCTGGAGCCTGTTTCCGATTCTGTGTCTCCCTCTCTCTCTGCCCCTCCTCCGTTCATGCTCTGTCTCTCTCTGTCCCAAAGATAAATAAACGTTGAAAAAAAAATTAAAAAAAAAAAATTAAAAAAAAAATTAAAAAAAAAAAAAAAACACTCAAGGAAAGAAAATATGTGCCAAGGATTTTATATTCAGCAAAATTATTTTCAAGTATAAGGGACATAGGTTACATGTAAAGCCTCAGGGAATATAGTCCCCTTGAGCCATTTCTGAGGAATACACTAGAAAATAAGATTCAGAAAATCGAAATGGCTAAAGAGAGGAGATTAGGACTGGTGGTAAAGATGAAATGTATAAATTCATATAAAATATATATGTGGAATAAATATATAAATGAAAGATATATAAATGAAAAATTAAAACTAAGTGAGTGCTACAAGGGAAGGTATAGTATGAAATGGCTACATGCCCTCAAAATGTAGACACAGTACAATAATATTTTAATAAAGAGAAGAGAAAAACAAAGTTTAAAATGTTTTAAGTATTGAGAAGTCATATTCATGAGATCTTATTCTGAAATGTTTTATAAATAAGACCAAACAAGTGAATTATTAAGAGTTATGAGACATTCTATCATCCCTTTGTCCTTAGAACCTAGTTTCTTGATGGAAAGACAGAAGATACAGACATAGTATATATAAGGTCAAAAACTCTATGGCCCTATCTTTGAACTGGAAGTATCAATATGAAATTATAATTTTTTTAATTGTTTTATTTATTTTTATTTATTTGGAGAGAGAGGGAGAGAGAGAATCCCAAGCAGGCTCCGTCCTGTCAGCATAGAGACTGATGTGGGGCTCAAACTCACCAACTGTGAGATCATGACCTGAGCTGAAATCAAGAGTCAGATACTTGACTGAGCCACCCAGACGCCCCTAAAGTATTTTACACACACACACACACACACACACACACACACACACACACACACACACAGAGAGTTATATTTATACATCTTTATCCTTGCCAGCTTTGAGCTTTGTCCCCTAAGTGGAGCTAGAAACAAAGACTAACCAAGTAACACTGAGCACTTCTAGCGCTCAGACGTGGCCTTGATATACTTATTTCTCACTAACAGAAATCAGAATATCTTGCAGAAATGGCTGATTCCAGGTGTGGAGTAGGAAATATACATGAAAAGCCTAGAAAATCTTTTGTAGCAGGGAAGCAAAGACTGTTAGGGCCATGTCAAATGATGCCCTCGTGAAGAGGCTCTCCCAAGGCAAAGATCTGAGCTTCAAAAAGATGATAACTGTAACTAAGTGAAACTCAGAAAATATGTTTAGATCCATCTGTTCATAATAATACTAACAAAAAAGCACACAACCCATTGGTTCCCTTCCAAATACAATAGGGGAGAGATTCCCTACCTTGAACCTGGTGAACAAAAGCAAACAATCAAGGATTCCTCCTGCCTATCTTTACAAATTATACTGAACCAGAAGTCAACAGAGGCAAGGAAACACTTCTTTATAGAAATATTCCAGCTAACAAATGAAAAATAAATGATACACCCAGAATATCACTGCTTTGCAATCCTAGGAAGTGACGGATCTAGGCATCAGACACCAATAGCAGTGAATGACACAGAGAGAGAGCGGTAGGTGCCATGTGCCTCCCAGCGAAACAACACTCTGCCACTGCCCAGAGTCCTGCCAAGGAATTAGACCTGAGTCTGGTCAAACCTGTCAATTAATTTACAGGAAATTCCAAGGACAGAAGAACAGGATGAACTCCATTATGACTGAGCAATCAGCAAAATACAGTTAAATGGCCTGATTTTTAACTAATAAATTGTAAGGGAGGAAAAAAAAAACAAAGGGATGGAGGAGGAGATACCAAACAGAAAGGAAACGAGTGAAACTATAGTGTGTCTGAGATGCACACTTGAGTGGCCAAACTGCAAAGAAACACAAGAAGGCAACAAAATGAGAGAATATCTCTGCCCTTAAGGTGTGGAGAGGAAGACAAAAATAAATTAAAAAATACATAAATTCCCAAAGCAATCAAGTTTATTTATAAAAAATTCCCTACCAGGTGACAATGACAATAGAGAAGCAAACCCCAAACTCATCATGACCACTATACTCTTTAAAAAGTATCCATTCTTGGGGCGCCTGGGTGGTGCAGTCGGTTAAACGTCCGACTTCAGCCAGGTCACGATCTCGCGGTCCGTGAGTTCGAGCCCCGCGTCGGGCTCTGGGCTGATGGCTCAGAGCCTGGAGCCTGTTTCCGATTCTGTGTCTCCCTCTCTCTCTGCCCCTCCCCCGTTCATGCTCTGTCTCTCTCTGTCCCAAAAATAAATAAACGTTGGAAAAAAAAAATTTAAAAATAACAAGTATCCATTCTTGTGTTCCATTTCCATTTGGAGCACTGACAACAGGTGGGAGCATTGGTGACGGCTTCCATTTTCCAAAATCAGCATTCACTCCTGGTTAACAGTGGTGAGGGAATGAGAGAAAACAGTGTAAACCCACAGAAGAAGGCTTTCTGAATAGATGCTGTTTCTTAAACTCTGTATTATGCTGAGTAACAATTCCATTATGTAGAGTATCAAAAGTTGGCCGATGAAATCCATGCCCCAGGCCAATTGCCACATCACCAGAGTGGGAAGCAATCCAACATACCAGGCTCTAGATGAAGGATGGGAGGGAAGGCCTGGCCTAAGGTCAAAGGCCCTAGCCTTCAAACAGAAGCCAACCTTAGAACCAAAAATCTATTTTCTCTCTGGTTCAGCACAAGCTACCTTTTAAGTCCCCAAAGGAAGGATCATTCACTCACTCACTCACTCTCACACACACACACACACACACACACACACACACACTCATTCTCAATCATTAAAACAAACAAACATACAAACAAAAATCCTGTGTTCTTTGACAATCCAGCCACCTGTAGGCTATGACCATAGAATTTATTGTTCAAATGAGGACACCATTAAGCTTGATAGCGAGTGACATTAATAATTATGCCAGACAACTGGTATAAACTGGCATTGTCCTGGACAAATCAGGACAAAAAGATTACCTTAGGTATGACCCACCCAACAAACTTTAAAGTGCTCATATGTCACCTAAATCCTTCCAGAATTCTAGTTTCAGCCTTCATACAAAAGGTAAAAGTATGTAATTACCAGACTATCAATGGATCCCCAAAGGTAGGAAGAAGATCATTTTAAGAGGTACTTGGACAAATATATACTGTTTATCTTATTAGTCAAATATTTCAATGTGAATTGAATAATGTATAGATAGCATCTTAAACACATGATTTCAAATATTTTATTGCTTACAATGAAACTAAAGTCTTTCAAAATGTCCACTGATTTAAATTAAGAATGACTAGTAAATGCCTCTGCATGCTTTTTTTCTTCCTTCAGCCAATCAGTCAACAAGTCTTTGCTGAACCCTTACTATGAGTAGGGCATTATCCCAGATCCTGGGGCCACAGTGGTGACTCTGGTCTCTCCTCAGGGAACTTATCAGCCACTGAGTCTTTGCAACAATTGATGTTATGTTTAAAGCTAATAAGGCATTTGATAGTTTGATTGACTCTGTTTTACAGTTAACAATTTTAACATAGTTTTATTCAACTAATATTTACCAGTCAGTTTAAAGCCCAAGAGGAAATGCTCTTTTTTCACGATCACCTCCAATGTCTCGGCTGCTTCTGGTTCACCAGCTGCTCTCCCCAGGTCAAGATTCAGTGCTTTTCCCCACTCCCTGACTAAATTAGTCTTGCTCATCTATAGCAGGTGGGGCCACTTGACTCAACAGCTGAGCTAAGCTTACTCAAAGGACACCCAGTAGTGGTGCTCGGATGCCATGATTTCTCAGTTCTTCCCCAGTGCCTCCTAGGTTGAAAAGGACTGAGGGGGCACTATTGGGCTCTGGGCAGCATGTGCTATAGAATTAGGTTGTTCTCCAGCAGAAGACGGGGAAGCACTGTCACCTGAATCTGTACCCCCTACACAAAGGAAGCAGATTTACTCATGTGCTGTATCTAAGACACAAATGTCAAACATTACCAGTATCTTTTCCACACACTATTGTGGGCTGACTATATGTTATACGTGCCACACAGGTATACATCATGGATGTGCTAACCTCTGTGACCTTGGGGGAAAAGAGGAGAAGAAACCAAAACTAGTATTGCACAATTTGGAAAGGACCTCCAGAAACATTCTAATTTCAGTATCTACAAATCCAGTAAGGAAGGCAAGGCAGGTATTGTTATCCAAACTCAACAGCTAAGGAAAATGAGGTTTGGAAGGATCTGTGACTTGTCCAAACTCATGCTGGTAAAAAGCGGCCAAGCTGAGTCAGAACTCAAGAACTTTCTGTTTGGCTGGTTTTGGGTTTTTTTTTTTTTTTAAGTTTTATTTATTTTGAGAGTGACAGACAGAGAAAGAGCACAAGCAAGCGGAGGAGGGGCAGAGAGCGAGGGAGAGAGAGAATCCCAAGCAGGCCCCACAGTGTCAGCACAGAGCCTGATATGGGGCTCGATCTCATGAACCATGAGATCATGACCTGAGCTGAAATTAAGGGTCAGACGTTTAAGTGACTGAGCCACCTAGGTGCCCCTCTGCTTGGATGTTTTAAGTCTGGAGTCTGGAGCCAGATAATAGGTGGCGACTTTGGGCCCCAACCCCCCCCAGGATTGTTTTATGTGTGTGCAGGGAGGGGATGTTTTGTTTCTGTTTGACTGGTTCTCCCTTTTGATTCTAAGCAATCTTTTTTTGTTAAAAGTATCAAATGCTTCACTGACCTGAAGAATAAGTGTAATGAAAAAAAAAATGCTATCATTTATGCAGAAACGTAAAAGACACGCAGTTCCTCATGCAATATGAACAGTCACCAACCCTAAAGTTTGTGAGCGCTGAAAATAATGAACCCGTGTGAACGTACAACAGACTAAATACTGAATATGATCAAGAGCACCCATTCCATTTTTGGCCAGATTTGTCTGGCATCAACCGGCGTTTTTCAAGCATCTAATGGCTCCCTTGGTTTTGAGTCTTCCCACACCATCCCGTCTCCCTAGGTAGTGAACCCAAGGTCTCTGCAGGCTTGGGTTTCCAGAACTCCACAAGAATGTGGGATAGAGGGGCCAGCACTGCTGAGCTAGAGAATCTATGAACCGGAGGCAGAAGGCACAGTCTTGAAGGATGTCTGGAATCAGAGGGCACCTGGTTTATGATGAGAAATTGGGACTCAGGCTAACTGTTGAAGCTGATGGAGATTCTCCTGTACCCCAATCTCTTCCGGCCTGGCCTCTCTGTTGGTAGGAAGAATTTTGTTTGGTTTGTTTTTTAAGTAGACTTCACCCCCAGCAAGGAACCCAACATGAGTCCCAACACTGGGCTTGAATTCATGTCCCTGACACAGAGGCCTGAGCTGAGATCAAGAGTTGGACGCCTGACTGAGCCGCCCAGATGGCCCAGCAAGCGTGTTTTCTACAGAGCACTTATGCATTTTGACAACAGGTAGGTAGAAGTTGCTTCACTGTCCATTGTCTTCAAAACTTCCTCCTTGCCCTCGAAGCAACCAAAGCCAGCCACCACTGACCACACACTTACCATGTTCCAGGTCCTACATAACAGCTTTTTCATGTTTTCTCTCACTTAATCCTCAAAGCAACTCTATTTCATAGGTACTCTTATCATATTTTGGATGGAGAAACTGAGGCCTAGGAAGTTACCATAACTTGTCCAAGATCACACAGGAAGCAAGTCTTGGAACTGCTAACCAGGTACCAGTACCCTCCATATTTGGAGCTGGGTGCATGTGTCCCCAGAAGCCAAACCCTAATCACTGCCCCACACTGGCACCTTCTGCCACAGGACCTTGCTAGAAATTGCCAGCCTGCCATCCACTTTGTCCACCTCCCACTTCCAAAACAGCCACGAGACCAGCCTACAGGTCACACACCAGCCCACAGTCCTGCGTGAAGTTTGAGTCAGGTGTGCCCAGCTTGGTCTCTGTGAGGCCCAATTTGGTCAGGCTCTGCTCTGCAGGCCATGTCTTCATCTTAAAGTTGCCCAAAAGCTCCTTGGTGATTAACAGCCTTTCTTAGACTGTGGATTCTGGAGCCAGGTGGCCGGGGTTTGAATCTCTGTTCCACAACTCGGGAGCTACGTGGGCTTGGGCAGCACATCTGGCTGCACTGTGCTCCTTCTTCTCATCTCTAACACAGGTACTCATGCCAGCACAGGACCCACCGCTCAGTATACTAGGAGTTTTATCTGAAGTTCTACTTCCCAAGTGCTTATGCTAGTGCCTAGCAAGGAGGAGGCCCTCAGCCATGGTCACCTGGACGATAGCCATGTGCAAGTCAGCACTGAGATTTCTGGATAAATGTTTAGCTTCTTCTTAGAAATGGAACGTTGGGCAGCAAATAAAAGCAAAGATACAGAGTGACCCAAAGGGCTGTCTCTCAGCTACTGGACCCATTTGGCACTAGATTCAAGTGCCTTTATGAGGTCACCTACAGGAAGCAGACATGGATAAAAGAATAAAGACTCCCAACGTTATTTTTAGAAAGCTTTTCTCCAGGGACTTGGATGATAACAACTGGCACCAGGTCCTTATGTATTTTTTTTTCTTTGTACCAAGGTATTTCCAAGCATAACAGCACCTCCAAAGTTTCCAAGGGAAAAGCCAGTCTACTCTGTGCTGTACTTCCTCCAAGCATCTCTTTACAGAGCCAAGAGATGAGAATTAAGAGGCTGAAATCAATGTATAGAATCCCATCACGAACCATAAATCAGGTAAGTCAAATTCTTCCTCTGCTACTTCCTATCTCATCTTTACTGACTGGAGGGAAATGCATTGCTCAGCTGCTGATCCATATTCCTTGTACTTCACCTAATTAGCATTCTGAGTGGATGCTTCTCGCAAGGAAAATCATCCTGCAACTTCTGTCGTTCTGATTATGCTGAAGCAGCAGAGGGTTTTCAGTAACCGCCTTTGACAAGCATTATTATATCTGGTAATTACTGTTCTCTTGGGTAGGCTAGAACAAAACAGACTAGCTTATTGTGGCTGATCTTTTAACCTAAGCTGCTGAGGTTCTGACCTGCAACAACTAACCTACAGGATCTGCTAACACCCTTTCTGGCCCGTGTCTAGATTTTTTTTCACGCAAAAGAAAAAAAAATCCACCCAATATGATCATCACTAGTCAATTCTTTTCTCATATCTTGGTGGACTGAACATCCCAGATTCCCTTTACATAAAGAGCCCCTTTAACATCTTGGACTGCTCCAGATAGCTCTGGCATAAATGCCAAAAGGATATTTTAGATTTAAAAATTAGAAATTAAGTTCCTTAACTATGTGTTCTATTCCCTATCCTATAAACGTTATTCCTGGCCCCAAATACTAGTCCACAGGTGTCATTTACAGTGATTCTTATAGCAGCTGATGTTTAGTGGGACCTTCCCAAGGCCTAGCATAATGTAAAATTGTTTTCTTCTACAAGCATTATCTGATTCTATTTCATAGAAACTATGTCGGTAGTTATTACCCTGGTATTGTATTTTCCCTATCCCTACTTTAATACTGAATGAAGGGAGGATTGGAGATTCAGATAACCTGCCCCAAATGCCACAAAAGTTTGCCTTCTTGAAGCCCTCTTTTTTACTCACTATACTCTATTACCTCCTTGCCATTATTCTGAGCAAGGCTCAGATTTTCTGCTTTTCAGGCAGATTTTCTACATTCTGAACCACGGCAGACAGTGGAGCCACGCCGGTCCTTCCCACACCTCTTCAGCATACAGTGATTTTCCTTCTTCTGACCCAGCCCTTTGGACTTGGACTCCACGTTCAGCAATGAGAACCACAACACACATATCCCTAAAGCTTTTTGGTTTTGGTTTTGGGGTTTTTTTGTTGTTATTTTTAAAATAATTTATTGTCAAATTGGCTAGTGTGTACAGAGTGCTCTTGGTTTGGGGGGGTAGATTCCCATGGTTCGTCGCTTCCATACAACACCCAGTGCTCATCCCAACAAGTGCCCTCAATACCTATCACCATTTTCCCTCTCCCCCACCCCTCATCCACCCTCAGTCTGTTCTCTGTATTTAAGAGTCTCTTAGGGTTTGCCTCCCCTCCCTTTCTGTTTGTGACTGTTTTTCCCCTTCCCTTCCCCCATGGTCTTCTGTTAAGTTTCTCAAGATCCACATGAGTGAAAACACACGGTATCTGTCCTTCTCTGACTGACTTATTTCACTCAGCATAATACCTTCCAGTTCCAACCACGTTGCTACAAATGCTTTTCTAGTGCAGCTACTGAAAACCCGGGGCTGCTTCAGCATCCTTCGAGAATCTTATATTGTCAATGGACTTTGTCATTGAGTTTATATCTCATCTGTCTGTCTGAATTACAAAATATCTAAAGGCTAGAGACATTAGGTTTCTTGCTGCACACCCTTCCTTTTGCACAGTGGTTACTCCATAAATACCTACTAACTGACTTATTTCCCCACTTAACTCATGCAGTAACTGCATTCTTTCTTATAGGGTTGAAAGCAAAGCATCTAAAAAAAAATTCAACCCCTACTTTTTTCCTGTTCTTCAAGAACCTTTGAAACGTGTTGACCACTCTCCAAGCCATGCCCTGCCCCAGAGCTAGGACTCAGCTGACTCAATGATTATTGTCCAATACTGCCTTGGGTCCTATATTTTGGTCACGGAGCCAGACACCCACTCCTTTTTACATATCAAATAATAATATTTTGACAAGCATTAGGAATAAGGACTGATAATGAATTTATAAGCGTCACAGCCCCAATATGTTTATGGTTCACAACAATAAACACATCTTTTGGTTTAGAAGTTGCCGAGAAATAAAATATTCAAGATGATCTAAAGACCTTAAATGGGCTTATGAGTGCTGTCGCTTACATTTTTGGTAAACAACACTATGGAGGCACAAGAAAATTAATTTCCTTGGGCCACAGGAAGAAAGATAGTTGATGTGAATCACTGTACCAGGTCCCAGTCGGACCCATCGTGGGCAGTTCAGATTGCAACAAGGAGGTAACAGCCTCATGTTTTGGTGTCAGTCTTCCCAACAGCTCTTGAAATAGTTGTTTTTTGTTTTTTGTTTTTTGTTTATTCATTTAGACTTAAGAATGAGAAAGAAAAGCAGGATATGTTTGCTTAATTGTATCCACTTCTCCACCAGGTACTGCCACATATAAAAACTGACACCACAAAAACTAGATGTCTTGATATTTACTGTTTTCTCCCCAATAATAAGAAGGTCTATGAAGACAAATGAAAATACCTTAGCAAATGCATCAATGCTTTCAGCTTTTTTTCTACTAAAGTAAGTCCACAATGTGGGGCTGCCATAAGAAAACAATTTGGATTTTTTGCATAATCATTCGAGGTGATCTGCTCCACCTCCGGGTTCAGCAGCAATTTGCTTCCACCTCCTTAATGTGCACGGATGACTGACAACTCACTAATGCCAATACAGGCGATTATGTGACTAAAATAAACCCCCCAAAGTTCTACAGAAGTCCAAGTATGCTATTTTAAAAATTATATATATATATATATATATATATATATAT